>NC_090929.1:63359497-64042622 GCF_040938575.1 Ambystoma mexicanum
TGGCGACATCACTTGCTGGGTGGGAGGTACCCGGTGGTGGTTCGTACAGATCACCGTAATCTACAGTACCTGCGCTCTTTGCAATGCAGGACCTCCCGTCATGCTCGTTGGGCCTTTTTCTTTTCGCAGTTTGATTTCACCGTCACATACATTCCTTGTTCCCAGAATACTAAGGCTGACGCCCTGTCTCGGTCTCTGGAAAACAACGTTGAAGGTGCCAAGGAACCGGAGCCTCTGATAGCGTCAAAACATTTTCTATCAATGGTGACTCCCCAGCTCAAACAGTTGAGAGAAGCCACACGAACAGATCCCTCAAAATCACAGATACTAAAACGCGCTGACATCAGAGAACGTGACGGTTTGTTGTTCTTCAAGGATCGTCTGTACGTTCCCACCTTGGAGCTCCAGAAGATCGTTCTACAAAATTGCCATGATTCCGTCGTTTGTGGTCACCGTGGAGTCCGCACAACACAAGAACTGGTCGCACGGCAGTACTGGTGGCCTGGATGGGCCACACTGGTAAAGCACTACGTGGATTCCTGCCCTGTATGTGCTCAGACCAAGATTCCTCGCAAAAGGCCCATTGGTCTCCTGAAACCCACGCCTACGCCTCCGTACCCTTGGCATACCATCGCCACGGATTTCATCGTTGACCTACCCCTATCTGGTGGTTTCACGTGTATAATGGTGGTGGTGGACTGTTTCACCAAGACTGCTCATTTCCTGCCCTTTCCTAAACTGCCCACTGCCTCCCAGATGGCACAACGTTTTCTACACGAGGTGTATCGTCTTCATGGTCTTCCGGAGAAGATCCCATCAGACCGGGGGTCTCAATACATCTCATCTTTTTGGGACCAACTGTGTCGGCATTTGGACATTCAGCGGGCCCTGAGTTCCGGCTATCATCCACAGACTGTCAAGCTGATTGGCCCGAGAGGACCGCGTACCTGTAGTCTTGGTGGTTGGTCTCGCAGAGGTCGCCAGTCTGGAGTCCAGGAACTGATGAGATAGCGGCACGAGGAATCAGCCTCTCCACCACCCAAATGAGGAACTGGGTGAAGGATGGACCAACCCCCAATGTCACAAAGGCACTCTCCCAGGTAAGCGTGACAAGAGGATGTAGGCTCAGATGGAGGGAACCATAGTCCAGGTAGAGCTTGTTGTCCAGACCATGAATCTTCCAAGAACCTCAGTGCAGCGACAGTTGATAGATAGACCAGTGTAGCAGAAAGGTATTCGTAGTAGGCAAAGGAGCTTGGCTGGTGCAGATAGTTCCAATGGTACACAGGATGAGATTCGGAGTCAGGCAAGACAGGAAAGAGTGAGGACAGTTGGAACTAGTTGTCTGGCCAATTAGAGAACTGTAGGAACGTGCCCAAGATGGAACAGGGGGAATGCAGGCTAGTGTGGGATAAGTCCCCTCTACACAATGATGACTCAGGACAGAACTCCGGAATGGGCTGAGGGAAGACTGACCCAGGGCAAAACCTAGGTAGTAGCTGGAGGCTGGCTGGCCCAGGGCCGAACCCAGGTGAGGATTGAAGGCAGGCAGGCCCAGGACAGGACCCGGATAAGAACTGGAGTCAGGCTGGCCCAGGGCAGGCCACAGGTAAGGACTGGAGGCAGGCAGGCCCAGGACAGGCCACAGGTAAGGCCGGAGGCAGGCAGGCCCAGGACAGGCCACAGGTAAGGCTGGAGGCAGGCAGGCCCAGGACAGGCCACAGGTAAGGCTGGAGGCAGGTAGGCCCAGGACAGGCCACAGGTAAGGCTGGAGGCAGGTAGGCCCAGGACAGGCCACAGGTAAGGCTGGAGGCAGGAACAACGAGGAAAGCGAAGCAAACCGCGTTGAGACGCGGGCAGCTTTGACTAGCGGCCTCTTTTATGGGCCGCCGGCGCCCGAGAGGCCTGGAACGCAAACCGTTCCGTTTCCGGGCGCCGGCGAACCCAGAACGAGGCTTGGAAGGCAAGCCCCCACGGCGCATGCGCGGAACCGAGAGAGAGGACCTCCGCGCATGCGCCGAAGGCCGCCGGCCCTGTAATCCGTTGCTCCCCTCCCGGCGAGTCCCCAGACGCGAACGCGCGGGTAGACTCGCCAGGAGGAAATGGGAGCGGCAGACCCCAGTCTCCCGCGTGACATGACACTATGCCCCCTCCCAGGAAGACCCGGGGCCCCAGGCTTCCAGGGAAACCGTACGTAGAACTCACGTATCAGCCGGGGAGCATGCACGTGCTGGCGCGGTTCCCAGGTACGATCACAGGCCGGGTACCCCTTCCAGTCAACCAAATAGTGGAGCACCCCTCTACGGTACCGGGCATCACAGATCTCGTGTACCTCAAACTCAGGGCCCCCCTGTACCAAAACAGAGGCCGGACGAGGAGAGGTGCGGCCATAATCATCGACCACATAGGGTTTTAACAGGGACACGTGAAAAACGGGATGTACACGCCAGGAAGAGGGTAGGTGAAGACGGAAGGCTACAGAGGACAACCGTTTGGTGATAACAAAGGGTCCCAAATATCGAGGGGCCAGTTTGACGGGCAGATTGCGGAGAGGCAGGTTCTTTGAGGACAACCACACCTTGTCGCCCTCCTGGAAATTAGGTTCTGCACTCCTCTTCCTGTCTGCCTGTCTCTTCATCCGATCCTTGGCTTCACTTAAGATCTTGTGTGCAAGTTCTTGCTGTTCCCGGATGTGTAAGACCAGACCATCAGCAGAGGGAACAGTACTAGACGGAACTGGTTGAAAAGGCATTAACCGAGGATGTAGACCAGTGGAACAGAAGAATGGGCTGACTCCAATGGAGGCATGAACAGTGTTGTTGTAGGATACTTCGGCCAGATCTAGCCCACCTTTCCAATTAGACTGTGTGGCATTGGCAAAACAGCGGAGGTACCCCTCCAAAGTCTGATTGGTCCTTTCGGTTAGCCCATTTGTCTGTGGGTGATAGCCTGAGCTTAGAGCTCTATGTATTCCCAGATGACCACACACCTGTCTCCAAAAAGATGAAAGAAACTGGGTACCTCTATCCGATATGATTTTCTCCGGTAGGCCGTGCAACCGGTAGATGTCGTGCAGAAACGCTGAAGCCATTTGAGTAGCTGTAGGGATTTTCCGGAATGGGATGAAATGGGCCAGTTTGGTGAAGCTGTCCACAACCACCATTATACAGGTGTACCCTTCAGATGGAGGCAAATCCACAATGAAATCGGTGGCGATGGTATGCCATGGATAGGGAGCCACTTCGGTGGGCATTAACAAACCCAATGGTCGTCTTCTGGGAACCTTGCACTGGGCACATATTGGACAGCTGTCAATGTACTTCTGGACCTCGGTCGCCCAACCAGGCCACCAGAACTGTCGGGATATCAACTCTCGAGTGGCTCTGACCCCGCGATGTCCTCCTATGGGTGAATCATGGAATCCGTGTAGAATGCCCCTTCTAATGGCTCCTCTGGGTATGTAGAGTCTTCTTTGAAAAAACAACAGTCCGTCTCGTTCTGATACTAGTTGCCGACTAAGAAGGGACGTTCTTTCTGGATCCGACCGAGTGGCTTCCGCGATGGACTTAAGGTGAGAGGACAAGGCCAGCAGAAAATGGCGAGGAGAAATCAGTGGCTGTTCTGGACAGGGCGTCCCATCTACGTTTTCCAGGGACCTGGAAAGCGCATCCGCTTTCGTATTGGAGGTTCCCGGGATATAAGTAACATGGAACTCAAACGGAGAGAAGAAGAAGGCCCACCGGGCTTGACGAGGAGTCCGACATTGCAGAGAGCGAAGATATTGCAGATTGCGATGGTCTGTCCGCACCTCCACAGAAAAGCGTGCTCCGAGGAGAAAATGTCTCCATTCCTCGAATGCGGTCTTGATGGCTAACAGTTCCCTTTCAATCACCGCGTAGTTTCGTTCGCTGGGACTCAACTTGCGAGAATAATAGGCTACTGGATGTTCTACCAACGTGATAGGATCTTTCTGAAGAAGGACTGCCCCTACAGCAAAGCTGGAAGCATCGGCCTCCACTATGTAAGGCAACTCTTCCTGGGGATGGCGCAGGATCGGGGCAGCCATAAAGGCCGACTTCAATACGTCGAAAGCCCGGGAAGCCACGAGATCCCATTCGAACGTGATCTTGCTGCTGGTTAGCCTGGTGAGGGGCGCCGAGATCTGTGAGAACTGTGGGATAAAGCGCCTGTAAAAGTTTGCGAATCCCAGGAAGCGTTGGAGAGCCTTGATATCGTGTGGATGTCTCCATTCTTGTATGGCTCGCACCTTCTTGGGATCCATCCCAATGCCTTCTTGATTGATAACAAATCCCAAGAATTCAATGCTGGGTTGGTGAAAGCTACATTTCTCCGCTTTGGCGAACAGGTTATTGACGGACAGCCGATGAAGGACCTCACGAACATGTTCCACATGCTCGTCTAAGGATTTAGAGAATATCAATATGTCGTCCAGATAAACCCAAACGGATAACCCTAACAGGTCACCAAAGATGTAGTCCATGAATCGTTGAAAAACAGCGGGAGCATTACATAGGCCGAAAGGCATAACCCTGTATTCAAAATGCCCAAAAGATGTCTTGAAAGCTGTCTTCCACTCGTCCCCACTCCTGATGCGCACCAAATGATAAGCTCCGCGGAGGTCCAATTTGGAGAAGATTCGCGCAGTATGCAGGGTTTCAAGGATGCTGCGAATTAAGGGTAAAGGATACCGGTCCTTGGCTGTTATGTCATTCAACTGCCGGTAGTCGACACAGGGTCTCAATGTACCTTCTTTTTTCTTTACAAAAAACAGGGGGAATCCTGCAGGCGATTTCGATGGCACAATGTACCCCTTTTCTAGACTCTCCGACAAATACTCCTGAAGAACTAGCTTCTCGTCACGTGTCAAAGCATATAGTTTCCCATGGGGAATAACGTGGTCCGGTAGCAGGTCAATGGAGCAATCAAAAGAACGGTGTGGAGGAAGGGGTATGTTGCCAGGTTCAGAAAACACATGTTTGAATTCGGAATATTCCTGTGGGACCAGAGACGTGGAACATAGATGAACCCCATTGCTGTCCGTTATTAGAGAAGTCGAGACGGTCCTGGTGGGAACGGGTAGCTTGCATTCTTGAGCACACCGTTCGGATGAAAAGGTCAAGGTCTGGGTTCTCCAGTCTATCAAAGGATTGTGGTGTTGCAACCAAGGTAATCCCAAAACCATCTTGTAGTTCGGTGACTTGATAACATCAAAGGCTAGTTCCTCGTAATGATCAGCAATCAGAAGGGCCAGTCCAACTGTGAACTGACTAACGGGTCCAGAAGACAAGGGAGTACCATCAATAAGCTCCACCGACAGAGGCGTGTGTCTGGAAACGAGTGGTATCTTATGTCTGGTGACGAACGTTTCGTCGATGTAATTGCCGGAAGCCCCACAGTCCAGTAGACCGGATACTTCCAGGTTCTTGTCTGGTAGTTTAATTCGGACCTTCAGGGTCTGTAGTACCGCTGGTTGCATGGGCAGACGTATAGAACAAATAACAGAAGGGTCTGAGGAAGGAATGGGACCTGTCGTTGCCCTTCCTGTATACGACAGGTCTCCTAGTTTCCCGACTTCTTCTTCTGCGGACGCAAAGGACACGTACCCAAATAATGTCCAGCTGCTCCACAGTAAAGACACAAACGCAAAGACCTCCTTCGTTTCTTCTCTTCTTCCGTCAAAGGTCCCCTCATGGCTCCTACTTGCATGGGCTCAGGTCCGGACTCGGTCGACCCAAACGAACCAGCAGGTGTGTTGGTTGTCCGGGGACCGCTTCTGTCAAGCCGACGTCTCTCAGCCTTTCGTTCGGCTAGCCTTTGGTCAATACGGAGTACTTGATCGATCAAGAGTTGAAGGCTCTCTGGTTCAGGGATGTGAAGTAACTCATCCTTGTACTCCTCTCTCAGGCCTCGACGAAACAGTGTCTTCTGTGTAATTTCGGGCCACTGGGAGTCAGTAGCCAAAAGTCGGAAACGGCTGATGTAGGTGATGACGTCATTGCTTCCCTGTTTGTAGTCCATCAATTGATTCTGTGCAACGGAGGCCAGGTTCGGCGTCTGAAATACCTCAAGAAAGGCCTTTTCAAAGGCAGCAAAGTCATTCAAAATAGGACTGTTCGTAACCACAAACGGAGTTGCCCAAGCTAATGCGTTCCCAGTTAGGTTCCCCAAGATGTAACCAATCTTGGCCCTATCAGTGTTGAAGTAGGTAGACCTGAAGAGAAAGTGTATTCTGCAGTGGTTACAAAACTCCGCCACCCGTCTAGGGTCTCCGTCGAATTTGATGGGTGTTGTATGAGCCAATGATCCCTCTCCTTGAGAGGTACTAGGTGCTCCTTGCGTTATCATTTGTCGTAATGTTTGATTCTCCTGACGCAGGGCGGTCATCTCGGCCCTGAGCGCTAGCAACTCGTTCCTCATGTCCTGCGATTCATCCATCTCTGAATCAGGAGGAAGGCGTCTCAATCTGTCAAGCTGATTGGCCCGAGAGGACCGCGTACCTGTAGTCTTGGTGGTTGGTCTCGCAGAGGTCGCCAGTCTGGAGTCCAGGAACTGATGAGATAGCGGCACGAGGAATCAGCCTCTCCACCACCCAAATGAGGAACTGGGTGAAGGATGGACCAACCCCCAATGTCACAAAGGCACTCTCCCAGGTAAGCGTGACAAGAGGATGTAGGCTCAGATGGAGGGAACCATAGTCCAGGTAGAGCTTGTTGTCCAGACCATGAATCTTCCAAGAACCTCAGTGCAGCGACAGTTGATAGATAGACCAGTGTAGCAGAAAGGTATTCGTAGTAGGCAAAGGAGCTTGGCTGGTGCAGATAGTTCCAATGGTACACAGGATGAGATTCGGAGTCAGGCAAGACAGGAAAGAGTGAGGACAGTTGGAACTAGTTGTCTGGCCAATTAGAGAACTGTAGGAACGTGCCCAAGATGGAACAGGGGGAATGCAGGCTAGTGTGGGATAAGTCCCCTCTACACAATGATGACTCAGGACAGAACTCCGGAATGGGCTGAGGGAAGACTGACCCAGGGCAAAACCTAGGTAGTAGCTGGAGGCTGGCTGGCCCAGGGCCGAACCCAGGTGAGGATTGAAGGCAGGCAGGCCCAGGACAGGACCCGGATAAGAACTGGAGTCAGGCTGGCCCAGGGCAGGCCACAGGTAAGGACTGGAGGCAGGCAGGCCCAGGACAGGCCACAGGTAAGGCCGGAGGCAGGCAGGCCCAGGACAGGCCACAGGTAAGGCTGGAGGCAGGCAGGCCCAGGACAGGCCACAGGTAAGGCTGGAGGCAGGTAGGCCCAGGACAGGCCACAGGTAAGGCTGGAGGCAGGTAGGCCCAGGACAGGCCACAGGTAAGGCTGGAGGCAGGAACAACGAGGAAAGCGAAGCAAACCGCGTTGAGACGCGGGCAGCTTTGACTAGCGGCCTCTTTTATGGGCCGCCGGCGCCCGAGAGGCCTGGAACGCAAACCGTTCCGTTTCCGGGCGCCGGCGAACCCAGAACGAGGCTTGGAAGGCAAGCCCCCACGGCGCATGCGCGGAACCGAGAGAGAGGACCTCCGCGCATGCGCCGAAGGCCGCCGGCCCTGTAATCCGTTGCTCCCCTCCCGGCGAGTCCCCAGACGCGAACGCGCGGGTAGACTCGCCAGGAGGAAATGGGAGCGGCAGACCCCAGTCTCCCGCGTGACATGACACAGACCAATGGGCAGACGGAACGCACCAATCAGACCCTTGAGCAATACCTACGTTGTTATGCCAATGCCACCCAAGACAACTGGTCGGAATGGTTGGACACCGCGGAAGCAGCTTACAACAATGCTGTTCATTCTGCTACCGGACTCAGCCCCTTTTTCTGCTCTACCGGTCTTCATCCCAGACTGCTGCCAGTTCGTCCTGCATCTTCCAGTGCCGTACCATCTGCAGATGCCCTGGTGTCCCTGATCCGCGATCAACATCGTCTGGCGGCCGGTACCTTGGCAGTGGCACAGGCACGTATGAAGGAACAGGCTGACAAGAGACGGAGCCCTGAGCCTGTCCTTCATGTTGGGGACAGGGGGTGGCTGTCCTCCAAGAATCTACCGGTACGCAATTTACCTGTGAAACTGGCTCCCCGCTTTTTTGGTCCCTTTCGCATCATTGGGCGTATTTCTTCTGTTGCCTTTCGTTTGTCTCTGCCTCGTTCTTGGAGGATCCATCCTGTCTTTCACGTCTCCCTTTTGAAGCCCTATGTGCCCGATGTTATGGGTCGTACCTGTTCCCGTCCTGCCCCGGTTTTGGTTCGGGGGGTCCCTGAATTTGAGGTGCAGGAGATTTGTGATTCACGGATTTGGCGGGGTGCTCTGCAGCTCCTGGTTAGCTGGAAGGGTTATCCTGCTTGTGACCGCACTTGGGAACCGCGCTCCGTCGTGCATGCACCACGCCTGGTTCGGGACTTCTATCTCCGCTATCCTTGGAAACCCGGTGCTCCGGGGTTGTCCGGGAGGGGGTATGGTGTCACGCCGCGCGCTCGCTCGCGGGCGCCACTTACCTGTCCTGGAGTCCCGGGTCCACGGCCGCAGCGGTCTCCTCCTTCATGGAGGCTGTACCCGCGGTGGCGTCTTTCCTTACGCCGACCCGCGGTCCGGATGGGCTCCGTGGACGCCGCCATCTTGCGAGGATCTGCGCATGCGCGGATCGTCAGTATTCGACGTCCCGCGCATGCGCAGTGTCGGAACATGCGTTCCGAGCCTCGCTTTGATCCCGGGCCTTAAAAGAGCACCGCATACACAGGGACAACGCGTCTCAACGCGGTTGTTACTGTGTATGCGCTGCTGGAGTCCTGGCGCTCGTGCCTCAGCCCTCCAGTTCCCTGCCTTGCCTTATCCTGCCAAAACCTGCCTCTCCTTGTCCTCTTCTTGCTCCTTGGTCCTCCTAACCCTTGCTTCCCTGTTCTGCTGGGTCTTTGCCTGTCTCCTGGTTTAGGGTAGGGGAGGTCCTGTCTGGGTTCCTAGATTAACTCTCAAGTGGGATTTCCCTGTCTGTCCTGCTTCTCCTTGCAGTCCTTTTTCCCTTGCCTGTCTTGTGCCCTGCCGGTACCTGTGCCTTGCTGCCTCCTTGGATGTTCCTGAGTTCAGCTTCCGCTATCATCGGTGTCTTCATCAAGCCTTCTCAGCCAGTGGAAACACTGTCCCGACGTCACGCAAATACTGAGAAGTGCCACCCGTGGCGTTGGGAGTTGGTCCACTGCCATCCTGTCATATATCGTCAGGAGGGGATTGGGCTAATTTCTCGCGCTACCCATTCACCGGCAATAGATACACCGACATACTGGCAACCTCAACTCCACGGTCTACAGGAAGAAAAGGTAACCAGCGATCTCGTGAAGACTCGTTTAACACAAGAGACCAGCGGGTCTCCTACTGCAGCCTACACTACCAACAAGGCCCTGGGAATTTATCGCTACAGATTTCATTGTGGAATTGCCACCTTCCAGGGGATACACAACTATCATGGTCACCATTGACTTGTTCACTCATTTGGCTCATTTTACACCCCTGTATAAACTACCATCCTCATCAGAACTTGCTGGAATTTTCCTGGAACACATATTCCGGCTTCATGGTCTCCCTTCTAAGATAATATCGGACAGAGGACCCCAATACATCTCTCAGTTTTGGAAACACCTTTGTCGAATACTAGGAATTCAACGTGCTCTCTCCTCAGGCTATCATCCCCAAACTAACGGAGCCACTGAACGTGTGAATCCAACCTTAGAACAATATCTTCGATGTTTTGCTACCAAGGTCCAGGATGATTGGTCCCTTTTAATACCTGTGGCTGAATTCGCCTATAATAACTCGGATCACTCGGCTGTTAAAACCAGCCATTTTTTTTGTAGCTAGGGGTTCCACCCTTCAGTTCTACCTTCTGTCCTCCCCCATCCTACACCGGTTCCTACAGTCGATTCCTGGATTGAAACACTCATCAATGTACAAAGAGAAGCCAAAGAACAGATAGAAAGAGCCCGGAATCAGACCAAACATTATGCGGACTCAAAGAGAAGAACAGGCCCCTCCTACACAATAGGCGATAAAGTATGGTTATCCTCGAAACTACTGCCTCGACATCTACGGCCAAATAAACTGGCTCCTCGATATTATGGGCCTTTTCCTATAAAAGAAATCATCAAATTGCCAGATTCCTGGAAGAAGATTCCACCCAGTTTTTCAGACATCTCTACTAAAGCCATACATCCAGACCTCTTGGACTAACCTCAGACCTAACCCTGTCCTTGTCAATGACGGTTGCCAGACATTTGGTCGAAAACATTTGGTCGAATTACAATATGGTCGAATCAATTTGGTCGAAAAAATGGTCGAATTTTTTTTTTTTTTTTTTTTTTGGGGGGGTTCCCCCCCACCCCCTGTTTTTGGTGTTAAAACAACTTTTTTTTACCTATTTTTACCTATACTAGAGCAACAAAAAAAAATATACTTTTAAAAAATAATTCGACTTTTTTTTTTCGACCAATTTGTCATTCGACCAAATGTTTTCGACCATTTGACTGGACACCGTCAATGACCAACTGGAATATGAAGTCTCCCGAATATGTGACTCCAGATATAAACATGGTCAGCTCCAGTACCTGGTGGAATGGAAAGGATATCCACCCAGTGAACGCACTTGGGTACCCGTCTCCAATTTGAATACCCCCAGGTTACTCCGAAGGTTCCATCTCATACACCCGGGCAAACCAGGCGGGATGGGTTTTCGGAGGAGGCATGCTGTCATGACCCATCAGACACGCCCCTTCTGGACCTCCTGGTCCCTGTCACGCCGGGGCTTGCACTCTGTTGTACTACCAAAATGGCCACAAACACTGAACGCTGCCTACCAGTCTTCGCGTTCATTGCAGCACACTTGATAAAATAGCCACACCCGCACGCTTCCGCGCGTCTCAACACTACTGTTAGCTGTGGCTAGATGTGTGCTCCGTAGTTCGCCTTTGCAGAACTTTGTTGCTTTCCTGGTTCCCGGACCCTTGCTCCATTCTATCCCTTCTCCTTCTTACCCAACCTTCTCCCGGAATCCGTGCACCGTCTCAGAGTGGTTCTTCCCCTTATTTTTTCC
Source organism: Ambystoma mexicanum (assembly GCF_040938575.1). Lineage (NCBI taxonomy): Eukaryota > Metazoa > Chordata > Amphibia > Caudata > Ambystomatidae > Ambystoma > Ambystoma mexicanum. The sequence continues at coordinate 63,370,625 of NC_090929.1, forward strand.
TGGATTTCCTGGAGTTTACTATCGATCCCGGACAAGAAGTTGAACGAACACTGGAAGCCGAAGACAGCCGAGCGGGCTTGTACAAGACCCGAACCATAAGGAAGAAAACTTCTACAACGGAATCCATCAAGCAGCGAAAACAGGTGAGAAAGGGGGAAACCTGTGACAATAAGTGCATAAAATACATTTAGCAGTATGGGATATAGCAAATAGGCCTGACAACAATTCTGCAATTTTACAGTACAATTAGGGGTGAAGACAGGGTAGAAACAGACAGACGATCTTCAGGCGTGGTGCATCTGAATCGTGCAAGTGCACAGAGGTTCATAGAGAGAGGAGGATCAAGTGCCCCCTGTCAGTTGGGACTGGGGTAAGTGCAGATAAAGCCACTCTTGGGTTAGATTCCTGAGAAGTGGTTGTGGGAAGGAGACACTTTACCATCTTTAAGGAGCCATTATTTGAAAGGAATACTTTTGCCATCCTACCTGAGACATCCAGGGGAAGGGTAACCCCCTAAATCTAAGGATTATTTTGTTGAATTTATCTATTTGCTTTTTGAACACTTTTTGAGCACTTTTCACCTGACCTATTCAGAGATACTTTTGGGCATATGGCCCTTTTAGTAACGTGCATGCAATGGATGGGGATGCAGAATAACTCTGACACCAAATAATCGAACCAACTCAGGAAGGTGGTGAAGGTGCTGTTTTATTAACAATTATCTAAAACAGGGAGTTGCAACGGACATCAACGGATATTCGCTCGAGCTCTCGGTGCATTTCTCATAAAAACATCTTTACATGCAGAAAATACCTCAGACGTGATGTCATACTATGTGGCAAATGATAGAAAACCTATTAAAAGCTGTGATAAGCTTAAGGGGAACATCTAAGTATATATTGCATAGGAACTAGGATTGTGATTGGCTGCCCACTGTAGGGGGAAAATGTATGCTTACCTCTAAAAAAATGTAATCTTTAACACTATTAAGAACACAGTTTATCATTGGTCTTCAAACTATAAGGCCCTTTGTTATACGGCCCTCTATAATTGGTTGGCATGCTCATGCCATGTCTAGAACATTCGGTTCACTTAGCAGCACGTGAGCTCAGACCCAGGTGCCAGGAGTTGGACTTTACTTTACCTCCCCACCCAATTAGCCCAACATCTCTCATCACCCATGCCTTCTGCCAAGAAGATTGTCTTTGAACTTGGCCTTGCAAAGCCTTCTTGTCTCTGGGAACATATGGGAGTGCGAGCTCTCACTATCGCTGTTCTAGAACTCCACACTCAACTCTATTTCCATCCTTTGTTCATGTAACAGGAGACCACGATTTGTTCCATTTTGCAGCATTTAAATGTTTTAAATTAATACAATTTGGCACGCTTGGTGTTCTTTCTTTGCACCTTAACATTGGACAATTCAGCTTTGCATGTTCACTACCTTCAAGGATAGATAACCGATCTTGGCTGCTTCAGCTATGATACCAGGCCAAACAGCCTCGCCATTCGTTTCCACAATCTCAGCTTCTTCTTGCTGTGACACAGTTCTCACCTTTTCTCTCCATGGGACCTGGCTTACTAAATTCATGACACTGATGTCCAGTTTCTATACAATGGCGGATTCACCTGCAGTCTATTCACTACATATAGCCAGCTTCTGAGATTACTTAATCTACTTGCGTTACTGCATTTGTACAGTTATTGAACGGCTTGCATTTTCTGCAGTTCTTCGCACACATGCAATCTTCTTTTAGCTTATGAAAGTTTACTCGATTCTTAACTTTGTCATCAGTTTCTGTAAGATCCATGCATTCTCTTCAGCCAGTATTCTCAGGGTGCCACGCTCGTCTTTCGTGACATCACAAGCTCCACTATTTGCTCCTTTTCCTATTCCTTCAGGGAGTTCCTCCCTCAGATTATCGTCTCTTCGGGGATACATTCGATAGGGCTGTCTCAGTGGGTACCTTCTTTCGAATACTCTCCGTGGTATGATCACAACTACTGGTGTTAAGCATGGCACAATCTCAGGCATCCAACATATAGGAAGTAGGGGGCCGGGATATCCTGCAGAGGCATGTAACTGCTCCTTTACATTCCCTCCTCTGGTCGAGTCCTTGGCCACCTCCTCAATCGTCTCCACATCTTGATATTGTTTCTTTAAAAAAGTGCTTTTTTGGAGTCCAGATCTTCATCACCCCCCCTCAGGGTGCCGGCTGATTTGACATGCTCATCTACAGTCCAGGCCATGAAATTGCACTGTCCATTCGGATTACAATAGACCCATCTTCCCACATACTTCTTATGATTCTTTGGATACAGGAGCTTTGTTTCTTCAGGTGCTACAATGCTGGCCTCTATGTATTTTCTAACATCTTCATCAGTCAATTCCTTGGGTCCAAACTCAAATTCGATATCGATCATGATCTTCATTCCTACTGCTTTCTTTGCCGTCTTCTTGCATTGGGCTATTACTATCCTGATTACACAGAATCCAAACATTACCATCACCAATATTGCTCCAAGAAACTTGAAGATGTTTGCCATTCACTGCAGAATCCATAAGAATATGGAAGCGAACCAACTGTCATCCATAATGTCCTCTGTCTCGTCTTCCATCTTGTTCTGCACGTTCGTGAGCAACGTTATGGCCTCTGCCAAGGTCCCATTCTCGTCATTGTGAGAAGGTGTGAATGTGCAAAATGATGGCCCGATTTCAGCGCAAACTCCTCCTTCCATTGCTGTGATCATATCAAGGACATATCTGTTCTGCAGGGTCATTAGTCATATGGCCCTCAGCTCTTCCTTGATAGCATTGAATCCCTTTGTGGTGGTGTTGATTGTCTGCAGAAGCTCCTATCTGGTAGTCTGCAACCACTTGGCATTGGCCATCGTCTGGATCCCAGGCATGAATATAGTCATAAATATTGAATGAGTCTTGCTGAACAATCTGTATTCATATGGAATGGAGTCATATGCTTCTATTGACTTGGCTGAGAAATCATTATTTCTTCTAGTTCGATTGAGAAATTCAAGCAATCTTCTTTTTCTCAAATGGGCATCTACTTTTGGAAATTCTCCAATGTTCAGGTCACTCTGAGGAATCACTAATGCTGGAACATGGATGAGCACCATGGAGCATACGCTACCCCAATCCTTGGGAAACTTCATGTAGGCCCTAGGCCCACAAACCCAATATCGATTCATGAGGACAGCTGTCCCTGCTCCCATCCTGGAAACATCAACTGTAGTTTTGCAGTCTTTGTTATATCCCACACAATTCTTTCTGTGTCTTCGGAATCACAATGTCACACTCGTCAATGGGATCACAACCATTGGATCTGATTCATCTTCTACCCATGTCAGTAGTTGGCATGTTTAGCCCATGATTTAAAACATCCATTATTCACTCTGTGCACCTCTTGCACATATTCTGACGTCAGTAGATGAGCTGAACAGGACATCAGTCCTCCTACCCATCCCTTATTGGACTTCACTCGTCCATAGACTAAGACTTGAGTTCATTCCCAACATCCGGCCAATCCAGCTATTTCTGTTACATCAGGGCAATCCATTCTCTTCATGTCTTGAATGACTACCTCTTTCTGTCATGCAGCTGTTCAAGCGCAACCTTTAATAATGCTAATGGCATCATGGCTTTCCAGTGCTGTCTTGTCGCCATAATGCTTCTGTGGGTATAAAGAACAGTCTCTTTGTTTCCACAATTCCTGCTCTTCCTGTGGTGCACTCCCTTGAATCTCCATTATTAGGATTATCGACAATTTATTAAACCCTTCTTGCACTTAATGGTTGTAACTACTTTTTCTTTAATACTCTCAGTATCAAAACTCAAAATATCTGGGGAATATGCAACCCTTTTGGATTCTTCGTCTGTGGCTTCGTTCCCGCAAGAGATAAAATCTGTTCGCTTAGCATGCGCTGTGCTTTTAACGACCACTATGGCCAGTGGGAGTTGTAGTGCCTTAATAAACCTGTCCAATGAGGATGGGTGCTGCACTGGAGTGCCGTCCGCATGAGGTAGCCTCTCCTTTTCCAACGTGCTAATCCTGCGTGCGCAGTTGACATCACATAGGCAGAGTCACTGTACACCATCACTTCCTGCCCTTTGTGCTTCTTGAGCACGACAATAAGCGCTACTAATTCTGCTGGTTACGCTGAAAATTGAGACGGTACAACTTCAAATTCTTCATTTAATCTGTGTCTCACTACCGCTGCACCTGAATGTCTTTCCCCACTAGTCTGATCAATTTTCAAAGAACCATCAATAAAGAGCCTTTCCCCTCCTGCCAAAGCATTCTCCTTTACTTGGGGTATATCATCATAAAATTCAACATAATTAGCACAGTCATGCACATAATCGCCTTCTTCTATTGGCTCAGCTATAAACATGTCAGGATTCATGATTTTACATTTTACAATCTTAATCATTGGATTAGAAATCATTGGGCCTCATTACTAGAATGGAGGTAATAAAAAAAGGAAGGCGGAATGGTAATACTGGCATCGTTAACGGGTCCGGGGCATTATGACCCGACAACCCGCCAATACCGCCACCGCCCATACCGTGCCCCCTCATACCGGCATGCACGCATACACGCGCCCCTTCGAGGAGTAAATACTGGGATGCCGGGAATAGGAGGACATCACAACCCACGCGAGCATGCAATTACCGGCATCCCGAAGGTATAACTAGGGCCTGCACGATGGCGGCCATACAGGCATCGCAGACCACCCGTAAACAGCAATCTGCAATCAACCCAACTGCCACAGGTGCACACAATCACCACAGGTGGAGTCAATGGAGCCTGGCCCAGTATAAAAGGAGTACACCCACACACCACACCCATTCCTACACCAAAATGATACCACTAGCTGTTGCAATCATGGGGCTGGAGGACATGCCTATACTGCTACAACTACAGCAACAACAGCAACTACAACAACAACCACAGCAGCAACAACAACAGGCAGCACAGAGGAGACGCAGGAGGAGAAGGAGGGTGAGACAGGCCCAGCAATTACCACCAGTGCAGCCAGTACCTCGTAGGCAGCCACCAATCCCTCGCATCAGACCCAGTCCATTCACTCTAACCCGTGAGCAGATCCACACCATGTACCGGTTGGACCGAGACACCATCACCACCATAGTGGACATGATACTGAACAACATCGTCAGCCTCATAGAAATACGCACTACCATCCCCCTGATACTAAAGGTGGTGTCTGTGCTCCACTTCCTGGCCACAGGCACCTACCAGCACACAGTGGGGCAGCTGCATGACATTTCACAACCACTATTTTCACGCATGCTCAACCAAGTGCTGGATGCCCTCCTGAAGCACGCTAGCACCCACATATCCCTACCACAGACTGCCCAGGAGATAGCCGACACCAAAGTAGGCTTCCATGCACTGACATGCATGCCCAATTGTGTTGGTGCCCTGGACTGCACCCATGTAGAATTGGTAGTCCCCCATGCCGTAGAGGCGGTGTACCACAATCCCAAGCAATACCACTCCATCAATGTGCAGATGGTATGTGACTCCAGCAAGAGCATCACACATTGCTGCTCCCAATATCCCGGATCAACACATTAAGCCATGGTGCTGCGTAACTCCACGCTACCCCGTCACATGGAGCGACATGCTGGACGACGTGCCTGGCTGCTTGGTGAGTAGCCTGACTGGCCTATGGCAGTGCATCGGGGTCGTGGTGTGTTGGGATGCATATTCCACCTGGGTGGGAATGGGGGGTGCATTCTCCACCTGGGTGGGAATGGGGGGGATGCATACTCCACCTGGGTGGGAATGGGGGGGATGCATACTCCACCTGGGTGGGAATGGGGGGATGCATACTCCACCTGGGTGGGAATGGATGATGAGTGGAGAATGCATGCAGAGCTAAACACTCCTAACCTGAACCTCCCAACCACAACATAACGCATCACTGGCACACATTGGACCAATTACGTATATCAATGACAACATGTAAGACGCACAACCTGGCCATCATGGGTATGTCAAGCAATGCATGACTAAACATGATTGCAACTGTGCCAATGTGGCTAGTGTGACCATGCACAGTGTAGTATACACATCAAAAATGGGTGGCAAAACATCGTCCTGCAACCACAGTACATCCGCATCAGCATGCAAGAATCCACCCTGCATCATCTGTACAACGCCATCCAGACTACCACACCATATTGCAATTTCGTGCATATGTGCAAGGACATGTGCATGTCGACAGCAAATAGCTGTGGCCATGACTGTGAATCCTGAAGGTGGCAGCTCAGAGTGACTCACATAGACCTATTTGTATTTGCTTGCAGGTGATGGAGGATATCCCTTGAAGCTGTGGCTACTTACCCCTGTGTGGAACCCGCAGGACAGCCATGAAGAGGAGTACAATCAGGTACATACCCGTACCCGTGTTGTGATTGAGCAGACCTTTGGCCTGTTGAAGGCGCGGTTCTGCTGCCTAAGCAGGTCTGGTGGAGCACTCCTTTATACACCTGAGAAGGTGGCAAAGATCACCATGGCCTGTGCCATGCTGCTCAACATGTGCGTCCGGAGAAATGTACCACTGCCACCAGACGTTGACATGCATGAACCGGGTGAGGATGATGAGGATGAAGACGGTGCAGAAGCAGCACCCCTGCCAGTACGTGATGCACAGGATGGCCGTGCAGTAGTCCAATCACTGATTGACGAATACTTCTGACCCACAGGGACGTTGATAGATATGTGTCAGTGACACATTGTACATTGTGTCCATGTGGACATGCACACAGGGAATGTGGGGAGTTGGGCACTGTACAACGTCATAAATTAAATATATGCACAGAGGAGAATTGCCTAGCATTTCGGTGCTGGACTGCCCCAGGGCAGGACAAAGAATGATATGTTTAGGATATTTCTCCTCTGTGAACGATAGTGAGCTAAAGACTCTGGGTAAGGCTCTTGTAAACCAGGACTCATGTCTGGCAGAGAGTCTCCCAGGACGCCACTTGTCATTTATACACAAAATGAACAATGTCCAGCCATTGAATGATTTTTAACACAACGGGTGTATTGATATCAACTGCAGAAAGTGCAACACCGCCAATCCCCCAGTGAATTCCAAAAACCCCCAGTGAACTCCCAAAACCCCCCCAGTGAACTCCCAAAACCCCCCAGTGAACTCCCCCTAATACAACCATACGCTGCCAACACCATCTGACCCACTCCCATAGTTGTTCCACACTATTTCCTGGACTTCTTGATGTCCGGGGGCAGCATTTCTGAATGCCTGGCACTCCGTCTTGTTAGACGCACAGGGCTGGAGGGTGCAGAGGAAGTGGGTGCAGAGGAAGCGGGTGTGGTGGATGGAGTGGAAGCCGTGGTGATTTGCACAGCTGGTGCGGGTTGTGGCTGCTGCATGTGCAGCAGGATGGAGGTGAGGACCTGTGTGACGGCCCCCAGACTGTCTTGCATCATCAACGCAGAGGCATTGACGGCGGCTGTGTTTGCCGCTATGGCAGCTGTGGTCGCCGCTATGGCCTGGGCAATCTCACGCCTCGTCTCCTCCCCATCCGTGACATATTGTCGGAGAAGGTCCAATATAAAGTCCTGTCTAGCCTCCACCCTCGCTAGCCATGCTTCAAGGTTGGTGGTGAGAGAAGCAGTGGTCGAGGGTGCTGCGACCGGGCCTTCATTGGCAGTGCTGTCCCTGGGGAGGCTGCTGAGGTCCGAATCATGCAGCAGGGGATCCGCACTGCTGCAGTTGGGTGAGGGCTGAGTGTGGGGTTGGGGGGTGGACACTGGGCTTGCGGAGTGTGGACATGGCATATGGGTCAGACAATCCTGGTCCACAAACTCCTCCACTGCAGTATCTATGTTGCTCAGTGGCCTCGCCTTCCACTGGTGTAGCCAGCTCTGTGTCCACGGTGTCAGGCGTTGATGTGGGGCCCTCATGTGCGGTCATGGGCTGGCCACTCGCCCTGGGTGTTGGTGTGGGCTGCGAGGCTGCCCCGGAGGTGGATTTGTCATTGGCCGTTGTCTTCGGCCGGGACGTGGATGCCCTTGTGGTTGGTTCCTCTTCTCCATCGGTGCCTGGGGGGGGGGGGGGGGGTAGAAGAGATGCAGGGCATCAGTGATGGTGTTACATGCAAGATGCATCATATGGTGCTGTGGAGTACTTCATTTGTCATGCATTCATATCCTACAGGTGTGTCACACAGTGTAGTATGAAGGGGGCATTTTGGCATTTGCTGCATGGCAGCTGGCATGCTGTTGTATTGGGGTTTGTGTGATGTATCACATTGGCACGGTCCGTGTGTGGTGGCTGTGTGCTGGTAATTGGATTGGCACTCAGCATGCATTTCAGTGTGGCAGGGTTTGAGCCTCCATCTGAACAAGGATATGTCTATGTGTGTTGGGACATGCATTGCCTTGCCTAGAGTCTCTTCGACATCACTTGTGCTACGTCATGGTTTCCCCTACTGGGATCTGCAGGGTCACTCACCTCCATCGCCAGATGTTGCGGCACCTGTCTCCATCTCCCCAAAGCCCTCGATCGACTCCATCTGTATAAACGTGCTGCACGTCTCCTCCCGGCGTGACAGTTTGGCAGGTGAGTGGGGAACCCCGCCTGTGGCCATGACCTCCTCTTGCTGGCCAGGATATTCCGTACCCTGAGGCGGAATATCCTGTACCTCTTTTTACAGTCTTTCACTGTCCGGAGGGTGGTGCCGACTGTTGAGACCTTGTGGGTTACCTCCTCCCAGATCTCCTTTTTGCGTTGCTGTGCCTTCCTTTTCAGTTTCTGCAGGTTGATCTCCTCTGCATGGGCGGCAAGGGTGTCCGCCAGCATGTTCAGTTCATCGTCTGAAAAATGCTTTTTGCGCAGGCGGGGGGTTGTTTTCCTGGTAGCCTTTGACATGGTGAAGGGATTGGCACTGGTCTCTCCTGAACACAACTGGTGGTTTGGGAGGATTGCAATGGATTGTGTTTTTAAAGCTGGCCGCCGGCGCATTTCCCGTTCCGACGCAATGACGTTACTTCCGGGTCCGGTATTACGAGCCCGGTATTAGCATGATGCTATTACCGGGTCGGTATTAAGGGGTGCCTCCTAGGCGGAGGCGGTATCAGCGGGTCCCGTGATGGCGCTATTGGGGGGTTGGAGGGCCTTTAGCGCCATGGCGGTATGGCCATTACCGACATGGGGGTTTGCGCGTGCTCGTGCTCTCGTAATCACCCACTATTAGCGGCGTCATACGAGCACGGACCCGCTAGTTCCTCCATGCCGGTAACAACCCCGTTTTTACTGCGCTTCTCGTAATGAGGCCCATTACCTCATAAACTGAAGCTCTTTGGGATGTCAATGTGCCTTTGGGTTTCTCTAAATCATGCTCCATGTAGAGAGTCATGGAGCAGCCCATAAAAATACTTGTAGATTTCTCAATTGCAAACGCAGCAGCAGCCAAAGATTGTTTGCAAGGAAAGTGTCCTCTCATAACTGGGTCTAAAATTCCACTGTAATACGCTAAAGACTTGTACCCCAATGTAGTTCTCTGTGTACGCACTGCTGTTATGAATGTCCAATTTGTGTGCAAAAACAAATAAAATTCCTCAGCATAATTGGGAATTCCTAAAACAGGGGCTGTACAAATTGCTTTTTTCAGCTCCTCAAACCCTTCCTCCATTTCCTCAGTCCATTCTATTTCAACTTTATCCACGTGTGCTTTCTTTAAAGCTTGCAAAATGGGTCTTGTGTATGTACTGAAATCAAACACCCAGGCTCTAACATAGTTGCATAACCCCAAAAACTGTTGCATCTGTTTCACTGTATTTGGCTTTGAGGTTTTCATAATCGCCTCAGCTCTTTCAGGTGTCACCTTCTTTTTTTCATGTGAAACCAGCTGCCCTATGTATAACACATCTTCTTGGCAGTATTGTAACTTCTCCTTCTCTACCTTATATCCCCTGTCTGCTAGAATAGTCATCAACTGAATAGAATCTTCCGTGGTGATACAAATTAAAATGTCATTGACGTATTATATCATTGCACTCTTAAGATCAATATTTCCTAAATCCATCTGTACGACTCTGCTAAAGATCAATGGGGACTCACAGTACTCTTGGGGCAGACTAGTATGTTTCAGTTGGAATGAAAAGGAAGTGCAGTCTTGTGAGTCTTTGTGCAACGGGATCGAGAAAATCGCATTTTCTAAATCGATCACCGTGAAATATCAAGCTTCCACCGGGATACTGCATAGTATCATCACCGGATTATGAATTAGAGGAAACTCTGCATCTACAACCTGGTAAATTGGTCTCATATCTTGTATAAATCTCCACAAACCTCCTTTAGATTTTTTGATAGGTTACACTGCAGTATTACACAATGACTCCAATGGCACCAGAATCCCTTGTTTCATCAATGCTGAAATGGTCTGAAATATACCTTCATCAGCTTCTCAAGACATGTGGTACTGTTTTGCTCGAGATAAAATTGCTCCTGGCTTAAGCTTTATTTAAACTTCCCCTATTCCCTTTAATAAACCTACGTCATAAGGGCCTTTAGTCCAAAGGATGCTTTGCACCGTCTCCAAATCTTCCTGAAAATTGCTGGACGTTGCTGCATTATCGCCATTTGCTGTGGGACGGCCCTCTTTTCTATCCTTATCCAGTATGTGATGCTCATAAAAAATACCACTTCATCATCTGGTCGCTCTTCCGTGAACACGTTGTCATCAGTTATGTCAGTCAATCTGTACCCTTCCTCGAGAGCTATTAATGTTCTTCATGATCTACCCTCATCATCTACTCCTTCAAGCAATGCCATTTCCCTTCGTACCATGGCTGCTTCTAATTCTATAGTGATAGTCTGTCCCCCCTCTTCGTCAATAGGTATTTGTGGTCTAAACAAAAACTCATCAGGTATACTCACTATTTTTCCCACAAAGCCAGGTAGCCATGTCAGTAGTATGCTCACTCCATATAGAAAAATCTCTGGATCTAATGAAACACCTCGCAGAACCACTTGCCCTGTGAATGCCAGTATTAATTCACCCACGTTTAAATAGTGTATTCCTGGAGTGGAGCGCACTCTTCCTTGATCAGTAAATGAAATTGTCATGTTTAGCTTTGTCATCAAATCTCTTCCTAAAATGTTAACCGGTGTCTGTCATGAATATAACAAAGGAACAGAAATGTCACATTCTCCTATAGAGATTGGTAAATCATTAGTAAAAGGAACTTGACTCATAGCTCCAAAAAACCCTTGAGCATTCATGGTAATTCCCGACATTGGATATTTTCCCTCTCGTATACATGAATGAGTAGCTCCATTGTCTACTAGAAAAGAAAAAGATTTGCCTCTTATCGTCACATCGACACTTGGTTCCTCTTCAGGCCTGGTGTCACAAATAGTACTGAACACATCAAGTCACCCTGCAAGCTGTCCTATTGTGGGTACAGGCTCATCCCCATCCCTGTGGAAGGATTTCCTCCTACCACAGTGACACCTCCAATTCTGGGTGTCAGTACTTGTCCTGTGTTTGCATACTGCTGTGTCTGCATGAGGGCTTGTTGCGACTGCCCTTGTGGTGGATTCATTTGCACTCACTCTTGTTGCTGTACCTGCTGTACTTGTGGTGCTTGTGTCTGATAAAATGTGTGATCTTGGGCGAACCCTTCTCTGGTTTGTGTACTATACGGCGGAGGATAAGCTGTCCCCTCTTAAAAATTGGCCATTTTGTACATTCCCTTGGCTTTCACATAAGCGTGCAATATGCCCTGTCATCCCACAAGTCCAACATACTGGGGGTGTCTGTCTGAAAAGTCCCCCTTGGTTATATCCTCCCTGGGTAATCTGATTATTATTCTGTGTATTCTGAAACCCACCTTGATTATTTTGGAATCCACCTCCTCTTCCTCTATAGCACGTACCTCTGCCTTGTGGCACAAACCCATATCCACCTTGATCCATCGGGCGCTGATTACTCGCCTGTAATGCACCCATTGCTTCCTGCATTCCCAGTCCTTCTCCACTTGTCAATACCGCCCCTTCTATGGCAAATTTAGACAATTATTTCTGAACTAACTTAGCTTCCTTGATTTTCCTAGTCTCATCTTTCTTCCTATTCTTCTCTTGTAATATCCAACAATGGTGTACTATCGTCAGCTGTATCTCAGCCCATAATTTCGCTTCCATCCCTACTTGTTTTTTCATCTGCCTCTGCACTGGCTCAGGCAACCCCTGCCAGAAAATGTGGTAAAATAATGCCACTGTCTTCCCATGGCTCGCGAGTTTCAAGTTGCTATTTCTCCGGAATATCCTGAATGTAAGCAATAGGGTCTTCATCTTCCTTCATTTTATGTGTCATAATTGCACTGATATGTGATGTATCAGGGTACTGTACCCTGAGAGCCCTCCACACGTCTGCTCTACAATTATTAAATGGCACTCTATTATGTGCTGTGTTTTGGGCTGTCACACTTGAATATCCTGCTCTCCTCCATATGTCATCAGCCCTTTCCCCTATGGCCAGCGTCTTCCCTCCTGTCATTTATTCTAATTCATATATCCATTTCCCAGCGCATGAAGTCAACCTCCGTAGCTTACACCTTAAATTATCCTTGTCCATCTGTGGCCATTTGATATACTGTGGTCTTGTTCTCCCTTTTTCCAATAAGGGAAACTATGTGAACCCCAAGCCAGAGTCGGCTCCCATCATTATGGCAGTGATTCTCCCTTCTCACTATACGATCGTCCTCGGGGATGCTCTGGATATGCTATGGGATCTGCCGTCCTATCCTTAGGTTGTTCCAGATCTGACCATCTTACTTCTTTATCCATTTGCAGGCTTCCTTCAGGGGTGCTCACGCTCCATCATTCTACCCCAAAACTGGATTCTCTTTCCTCGTCTGACATGTCTTGTCCCCAACTCATGTGACTATTATCTTCCTTACTATTGTCTAGGTTCAGTCTGCTTAAGGACAATGCTCTATGTCCGTGACTGAACAGAATGTATTCTTTGCTTCATGATTGAAATGCTAGGGATTGATCCCTCTTCCCTCGAATTCCATACTTGCTACCTTCCTTCAATTCTTGACATGCCTTATAAATCTTTTTTCCAAAGCTCACTGCATCAAAGCTTTCTTCTTCCAATACCTCCCTAGATACCGTTGGCATTGCTTCCTTCATCAGAGGAATCTCTTCTATTCTGTCCCATTGTATTTCTGGGCTTGGCCCTAGTGTTTCCTTACGAATTAGACTGGTATCAAGACCCCACTGTCTTCTTCTCCGTTCTATTTCTTCATCTAGTTCTCTTCGGTTTCTCGCATCCCTTCTAATTCATTCTTCCTCTTGCCTTTGTTCTTCTCTCCTATTCCTTCCCTTCTTTCCTCTTCTTCCCTTCGTCTCTGTAATCTTTTGTCCCTTAGTATTTGCACTTCCTTCTCTTCTCTCTTCCTTTCTCTTCTATCCCTATCTTCTATCACTCTCTATCTGCTGTCATACTTTCTTTGGTCTTCTGCCTGTTTTTTTCTCTTGCTCTTCCTGATATATCTGTTCTCGTCGCTCCCTGCTCTTCCTTTTCTGCTCATCTTCTTTCAATCTCTTCTCTCATTCCTTGTCTTTTCTTTCTTGTTTGTCCTTATCTTCTCTTTGTCTTACTTCCTCAATCCTTTTTGCATCTATTTTAAGTAATATCTCTGCCATCCATTCGTTCTGCCTGAGTGCGATCTTGTCAGCTTTATTATTCTCTCCTTTCCACCTCTTAATCACCCTGTCTATTTCTGTCGACAGATTTGACCGCTCACTCATTTCTTCTTTGTCTTGTATGATCTTATAGATCTCTTCTTTACTCTTATTCTCCTCTGAACTATCATTGCTACTATAAGCGTGCGGTTCATATATATTGGATTATTGTACCATGTCGCCGCTTTCAACTCCTTTAAAAGATATAACTCTATTTCTTCCGTACTAGCACCTTTTACTTCGGGTGAGGCATGGGGAGCTGTGGGCTGAACACCTTTCTCCTTACGCTGACTAAGCATCCACTACTCAGGTGGTGGATCTTCCCTTTCTTCTTGGTACATTTTCCAGAGCTCTAGAATCGCTAATCTTCTCTCTAATTTTTTCAACCGTGTATGCAGCGTGCAAGTATCTGGTCATGTGTTGCAATACCGCTTTTGAAAATGATCCCCCTCATGGCCACGACATGAACATTTTATCTGCCGTACCTTTCACCCATTCTGCACTATACTGTTTGAGCTTGGGCATATGCTTTGGTAATGTTTTACTTAAGTGCATGACAGTGGTACCTGACCTAATAACAAGTCTCAAATGACTGTCAATACTTACCAGACTTATGAAATAACCTTTATACTTTTGCTTAAATCACCACTTTTTCAACACCTTTAAAACAACAAATATGAGCATGCAGCATCAATCGCCACTCAAGCCTCTAATTTCTTAATTGCTATCTCTACCTTTGGATTGGTACCAATCACTTCGCTAAGCTCAATCACTATTGCTCCTTAGCTTTTTCAATTACTTCACAAATTCTATTGCTCTTCAATATTTTTACTTAACAAACAACATACAAAGTAGTCGACATTACAAATTAATAAACACTGAGATCACCTTTTTCTCTCTTGCCTTTACTTTATACCCTATACAGGGTTTGAGACGTCACCTTACTAAACCTGTTTACGCGTTATATGTTTCTGCTCTATCCCCGTTGGGATTTGAAACGCCTCCTTCTGAAACTCCCTTGAGCCAGGACTCATAGGCGCTACCTTTTCTTCACACAATATTTCCCATTACTTAAAAATGATCACAATCCCATCCCCTTCATTGCCATTACCCTTCGTGTACTCACCATTTGTTCGTTAATCAGATTGAGGCCTTCGGTATCGACTCCTCCTCCAATCCGATCACTTTGCCTTTCATCCGCAGAGCCCCCGTGGAAACCGGGCTGGGATTTCATCACTGTCTCGAGCCCACCGCCTATGTTTTTCTTGCAAGTTTATTTCTATCGGCCGCTCTCCACAGGAAACCCTGCGATCTTCCTGCTAATGGCGGAGGATACCCGATCGTCTGGAAATCTGGAGACAAACTACTTTGGATATTTTCCAACCATCCTCTGCTACCACGTGAGCATATGGCCCTTTTAGTAAAAGTAACGTGCATGCAATAGATGGGGATGAAGAATAATTCCGACACCAACTAATCGAACCAACTCAGGGAGATGGAAAAGGTGCTGTTTTATTAGCAATTATCTAAAACAGGGAGTTACAGCAGACATAAATGGACGTTTTCTCGAGAGCTTGGTGCAGAAAATACGTCAGACGTGACATCATACTATGTGGCAAATAATAGAAAACTGCTGTGATAGGCTTAATGGGAACATTTAAGTATACATTGCATAGGAACTAGGATTGTGATTGGCTGGCCACTGTCAGGTGGACAATTTATGCCTACCTCTAAAAACATGTCATCTTTAACACTATTAAGTACACAGTTTATCATTGGTCTTCAAACTATAAGGCTCTTCATTATACGGCCCTCTATAATTGGTTGGCACGCTCATGCCATGTCTGGAACATTCGGTTCACTTAGCAGCACCTAAACTCAGACCCAGGTGCCAGGAGGTGGACTTGATTTTACCTGCCCACCCATTTAGCCCAACATCTCTCATCACCAATGCCTTCTGCCATAAAGATTGTCTTTGAACTTGGCCTTACAAAGTATTCTTGTCTCTGGGAGTGCGAGCACTCACCATCATTGTTCTAGAACTCCACACTCAACTCTATTTCCATGCTTGGTTCACGTGACAGGAGACCACGATTTGGTCCATTTCGCAGCATTTAAATGTTTTAAATGAATAAAACTTGACACGCTTGGTCTTCTTTCTTTGCACCTTAACATGGGATGATTCAGCTTCGCACATTCACTGCCTCCAAGAATAGATAACTGACCTTGGCTGCTTCAGCTTTGATACCAGGCCAAACAGCCTTGCCATTCGTTTCCATGATCTAAGCTTGTTCTTGCTGCGACAGAATTCTCGCCTTTTCCCTCCATGGGAGCTGGTTTACTAAATTCATGACACTGATGTCCAGTTTCTATATAATGGCGGCTTCACCTGCAATCTATTCACTACATATAGCTAGGTTCTAAGATTACTTGATCTACTTGCGTTACAGCATCTGTACAGTTATTGGACGGCTTGCGTTTTCTGCAGTGCTTTGCACACGTGCAATCTTCTTTTCGCATATGAAAGTTCACTCGATTCGTAACTTCGTCATCAGTTTCTGTAAGATCCATGCATTCTCTTCAGCCAGTATTCTCAGGGCGTCACACTCGTCTTTCATGATGTCACCAGCTCCTCTTTTTTCTCCTTTTCATATTCCTTCAGGGAGTTCCTCCCTCGGATTATCGTCTCTTCGGGGATACATTCGATAGGGCTGTCTCAGTGGGTACCTTCTTTTGTATACTCGCCGTGGTATGATCACAACTGCTGGCGTTAAGCATGGCACAATCTCATTCTTCCAACATATTGGAGGTAGGGGGGCAGGATTTCCTGCAGAGGCATGTAACTGCTCCTCTTCATTTTGCTTACTCTCTTAGTTGTTTCATTTGGTGTGAGGGTCAGATTAAAGTTCTGGATACAAGGACAGTGTATTTAATGTTTGACAATGAGACACAGACTGGTCTTTAGTTTTAGTTTCCTAGGTAGGGAAGCTCTCTTTAGGATAGGGGCAGATAGGCCCTTATCCAGCCCTTTTATTTCAATAAAGATATGTGAGAAATCTAGGGGTGTTCTCCCATGTAGAACCTGAGAATCCTCTTTTCAGGTGGCCAGGAGAGGACCATTGCTTTTGGATCCCAACACTGGGGCTGGACAAGGGAGGATCACCTGGGTAGGGGAGACCAGGGCTGCTCTCAGGAGAATACCCTAGGAGAGACGCAGTATTCCAATGAGACAATAGGTGGAGAAATCCCAGAAGCCTTTGTGGGTTACTCAGGCCCCATTATCCCTAACCCAAGAAAGAGACAAACCAATTATCCCAGAGCAACCCCAGAGAAAGGGGGAAGCAAGATGAGACAAAAACAGAGTCTCAATCCCAACGCTTCTAAGTCCTTCCCCCCTTCAGATCAAGGGAAGGGTTATGCAGGCCTGTGCTCGCATATCTGGGTGGGTAACATAGAGAGTAATTTACTACGGAGAGATCCATCTTTTGTTTACCAAATTAGGGCAAAGGGGTCTTCCCCTGTTCTTTACCATTCACCTTGTGCTAACATACTGTTGGGGCCTACCCACAGGTACCCCGGACACAGACCACAGGACACCGTGCTGGTCACGTCTCACTTCTTTATTCTCCTTCTTACAAGTGACTTCTCTTCCCTTGTCCCCTCCCCTTCCTTCTTCCACCTGCCTTCCCTTGTGGTGTGTAGACCATCCCTCTTAAAGGGCCCTGTTCCTTTTCCACCGCAACAGGCCCCCGTTGCTTATCAGGGAGTTTTGTGGTCTACATCTGCTCAATGAGGTGTGTAGGTTTCCTTTTGTGATTCTTTGCGGGTGGCTAGGCAACTCACGGGTCTCGCCGTCCAGCTCCCTCACTGGTGGATCTCCAGTCTCTTCTGTTCTCGGCTCCTCTTATTCTTCTTCTCTCACCGTCGCCACGGCTGTGTATGCCTCCTCTTGGTACAGCTTGCGGAAGAATGATGCATTGCGGGTTATCCCTCCTTTTTGCCCTATCGCAGTTACCATTGGTCCTTTCACTTCGGTCACCAGTAGCGGCCCCGGTTGCCTCTGTCTGACGAGTACGACTTCACCGATTGGGAGGTGGTGGTCTTTGGCTCTCCTTTTCCGGTATGCCCCCTCATTTGCCTTCCTTTTTTTCTCAGCTTCTCTTTCTCTGATATCTGTGTCTTCCTCCGGCGTGTAGTCTTCTAGCTGTGGAAGCCATGTTCTCGGTTTATATTTTATCATCAGCTCCAGAGCTGTGCGCCCAGTTGTTTCATGGGGGGTGTTTCGGTATCTTCTCAGCATCTGACAGATGGCTTGTGGCATTGCCATCTGGTCCACAGCTGCTTTCTGGCGAGTTCTTTTGAGGGTGACCATAAACCGTTCTATCATGCCATTGGTTTGCGGCCATAGTGGTGTGATCTTTTGGTGGCAGAAGCCTAGATGTGTAGCAAACTTGTGGAAGTCTTGGCCCTGGAAGGGCGGACCATTGTCGGTTTTCACAGTGTTGGCGATCCCTCATTCGCTGAATAGTTCGGCGATCACTCCTACTAGATGGTGAAATGCTGTGGGCTGTATGTGTTTTATGAGGGGAAACCGTGAGTATTCGTCCATTGTCACCAGGAGGTGTCCCCCTTCTTCCAGAGGGCCATAGTGATCCAGTGCCACTCTTTGCCACGGTCTGTCTGGTAGGGGTTTTGTCTGCAGTAGGCACGGGGGACTGTTTGCTGCTGTCTTTTGGCAAGATATGCAGTGCGTTAGCGTGTCCATGTACGGGAACCACACTTGGTTTCGCACTATCTTCTTCGTGTTAGAGACACCTCTTTGGCCCTCATCGGCAATGATCACTAAAGCTTTCCTCAGGCTCTTGTGGGACACTAGGTGGTTGCCTTGCAGTAGTGTCCGTTGGTTTGTCGTGGCAAGCTCATTATGGATTTTCGCCATCCTCTGGAGATCCATTTTGTCTACATCCCCGTTCACAAAGTGTTCCGTATTCAGGTGTCTCCACCTGTTGTTGTTTGTCAAGTGTACCCCAGCCTGGATGGTGGGGTCTGCTCGGCTCCTGTCTGCAAAGAGGTCACTTGTGATGGCGTGGAGTAGGGTGTCATGATAGATAGTCAGCAGGGTTGGCCTCTCCCTCTGGTTTGTGGATGATGTTATAATCGTACTCCTGGAGTCTGATATCTCACTGTTCTATGCGTGGGGGCATTTCGGTTTCGGGGTTGCCGAAGAGGGAGAGCAGCGCCTGGTGGTCCGTGATGAGAATGAATTTCCAGCCGATGATGAAACGATGGAACTTTTCACAGTTTATAGTGATTGCATCGAAAACAAAGGGTCGACACACTAAACCATCGAAAACAAAGCATCTAATGCCAAAGCATCAACAGTCTATCTTTAACATGGAAAAATGCCTTTCCATCTATATGAGTCCATCGAAAATATAAATGTACTTGTTTCAAAGGAAATGCACTTTTACATGTAAAAGTTAGCATTTCAATGCATTTTTTTGTAACGTTAAAACGTTACATGGTGCTGAAATTTCGGCACTGGCCAGCTCCTTGTAACGTTTAAATTTTGTTTTGTATATTGGGGGGGTTCCTTCCCTCCCAGCCCTCCCAGCCCCCATTCCCACCCCCCCCAACCCTAACCCTAACCCTAACGTAACCCTTAATCTAACCCTTGCCCCAACCCTAACCCTAATGTAACCCTTAATCTAACCCTAGCCCCAACCCTAACCCGAATGTAACCCCAACCCTATTCTAACCCTTAATCTAACCCTAGCCCCAACCCTAACCCTAATGTAACCCTTAATCTAACCCTAGCCCCAACCCTAACCCGACTCTAACCCTAATGTAACCCTTAAGCTAACCCTAGCACCAACCCCAACCCTAACCCTAATGTAACCCTTAATCTAACCCTAGCCCCAACCCTAACCCTAACCCAACCCTAACCCTAATCTAACCCCTAATCTTAGCATTACATTTCGATGGATCCATCGAATTTTATTCAACGAAATGGCCATTCTATGCATGGTATTTTGATGGAAAAAATTTGATGGTTTGGTGTGCAATGACTGGATACCCTTTTCACACGCCCAGACTGCTGCTAGGCTCTCCCTCTCGGCCTGGGAGTATGCCTGTTCGATAGTGAACATCGCTCTGCTGGCATAGGCTACTATTACATTTTTGCCACAATTGGTTGGGTCTATTTGAGCAAGTATGGCGCCCAGGTCAACCGGACTGGCGTCAACAGTGAGTTCAGTGTCCCAGTCTGGGTTGAAGTACGGCAGGCGCCGGTTATTGGCCAGTTCGGCCTTAATGGTGCAGTGTGAGTCTTGGCAGTGTTCATCCCACTCGAACGTAGAGTCTTTTTTGAGGAGTTTCCGGAGGGGGTTGTGAGGGTCGCATAGTGGGGCAGGTAGCGGGCACAATATCCCACCATTCCCAGGAATGAGCGCAGCTCGGCAACGGCATTCGGGGCCTCTAAATTGATGATGGTACTAATCTTATCAGGGTCGGCCATGATCCCGCGATCAGAGATGATGTGGCCGAAGAAGCGTAGGCTTCGCTTGTTCATGGTGTACTTGGGTCCGTTGAGGGTGAGACCGGCCTTGTGAAGTATGCTGCACACCGACCTTAGTGCCGTGCCATGTTGTTCCTGGGTAATCCTGAACACTAAGATATCATCGCTGTAGTTTAGCGCATTTGTGATGAGGGAAATCACCCATAGGATTGTTTCTTGTTATCTCTGATGCAAAGATATCCCAAAGTTGAGCCGCTTGTAGCGGAACAGTCCCACGTGCATTGTAAATGTGGTGATCGGTTGCGAGACAGGATCGATGACCAACTGGTGATACCCCTGGTTGAGGTCTAATTTAGAGAATCTGGTTGAGTCTCACCAGCATGTCTTCAATGTTGAGTTGCGGTGCCTCTCCCTCTGGATTGTGGGGGGATATGCATGTCTACACACAAGCATAGGTGGCTGTCGGTTTTGGGCACTACCACCGGGGGGACACCCATGGTGTGGAACTATGTACCCTCTCGATGATGTCATTATCGAAGAGGAGTTGTAGCTTGTGCGTTACTTGGTGTAGGTGGAACCCTATTGCTACGGCACTGGTCTGACCGTTGGGTCAATGTGAAGTGTTATGACTGTGTCTTTCAGTTTTCCCATTCCTTCGAATAACTCTGGGAATGTTGATTTGAGTTCCTCTATATCTAGTTCACATTGGCACATTGCCCTGAGAATCTGGGTGCTCGGAGGTAGGCCATGTATTGTCTCATTGAATGTCAATTAGGGCTAGGGCCTTGGTGGTCCGGCAGCTGAGGAGACATCTCCCTGTTGTCGGGCTGTGTATGACATGGATGGTCGTGGATGTCCTCCGTCGACTATGGATCAGGTCACAGCTGAATTGGCCTTGGGATTGGGGCGGGGTGGTCGCTCCGCATTGGAAGATGTGGGCCTGCAAAGGTTGTACGGGGTACGCATTTGCTATTACCTTGTAGGCTCCTTGGTTCATAACGTTAACTGTCGCCCCTGTGTCTATGATGGATTGGTTGTTTAGCCCTCCTATTTGTACTGCGACCGTTGGCGCTGCGCTGTCATTGGAGGTGTCAAATATCAATCGGACATACTCTTTGCTGTATCTGTCATATTCATAACATGGTTCTCCTGTTGGGTATTCTTCTTCTTCCGTCGGTGGGTTTTGGTAGGGGTCATGGGTGACGTATTCTTGCCCATTTCTTGGTTCCCCTGCATGGTTCAGTTGTGAGGCGGGGGCATAGCCAGGTGTGTCGAAGTGTCTCTCCGGCGGGTCAACGCTCAGATTTTCCAATGCTCTTATAAAACCGTGGTGGGTGGGGTATGTCGCGGTATTCCAGCTCGACATAGGTCTCCCACTGTCTCTTTCTTGATATGTTCAGGGAACGGGTCCTCTCGGAGGGTCATATCTCTTAGGTGGCACCGACACTGGCAGTGGTCTGTATGCAGGTAGCATCAGTGTTTTCTCTCGGCACATTGCTTGAAAGTGGTTCTCTTGTCCACATCTCATGCACATATGCCCTATGGGGGGCATTGGCCCTTGTGGGGGA
Source organism: Ambystoma mexicanum (assembly GCF_040938575.1). NCBI lineage: Eukaryota > Metazoa > Chordata > Amphibia > Caudata > Ambystomatidae > Ambystoma > Ambystoma mexicanum. The sequence continues at coordinate 63,392,477 of NC_090929.1, forward strand.
ATTCAAACCCACATCTGTAGCACTGCTTTTCAGGTGGGGGCGAAGGCGGCGGTTCGAGTTCCAAGTTTCTTGGCGGGTCGGTGGGCTGGTGTATCGGGCTTGTCCCTGTGGGCTGGTGACTAGCGCTACAACAGTTTCTGCTTTCTTTGGGTTTTCGATGGCGGCCGATTGTACATCTACTCTCTCATATACTCTTGCAAGGTGCACTATCTCTTGCAGTGGGAGGATTTTTTTTATTAGATGTTTGCGGAATTGTGAGGATGTGAAGTTGCAGTGTCTTATTTTCCTTTGGAGTTGGAGGATGAATTCACCAATTGTCTAGTGTGGTAGTTGTGTACACTGATTGAATGTGTACCTTTCGTAATCCCTGTTGGGGAGGACAACTAACTTTTCGTTGATTGCAGCATTGAGGCATTGGTATGTCGTTTTCTCTTGGGGTGGGATGGTTTTTATGATCCCTTTGATCTCCTTCCCCGCAAGGTTCGTGAAAATGTCCATCTTGTTGGTTGCTTCCTGGTTCCACACGGCTCTCATTAAGTCCTCAAATTCCTCCATCCATTCCTCCCATCTCTGGCCTTGGTCTTGTTGTGGTTGTAGTGTGAATGGGTTGGGGTGCTGTAGAAATGTGGCTTGGGGTGTGGGGCTTGCCCTCACAGCGGCTGTACACGCAATCCTCGGAGTACCCTTCCCCAAGTTCCAGGCAACACAGTTCAAAAGAAAAAGGGTCTTGGGGCTCTGTCCTCAAGACAGTATTTGCAGTTCATCAAATTCCAGGGTTCTCTTCCCAAGATTTCAATGTAGCAACTGATTTTTGTTTCAGTCTTTTAAAGTTCAACACAAATCTAGGTCCACTTGACCCATTTTCTGGCTTGCCTTACCATTTCACTCACAGTGCTCCTTCTTGGTGTATTTCACAATGGGCCGCATTACGAGGCTGCCGCCGGTATTCATGTATTACCGGCGCCCAGAAATGGACATTTACTGGGTCATTACGGCCTTGCCGGACCCGGTATTTGGCCGTTTCTGGGCACCGGAAAAAATTCTTCCCCATTCCCATTTGAGACCCAAAGGGCCCTGTAGGGCTCAATGGGAATGGAGAAGCCAGATGCACAGTGCATCCAACATGCTGTGCTCGCGGGTGCCTTTCATTCTGTCAGGTCAGACCTGGTGGAATGAAACGCACCCGCGAGCACAACTTAGAGTTTGCCGGTCCGGATACAACGGTACCGGTAAGCTTCCTGGTACTGTTGTATCTGGACCAGCAAGCTCGTATCGAGGCCCAATGTCTTTGTCAAAATTCAGGGCTCCCTGCTCAAGGCGCAGTTATCAGACCCGAGGGTCCACCCATCACAGGTTGTGCAACCAGGAACCTAGGATCTCAGACATCCACAGGTTGTTCCGTACTTGTCCCTGTATACAGATTCACATTCACTTAGCTTCTCATTGTCGCCCTCTTGCCGCATTGTGCTGTTTCACACTCTCCTGGCATCCTCTGGTTAAACTCTTGGCTTTGCCATAACGCGTCACACACTTCTTGCCAGTTTTTGGCCTTGCCGCACTGTATTTATTCATTAAGTTCACTTTGGGTGGCCTTTGTCATCCCCCACTTCTATGTTGCATTCTTTCATACTTGCACATTTTTCCATTTGTTGCTTTCAAAATGGGCACTTTCCCTTTTAGCTTTCAACTGCTATTGGCTTTGCCCATTACGTTATATTCAGTTCCATATTCAATACGTTTACTTTAGCTTGGTTTCATGTTTTCATCAGTTCAGTATTTAATATACGTAATTCAGCTGTGTTTCAAAGTTTCATTCAGTTTGGTATTCAATAAGCTTTGTTTCAAGTATTCATTCATTTTGGAATTCAATATAGCTCACACGGTACTTAATTGCTTGTGCGTAGCCCACTAGGAGCGCCCCAGTGTTGAGTGACTTCCCCTGACACTCACCGGTCCTCTCCGTTCCTCTCCTAAGGCTTTGCTTCCTTTCTGCCTCTCAGGTCAGCGGGCCGGCCTCTGGGAGCCCTGCTCGCACTCAGGATGCTGTCCTCCACACATCAGCAGCTCTGCTATCTCTGCATGGACACAGATGGCGTCCTTTCTTCTTTCTTCCTCGCTCGCCGCTCCAGCTGATCTCTCTCCAACACAGAGGCTCCCACATCTGTAGAAGCGTAATGGCCCAGCTCGCCCTGGGCTTCACAGGTCCTCTGGGACTTCGGCCAGCATCTTGGCTTCCTCTCAGGTCCCATCATGACTGCCTCTGCACGAGAAGGATCCCCTGCTGGTCTCTCCCACACAGGCCTCCCTGTTGCTCTCCTTGCTGCCTCTTTGGTCTCTCTTTATACACCTGCAACCACTTGACAGGTTGCAGCTGTGGACTCTCAATTGGGCTTGCCTGACTATAATTAAAGGGAGATGCCTGACCTTTACTCTACAGACACCTTCTTCGTCCCAGTACTAGAGTGGTGAAATGAGGTCTTAGTCTTCATCACTCTTAGTCACCACTTCCTTGTCCCAGTACTGTCAGAGGTAAAATGTGGGGAAAGAAGGGAAGATGTTTTTCAATAGCCTATAAATGCCGGGGGAGGATTAGGTTGGTCTTCAATAGGTCTCCACTGTGGGCACCCCACTCCCAATTCCCAAGAACGCTCCACCCAGGTGATCCTCCCTCACTTCTCCACCCCCAGGTTCAGGATCCACAACTGATGGCCTTTCCCAGGCCAACTGAGAAGAGGACCCAGGGGAAGTAGGAGTGAGGATACCCTCAGATTTCTCACATGCGCTTCCTCAGTGTGGGTTGGACCGGGGTGCTGCACAGGGAAACCGGGAGAGAAATTTCACATTGCCTTGCTCTCGGCCTTTCCAGTGTTCAGCTGTGAAACAGTACGGTTGAAGGTCCAGGAACCACTGCAGTACGCGAGGTTTGGAATCCTTCCCCGGACTGATCCAAACTAAAGGAGAATGGTCTGTTATCAATTAAAACTTATGACCCAGAAGATAATACTTTAGGTTAATCACGGCCCACTTGATTGCCAATGCCCGTAACCCGATGAAGAAGCCGTTTACCTCTCTGGGGAAGAGCTTTCTTCTGATGTACAGCGCTGGGTTTTCTAATCCATCATGATTTTACGACAGAACAGCTCCAAACCCCATTAAGGAAGCGTCAACCTGAAGGATGACCTCTTTGGAGAAATCTGCAACTTTCAAAATGAGGCTTATTTTAAGGTTGCATAACAGACTTCTTCTTCCTCCTCCCACCTGATCATTTGGGGCTCAGCATTTTTCAATTTGTCTGTTAGTCTGGATGTTTTGCTTGAAAATTAAATGTAAAATAAATCTGCAGTAGTACCCGATCAGTCCCAAAAAGGCCCTTAAAGATTTCTTAGTTTCTGCAGTGGGTGTGTCGAGAACAGTCCTCACCTTCTCTTGCTGTGGTTGGACAGTGACATTACTCACAAAGAACCACAAATACTTTACAGCAGATTGGGCCAGTATGAATCTTCTGGGATTAGCGGTCAGCCCTGCTTTTCTTAACACTCTTATGATAGTATAAAGATGGTATAAATGATCTTCCCATGTCCTACAATGTACCATGATGTCATCTATATAGGTTCCACAAAATTCTGTGTACGGTTGTAAGATTTTATCTGTGAGTCTCTAATGTTGCAGGAGCACCATGCAGCCTAAAAGGCAGGACTTTAAAATGAAACAAACCTATGGGAGTGGCAATGGCAGTTTTCTCTTTATCAGGCCCATGCAAAGGAACTTGCCAATACCTTTTCGTGAGATCTATATTTGAAAGGTAGACAGCATTACCCAGCCTATCTATCAGGTCATCGATAAAGGGCATTGGGTAAGCGTCAAAGTCAGAGATGGCATTCACCTTTTCGAAAGTCTACACAGAACCTCTAACTTCCATCGGGCTTTGCCACGAATATGTTGGGGGAGCACCACAGGCAATTAGAAGGTTTGATGATGTTAGCTTCCAGCATGTTTTTAATTTCCTGAATGATGGTCTCTCTTCTAGCCTCAGGTAACCAATAAAGTTTCAAATGTTACATTTTGCCTACCGGAGTGTTCCCCTTGAAACACATCAGTAAACGGCCTTAAAAGGTCATATAAATCCTGTTTTTGATTGTAACTGAGGTCAGGTGAAATTAAGACTTTGTTTTCTGTGTCTTCGGGTAGAAGACAGGATAATATTATAGCCTGGGACTCTGAAGGATTTTGCTTCAACTCCTTCAATAAGTTCACGTGGTAGACTTGGGTTTTAAGACGGCAGCTGGGTTGTGAGATCTTATAATTAAAGGCACCCGTTTGTTCCAGTACCTCGTATGGTCCATGCCATCCGAATATCAGCTTATTTTCAGAAGTAGACAATACTACCAGCATTTTTTTACCTATGAGGAAGGATCTCAATGCAACTTTTTTTTATCATAGGGGGTCTTTTGTTGTTGCTGTGATTTAACAATGGTAGTCTGGCAAAGATTGAACAGCCGTCATGTGTTCTTTCAACCTATTTGCAGTTTGGGAAAGTGGAATTGGGGCCTCCCCCCTCTCTTCCCATGTTTTTCTTAACATATCTAGGACATCCCATGGTTCTCGTCCATAAAGGAGTTCAACCATGGAAAATCCTTTTTTTTCCTGGCTGCAAACAAGGCCCAGGGTATCATTTGATCCCTGTTCTTACCATCTTGCTCAACTAGCCTCTTGAGTATGGTTTTGAGGGTTTTATTAAATCTTTCCACCAGGTCATCTGTCTGGGGATGATACACTGATGTTCTGTGGGTGATGATATGAAACAGCTCTCTCACTTCCCCCTTAAGCTTGCTCATGAAAGTAGAGCCTTGGCCAGTCAATATCTCCTTCGGAAAACCTACTCTCGAGAAGAAAGGGAGCAGATGTTTTAGGATTGGTTGGGTTGTGTTGGCTTTCAGAGGAAAGCCCTCAGGATAACGTGTGGCGTAATCTACAATAATCAGAATATATTTGTTCCCTAGTTTGGAAGTTTCCATGGGTCCCACAATGTCCATACCAATATGGGAAAATAGAACCTCACTTATTCAGTTATTGGTAATGGATGTAAGGGAACTGGTGGTGGTACTTGTATGCTAGCTTTCTGGCAGATTATGCATGCTTGGATGATGTTTTTATGTCTGCGTAAATTCCGGGCCAGTAAAACTTGTTCGCTATGTGTGTCTGAGTTTTGGACTGCCTCAGATGGCCTCCCGTCAGATGTGAATGGGCCATCTTTAGCACCACCTATTCATGACTCTTAAGGACTACCAATTGGGTTTTTACCAGGCCCACTGAAGTGGTGTCTCCTCTATAAAGAAGTTCATGTTTCAAAAAGAAAAAAGGTCCCTTTTCCTCCCAACCCTCTGGTTCCGATACTACTTCCAAAAATGGTTCAGCTAACAAGGGGTTGTTTCTTTGGGCAAAGGCTAAGTCGTGTCTCGGGTTCTTCCCCTTTAGCTTTTCTCGGTTCAGGGTTGGCAGGGTCATCAGATGTCTCATCGGCCGCCCCAAAGCCTCAAGTTCCCTTATCTGTACTTTCATTCCCAGATTCTTCTTTAAGCCTAGGGAACACTGCTCTCTCAAGCACCCCTTGAGCAATTGTATCCTCTTGATGAATTTGGAATGGATCCTTCACATGATTTTGTAGCAATACCTTAACATCACCTCTAAAGTCTGGGTATATTACTCCTGCTAATACATCAATTCCAAATCTCCAAGCCAGCCCTGATTTGGGTGATAGTCTAATGTATGTATCAGGGGTGGAATAAGTATCAAATCAGTGGGTATCAATCTTCTTTCACCTCAAGGAATGGTCTCATTCCTACTACTATAGATATCAAACCCAATAGAGCCTTTGGTAGCTACTGAGGGGTCTGATGCTCTGGCACTTAGCTTATCAAATCTTATGGCCCCCCAACTTGTATCGGTGGAGCCGCATCCCATTCCTGACACAATTTGTGAAGGCATCATGAAGCAAGACACAGACAGCAGATTCAAAGTTCAAAACAAAATGATTTATTAAATCAAATGTCAGGATGGTAGAAGACCTAACTTGCCCTATGCTAAGGTGGGATTTCCCTACCTGAACCTGAGTGAAAGAGTTCAATGTAAAATTCTGTTTGTGCCCAAAACCTATCCTTACCCTCACAATTGACGCTAAATAATGTGTAGGGATGTCAATAATAAAAGAAATGGTGATCAACACAAAGTTCTGTGCTTCGTCCAGCTCTAAGCTTCCTTTTCAGCTCCCCTACCCCAAGTTCAAGAAAGTTCCACAAAGGCCTTGGGATTACCTTTCCCAAGTTCAAAACGGTTCCACTAATCCTTGAGGTTCCCTTCCCCAAATTCAAGGCAATAACGTTCACTTCCCCAAGTTCTAAGGACAACACACATCTAGGCCCACTTGACCCTCCTTCTGGTTTGCGTCACAAGTTCAAACACAGTGCTTCTTCTTGGTGTATTTCACAATGTCTTTGACTTTCACAATGTAGGGCTCCCTGGTCTAGGCGCAGTTATCAGACCACAGGGTCCACCCATCACAGGTCATGCAACCAGGAACTCTAGGATCTCCAACACCCACCGGTTCTTCCGTACTTGTCCCTGTGTACAGATTCACATTCACTTAGCTTCTCATTGTCACCCTCTTGGCTCTGTCAGTTTCACATTCTCCTGGTTTCTCCTGGTTAGCCTCTGGGGTTTGCCATATCGTGTCGTACACATCTTGCCAGTCTTTGACCTTGCGGCACTGTATCCATTCATAATGTACACTGAGGGGTGGTCTTTTTCATGGCCCACCTTTTTGTTGCATTCTTTCACACTTGCGCTTTCAAAATGGGCACTTTCCCTTTTGGCTTTCATCCACTATTAGCTTTGCCCATAAAGTTTTATTCAGTTCCATGTTCAATAAGCTTACTTTAGTTTGGTTTAAAATTTTCACTCAGTTCGGTATTCAATATACGTAATTCAGCTTTATTTCAAAGTTTCATTCAGTTCGGTATTCAATTAGCTTTGTTCAGGTTTTCATTCATTTCGGGATTCAAGACAGATCTAATTAAGTAATATGCCTCTGCCGCTTGGGGAATATTGCTATTAGTACCCCGGCCCAAGACCAGGGTACTAAAAGCTTTTTTTCTGCCCCAAACGCTGCAGCGTTTCGGGACAGAAAATCTTCTTTTTTTTTAAATAACACAGAAAATGGCAGCTTGAAAGGGAAAACAGAGTGCGTTTCCCTTTCCATAGTGGCCATCAGGAGCGGACGCGCTAGGAACAGAAGTGTTCCCAGCGCGTTCGATCCCGAAAGGTGACAGAAAAGAAGGGTAAGTGGGGGCGGGGTGGAGGGAGGGAGGGCAAATAAATAAAAAAACAAAACGTACCTGAATCCCCAGGAGCGGACGATGGCAGCCTCCAGCCGTGTGGAGGCTCGCAGCGGGGATGGCCCCACTTCGAGTCTCCTCTTTGGCTGAGAGGCTGCCACGCCCCCGGCCGTGGACAAAGCAGCTGGAATCCCGGCTGAGAATCGAGGGATTCTCGGCTGGGTAACGACCCGGCGGGAGCCAAGCAGAATGTGTGTTACATTATGCTTGACTCTCACTGGGTACTAATGGTACTTAATTTCTTTTGCCTAGCCCTCTTCGAGCGCACTGGTGGTTATTGACTTCCCGACACTCACTGTTCCTCGGCATTCCTCTCATGACATTGATGCAGACCCGGAAGGAGGTCTAGTTAACAAATGCAAGTTTTGCACAGGTGTTTTTTGTGGTTTACATTGTACACTGAGACACTTTAGCACTTCACACTTTGAATGTTGTTTAGCAGATACAGGTGCAATTTGTTTATGTTTTGATGAGACCAAACCTTTAAGTCAACATCAGAGGGCAAATGAGAAATGTTTTTTATAAAATGAATATAAAATGTTCTATTGCATCAAAGACTGGTGGTCATTACCGATATTAGCAATCCGGGAAAGGTTTACAGGTTGTTTTGAAACTGAGTACAAGCCAGGAGCTGGAAAAAGCTCTGAACTTTCCTTTGAACACTATTCATTTTGATGCTGACGTCCCTACACATTGTATAGAGTTAGATGTTAGGGCAAGTATAGGTTTTGGATATAGACAGACATTTGATTTGGACTTCCTGTCCTGACACAGACTATCCTTTTATTTTATTTATTTATTGTTTGCTTGTTAGGCACTTATACAGCAAGTAAAATACTGTTTCAAAGCGCCCACAAGGAAACAATGGATTGAAACACATTGCAAAACACAATATTTAAGAGCAGTGGGAGGAAAAAGAAAAAGGATGAACCTACTATCCCCTGTGAGTATTCGGAACATGCAAGTGGAGCAAGGGAGAGGGCTGAGGGGGTAAGTGCTGGGGAGTCCGAGCTCACGGGTGAGCCACAGATTAAGTGCTATGATTCTTGAGTGCTACACGCCAAGAGCCACGTTAAGTGTAAGTGCGAACCTCTGGGGCGGAAGGTGTGCCAATGCAGGTGCTGAGGGTAGACAGGAGCTGGGATGATTGGTTGTTGGAGGCCAGGGGCCCTGAGGATGCATAAAGGTCCCGAACACCAATCACCGCAACTGTGGGATTAGCAGAGGAGAGTGGAAGGGAAGGAAACACTTGTGTATAGGCGCTTTACAAATGCCTTATCATATCATATATCATATCAAGGGGGAGGTAAAGAGGAAAGTCTTAAGGAGCTTCCGGAATTTAAGAAAGTCCTGCTCAAGGGGCAGAGGGAGGTGGAGGCTGTTCCATAGGTGGGAGCCAGCTAAGGAAAGCAAAAGACCACCTACCCTCTGTTAGGCGAAACACTTTACAGACAAAGAGTTGGTACCAGAGGAACCTAGTGGTCGAGAGGGAGAGTATTTAGTAAGATAAAGTTGAAGGTAGTGTGGTTCCCAGCCACAGGCAGCCTTGTGGATGATGCAGGGGGATTTGAATGTAATCCTTGCAGCAACCGGGAGCCAATGAAGGCTATCCTTAGTTTTCTTCAGGTAGGGAAATCCTACCTTACCTTCAGGTAAGTTAGGCCTTACTCCATCCTGCCTTTTGAGTTAAGCAAAACATTTGAGAACATTGAGAACATTTGAGATTTGTCTACTTCGTGATGCCTTCACAATAGGTATTTCATAGGCATTTGCCGGGCACTGCTAACATATACGCATGTACCAGCTCCATGTTCCAGCTGTTATGTTATGGTCAGGTGATAAAATCATGGCAGTATATGACAAATGACTATCCCATGTTTGCACAAAACCCAAACCGTTTGGCTTTGTGAAAAGCTTGTTTTTGCAGGACCTTGGATTTGCAGGGCCCTGGATGGTAAAGTATTTGTGGGTCCCCCTAATTAGCATGTGTAATCTAATCACTGAAATGTACATCACAAAAAGAGCCTAATACTCGAGGGGATCATGGGAAGTTATGTTAACAGAAGTTGCTATGTGTAAGCGACAAGACAAATAAACCTTGTGATGTTCAATAGATCAATAGTCACAGTTATTATTATATATGTGGCAAAATCATGAAAGATGCCTTATCGCGTAGCAGACAGTGTGCATGGAATCACCTGTAGGCATTTCTAATTTGGCAGATAAGGCATAGTGACATAAATGATGTACCCAGGAACACACACTTGGGCTAAGTGTTGGAGCGAGGATTTGACGCCACGCTTCTACTCCAACACATCATCTCAGCTGTAGTTGGCAAAAATATTGTCTTCTGCAGGTCCTTTTTCAACTTTGCTTCCAAAATTCCATTTGACTTTGGAATGCAGTAGAAATAAATGCTTTCTAATTGACATTACCTGTTTTGCAGTGGCTTGTTGATTGCTTTTATTTGTCTGTTGTATGTATTTGGCTATCTTGTCCAAACTTGCAAGATGCTTTTAACTGAGAAGCTACAGATGATGATTATCTTGACTGGGAAATGAAATTAATCTTCATGCAACCTTTTCAAAAACATAAAGCAATCTAGATAGCTAATACATGTCTCCTGTCATGGCCATGGGTTCTTAGTACCTGGGGACATAGGAGCATGGGAAAGACATGACAAGGTGCCACTGTTGCAGGATTACTTTATAGTGCAAACGCAGCAGAGACCAGTTAGTGGGAAGATTTTGAAGGAGCGAAAGTGAGAAATGATGAAGTACTTTGAATCTTAACAAGTTCAGCACAAGGGCAGTCCCATGGAAACAACCTCTCCGGTCCAACAACCTCTCTTTCCACATCACTGGACCTGGCAAATCACGACCCACTTGCCCTCTTCTCCTTTCCCTTCCTCACCCCAGTGTGTGGCTTTTAACATTACTCTGTTTTATAAGGATGACTTGAAAAGTACCCAAATCATAATAAACCATGCAGACAAATATATAAATCCTTATAGAAACATGTTAAGCAAAAGGAGTAGAGTGGAAGACTACAAATACCAGAACACATTTTTGTTCACATTGTATAATCCAGTCATATAAAATAACTTTCTTATACATAACAGCAAAAAGTTACAAAAAATACTAATCAAGAGATCAGTTAAAATATAAATAAGCATATCAATCAAGAATTGGAATTACACCAGTTCAACAAATTAAACCTATAAAATAAACTGTTAAGAATAGTCACTATAAAGTAACCGCTCTCCCCTAAAAGGAACATAAAAGATATGACAGGAAAGAAATGATGAAATAACAGATTGATCATAGCATGTAGAAATAAGAAATATCATTCAGGTAGCAATCAATAGATTTCCTATGGATAACCAAAAGGTTGTGAATATATATCTAAAATGGGAATATTTTCCTGGTATTCCCCATAGAATATCCAACATGTACTCCTCATATTGTGAGGGTGTTGGCAATAGGTTATCAGGTGCTTACAAGTTTCCAGGAGGGGCTGTTCAGATAGTCTACATGTTGTGATGAATCGCGGGATTCAGTCACTTCTCCCAAGAGGGGAGCCTTTCCTTGTGAACGTAGGGAGGTGCGCCCGCTACGTGATACTCTCCCTAGGGGTAGAAGCAAGTGAGACATCACCACGAGAGACTCCCCCTTGGAGACAATGGGCCTCATTACACGGACGGCGGTAAGGGTTAACGGTCACCGTTAATGGCAACGGTGACCGTTAACCCTTACCGCCGTACTACGAGGTCCCTTTGCGGGTTGGAGGATTTAACGCCTGCTTCTTGCAGGCGTTAAAATCCAACCCGCTAAGGGACCTCGGAGCTAATTACGGCACCGCAAAATTGCGGTGCCGTAATTAGCACCTTCCCCATTTCCATAGAGCCCTATGGGGCAGAAATGGGAATGGGGAAGGGCAATGGCGGAAAGGGGATTTACCGCCCCTCCAACCTTGGAATGGGGCGGTAAATCCCCTTTCCGCCAAGGCGGTGCCGGTATTTTACCAGCATGGACCAAGGTGCTAATAGCACCTTGGTCCACCGCCTTCCGTGTAATGAGGCCCAATGTGACGACTCACAGGATCTCATCACTTCTCCCCATGATATGATATGATATTTTATTAATATCGCGCTCATAAACAAGTGTTTCAGCACGACCAAGCAAAGGGAGGGGAACAAGGGAGACATAAAAAAACAATCTTACTAGGCCCAGTGACATTAAGAACGTGCAAGTGCATGGAAAAGGGAAAAAGGTGGAAAGTGCGAGGAAGGGGGAGAAGTGGAGAGTGCGGTAAAAGGAGAGAACAGAATAAATAGTACGTGCAATAAATAAATAAATGCAATAAATAAATTAATACAGGTAGAGGCAAGTGCGTGGTTTGTCAGATAGGGTATATCTGATAAGTGCAGAATAATAAATGGGGGACTCTATGGGTACAGATACAGATCCCAGTGCAAGGGGTGGCTCTGAGGCAGTGCAGGAGAGTAAGCAGGTATCTGGGCCCGAAGGAAAAGGGTGGCCAGGAGCATGGTGCCTAGGGAGAAAACAGATCAGCAGGGGAGAAGAGGGGCAAAGGCAGAAGCGAAGAGGCAGGTCTTATGGTGCTTACGGAACCGTAGATGGTTCCCCTCAAGTTTCAAGGTCGCCGGGAGGCTGTTCCAAAGGGAGGCCACTGCCGAACACAGAGATCTACCCCAGCTCGTTTCTTTGAAAAACGACTGACCCTGAGGGAGTTAGAAGTAGAGGAGCAAAGGGCTCGAGAGGGGAGGTATTTACGGAGGGATAGTTGAAGGTATTTTGGACCCAGGCCCCAGAAAGCTTTGTGGACAATACAGAGGGTTTTAAATGTAATCCTTGCGTCCACTGGGAGCCAATGAAGGGATTTCAGAGCTGGAGAGATACGAACGCAGAACATGAGGCCAAGGACAAGTCCCACAGTCCTGTTCTGGATAAGGGCAGAGAGTGGAGGCAGGTAGATTTAGAAAGAGGCTGTTACAGTAGTCCAACCTAGAGAGAAACAGAGCTTGGGAGACAAGGAGCTTCTGGGGGAATGAGAGGAAAGGCAGAGTACCTCTAAGGAGGTGCAGTAGGAGGTTTGACTTTTTAGAGACATCAGAGATGTGTGCAGAGAAGTGTGGAGTCAAAGATGACCCCGAGATTCTTAGCCTTGCAGGTAAGGATAGGAGGGGGGCCAAGGGAGGCCGGCCAGAGAGTAAGGGGAAAGGATGGTGAAGGTGTCCCAATGATGAGGATCTCAGTCTTGTTGGCATTTAGACAAAGATCGTTGGCGGCACACCAATTATGAATGTCGATTAGGCAGTGGGAGATGAGGGAATGAGAGGAGGTGTCTGAGGGAAGCCTGAAAATGAGTTGGGTGTCATCAGCATAGCACTGGAAGTTAGAGCAGAACATGGAAATGCAGTAGGCGAAAGTAGCCAGGTATTACTTGAAAAGCCAGGGTGAGAGGTTAGACCCCTGGGGAACACCGCAGGTAGAGAGGGAGCTAGAGGAGAGGAAAGCACTGTGTTGTACCTGGGAAGGGCGATCAGAAAGGAAAGAGGTCAGCCAGGCCAGAGCCTGATCAGTGATACCCAGGTTTTCACGGAGACGGTTGAGCAGGATGGTATGGTTGACCGTGTCGAAAGCAGAGGAGAGATCAAGTAGGATGAGGAAAGAGGGAATGTTAGTGTCATGGTTGGAGAGCAGGTCTTCACGGATGTTCAGCAGAGCAGTTTCCGTGGTTCTGGCAGCTCTGAAGCCAGATTGGTGGTCATGGAGAGAGCCAACAGAGTCGGAGTGAAGATTAAGCTGCGAGATGGCCAGCTTTTCCAGGAGCTTCCCCAAAAGGCGAGTAATGGGAATTGGGCGATAATTAGCTGGACAGGAGGGATCAGCTGTAGGTTTCTTGAGGAGAGGATGCACAAGTGAGTGCTTGAGAGGGGAGGGGAAAGATCCAGAGGCAAAGGAATGGTTACAGAAATCGGTGAGGGCCGGAGCAACAGTATCAATGTGGTCCTTAATGGTTTTAGAGGAACAGGGATGAACCTGTTTTGATGAGGCTTTCATAGATCGGACGTGTCTACCAACCTCATCAGGCAAGAAAAAGGGAAAGGAGAAGAAAGAAGGGGGGTGTTGGAGGGAGCGTCAGCAGGCTGGTAAGGAGAGGGGAGAGGAGAGTGGCAGAGGAGAGGGAGGACAGGATGTCCTGAGTTTTAGATTTAAAGTGAGAAGTAAGGGAGTTGCAAAGAGCCTGGGAGGCGAGAGGAGGGGTGGCGACTGCAGCAGGGTTGGCCAGCTCCTTGCAGATTTTAAAGAATTCTGCCGAGTCATTGAATGCTGCAGAGATGCAGGCTCAAATGTGGCCTCTCTTCTTAGAGCAGACAGCAAGCTGGAGGGGAGCCCCTCCCTGTGAGGCTTGAGAGGTGAGCCCACCATGCAACAATCTCACTAGGGGTGGCGGAATGCGGGACCTCACAGGGAGAGACTATCCTCATGCAGACAAGGGCTCCCATTCCGTGATGGAACTCCCTAAGCACCTTACCTTTGAGAACATGCAATCCTCGAGGTCTTCCAAGAACCAACCTTAGAAGGCTGCTGTCTGTTATTGTAACACTGCCTCCTTTCCTTATACATGTCATGGCAATACCAACACTAGGAGGAACACACAAAGTGATCATAATTCATCTCCCAAAATTACTGAGAAGAAGAAGATTGAAGGAGTGATGTGAACTACTCCGTTTCCATGTCTAGGCAGTACTAAGAAGACGGGCTAGCCCCAAGGAAACATGAAGAATACCTCATCGATACAAAAGAAGGACTCTGGCACTCCGCTGGGGAGGACCCAGCTACAGAAATCAAAGAAGTGATGGGTGGAAAGTTTCACATTAATCTGAATCACTGGCATTGCTCTGGGAAAACTTCCACACCACCGTTTTTTAGCCTGTCTGCACCATTGCAAAAAGGGTCCAGCCATATGCAAATCAGTCAGGTACTGCCACTTATGGGAGGAGCCCAGCCCGCACTGCTAGGCCAGGTCCCCTCTGCATGGAAACACAAGCAACCCCACTTGTTTCAGCCTTGTTGGGCCTCTTCAGTGAGGTGCAGCTTGGTTCCCCATGGCGCAGCGAGCAAGGGACTCACGTCTGGGCATACCTTCTCTCACATAGGCAGGCAAACTGAAACCAAAGAAGTTATGGGTGGAAGGTTTTGAGTTAATCTGAACCACTGACATTGCTCTGGGCAAACTTCTGCACCACCATTTTTTAGCCCGTCTGCGCCATTGCAAAAGGGGTCCAGCCATATGCAAATCAGTCAGGTACTGCCACTAATAGGAGCACGGAAACACAAGCAACCCTAGACAGGTAGAGGCCCAATCTACTCCTCACTGATGAGGCCCAACAAGGCCGAAATATGTTTGGGGATCCTTGTGGTCTCGCGCAGAAAGGATGTGACCTAGCAGTTTGGGTTGGACTGCCCCCTTTGGGGTGGGACCAAGCCTGATTTGCATATGGTCTTTCCCCTTCTGTAATGGCTTGGCAGGTGAAAAACGATGGTCTGGAGGGTTGCCCAGAGCAATGCCAGTGGTTAAGATTAATTCTAAACCTTCCAGCCATCACTTCTTTGTTTTTGCTTTGTCGGACCCAGCTACAGGCCATATAAAATCAAGAAGGGACTTGATGAGAAGGGAACCTGGTATGAAGTCTGTCAACCTTGGAAGATTCAAATCTGGGAACGAGGAAGCGAGCAGGAGAAGCAAGTCCTCAGTTGTGAGGACGTCGTGGAAGACTTGGAAGAACTCTCCATCATGGGGCAGAGACCCGACCTATGCAGAAGCTGAAAAAAGGCTAACGGTGGTGTGACCGCAGGGAGGTGGACTGTGCGTTCCTTCAACTATGCTGACACCGAAGGTCCCAGTGAGTCACAGAGAAATCGCAATGCAGCATGGAGTGGAGAGAGAAACACTCAGCAAGTGTTCAGCAAGAAGACGAAAGACCAACACCCCGGTAAGAGGCGATGACATGCCCCCACAAGAAAGAAGGTAACTGGAGACCCGTTAGGGGTTTGGGAAATACTGAAGAGTACTTTGGGAGTATTCTTCCTCATCACAGTATTTACTGAGAAGGTATTAAGAGTGAAGAACGCCTTAGAAATAATCTCCCTATCACAGTAATCTTCGAAAAAGTATCAAGAGTGAAGAATGCCTCAGGAGTAATCTGCCTCATTACAGTAAATATAGAGGAAGCACTGAGACTGTAGAGTACCTCGGGAGTAATCTCCCTCTTCACAGTTATCTCTGAAAAGGTATCCAGAGTGAAGAACGCCTCAGGAGTAATCTCCCTCATCACAGTAATTATAGAGAAAGCACTGAGACAGAAGACGGCGCCTGCAGTGATCTCCCCTGTTACAGTAATTGCCTAACGGATATCAAGAACAAATGTCACAGTAATTACTGAGATAGTATCAATAGTAAGGAATACATTGGTAGTAATCTTCCTCATCAGATTGACTATAGAAAAGATATCAAGCCTGAAAAGTGCCTCAGGAGTAATCTCCCTCATTAAAATAATTGCCTAAGGGATATCAAGAAGAAATGTCAGCACGTAAGTAGTCCTGTCCTTAGAGAAGTTGTAGAATTGACAGCCAAAGTCAGAGACATTTCGGGTACAATAGACCAGAAGAAGAAACTCCAGGATTATATATATCCATGAAGAAGAAGAATTGTTGGACATTTAACCAAGCCCAGAGAAGACCCTGGGAGGAGTTACAAGAACTGATCAAAGTTATTGCCACAGACTCTTAGAAGTCAGCCATTAACAATGTACCAGTTGAACCAGGAGAAGGGAATCATTCTCCTGGTTACCTTTTTTGGTTGCTGAATATCTTTGGTTAGTGGTAGGGTCAGAGCAGGATCGTTTTTGGACAGAGGATGGATGCTTTATTTTGACAATCACCCTGACGATGAGCACCCGAGTTGCAACTCAGTTAGGTAGGGCAATCTCTTTAGTTGTAGTGAAAGAAAGGTCATTTTCCTTTTTGTTGAATAAAAACCTGAAGTTGAAATGCCACCCCTTTATCCGACTCCTTCTTCTGATTTACCACAACAAGGACTCCAGTTCTGCAGACCATCAGTAACACCAAGGCATCAGAAGGGCCAAGAAGATAAGGCCACTGTTTGTTACTTCGCCATAAGACCCAAGATTCAACCTGAAGAAAGGCATTGTAACAATACTATGAAGAAGAAAAGTGAGCGAGTGATACAGATAATTCAACTGTGCGAAAATGACAATACTGTGAAAAAGAAGAATGAGCAAGTGATTGAGAGCGCTCAACTGACAAATGCAGTCTGGTAACTATGCCGAGACCGCTACGACTTTGGCACTGCGGAACAGGAAGGATGCATTCACAAAGCCTGTCATAAAGGCCATCAAGGCGGGAGCACAGAGCTTGACTATGTGTACCGAGCAGGTATCTCCTTTACAGCTAGACATTTTCAATGACTGCATAGTTTCCATAACCTTCTCTTGTGTGAATTTGGAGTATGAGAATGGAGGGAACGAATGGGGCGAGTCCACTGGTGGTTACATCGGTTCAATGAGTGTGTGGGCTTTGGCAGCAAGTAGGGCCTTTTTTGGCGTGATTTTAGCACGTAATGAGTCCATTTTGGTGTTGAGGGCATCTTGTATGGTGGTACACCATGCTTTGTCTGCTCCGATGGGGGAACTCAAGGGATTCTGGTTTTCTAATTCTCTCAGAATTGTAAGGGAGGCACGGTTTCACAAGAAAACACTACACAAGAGTTGCAAGTTTTAAAACCTTTATTTTTAAATTCAAGGGGTTTGGAAAAACTCCTGTCTAGCCCTATAACTAAGATGGGAGTAATCTTGATCATCAAATAATAAAGAAACCGTCCTAGTCAGGTTTAGTCAAACAATAAAGGCCTATACTAACACAAGCCTAATGCCTGCCATCACTCTAATACATATTACTATATCACATTAGAGTGTATCTACAAAACAAAACAAAATGTCAGAATGGCAATGTAAATTAGTATTCATTCTCGTCCCCACATTGTGCAGCATGGGGTTAGGTGGAACACTTGATGGATGAACACACTTGGCTTGTGAATACAGTTAGGCAGCTGGCTCTGTCCTCCAGAGCCATTTTGGCCCTTCAAGAGTCACAAGTTCACGGTTTTACCCTCTCAGGTTCCTCTCACCCAAGTCCAGGTCGTCCTTCAAGCTTTTACACAGTTTCAGCAAAACAGTTTCTAAATATAGTATTTGATCACAGTTCACTATAGGTTCCCCTCAGTCAGGCTCAAACTTCTTCTTCTTCGCAGGGTTCCCTTGCCCAATCTTTCTTCACACTCCACACAACAGGTTCCCCTGAGTCGGGCTCAAACCTCCTTTCGTATTTTGATTTCGTTGTCGAAGACCTTTGAAACTGGGAGGATTTTTGCTAGCACCTCCACATGACCACTTCGACCCTACTTTCTTTCTTTAGTTCCACTTTACATATTTTCCTTCAGTTCCAATGTCTTTTTGGAAAATGTACTTGTTACGTATGACTTGCTTTTCAAACGGGTCTCCCTCAGTCGGGCTCGGACCCTCCTTTTACTTTCACACACGGGTCTCCCTCATCCGAACTTGGACCCTCCTTTTGATTTCACAAATGGGTCTCACTCAGTCGGGCTTGACCCTTCACTTGCTATTCACACAGGTCTCCCTCAGTTGGGCTCAGACCCTCCTTTTGTTCTCTTGCCAAATTCCACAAAACAAAGTTCAACAGTTTGTGGGCTTTTCCCTTAACTCTCATATCTCACTTCCTGCTGCCTCTACAACTTTAAAACATTTTAACAGAGACTTTCGATTAGGCAATTTCACTTTGCCAGACCACTCTGCTACTTTGTATTTCGTATTCACAGTTCTTAACAATGGATTCACTTTCTATCGCAATTTATCGGCACTCGTGTAACCTTCATCCCTCGGATACTGTCGCTAGCATTTCAATTAAACAGATCAGGCTTTCATTGCTTCCTTCAAGTCACCAATCTTGTTAAGATGCTTTCCGTCTTTCGTGTCTTTGATGTCGGAGTCAAGGTTGTTACCACTGCTGCTTCTGCGCCTCCCCAACACTATCGTTCACCAGGGAGGGTGGCTGCTAACCTTGTAGCACTCAGAAGACTCTTTCTCCCTTCCAGCAGGGCTGTCGTGCACAATCCTCACAGCCTTTCGGGAATAACAATCTCACGCTGTGGGGTCTCTGGCTTCCTGCCGCTTGGATTAACCTCTCAGTGTGTTGCTCTCCTTCACCTGGTTTGCCATAGCCTTGGAGGGACTGATCCTTCTCGTGCACTGCCTTGCTCAAAGTGTGTCTCAGTGTTCCACCTTTTAACCATGTGGGGAGAGTTAATAGGTATAAGGTGTATGTTATTAAAGTCAAGTGCCTAACCCTGCCTGATCACATTAGAGGGACATGTCTAATGTATTGCATGGCTGGTAATCCTTTCAGCCTTAGACCTCCTCTTCCTCAGCATAGTGTTTGTGTAGGAAGGGGGGAGGATCTGGGAAGTTGGAATATCCCAAAAATGAGGATTCAATAGGAGTATTGGAAAGGGAGGACACTGCATCTCGCCATCGGGTGTTCCTCCCCCACTTCCTGAGGACCCCTCACCTAGGTGATCCTCCTGCACTTGTCCACCCCCAGAGTCTGGATCCAAAGGCGATGGCGGTTGCCTGGCCTCCTGAGCAAGGGATCCCTGGGGCTGGCCAGTGAAACACCCACTGATTTTTCACATATCGTTTCCCTATACGATGTAGACTGCTCTGTTTCGCAAGGGAACCAGGAAAGAAAGTCAACATTCCCCTGCTCCTTAACCTTTTGATGTTCCACCGCAAAACAGTATGGTTGCAGGTCCAAGAACCATTGCATGACTCGAGGGTTAGATTCTTTCCTCTGACTTATCCAAACTAAGGGTAAATGATCAGTAATGAGGGTAAATTTCCTTCCCAGCAGGTAGTACCTGAGATGGAGGATCGCCCATTTGATGGCATGGGCTTCTAGTTCTAACATAGAGTAGTTTTTCTCTCTCTGAAAGTTTGCGACTGGTAAATAATATAGGATGTTCTAAACCATCATGTATTTCAGATAGTACGGCTCCTAACCCAGTCAGGGAGGCATCAGTCTGTAAAACAAACTCTTTTAAGAAGTCTGCCATTTTCAATATGGGGTTGTGACACAACATGCTTCATTACAAGTTTGGCAGTAACCCTGCCGGTGCTACCGGTGGGTTGCCGCTGGACGCCTAATAATTTACCGGCGCCTGACTTCCCGGTGCCACTGGCTCATTACGAGTCCGGCGGTCCGGGAAGTCAGGTGCCGGTAAACTGTAAGTCCCCATTCCCATAGGGAGTGGGGAAACTGAAGCGTCGGCACTGTTGCTAATGCTGCCGGCACCTCCGAGAAGTGTTTGCCTACTGTGGTCGATGCGCCTGGCAGGGTCAGACCAGTCAGGCACAGTGGCCACGGTAGGCAAATACGTAGTTTGCCAGTCCGGAAACAAGGGTGCCAGTGAGCTTAATGTCACCCTTGTTTCCGGACCGGTAGACTTAGAATGAGGCCCAATGTTTGCTTGAGGTTGTTATAACAAACATCATCCTCATCGCTCCAATGAATTTTCTGGGGTTCTGAATTTCGCAATTTGTCAACCGTGATGCTTTGTCTGAAAATATTGGGATAAACCTGCGATAATACCCAATCAAACCCAAGAATGCTCTAAGACCTCTTTCAGTCTTGGGTGTGGGGGCATTTAGGGTGGCTTTCACTTTTTCTTGCTGACGTTGTACACTACCATTCCCCATGAAGAAGCCCAGATATTTTACGGCTGAATGAGCCAACTTAAACTTCCTAGAGTTGGCCGTCAATCTGACCTCTCAGAGAGCTCTCATAATAGCCTAAATATGAGAAAGGTGGTCTTCCCACATTTTACTATAGATAACTATATCGTCAATTTAGGCCCCACAGAAATCGGAATAAGGTTGTATTATTCTGTCCACAAGTCGTTGAAAAGTCACTGGACCCCATGCAGACCAAAAGGGATAACTTTAAATTACAATAGCCCTATTGGTGTTGAGAAAGATGTTTTTTCCTTATCAGTTCCGTGTACAGGGACCTGCCAATACCCTTAAGTTAAATCTAGGAGTTGACAAGAACACTGCGTTTCCCAGTTTATCTATCAGGTCATCAATGTGTGGCATGGGATATGCATCAAAGGCAGAGATGGTGTTGACTTGCCTAAAATCTATGCAAAATCTCCAAGATTGGTCAGGTTTGGTTACCAACACAATAGGGAAAGACCATGCGCTTGAAGAGGACTCAATAATATTAGCCTTCAGCATATTCTTAACCTCCTCAATGACTATTTTTCTTCATGCCTAAGGTAGTCTGTATGGTTTAAGATGAACCACTTTCACTTTTGGGGTTTTGATGTAATGATAAGTTCCATGTACTCTCCCTGGTGTTTCACAAAATATGTTGAGGAAAGTGGTAACAGGGTCATTTAAATGTTTTTGTTTGTCTTTAGGTAGTTCTTGGGGAATGAGTTCTAGGTTATCACTCTCCTAGGGTACCAAACAGGATAATATGGAAGAGTTAGAGGCAGAAGGGTTCTCTTTCCATTCTTTCAGGAGATTTACGTGGTAGAGGTTGGTCTTTTGTCTTCTATCAGGTTGAGCTACCCTATAAGTACATGTTTCAGTTTGCTCTAGTATTTCATAGGGCCTGTGCCATTTTGAAACCAATTTATTTTCAGAGTTAGGGAAAAGAAACAGAACTTTCTGACATACTGAAAATGATCTAAGATTGACCGTCTTATCATAGGCAAGCTTCTGTTGAGTTTTTTGCATATGAGTACGAACTAGAGGTCTAACTAGATTAATGTGTTCTCATAATCGGGTGGCTGTCTGTGAAAGAGGTATTGGTGCTTCTTCCCTTTCTTTGCAAGTCTCCCTTAGCATATCTAAGACATCTCTTGGTTCTCTACCATACAATAATTTGAAGTGGGAGAATCCAGTGGATGGATGAGGGGTCTGTCTTACTGCAAACAGGGCCCATGGGATCATACAGCCCCAATCTTTCCCATCCTTGTCTACTAACTTTCTTAGAATCATCCTGAGGGTCTTATTAAGAGGGTAATTCATAGAAATTCTCACAAAAGTGGCGCACGCGACTGGCGCACAGCATGCCCGTGCAAATGTCTGCGCCAGCCGCGTGCGCTAAAATCGATTTCCGCGCACAGTGTATTCATGGATTTTCGCATCCAAAACCAGCCGTGGCGCAGCGTGGCGCAGCGACCCTGCAGCAGCGCCAGTTATGCCCCCAAGAACGCCCTCGCGCAAGGAAAAGCCTTCAAAATCCCCAAATAATCGCAAAGGGCTGCGCTAACCCTGGACCAGTTCACAGGGCTGGCAAACAGCAAACGCCAAGCGGGGAACGTGTATTTCAGTGGTTCGCGGGAAGTTCCACACGCGATTGTCCTGTGTACGTGTGCATCAGGGGTGCGCGGGAAGTTCCACATGCAAAATCAGCAGGGTATGTGTATTTCAGGGGTGCGCGGGAAGTTCCACACGCGATTTCAGCAGGGTACGTGTATTTCAGGGGTGCGCGGGAAGATCCACACGCGATTGGCCCCATGCGAGCAGGGTACGTGTAATTCAGGGGTGCACTGGAAGTTCCACACGCGATTTCAGCAGGGTACGTGTATTTCAGGGGTGCGCGTGAAGTTCCACACGCGATTCCATCAGGGTACGTGTATTTCAGGGGTGCGCGGGAAGTTCCACACGCGATTGGCCCCGTGCGAGCAGGGTATGTGTATTGCAGGGGTGCGCGGGAAGTTCCACACGCGATTTCAGCAGGGTACGTGTATTTCAGGGGTGCGCGGGAAGTTCCACGCGCGATTCCATCAGGGTACGTGTATTTCAGGGGTGCGCAGGAAGTTCCACACGCGATTGGCCCCGTGCGAGCAGGGTACGTGTATTCCAGGGGTGCGCGGGAAGTTCCACACGCGATTTCAGCAGGGTACGTGTATTGCAGGGGTGCGCGGGAAGTTCCACACGCGATTTCAGCAGGGTACGTGTATTTCAGGGGTTCTGGGGACTACTACACGTGAATTGACCGTGTGGGTCCTCCCAGGTGTTCGCTCTACAACCTCCACGGCCCCTGCAGGCAGCCCACACCACGGGGGACTACCCTGCACCCCTGCTCATGTCCCGCAGGCAGCCCATCCACCATGGGCATGCCCCACAGCCAACCCACATGTCACCTTGCACTACTGATCAACAATGCATGTCTCCCACCACCCCCACCCCCCAGCAGTGCAGGGGCAGCCTCCACCAGGCCCCCACTCATGTCTCCCACCACCCCCACCCCACAGCAGTGCAGGGGCAGCCTCCACCAGGCCCCCACTCATGTCCCCCTGCACCCCCAACCCCCAGCAGTGCAGGGGCAGCCTCCACCAGGCCCCCACTCATGTCTACCACCACCCCCACCCCCCAGCACTGTGGGGCACCTGCCAGCAGGCCCCCACTCATGTCCAACTCATGTCCCCCTGCACCCCCACCCCCCAGCAGTGCAGGGGCAGCCTCCACCAGGCCCCCACTCATGTCTACCACCACCCCCACCCCCCAGCCACCAGGGGCAGCCTACACCAGGCCCCCACTCATGTCCCCCTGCACCCCTACCCCCCAGCAATGCAGGGGCAGCCTCCACCAGGCCCCCACTCATGTCCCCCTGCACTCCCACCCCCCAGCAGTGCAGGGGAAGCCTCCACCAGGCCCCAACTCATGTCCCCCTGCACCCCCACCCCCCAGCAGTGCAGGGGCAGCCTCCACCAGGCCCCCACTCATGTCTACCACCACCCCCACCCCCCAGCCACCAGGGGCAGCCTACACCAGGCCCCCACTCATGTCCCCCTGCGCCCCCACCCCCCGCAGTGCAGGGGCAGCCTCCACCAGGCCCCCACTCATGTCTACCACCACCCCCACCCCCCCGCCACCAGGGGCAGACTCCACCAGGCCCCCACTCATGTCCCCCTGCACCCCCACCCCCCAGCAGTGCAGGGGCAGCCTCCACCAGGCCCCCACCCATGTCTCCCACCACCCTCTACCCCCCAGCAGTCAGGGGCATCCTCCACCAGGCCCCCACCCATGTCTACCACCACCCCCACCCCCCAGCCACCAGGGGCAGCCTCCACCAGGCCCCCACTCATGATTCCCACCACCCCCACCCCCCAGCAGTGCAGGGGCAGCCTCCACCAGGCCCCCACCCATGTCTACCACCACCCCCATCCCCCAGCCACCAGGGGCAGATTCCACCAGGCCCCCACTCATGTCTCCCACCACCCCCACCCCCCAGCAGTGCAGGGGCAGCCTCCACCAGGCCCCCACTCATGTCCCCCTGCACCACCACCCCCCAGCAGTGCAGGGGCAGCCTCCACCAGGCCCCCACTCATGTCTCCCACCACCCCCACCCCCCAGCAGTGCAGGGGCAGCCTCCACCAGGCCTCCACTCATGTCCCCCTGCACCCCCACCCCCCAGCAGTGCAGGGGCAGCCTCCACCAGGCCCCCACTCATGTCCCCCTGCACCCCCACCCCCCAGCAGTGCAGGGGCAGCCTCCACCAGGCCCCCACTCATGTCTCCCACCACCCCCACCCCCCAGCAGTGCAGGGGCAGCCTCCACCAGGCCTCCACTCATGTCCCCCTGCACCCCCACCCCCCAGCAGTGCAGGGGCAGCCTCCACCAGGCCCCCACTCATGTCTACCACCACCCCCACCCCCCAGCCACAAGGGGCAGCCTCCACCAGGCCCCCACTCATGTCCCCCTGCACCCCCACCCCCCAGCAGTGCAGGGGCAGCCTCCACCAGGCCCCCACCCATGTCTACTACCACCCCCACCCCCCAGCCACCAGGGGCAGCTTCCACCAGGCCCCCACTCATGTCTCCCACCACCCCCACCCCCCAGCAGTGCAGGGGCAGCCTCCACCAGGCCCCCACTCATGTCCCCCTGCACCCCCAACCCCCAGCAGTGCAGGGGCAGCCTCCACCAGCCCCCCACTCATGTCTACCACCACCCCCACCCCCCAGCACTGTGGGGCACCTGCCAGCAGGCCCCCACTCATGTCCAACTCATGTCCACCTGCACCCCCACCCCCCAGCAGTGCAGGGGCAGCCTCCACCAGGCCCCCACTCATGTCTACCACCACCCCCACCCCCCAGCCACCAGGGGCAGCCTACACCAGGCCCCCACTCATGTCCCCCTGCACCCCTACCCCCCAGCAATGCAGGGGCAGCCTCCACCAGGCCCCCACTCATGTCCCCCTGCACTCCCACCCCCCAGCAGTGCAGGGGAAGCCTCCACCAGGCCCCCACTCATGTCCCCCTGCACCCCCAACCCCCCGCAGTGCAGGGGCAGCCTCCACCAGGCCCCCACTCATGTCTACCACCACCCCCACCCCCCCGCCACCAGGGGCAGACTCCACCAGGCCCCCACTCATGTCCCCCTGCACCCCCACCCCCCAGCAGTGCAGGGGCAGCCTCCACCAGGCCCCCACCCATGTCTCCCACCACCCCCTACCCCCCAGCAGTCAGGGGCACCCTCCACCAGGCCCCCACCCATGTCTACCACCACCCCCACCCCCCAGCCACCAGGGGCAGCCTCCACCAGGCCCCCACTCATGATTCCCACCACCCCCACCCCCCAGCAGTGCAGGGGCAGCCTCCACCAGGCCCCCACCCATGTCTACCACCACCCCCATCCCCCAGCCACCAGGGGCAGATTCCACCAGGCCCCCACTCATGTCTCCCACCACCCCCACCCCCCAGCAGTGCAGGGGCAGCCTCCACCAGGCCCCCACTCATGTCCCCCTGCACCCCCACCCCCCAGCAGTGCAGGGGCAGCTTCCACCAGGCCCCCACTCATGTCTCCCACCACCCCCACCCCCCAGCAGTGCAGGGGCAGCCTCCACCAGGCCTCCACTCATGTCCCCCTGCACCCCCACCCCCCAGCAGTGCAGGGGCAGCCTCCACCAGGCCCCCACTCATGTCCCCCTGCACCCCCACCCCCAGCAGTGCAGGGGCAGCCTCCACCAGGCCCCCACTCATGTCTCCCACCACCCCCACCCCCCAGCAGTGCAGGGGCAGCCTCCACCAGGCCTCCACTCATGTCCCCCTGCACCCCCACCCCCCAGCAGTGCAGGGGCAGCCTCCACCAGGCCCCCACTCATGTCTACCACCACCCCCACCCCCCAGCCACCAGGGGCAGCCTCCACCAGGCCCCCACTCATGTCCCCCTGCACCCCCACCCCCCAGCAGTGCAGGGGCAGCCTCCACCAGGCCCCCACCCATGTCTACTACCACCCCCACCCCCAGCCACCAGGGGCAGCTTCCACCAGGCCCCCACTCATGTCTCCCACCACCCCTACCCCCCAGCAGTGCAGGGGCAGCCTCCACCAGGCCCCCACTCATGTCCCCCTGCACCCCCGCCCCCCAGCAGTGCAGGGGCAGCCTCCACCAGGCCCCCACTCATGTCTACCACCACCCCCACCCCCCAGCCACCAGGGGCAGCCTACACCAGGCCCCCACTCATGTCCCCCTGCACCCCTACCCCCCAGCAATGCAGGGGCAGCCTCCATCAGGCCCCCACTCATGTCCCCCTGCACTCCCACCCCCCAGCAGTGCAGGGGAAGCCTCCACCAGGCCCCCACTCATGTCCCCCTGCAACCCCCCCCCGCAGTGCAGGGGCAGCCTCCACCAGGCCCCCACTCATGTCTACCACCACCCCCACCCCCCCGCCACCAGGAGCAGACTCCACCAGGCCCCCACTCATGTCCCCCTGCACCCCCACCCCCCAGCAGTGCAGGGGCAGCCTCCACCAGGCCCCCACTCATGTCTCCCACCACCCCCACCCCCCAGCAGTGCAGGGGCAGCCTCCACCAGGCCTCCACTCATGTCCCCCTGCACCCCCACCCCCCAGCAGTGCAGGGGCAGCCTCCACCAGGCCCCCACTCATGTCCCCCTGCACCCCCACCCCCCCGCAGTGCAGGGGCAGCCTCCACCAGGCCCCCACTCATGTCTACCACCACCCCCACCCCCCCGCCACCAGGAGCAGACTCCACCAGGCCCCCACTCATGTCCCCCTGCACCCCCACCCCCCAGCAGTGCAGGGGCAGCCTCCACCAGGCCCCCACTCATGTCTCCCACCACCCCCACCCCCCAGCAGTGCAGGGGCAGCCTCCACCAGGCCTCCACTCATGTCCCCCTGCACCCCCACCCCCCAGCAGTGCAGGGGCAGCCTCCACCAGGCCCCCACTCATGTCCCCCTGCACCCCCACCCCCCAGCAGTGCAGGGGCAGCCTCCACCAGGCCCCCACTCATGTCTCCCACCACCCCACCCCCCAGCAGTGCAGGGGCTGCCTCCACCAGGCCTCCATCCATGTCCCCCTGCACCCCCACCCCCCAGCAGTGCAGGGGCAGCCTCCACCAGGCCCCAACTCATGTCCCCCTGCACCCCCACCCCCCAGCAGTGCAGGGGCAGCCTCCACCAGGCCCCCACTCATGTCTACCACCACCCCCACCCCCCAGCCACCAGGGGCAGCCTACACCAGGCCCCCACTCATGTCCCCCTGCACCCCCACCCCCCCCCCGCAGTGCAGGGGCAGCCTCCACCAGGCCCCCACTCATGTCTACCACCACCCCCACCCCCCCGCCACCAGGGGCAGACTCCACCAGGCCCCCACTCATGTCCCCCTGCACCCCCACCCCCCAGCAGTGTAGGGGCAGCCTCCACCAGGCCCCCACCCATGTCTCCCACCACCCCCTACCCCCCAGCAGTCAGGGGCACCCTCCACCAGGCCCCCACCCATGTCTACCACCACCCCCACCCCCCAGCCACCAGGGGCAGCCTCCACCAGGCCCCCACTCATGATTCCCACCACCCCCACCCCCCAGCAGTGCAGGGGCAGCCTCCACCAGGCCCCCACCCATGTCTACCACCACCCCCATCCCCCAGCCACCAGGGGCAGATTCCACCAGGCCCCCACTCATGTCTCCCACCACCCCCACCCCCCAGCAGTGCAGGGGCAGCCTCCACCAGGCCCCCACTCATGTCCCCCTGCACCCCCACCCCCCAGCAGTGCAGGGGCAGCCTCCACCAGGCCCCCACTCATGTCTCCCACCACCCCCACCCCCCAGCAGTGCAGGGGCAGCCTCCACCAGGCCTCCACTCATGTCCCCCTGCACCCCCACCCCCCAGCAGTGCAGGGGCAGCCTACACCAGGCCCCCACTCATGTCCCCCTGCACCCCCACCCCCCAGCAGTGCAGGGGCAGCCTCCACCAGGCCCCCACTCATGTCTCCCACCACCCCCACCCCCCAGCAGTGCAGGGGCAGCCTCCACCAGGCCTCCACTCATGTCCCCCTGCACCCCCACCCCCCAGCAGTGCAGGGGCAGCCTCCACCAGGCCCCCACTCATGTCTACCACCACCCCCACCCCCCAGCCACCAGGGGCAGCCTCCACCAGGCCCCCACTCATGTCCCCCTGCACCCCCACCCCCCAGCAGTGCAGGGGCAGCCTCCACCAGGCCCCCACCCATGTCTACTACCACCCCCACCCCCCAGCCACCAGGGGCAGCTTCCACCAGGCCCCCACTCATGTCTCCCACCACCCCCACCCCCCAGCAGTGCAGGGGCAGCTTCCACCAGGCCCCCACTCATGTCCCCCTGCACCCCAACCCCCAGCAGTGCTGGGGCAGCCTCCACCAGGCCCCCACTCATGTCTACCACCACCCCCACCCCCCAGCACTGTGGGGCACCTGCCAGCAGGCCCCCACTCATGTCCAACTCATGTCCACCTGCACCCCCACCCCCCCAGCAGTGCAGGGGCAGCCTCCACCAGGCCCCCACTCATGTCTACCACCACCCCCACCCCCCAGCCACCAGGGGCAGCCTACACCAGGCCCCCACTCATGTCCCCCTGCACCCCTACCCCCCAGCAATGCAGGGGCAGCCTCCACCAGGCCCCCACTCATGTCCCCCTGCACTCCCACCCCCCAGCAGTGCAGGGGAAGCCTCCACCAGGCCCCCACTCATGTCCCCCTGCACCCCCACCCCCCCCGCAGTGCAGGGGCAGCCTCCACCAGGCCCCCACTCATGTCTACCACCACCCCCACCCCCCCGCCACCAGGGGCAGACTCCACCAGGCCCCCACTCATGTCCCCCTGCACCCCCACCCCCCAGCAGTGCAGGGGCAGCCTCCACCAGGCCCCCACCCATGTCTCCCACCACCCCCTACCCCCCAGCAGTCAGGGGCACCCTCCACCAGGCCCCCACCCATGTCTACCACCACCCCCACCCCCCAGCCACCAGGGGCAGCCTCCACCAGGCCCCCACTCATGATTCCCACCACCCCCACCCCCCAGCAGTGCAGGGGCAGCCTCCACCAGGCCCCCACCCATGTCTACCACCACCCCCATCCCCCAGCCACCAGGGGCAGATTCCACCAGGCCCCCACTCATGTCTCCCACCACCCCCACCCCCCAGCAGTGCAGGGGCAGCCTCCACCAGGCCCCCACTCATGTCCCCCTGCACCCCCACCCCCCAGCAGTGCAGGGGCAGCCTCCACCAGGCCCCCACTCATGTCTCCCACCACCCCCACCCCCCAGCAGTGCAGGGGCAGCCTCCACCAGGCCTCCACTCATGTCCCCCTGCACCCCCACCCCCCAGCAGTGCAGGGGCAGCCTCCACCAGGCCCCCACTCATGTCCCCCTGCACCCCCACCCCCCAGCAGTGCAGGGGCAGCCTCCACCAGGCCCCCACTCATGTCTCCCACCACCCCCACCCCCCAGCAGTGCAGGGGCAGCCTCCACCAGGCCTCCACTCATGTCCCCCTGCACCCCCACCCCCCAGCAGTGCAGGGGCAGCCTCCACCAGGCCCCCACTCATGTCTACCACCACCCCCACCCCCCAGCCACCAGGGGCAGCCTCCACCAGGCCCCCACTCATGTCCCCCTGCACCCCCACCCCCCAGCAGTGCAGGGGCAGCCTCCACCAGGCCCCCACCCATGTCTACTACCACCCCCACCCCCCAGCCACCAGGGGCAGCTTCCACCAGGCCCCCACTCATGTCTCCCACCACCCCCACCCCCCAGCAGTGCAGGGGCAGCCTCCACCAGGCCCCCACTCATGTCCCCCTGCACCCCCAACCCCCAGCAGTGCAGGGGCAGCCTCCACCAGGCCCCCACTCATGTCTACCACCACCCCCACCCCCCAGCACTGTGGGGCACCTGCCAGCAGGCCCCCACTCATGTCCAACTCATGTCCACCTGCACCCCCACCCCCCAGCAGTGCAGGGGCAGCCTCCACCAGGCCCCCACCCATGTCTCCCACCACCCCCTACCCCCCAGCAGTCAGGGGCACCCTCCACCAGGCCCCCACCCATGTCTACCACCACCCCCAGCCACCAGGGGCAGCCTCCACCAGGCCCCCACTCATGATTCCCACCACCCCCACCCCCCAGCAGTGCAGGGGCAGCCTCCACCAGGCCCCCACCCATGTCTACCACCACCCCCATCCCCCAGCCACCAGGGGCAGATTCCACCAGGCCCCCACTCATGTCTCCCACCACCCCCACCCCCCAGCAGTGCAGGGGCAGCCTCCACCAGGCCCCCACTCATGTCCCCCTGCACCCCCACCCCCCAGCAGTGCAGGGGCAGCCTCCACCAGGCCCCCACTCATGTCTCCCACCACCCCCACCCCCCAGCAGTGCAGGGGCAGCCTCCACCAGGCCTCCACTCATGTCCCCCTGCACCCCCACCCCCCAGCAGTGCAGGGGCAGCCTCCACCAGGCCCCCACTCATGTCCCCCTGCACCCCCACCCCCCAGCAGTGCAGGGGCAGCCTCCACCAGGCCCCCACTCATGTCTCCCACCACCCCCACCCCCCAGCAGTGCAGGGGCAGCCTCCACCAGGCCTCCACTCATGTCCCCCTGCACCCCCACCCCCCAGCAGTGCAGGGGCAGCCTCCACCAGGCCCCCACTCATGTCTACCACCACCCCCACCCCCCAGCCACCAGGGGCAGCCTCCACCAGGCCCCCACCCATGTCTACTACCACCCCCACCCCCCAGCCACCAGGGGCAGCTTCCACCAGGCCCCCACTCATGTCTCCCACCACCCCCACCCCCCAGCAGTGCAGGGGCAGCCTCCACCAGGCCCCCACTCATGTCCCCCTGCACCCCCAACCCCCAGCAGTGCAGGGGCAGCCTCCACCAGGCCCCCACTCATGTCTACCACCACCCCCACCCCCCAGCACTGTGGGGCACCTGCCAGCAGGCCCCCACTCATGTCCAACTCATGTCCACCTGCACCCCCACCCCCCAGCAGTGCAGGGGCAGCCTCCACCAGGCCCCCACTCATGTCTACCACCACCCCCCAGCCACCAGGGGCAGCCTACACCAGGCCCCCACTCATGTCCCCCTGCACCCCTACCCCCCAGCAATGCAGGGGCAGCCTCCACCAGGCCCCCACTCATGTCCCCCTGCACTCCCACCCCCCAGCAGTGCAGGGGAAGCCTCCACCAGGCCCCCACTCATGTCCCCCTGCACCCCCACCCCCCCCGCAGTGCAGGGGCAGCCTCCACCAGGCCCCCACTCATGTCTACCACCACCCCCACCCCCCCGCCACCAGGGGCAGACTCCACCAGGCCCCCACTCATGTCCCCCTGCACCCTGTAGGGGAGGACTGGCCGCGAGGCCCTCCTCACCTACAGCTTTCTCCCCAGGTGAGGACCATGACTCAGTGGGCGCCCCCTCATGCCACCCGGGCCCAGGTGGAGGAGGATTCACCCGCCGACGACATTGCCCACACGTATCCTTTTGCTTGCATTTAGTTAGGCCTAGACGCCATCTTGTCTAGCAAACATGGCGTGAGTTCAGCACACTATAAAGAGGCCCCCACCCTTGGAGGGCCTTTCATGCATCTCTGCCGCCTCAGCAGCCCTGGCAGATCCGCTGCGAGCGCGTTCCCATGAGAAAGTCGGAGATGAACTAAACCCGAGACGCCAACACGGCAACATTATAGTAGTAACAATGTGATATTGCACCCCGTATGACCCGGACCGCAAGGCCGGGGTAGCGAGGAAAAAAGCTGAAGCATCACTATCTGAAGAAGGTAGAAAACAATTCAAGTATTGGTATTAATGAACTACCTCTGTTTAAAATGTGAATAAGCCATAAAAATGTAACGTTATATGATATCCCTCCAGGTCTGGACTAGTGCTGCTATAACCACGGAGAAAGATGTTGACCAAACGTATAACCTCTATCTGTAAAAGTGTTTTTTCCATAGTATGTAGAAACTGGAACTCATATATGTTTTCTGAATCACCCAAAGCGGCGAGCATCAATCTCTGTAGGCCATAACCTAGATATCCCTCGTATAACGTCTAATGTACATACAATATGCACACAATGTAGTGAACGTAATGTTAGGTAATGAAAAGGTACTGGAACCGACTGTCTTAAAGAAATGTGTAACGAAATTGAAATATATATGTGTGTCTAAATAACGTCAAAATAAGGCAGAACAGTATAAAACTTCTGCATTCACTGATCAGCAACGCACGAGGAAAATACCTTTGTGGATATGCAAGGCCATTCCCTCTCCCACCCTACCAAGCCTGCCAGATAAAAAAGCTAAGACTTGTGCCGCGCTCCCTCACCTCCCCCAACCAAGCTGGCGTTACTTCAGAGAGTCAGAGGCCCCGGCGCCGCAACCAAGGCCACAGCCCACCACCTGTGTTATTTACAGCACGGTAATAAACCCACGGATGAACCCACTGATCTACCAGCACCCTTTCATAAATCCCACGAACCCCCCAAGAATCCTGACCCCGTGTAAGGACGACCCCCATCATTGAGACAAGACACAGAGACCCATCTATATAATAACTTCTAACGCAGCAGACAGACATGTATCATTCGGCCCAGGCCCCAGAGCCCCGTCCTGCGACCTAAAATACCGGTCAATAGGACACAGGTAAATCTCACCCCAACCGATAACCACCAGACCTCTCACGAGGTGCATTCCTCATGTGTTGCGTTTATTTTATAAGATAAGCTACAGAGCGATTTATTAGTGAACGTAAATGTCATTTTCTGAATAACCGCAAGGTGCATGGCCTAGGGCAAATGAGACAGGGAAGGTATTCGTCATTGTCACAGGCTGCCCCAGCATACCAACACCGCACGGATGACCTCAAGCCGGCCTGCCAGGCCCAACCCAACCCACGAGGCTGACCAGTGACGTCGTCTTGCCAAGACCAACCACGCTGCAGCAACACCTATAGTTAGTCGACGACACCCAATCCCAATTAACTTGTGCCCCCTATAGTGTTTAGGTGTTGATGACGTTTTTTGTATTAGAAATACGCCTGTCTTTGCTATTGTCAGACAGAGCGCTCTCGGAGGTTGCAGAGTTCTTTGCATGCCTTATTCTTGGATAAACTCCCATTTACGCTCACCCGCACTCTGTCTTGGCCTTATTCCCACTACGGGAGAGTCCTTTATTGTCTCTCATTGCGGGGAGGATCGTGCTGAAGTGGGGGCGCTTCCTTTCAGTGGTGACCCCGACGTGATATCCCCAAACTGTTTTTCCTAACTCCTTCTTAACGACCCCCTTGTGGCACGAGAATCTCCGGTCGAGAAGGGATACGCACGGCGAGCCGTCTCCGGGAGGCCGCCCGCCAACGGCGACCGGCACAATAAGAAGTGCGCACTCAATGAGAAAGGGTACGGGATCCCGATTGGAAAAAAATCCCCTTTGAGTGCCGCTCGCCGGAGCCAGGGGCTGACCGTTGAGTTACCGGTGACGCCGCCTGGACGGACCCAGTTTCGGAGAGTATCGGTTCAAGACGGGCACGTGAGTACCGAGTGCGAGTGATCGTCAAAGGGAAAAGAAGGGGAATTGGGAATAGAGGAACGGGGAAAGGTAGAGGAGGAGAATTGCGGGGGTCTACTAAAGACGGGTCTTGAAACTCTCTTTATTCTTTCTTTTGCATATGGCCATTAGGAGTAAGAAATAAGTGACGTGGTAGAAGTGACGGGAACCTAGCTCCGAAAGGGGGTGGAAGGCGGCGCCGCATAGTACTATCTAGACTAGTACTGGGAATATATGAAGAAGTGAGAAATAAGTTATTGGTGTCTAGCAAAAGGAGACACCGGGAATATTTTTTAGTGATTGTGCTCTCTCTCTCTCTCTATTTCTTTTTTTCCATTTCCACGGGGTAGGGGGGGGGAAAATGAGAAGGGTATAAAGTAGTTATACTTGGGGAATAAAAAAAAAAAAAAAAAAAAAAAAAAGAGGGGTAGAACATCTTAAAAGGTGGGGACTCAGTAGTGGCACGTACAGACGTGAACACAGTAACCTTAGCAGGAAAACAGGGACAGCTGGCTAGGGAGGAAAGGGAGGAAAAAGACAAAAGTGTGAGTGGAAAGCATTGTGAAGGGTGCGCGCACCGTACGAGTGTTAGAGACGAGCAGGTGGCCGTGAGGTGGTGTCAGAGAGTGTGGCCATAACCAGTACTTGATCAATTACAAGTGAGATCACATAAGAGTGCCTGGAAATGGGAAAGAGATGAGATATGGTGAGTGAGAAGAGATTTGTTCAGTGAATTACAGTGGGTGATAATTTTGAGAGGTCCGCTCTTGTCTGTGCCATAAAGGTATACATACGCATATTTACACCTAATCAAAAGTTACGAAGGCGAACGCGGTAGCGCTAGCAATTTAGAGGATGGGGGCTGAAACTCCCTTGTCACACATTTGTAAGAGCTTGCCAGGATATGCTGAACGCATAAATAAATATCATGATCAGTGGTTAACAGAATTGAAAGGGGAGGGGTTGCCCCAGATTTGGCCAGAAGGAGGGTCTTTTGACAAAAGCGTTCTTGATATGGTATGTACATGTATTCGCCTCAAGTATAAGGGGAAAAAATGGCAGAATAGGAAGGAGATATTAGATCTCTGGAGATTGTTTGAGGAAGTACCCCCACCTAAAGCCCCAACTCCAAATATTGATTTACCCTCCACCACAGACAATCCACTAATGATCCCGCGAGAAGAAAAGGAACAGGCAAGCACAGAACAACCTGCAGAGGTGGTTATGTTGTACCCAATGTTACCTAAACCAGCCCCTGCAGCAGGATATAGCGACCCGATTTATGTGCCTCCCCCGTCGACCAGCACACCACAGAGGCCAACTGCACCCCCACCATACGAAAACACCAGAGAGCGCGCCCAGGGAGGCGCACAGAGGGTGGATATAGAGGAGTTAACGAGTGACTTAGAGTCGAGGCTTACAGTGGCAAGAGATGAACTCTCAAGAATAAAAGACATATGTGAACGCACAGCATGCGCCCCTACACAATCTGGACGCACGTCTAGAGCGTCGAGCGAAACTAGACAAATTGAGGAGGGATGGAAAAAGGGGGAAATACTGTTCAGAATTGAGGAAGAACCGACAAGAATAATAGAAGTGGGGACAGCAGAAGGAAGCATTGGAGATGTATCACGAGAAAGAGGGATCAGAGAGGATTTGTTATGTGATGTTAGAGGAGGGGTGGATGAGAGTGATAGATTGAGCATGGCAATAGGAGGAGAAGGAGAGGAGCTAGATGGTGCCTGTTCACTGGAGACTATAGAAGATGAATGGATGGGACGACTAAGAAATAGAGTGGGGAAGATGGCGTCATTAGAGTCAGCAGTGACTAAGGAAAAGGAAGCTGCAACGGTAAAAGGGAAATTACAACTCCCATTACTCCACAGAGGGGGCAGGAGGCCAAACTATATACCGTGGGCTCAGATGGACAAGGCTAATTTAATGAAATTACTACCACAGCTGTCAGGAGGGGCAAGCAAGTGGATATATGCATTTGAGAAACATACCGCTGGTATACCGCTGGCAGTAGGCGATGTGAAAAGCCTACTAGTGTCCGCAGTAGGGGATCAGGCGGACAGAGTGTGGGCTAAAGCGGGTTTTCCAGCTGTAACTTTAGAGTGTGATCGCCATGATGGGGCTTCTTTTAACACCGTGCGAGCAAGGGTGTGGGACGCACTGCGGGAAACCTTCCCAGATACCCCTGATTTGCAGTCAGTAATGCAATGTACCATGAATGACGGGGAGGACGCTATGGATTACATTCTCCGGGTGCAGGAGATGTGGAGAGCGGAAACGGGTACGCCCTGGCACCAATCCACGTCTCTATTTTATTTTATCATTAAGAGAGGGCTCCCAAAGGAAGTGCAAAAGGCACTAGATAAAATAGCAGGTGTTGAGGCAAAAGGCTGGCCGGAGATCCAAAGCATAATAGTACACCATTGTAAACGGATCAAAGAAAGAGAGAGGGAAGTAGCACAGAAAAGGTTGGCGGACGAGGCGAAGTTGGTGCAATCAAAATTGGTGAAGGTCGCAGCAGCGGTAGCGGGACTCCCACTCATACGGGAGGGAGAGGAAGGAGAGGAGGGGCAAATAGCAATACAAGGAAGAATAGCAGCGAATTGGGCAGGACAAGGGCAACGACAGTGGACAGAGCAGGAGCAGAACGGAGGTCCAACGTGGCAAGAGTGGGCCCCAAGAGGAGGAAGAGGTGGGTACAGGGGTCGAAGAGGAGGACAAGGGTATGGAGGAATGGGAGGAAATGGGTGGCAGGGTCCCAGAGGTCCACAGGGGAGCTGTTGGAATTGTGGGAGATGGGGGCATTACTCAAGAGAATGTAGGAGCAGACAAAACAACGGGTTCCAAGAGATAGAACAATACGGACACCCCCATCCGGGAAGCCCCTACGGCCTCCCCATGGGACAATACCAGCAACCAGACAATGTAGTACAAAGAAGTAACGCACAACTGCATGGACATCAGTACCGAACACAAACCAGCCCACAGAATAATGACAATGTGCACTACACGCCTGGTAACACTTTCGCCACAGTAGCTAATGGGGCACCCGCCCCCGCACCTTACAGTGGAGTGTCAGTGGTTTCGGGGAACATTTTCGATCAAGGGGGGGCAATGAGACACCCCGCATAGGACAGCCCACAGAGAGCACTTGCGTGTCCAGTACTGTCTACGACCCACAATGCATCAGAGGAACCATTGATAGGTGCGCAGATAGGAGACAAGCAATTCATATTCATGGTGGATTCGGGAGCGGAGAAATCATGCATTAGAGAGGGCCGGTTCCCGTTATCTAATAGAACGTTAGAGACGCAGGGGTTCTCTGGGGCTGTAATTGAAGTTCCTTACACAGAGGTATTGGATGTGACAGTAGGGGGAAAAACAGTGAAAGCACCCTTACTGTACTATGAAAACTCTCCCATCAACTTACTGGGGAGAGATCTCTTGAGCAAACTAAACATGACAATATCATTCACAGGGAGCGGTATCGTATGTTCAACGCCAGGCATATGCCCCCTCCGTATATTAGCAGTAATACACGGCCACACAATCATGAAAGAGATCAGAGGGGTACCGAGAAATGAGGAGATGTTTGTCGACGCTATGAGAACATTGGCTCTCATAGTACCAGAACTAAAAAGGGTGGAGTGGAGGATCCCAGCAGAATTCCTTTTTCGTCCCATAGCAAGCCCTGACACTGCTCTTGGGGCAGTACTATCGTTGGATTTGCATGCCATACATGTATCAGTAAACAGGATATGTGTGATTGGTATTGACATGGAAGGGTGTGAGTGGCGGACAGTATTGTGTACAAATGCAAATATCCCGCTGAGAGAGCTCTCGGACGAGGAGCTATTTTCTGACACTGCGGGAGATGGTGAAGTAGTGATGGAACTGGCAATGCCCTGCGACATTGTAGTTACAGCCAGACAAACTAAGGTTGAACTAATGGCGGTAGTAGGAGCACCGCACACATTTTTTAATGAAGACATGAGTTCAGTACCCACTAACTTATGGACTAATGGCCCCCACGATGTAGGGTTGCTGCATGAAGTTCAGCCTGTGGTGATAAAAGTAAAACAGGGAGCAATACTACCCCGGGTGAAACAATATCCACTGTCGCGAGAAGCAGAAGAAGGGATCAGAGAGACAATAGAAGCACTGCTAGCACAGGGTATAATCGTGCCCTCAAACTCCCCATGCAACACATGCATTTACCCAATCAAAAAAGCGAAGGGGGGTTCATGGAGGATGATACAAGATTTACGCCCACTGAACGATG
Source organism: Ambystoma mexicanum (assembly GCF_040938575.1). Taxonomy (NCBI): domain Eukaryota; kingdom Metazoa; phylum Chordata; class Amphibia; order Caudata; family Ambystomatidae; genus Ambystoma; species Ambystoma mexicanum. Next base: position 63,430,170 of record NC_090929.1, read on the forward strand.
TGGTAATGAAGGAGTTCCCTCTAGTGCCGAACCCGGCGACAATACTGTGCAATATTCCAAAAGTAGCGTCACACTTCACAGTAATTGACTTAAAAAATGCATTCTTTTCGATTCCCTTAGCAGAAGAAAGCAGGTATTTGACAGCATTTACATTGGGAGGAAGGAGGTTCGAACACTGCAGACTACCACAAGGATATTGCGAGAGCCCAAGCATATTTAACAGGGTACTACATGAAGATCTGGGGAATTTGTCTGTAGAAAGCACAGTGATTCAGTACGTTGATGATTTATTGGTTTGTGCACAGGCTGAGGAAGAGTGCAGAAAGGACTCAATAACACTCTTGACATTATTGGCCAACAAAGGGTACAAGGTGGACAAAGGGAAATTGCAATACTGTCTGACAGAGGTACTATACTTGGGTCAGTTGATATCAAAGGATGGCAAGCGAATTATACCCGACAGGGCACAAGCGATTAGAACAATTGGAGAGCCCAAAACAGTAAAAGAAATGCAGAAATTTCTGGGTATGTGTAACTATTGCCGAGCATGGATATTGGACTATGCAGCGTACACAAGGCCCTTGTTACAGGCACTGAAGGAAGCACAACAAGAACACAAACACATAGAATGGACAGAGGAAATGAACACAGCATTTAACTCACTAAAAGAGCTAATATCAAGCGCTCCAGTACTAGCAAATCCAGATTATGGGCGCGAATTTTTCTTATTTTCACACTGCAAAGGAACACTGATGACAGCAGTACTGACACAGAAAACATCTTTAGGGCACAAACCACTTGCTTACTATAGCGGCACCCTAGACGCAGTAATGCAAGGTCATTTCGCGTGCGAGCAATCCCTAGCTGCAGCAGCGTTCGCGATTGAAAAAAGTGCCACGATAGTGATGGGCTGCCCGGTGACACTGTTTGTGGAACACTCACTTTTTGCAATATTAGAGCGAACAAAGAGCACATTAACAACACAACGCGCCACAGCATATGAGATAATACTGTCCAGCGCTAACATCCATATAGTAAGATGTAAAACAGTGAACCCAGCAACATTCATCACAGAGGCATGCACCGTAGAGGACATGCAAAACCATAACTGCGCCACGTACTCAGGTGACGAAAGTAAGGATCCAGTGATTTTTGAAAATGCCCTGACCGAGGGTGAGGTGTATTTTGTGGACGGGTCAGCATCAATAGACATGGAGACAGGAGAGAAACATGTGGGTATGGCAGTGGTACGATTAGAGGAAGATGAATATGAGATACTAGTACAACACCGCCTCCCATCACACTATTCAGCGCAAGCAGCAGAACTAATAGCGCTAATAGAAGCATTGCATGCCGCCAAGGGGTGCGCAGTGACCATATATACAGATTCAGCATACATGACAACAACAGTTCACGGTGGGTTGGCCCGGTGGGGGCGGAGAGGGTTCCGACGAGCAGACGGAACGCCAGTCCAGCATGCAGAGTTATTGAAAGAGCTGATTGAGGCCCTGCAAGACCCCACGGCAGTGGCCATCGTAAAATGTCAAGCTCATACCACCAATACAGATTTTGTATCTTTGGGGAACGCGGCAGCAGACGCCGCTGCCAAAGCAGCTTCATATCTACAAAAAGGTGAAATAGGAGAGTACATGTTGCACCACACAGAAAGCCAAGAGGTCCCCACAGGATACAACATGATGTCCACACAAGAGATAATAGAGCTGCAAGAGGGAGCTAGTGCAGAGGAAAAATTGCTGTGGACTAAGAGAGGATGCAGCAAATCACCGACTGATTTATTGTGGCGACAAGAGAGTTCAGGAAAAGTGGTAATGCCAATTACGCTGTTAGAAATAGCATTTCAACAACTACACTTTCCCGCACACAACACGAAGAAACACATAATGGCAGAGATACAAGAAGATTGGTTTGCACCTTGCCTCCAGGAACACGTCACAAGGTTAGCTTTAGAATGCACGACATGTCAAATTTACAACTCAGGTATGACTTTGCGCACACTAAGGGGTACAATACCAAAACCAAGTGGCCCATTCAGAGAGCTCCACATTGATTATGTAGACATGGGAGAAAGGTGTAACGGGGCGCGATACATGATTGTGGTTGTATGTCCCTTTTCGAGGTGGGTGGAGGCGGGCCCATGTGCCCGCCCTGACGCGAAGGGCGCCGCGAAGTTCCTAGTGCGGGAAGTATTTCCGCGCTGGGGAATTTGCGACGTTATTCGCTCAGATAACGGGACACATTTTGTTAATGAATTATTTAAAGAAGTGACTACATTATTGGGAATAAAGCACAAATTATGTTCGATTTATCATCCTCAAAGTAATGGCGTCGTGGAAAAGATAAATGGCCTGTTAAAAAGCAGATTATCAAAACTTTGCTTTTCCCTTAAAAAGACTTGGATGTACTGCCTGCCTTTGGCCTTGTTTGAACTACGAAACCAGCCAAGTAAGGATCACCATTTGTCCCCGCACGAGATCGTCACGGGAAGAAGAATGCATACAGCGCATTCGCCTCTCCGTGAGCGTTCTGATGCACACAGAAGCGCAGCTATATTGGGGGAGGAGTTCACAGAATATCTGCGAAAACTGACACGGGCAGCGCGCGTAATTGCAAAGCAACTAGCCCCCCCCTCGACAAGAGAGGAGGGGAACGCAACTGAACCAGACAGGTTGCCTGAAAAACCACTACAACTAATGCCTGGTGACCTTATATATGTCAGAAGTTTTGTGCGGAGGTGGAATGCACCACGTTTCCATGGCCCCTATGAGGTAGTGTTTTGCACACCTACAGCAGTAAAGGTGAAGGGCCTGCGATATTGGGTGCATTTGACAGACGTACGTAAAGCTTACAGCGCTGCGGAAAGTGAGGCGCAGGACGAGGCACAGGCAACAGCGGACGATGAAGTTGTGCGGAATGAATGATTGGAATTTTGTGTGCTTTATGAGATGAACAGTGAGCACAATTAGCGCGCAACAAATGTCCTGGACTAAAACATGTACATATGTATATGTAAATTTTCTTTTTATTACAATTTTTGAAAGTTTTGCGTGGGGTTCCTTTTTTTTTTCCCCTCCTGTGCTCTTTAAGATGTTTTTATTATTGTTGTTTTTAAAAATGTCATGTTTCTTATTATTTATATATATATATAGTAAGGTACGAATAATGATGATTGAAAGGCTACCTTGTCTGTCAACACACCCCCTCCCTCACCCAACCCTATATTTTATCACCGAAACGTTACAACGTGGAAATGCTTACATGTTTGTATTTAATGAACTCTTGTGTCTCAAACAGGATTTATCATGGCATCGAATGGGCAGCCTGCAACTAATAGATATGTTAGATTTAGAGAAATGTTAGTGGCTAGATTAACGTATTCATTTGAATGTGGTTTATCAATGTGTGCTATCGTGTTCTTCATCTCAATGTTCTGTCTGGTAGTACACTGGATTATAGCGTTCATCTCTACCGAGATGAACGAGGGGGGAGGGGGGAACAACACCACCCTTGCCCCTGGAACGAAAACAATTCCGACTGTAGGTATCAAAGAAGGTGATTTCTTGATCTGGGATGGATCACAGTTTGTGTGGGGATACTATACTACACCACCCACTGCTGTCCTCTCACAATCGAGAACCAAAAATGTAAATAATGACACAATGTCCCAACCTGGAACATACAACAACCACACGATCCCTCCCGCCCCAATTTCAAACAACGATCTCTTGTTTATTAAGGAGGATGGAAAAGTGATTATGATGACAGAACACAAGTCCCTACATGAAGAATTAGAAAAGGGGGGTGGGGAGGAGGAAGGGGGGCCTGGTTCTTCACCTACTATAACGAGAAGGTACAGAAGAAGGGAGAAAAGCAGGCGGAGAAGAGAGATTGGTGGGAAAGGGTATGATGAGTATTATGGACTAGGGCTAGACAAAATGGAAGACCCACGACACCCACACCAAGCAAATAAATGGTATGCAGATATGAGCACAACAGCCAAACAAACAACAAATGAGAGCTGTTATGTCTGCTCACTTATCCCCCATGCATCAGGCACACCTAAAGTATTGTTGCCACGAGAATTGCCCATTGTGGATGCCCAATGTCTCCTTCATCTCACGCTGTGTAGAATAAAGAACACTTTCCAAGCACACGATGTCTCTTTCAGAATGCTACAGAACAACAAAACGTGCTATTCGCAAGCGTCTGGAGTGATCTGTCTTAAAGAACCTTTCTTTGCAATACAAGGGACACTGTTTTCCGAAAACAAATGGAAAGACGAAGAAGTGCTGTGCAAGGCAGAAGCACTGAAAGGTGTCCAACCAGACAAGTTGCGGTGGATGGAAAGAACGTGCTTGCCAACATGGAAAGAACACATCCCTAAACTAACATGGGTAACAGCGATGGAGAAACCCTTCAAGCTACAAAGTGAAATACAAAACGAACTATGTTTCAAGGGAGAAGGAAAAATGGCAATGGGAACGAACAAGAACTGTAACAAAACTCTCACCATCCCAGATATGAAAAAAGGGACAGCAGCACTAATGGACACCTACTGGGTATGCGGAAACAAGGCGTACCTGCATCTTCCCCAATCATGGAGTGGTAGCTGCTCAATGGCCACTTTGCACTCAACACTAATGGTGATTCCAGAAAGCCATATTGACAGAAGTAACATGATGAAAGAAGGCTTGAACCAGAATGCAGCTTCTCCAACTACACAAGCGCACCTTTATGTCCTGTCCTCCGGAGGGAAGGGAGAAGAGTTCTCAAGGAACAAGCGAGCCTCGAACTACATATCACAAGCATCATCTGATTTATTGGCACAGATCCCAGACAGGTATCGCCTGTTCAGCTCCGTGGAAACATTCTTTGCTTCGTTAGTATCAAGTGTCCAAGCAAGAGCAAATGCAAAATGGCTCCAGATCACACGGTGGGAACTGATCCAGTTGGCCAATGACACTGAAGAAGGGTTTAACATAATAAAGGTGGAACTACGAGCTCTGCGATTAATGACCATGCAGAACAGGTATGTTCTAGACCTGTTAACAGCAATCGATGGAGGTGTTTGCCGAAAAATAGGAAGTGCGTGCTGCACGTTCGTACCTTCCGAAGATGCAGAAAATGGGTCCCTGTCCCACGTTATTGAAGCAGTACATAACCTGGGCGAGAAGATGAAAATGGAAGGTGGAGCTGAGGATAGCTCGTGGTTCGACAATATCTTCTCTTGGGTTCCCTCATGGCTTGGAGTGACAATGAAGTTCCTGATACCAATAGTGGTGATCGTCCTTGTGATGTTCTGCCTATGCCAGGTGGGCCTCCGATGTTGTGCTAATGCAGTTCCTAACGGTGCAATGATGATGGTGACAATGGGCAACTCCGGTGGTACAATTAAAGCAACACAAGAAGTACATGTGCAGACAGGAGCAGACAACACCCCCAGGTACCAGTTAGTGCCTATGTGCCGTGATAAGTACATAGTAGATAAACTATGGCACACCACTATCAAAGAACCACGAGACGTAGAACTGGAATGGTATGAGGAGGTCTGGGTAGATCTGGAAGAAACTGGCGATTGTATATATTTAACATGTACACCAGACGAGTATGCTAGGAGAGGTGAGAGTTTAAGGGGGGTGTGCAGAGCATGGATGCCTATAAAAGGAACCCCTGCATGGGATGATGCAGTGTTAGAGGAACAAGAATGTAGAAGATTGGAAGAGCTAAAGAAATTCGTTACTTTAAGTAACGAAAGGGGGGAAATGTAGGGGAGGACTGGCCGCGAGGCCCTCCTCACCTACAGCTTTCTCCCCAGGTGAGGACCATGACTCAGTGGGCGCCCCCTCATGCCACCCGGGCCCAGGTGGAGGAGGATTCACCCGCCGACGACATTGCCCACACGTATCCTTTTGCTTGCATTTAGTTAGGCCTAGACGCCATCTTGTCTAGCAAACATGGCGTGAGTTCAGCACACTATAAAGAGGCCCCCACCCTTGGAGGGCCTTTCATGCATCTCTGCCGCCTCAGCAGCCCTGGCAGATCCGCTGCGAGCGCGTTCCCATGAGAAAGTCGGAGATGAACTAAACCCGAGACGCCAACACGGCAACATTATAGTAGTAACAATGTGATATTGCACCCCGTATGACCCGGACCGCAAGGCCGGGGTAGCGAGGAAAAAAGCTGAAGCATCACTATCTGAAGAAGGTAGAAAACAATTCAAGTATTGGTATTAATGAACTACCTCTGTTTAAAATGTGAATAAGCCATAAAAATGTAACGTTATATGATATCCCTCCAGGTCTGGACTAGTGCTGCTATAACCACGGAGAAAGATGTTGACCAAACGTATAACCTCTATCTGTAAAAGTGTTTTTTCCATAGTATGTAGAAACTGGAACTCATATATGTTTTCTGAATCACCCAAAGCGGCGAGCATCAATCTCTGTAGGCCATAACCTAGATATCCCTCGTATAACGTCTAATGTACATACAATATGCACACAATGTAGTGAACGTAATGTTAGGTAATGAAAAGGTACTGGAACCGACTGTCTTAAAGAAATGTGTAACGAAATTGAAATATATATGTGTGTCTAAATAACGTCAAAATAAGGCAGAACAGTATAAAACTTCTGCATTCACTGATCAGCAACGCACGAGGAAAATACCTTTGTGGATATGCAAGGCCATTCCCTCTCCCACCCTACCAAGCCTGCCAGATAAAAAAGCTAAGACTTGTGCCGCGCTCCCTCACCTCCCCCAACCAAGCTGGCGTTACTTCAGAGAGTCAGAGGCCCCGGCGCCGCAACCAAGGCCACAGCCCACCACCTGTGTTATTTACAGCACGGTAATAAACCCACGGATGAACCCACTGATCTACCAGCACCCTTTCATAAATCCCACGAACCCCCCAAGAATCCTGACCCCGTGTAAGGACGACCCCCATCATTGAGACAAGACACAGAGACCCATCTATATAATAACTTCTAACGCAGCAGACAGACATGTATCATTCGGCCCAGGCCCCAGAGCCCCGTCCTGCGACCTAAAATACCGGTCAATAGGACACAGGTAAATCTCACCCCAACCGATAACCACCAGACCTCTCACGAGGTGCATTCCTCATGTGTTGCGTTTATTTTATAAGATAAGCTACAGAGCGATTTATTAGTGAACGTAAATGTCATTTTCTGAATAACCGCAAGGTGCATGGCCTAGGGCAAATGAGACAGGGAAGGTATTCGTCATTGTCACAGGCTGCCCCAGCATACCAACACCGCACGGATGACCTCAAGCCGGCCTGCCAGGCCCAACCCAACCCACGAGGCTGACCAGTGACGTCGTCTTGCCAAGACCAACCACGCTGCAGCAACACCTATAGTTAGTCGACGACACCCAATCCCAATTAACTTGTGCCCCCTATAGTGTTTAGGTGTTGATGACGTTTTTTGTATTAGAAATACGCCTGTCTTTGCTATTGTCAGACAGAGCGCTCTCGGAGGTTGCAGAGTTCTTTGCATGCCTTATTCTTGGATAAACTCCCATTTACGCTCACCCGCACTCTGTCTTGGCCTTATTCCCACTACGGGAGAGTCCTTTATTGTCTCTCATTGCGGGGAGGATCGTGCTGAAGTGGGGGCGCTTCCTTTCAACCCCCACCCCCCAGCAGTGCAGGGGCAGCCTCCACCAGGCCCCCACCCATGTCTCCCACCACCCCCTACCCCCCAGCAGTCAGGGGCACCCTCCACCAGGCCCCCACCCATGTCTACCACCACCCCCACCCCCCAGCCACCAGGGGCAGCCTCCACCAGGCCCCCACTCATGATTCCCACCACCCCCACCCCCCAGCAGTGCAGGGGCAGCCTCCACCAGGCCCCCACCCATGTCTACCACCACCCCCATCCCCCAGCCACCAGGGGCAGATTCCACCAGGCCCCCACTCATGTCTCCCACCACCCCCACCCCCAGCAGTGTGGGGCACCCTCCACCAGGCACCCACTCATGTCCCCCTGCACCCCCACCCCCCAGCAGTGCAGGGGCAGCCTCCACCAGGCCCCCACCCATGTCTCCCACCACCCCCTACCCCCCAGCAGTCAGGGGCACCCTCCACCAGGCCCCCACCCATGTCTACCACCACCCCCACCCCCCAGCCACCAGGGGCAGCCTCCACCAGGCCCCCACCCATGATTCCCACCACCCCCACCCCCCAGCAGTGCAGGGGCAGCCTCCACCAGGCCCCCACCCATGTCTACCACCACCCCCATCCCCCAGCCACCAGGGGCAGATTCCACCAGGCCCCCACTCATGTCTCCCACCACCCCCACCCCCCAGCAGTGCATCCAGCAGTGCAGGGGCAGCCTCCACCAGGCCCCCACTCATGTCCCCCTGCACCCCCACCCCCCAGCAGTGCAGGGGCAGCCTCCACCAGGCCCCCACTCATGTCTCCCACCACCCCCACCCCCCAGCAGTGCAGGGGCAGCCTCCACCAGGCCTCCACTCATGTCCCCCTGCACCCCCACCCCCCCAGCAGTGCAGGGGCAGCCTCCACCAGGTCCCCACTCATGTCCCCCTGCACCCCCACCCCCCAGCAGTGCAGGGGCAGCCTCCACCAGGCCCCCACTCATGTCTCCCACCACCCCCACCCCCCAGCAGTGCAGGGGCAGCCTCCACCAGGCCTCCACTCATGTCCCCCTGCACCCCCACCCCCCAGCAGTGCAGGGGCAGCCTCCACCAGGCCCCCACTCATGTCTACCACCACCCCCACCCCCCAGCCACCAGGGGCAGCCTCCACCAGGCCCCCACTCATGTCCCCCTGCACCCCCACCCCCCAGCAGTGCAGGGGCAGCCTCCACCAGGCCCCCACCCATGTCTACTACCACCCCCACCCCCCAGGGGCAGCTTCCACCAGGCCCCCACTCATGTCTCCCACCACCCCCACCCCCCAGCAGTGCAGGGGCAGCCTCCACCAGGCCCCCACTCATGTCCCCCTGCACCCCCAACCCCCAGCAGTGCAGGGGCAGCCTCCACCAGGCCCCCACTCATGTCTACCACCACCCCCACCCCCCAGCACTGTGGGGCACCTGCCAGCAGGCCCCCACTCATGTCCAACTCATGTCCACCTGCACCCCCACCCCCCAGCAGTGCAGGGGAAGCCTCCACCAGGCCCCCACTCATGTCCCCCTGCACCCCCACCCCCCCCCGCAGTGCAGGGGCAGCCTCCACCAGGCCCCCACTCATGTCTACCACCACCCCCACCCCCCCGCCACCAGGGGCAGACTCCACCAGGCCCCCACTCATGTCCCCCTGCACCCCCACCCCCCAGCAGTGCAGGGGCAGCCTCCACCAGGCCCCCACCCATGTCTCCCACCACCCCCTACCCCCCAGCAGTCAGGGGCACCCACCACCAGGCCCCCACCCATGTCTACCACCACCCCCACCCCCCAGCCACCAGGGGCAGCCTCCACCAGGCCCCTACTCATGTCTCCCACCACCCCCACCCCCCAGCAGTGCAGGGGCAGCCTCCACCAGGCCTCCACTCATGTCCCCCTGCACCCCCACCCCCCAGCAGTGCAGGGGCAGCCTCCACCAGGCCCCCACTCATGTCCCCCTGCACCCCCACCCCCCAGCAGTGCAGGGGCAGCCTCCACCAGGCCCCCACCCATGTCTACTACCACCCCCACCCCCCAGCCACCAGGGGCAGCTTCCACCAGGCCCCCACTCATGTCTCCCACCACCCCCACCCCCCAGCAGTGCAGGGGCAGCCTCCACCAGGCCTCCACTCATGTCCCCCTGCACCCCCACCCCCCAGCAGTGCAGGGGCAGCCTCCACCAGGCCCCCACTCATGTCTACCACCACCCCCACCCCCCAGCCACCAGGGGCAGCCTCCACCAGGCCCCCACTCATGTCCCCCTGCACCCCCACCCCCCCAGCAGTGCAGGGGCAGCCTCCACCAGGCCCCCATCCATGTCTACTACCACCCCCACCCCCCAGCCACCAGGGGCAGCTTCCACCAGGCCCCCACTCATGTCTCCCACCACCCCCACCCCCCAGCAGTGCAGGGGCAGCCTCCACCAAGCCCCCACTCATGTCCCCCTGCACCCCCACCCCCCAGCAGTGCAGGGGCAGCCTCCACCAGGCCCCCACTCATGTCCCCCTGCACCCCCACCCCCCAGCAGTGCAGGGGCAGCCTCCACCAGGCCCCCACCCATGTCTCCCACCACCACCTACCCCCCAGCAGTCAGGGGCACCCTCCACCAGGCCCCCACTCATGTCTACCACCACCCCCATCCCCCAGCCACCAGGGGCAGATTCCACCAGGCCCCCACTCATGTCTCCCACCACCCCCACCCCCCAGCAGTGCAGGGGCAGCCTCCACCATGCCCCCACTCATGTCTCCCACCAACCCCACCCCCCAGCAGTGCAGGGGCAGCCTCCACCAGGCCCCCACCCATGTCTACCACCACCCCCACCCCCCAGCCACCAGGGGCAGCCTCCACCAGGCCCCCACTCATGTCTCCCACCACCCCCACCCCCCAGCAGTGCAGGGGCAGCCTCCACCAGGCCCCCACTCATGTCCCCCTGCACCCCCACCCCTCAGCAGTGCAGGGGCAGCCTCCACCAGGCCCCCACCCATGTCTCCCACCACCTCCTACCCCCCAGCAGTCAGGGGCACCCTCCACCAGGCCCCCACTCATGTCTACCACCACCCCCATCCCCCAGCAGTGCAGGGGCAGCCTCCACCAGGCCCCCACCCATGTCTACCACCACCCCCACCCCCCAGCCACCAGGGGCAGCCTCCACCAGGCCCCCACTCATGTCTCCCACCACCCCCACCCCCCAGCAGTGCAGGGGCAGCCTCCACCAGGCCCCCACCCATGTCTACCACCACCCCCACCCCCCAGCCACCAGGGGCAGCCTCCACCAGGCCCCCACTCATGTCCGCCTGCACCCCCACCCCCCAGCACTGTGGGGAACCTGCCAGCAGGCCCCCACTCATGTCCAACTCATGTATCCCTGCACCCCCACCCCCCAGCACTGTGGGGCACCTGCCAGCAGGCCCCCACTCATATCCAACTCATGTCCCCCTGCACCCCCACCCCCCAGCACTGTGGGGCACCTGCCAGCAGGCCCCCGCCCATGTCCAACTCATTTTCCCCAGCCAACATGTCATCACAATCTAGATCCCTGGTCCCTATGGTCAGCCTCCAAATGCAAAACACCCACCCGAGTATTGCATCCACCCACTCATAATTGGCAATTACATGACAAGTTCAGAAACAAACACATTTCCCTCACATACACCCAATGGGTGTCAGTGAATCTCAAAAGCCATATCATGATATGCATTAAACCAATGAGATGATACTACACATTGAAGTTTGATAAAAAAATATGTATTGAAGGAAACATAAATAGAATCAAAAATAAAGAAACAGAAATGGGAATGTACAAAAATGAAAAGAAGCATGTCCGTGAAAAAAAAGCAAAACCAAAAATCAAAATCCAAAGTAATGGTGTCCAAAGTCACTGTCCAGAAACCGAAATCCAATGGGAAATAAAATTGAAAGCCATTGCTCCATGGTTAAAATGTGAAAGAAAAATACAATCCAACAGTGAACTATGTACATACGAACAAGCCAGGGTCCATTATCCCAACAAAAGAAAGAAAACCTATCTAACTACACTAACTAATAAAATAAACTATATACAAAAATGTGCCCAATGTCCGAAAGGTCCAAAATAAATCCTAAAAAAAATGAAACCTAACACTACCTACATAACTATGTACAAGGGCAGCGGGCTAGTTTGACGGCTCACTTGTGGATGTCCCGGGCCAGGGCATCATCGAACTCCTGCTCAATGTCCCGGAGGCAGTCCTCCTCCATGGCCCTGAGGGTCCGCAGGGCCGTCGACGTGTCCACCTCCAAACCCCTGCGGATTGCCTCGAGGCACTCGGCCCGCCTCAGGGCCCTCCGCATGGAGTTCTCCGCCCTGACCATTTTGAGCCGTGCCTCTTCCGCCCGCTGCCGCTCCGCATCTATGGCGTGGCCCAACCGCTGCCACACGGAAGACACTCTCTGTCCTGGGTCCTCCTGCCCTCCGGCCGATGCCTGCCCCTCCGATGTTGAAGGCCCGAGCCTTCATGGCTCCCACCACGTTGCTGCTGCTGCTGTACCTCTGCCCGTGCACTGCCTCCTGCTGCCTGCACATCCTCCGCCGGCTGGGGTGCAGTCGTTGATGTGGCCACCCCTGCTGGACGTCCGACTCCCGACTGTGGCAGGGATGCCTCCTCCACCAGCCTGGCCGCACCGTCAGAGGCAGCTCCACAGGGCACCCAGGTGACTGATGGGTGGGAAGATGGCACGGAGGACGACTGGTGCGTAGGGGGTTCAGTTGAGGAGGGGGTCGTAGCAAGCCCCATCATACGGAGGAATCCGGCCTGGGTGACCTGTCCCAGCAGGCTGACGTGGTCAACGAGCCATTCGAGATGACGGGCAGTCTCCTCATGAAAAGACTGCAGGTCACCTCGCATGGCCCGTTGACGCAACGCCACACCACTCAGAACAGGCTCAACCCAGACCCGGATAGCCACGTCCGCAGGCAGAGGAAGGCCAGTTGTCGTGAGCTCATCCCCTGCCTGAAAACGGGTCTGGACGTAGGCATCCCTGCTGGTGCAAGATGATGCAGGGACAGGATCAGGGACAGGATTGCACACAGGCACCTCCGCGGCGGCCTGTGCTGCCTCCTGTCCCTGGTCCTGCACTGAACCACTAGCACCAGTGGGATCCCCACCTCCAGACCCCGTCTCTGTTGCTTGCACGGCCTCCTCCTGAACCAAACCCCCCACCAACCTGGATGACTCCGTGCCATCTTCCCCCGTTGGGCCCTGTGGGGTCCCAGCTGCCCCTTCTGCTGCCGAGGAGTCCAACTCCAACCTCCGCCTCTTGGACCTCCCCCCGGCAGCTGCGGCCTGGGACGCGGCACCGGACTCCTCACTCCCCGACGAGATGACAACATGGGAGGGGAGGCGGGCCTTGCGTTTCCGGCTGGCGGTGGGATCCCCGCCGCTGTGCTCCACAGCACCTTCTCCGCCCTCTTCATCAGTTGACGCTGCAGACAGGGAGAAACAAAACACAGGCATCAGGGCAATGTACAATGGACACATACACACATGACAGTTGTACATGAGTGGCATTGACAAACCTCAGACATGTCATCACAATCCCCAACACACGTCATTTCAACTCACACACATGAGCCATACTAGCGCCATATCGCAACTGCCAGCACCATCCATACACATACAACAGCATGAGCAGGCAAAGGTGAGCCAGACATCACATGCAACACAGGAAGTGCACCACACATGTACACACACCACCACACTTGCATGCATGTGTACACCTCTGCCAAGTGTCGCAGTGTTTAGATGGGCATCCATGTCACATCTGCCCATCAGGCTTCCACATACCGCTGCCACGTGCATCCATGTTGCATCACTGTTGCACCCTTGTCAAATACACACACATGCACAGTGCTGATACATGCAGCTGAAAACAACGTACATGCGTGACATCACGGACATGTCTACTTACATACACATTCATCCAAACATGTGTGCCCACACAACTGCATTTGGCATGCAAGCCTACACACACAAACACCATCCATGTCTCACACATTCCAGCCCTCGCATGTGTTAGCCCCACGGCCCTGTACACCCCCACCCATACTCGACCCCATACAAACAGATGTTGTAACGCTCACCTGATTCCCACGGAGGCGCTGATCCCGGCTGGGCTGCTATCGTTTCTTCAATTGAGAAGCGTATAGCTCGGACGACTCTCAGGACTGGGCTTCCTCTTATCGAATGTCTGACTTGCAGGGTACATTTTCTGCAGGTGGAAGAAAAAGGGTTAATCACCGTTTGATGGGATTCCTTCTCCCACCAATCGCCAGTTTCTCCCACAGCCTAGCTTTCTACTTGTCTCGGCGAGCTCTCACCTTAGGCGTATAAATGCTGAGCTCTCCATCCTGCGTCTGGTGCAGGGGTGCGTGGATTCCAGTTACGTCACTGGATGAGTTCAGTGTTGAGGCTCAAGTCTTTTGCGGCCTTAGTTGTGGCACTGGTGCTGGGATGCCGAAGAGCGATGCCGCCGTTACTGCACGAGCGGATGTCTGTAAGTATACTGTAGTCTTTAGGCTTTAAAAGATGGGCACCTCAATAATGTCCCTTTTCCTTTTTTTTCAGGCCTCGGGATGCTGTGGGCGTAGTTTTCCGTTGCCGCTGCACGTGCCGATGCACGTAAGTATAATGTTCGTTGGCCGCTTTTAATGGCACCTCTAATAATGTCCTTTTTCTAGTTTTCAGGTGCCGGGATACTGCGGGCTTTATATCCATTGCCACTGCACGTGCCGATGCACGTAAGTATAATGATCGTTGGCCGCTTTTAATGGCACCTCTAATAATGTCCTTTTTCTAGTTTTCAGGTGCCGGGATGCAGCGGTTGATGCGGCCGCTTCTGCGCGTGCAAAAACTGGTAAGTTAAGATGAATGCGACTGCCTTCACCCGAACCCCTTTTTAATTATGTCCTTTGCCTTTCAGGTGCAGGGAAGCTGCCGAAGAGAAGGCCGCGGTTAGCTCCGTTGCAATCACGGATGGATCCGGTAAGCGGGCGCGGCTGCGAGCGAGTTGCACTTTTCTAACCTTATGTTTTGCAGGTTTTGCCGGTGACTGGATTCCGGGATCTGGTAAGTATTGTTATGTGTCTTTCTTCATCCACAGGTTGCTGCGCGGAAGCTGAAGGTGACTCTGGACCTGGAATGCAGGAGCCGACTCGGTGAGCGTCCTGCTGCTGCTGCAGAATAACGCGAAGCACGTGTTTTCCATCGGGCGTGGTTTAAATAGCAGAGAAGTGCTTCCAGTGTGTGTTCTTCCACCGGTTCCACCCAGGTAAGAAAAGAGTTCCTGAATGGAGGGAATAGTTCCTCCCAGCCCTGATGGCTGGGGACTTCAACCAGACTGGATTGTTCTGGGTAAATATGCAGCATGGTCTGCCTCAGGTAAGTCCACCCAAGCATTATTACACTGTTTATCAATATGAGCCCGGCGCCTATGGCGCCGGGACTGAAACCCTTCATGAGCCTGGCGCCAAAGGCGCCAGGACACGGTCCAAAGGGCCCCTGTAGGGGTCTGTGGAAGACGGGTCTGCTTCCGAGGGCGCTGGGCCAGTCCTGGCCCCTCGGGAGTAGCACCCATGACAGATGTGCAACCTGCACACTACTGAAAAATCACCACACGCACAGCTCACAATCAGGATGCATGTACACTTACCGCTCGACTCCAGATTGGTCTGCCTCTCAAGGACCTGGACGTGGAGCGCTGGGGATATGCGTTCCAGGACCCTCATCTGTTCTTCCGACAAGTGGCCCTGGCGCCCCATGGCATCCGCTGCCTTCAAGAGGCGCCGGGCCTTGTTCAGGGTCCTGGACCTGAAGTCCTCCCAGCGCTTCTTGACATGTTGGAAGTCGCGGACTGCCACCCCCTCCGTGTTGATGGCAGTCACGATGTCAGTCCAGATCCGAGTCCGTCCTTCCTTGTCGGCGCGGGAACTTCCGACGAGGGCATCATACTGCCCCAGGACTTGTCCCACCAGGACACCAACTTCGGTGGCACTGAAGCTGGTGCCCCTCTGCCTCTCTGGCCGGGGGTTGTCAGTGGTCACAGATGGTGTTTGCCCCGACATGACAACCCCAGAGGCAGGAGTGGGTGGGCAACTGGGTCCTGGGGCTGGGCTGTGGAGCGATGGAATCCCAGTCGGGAGTCTTCGGTTCCAGCAGGGGTGGTCACAGCAACAGCACCCCTGGCTGATGTGCAGGCAGCAAATGGCAGGGCACGTGGGCAGCAGGCAGTCAGGCAGCAGCAGATGGCAGGTGGGAGCGTGCTCGGGGCTCTGGGGGGCAGTAGTTCGGCCTTCTGGGCAGGAGCGTGGTCTTCCGTGTGCTTACGCGTGGCCAGCTTGATACGGAGTGATTTGGCACGTGAAAATCCTGCACGTCTGCGTGTAAATCGAGGAAAGGCCCTTAGCGCGTATGCACGTCAGCACGCATATGCGATTTCATTGGACCAAAGGCCCTTAGCGCGTGAGCGCATTTGTGACGTGAGGCGCGCGGGTGTTTCCCTCATTACACGTGATGACAGAGCACACATGGATTTCCACCAATCGCGTGTGGAACTTCCTGCGCACCCCAGAAATACACGTACCCAGGCCAATCGCGTGTACGCTCACTTCCCTCCGATTACACGCGATGACACTCGGACGTGCAGTTTTACCACGTGTGCTCGCATATGCGATTTCATTGGCCCAAAGGCCACCATGCGCAGCTGTGACGTCACGCGCATGGCCGTAGAGAATGGCGCGTGTAAAAATGAAGAGATACACGTCCGAGTGTCAAAGCGCGTAATTGGTGGAAATGGCCTCATTGCATATGCGCGTCTGTAATGTGTGTATAAAAGGTACGTGTAGAACATCATTTCCTTGTACGTGCTTTTCGTGGAGAGCGAGTGGGTGAAATCTGTACTTCTTGTCGGTTCACACGCGATTTACTTCACAGCGTTTCCAGTTCGTACTCCCTGTTACCTCTGACAGCTTTTTCTCTTTTCCTCTTTTTCCTGGGCCTGTTTCCTCAAACAGCTTCCCTACTACTGTTGTCCTGTCTCCTCAGACAGCGTACAATTCTTCCTTTGGCGGGGGTGTTGCCAACGCGCACACGCGCATATTTTTCACGCTTTTGTTCCTGGCGGACGGTGAGTCGCGCACGTATCTAACATCTGTGCTTGCCCCGTGTGTCGCGTAGCCCTTCAGAGGTCATTCTAGGCTGCGTGTAACACGCATACGTTCATTCTTGTGTTCCTGGGTGCCACAGTGTAGTGCAGGTTTATTTTTCCACGCACGTGGTCTAGGAGGGGTTGCGTGCACCTAACTTCGCTTTTTTGGGGTGCCTGTGCGTTGCGTGACCCGTCATCTTTCCCCAGGGGTGACATACAGCCTTCCTAGAGCCCTAGGGTACGATTACCATCTGGTACCCAACCCCTTTGACCCCCAATTGCCCAGGACAATAGTTCACATCGACTCCCATACGCACAATAACATCAGTGCCATGGCTGGGAGGCGAACAAGCCGTAAGGGTGGCAAAGGTGGCCGAGCCCCAAGTTGTGGCCGTGGTGGATCCGGTAGGGGACGTGGCCGTGACTTGCAGGGTGCCCCTAGCCCCCCATGTGTGGAGGAGCAGTCAGGGACACCCATGCCCCCCCCCCCGGTTGAGGTTACCGTGGCTGACACCATCCATGCTCAGCCCTTGTAGGACCAGCCCACTGTGGAACCAGACCTGGCACAGGGTGACTTCATGGCTGACTTCCAGGTCAGCAGGTCTAGGCCACGTGCGCCGGTGAACGTTGGTGTCATCAGGCCACGTGGATCAGGGGCAGCTAGGCCATCTGCTGCCCCGCGTAGGCAGGCTGGGGAGGCTGCAGGGGCAGCTGCGGCTCCATCCACCCCACCTCTCACACACCCATCCAGGACAGTGTCGGTACAAATCCATCATGCTGACATTCCCCCTGACACCATCACACTTGAGATAATGCCTGCACCAACTCCCATGCTGAGTGTGCAATCCCACGCTCCTGCCCCTAGTGTCCAGAGCGGCGCAGGACACTCCGGATCCGCACCACCTTCCAAGCGGAAGAGGAAGAGTGCTCGTCCAGTAGAGGCTGATGCCCCAGACACGGCTACACAGTCCGGCCCGTCAAGGAAGCCCAGCTTCAATGCGGCCAAACTGAATGCACTTGTAGAGTATGTGTCCGCACATGACCGCGAAATGGTGTTTGTTGCAGGATCCAAGACCACACCTGCACAACGTCAGGCACACTGGCAGACCATTGCGGACATCATAAGTGCCCTTGGAATCGTGAGGCGCACAGCTAATGAATGCTACAAGCGCTGGAATGACCTGAAGCGCAGGCCAAAGATAGGCTGGCCTCAAGTCATGCCGCAACTCTAGTGACTGGAGGTGGGTCTCCAGCAGACGACATAGAACTCACTCCACATGAGCAGGTTGCTGGGACCTACGTCACAGAGGAACAGATCCAAGGCGTGGGAGAAGTGGCAGATTACGAGGCATTGTCCGGTGAGTGCACATGCATGTGTGTGTCATCCATGTGCATGGTGTGTGTGGGAGGGCTTCTGTTTGGGTGCCAGGGGAGGGTGTGTGTGCCTGAGTGGTTCGGCTCACCCATGTGCCTCTTCCTAAACATTCTTGGCAACAGTTTTTGGGTATAGCAGCATCCCTTCAGCCAACATTAGACATCCAGCCCAACACCACGCCAGTTGCCCTTGGAGTGTCATCTTGCCACTACACTGTTGCTTATTTACCTCTGTTTATTCAGGCAGATTGTTTGCATACCATCACTTTTACTCGGGATTTCTCAGTCCTATTGTCACATGTCTGACATGGCTATGGTACAGTGGACTGGCTCAGTTTCGTGGACATGATTAGTTTGGACATGTCCCTGTGCTATAGGACCATTTTTGACTGACAGCTGCATGTTAAACATTTGAACCATTACAATGAAAATAATCAATCATATGAACAAACTGGACTGAATGAACAATTGGTGACCTCCTCTCCCTCTTCACTTCATGGCTAGGGTACATGCCATCTGTGTGATGGCATGTGTATTTGACCTGCCAATCACTGGCCAATGTGTGATGCCACTGCTAGGCAGCATGCAGCAAATGTGTTCATCTTTCATCTTGGTGTCATCAATGAGTGCCATCTGCCTCCCCATCACACGCAGTGACGGTGCATGCATGGGAGTGTTTTAGTCATGTGGGACATGTCAATCAAGTACTGTTTCTGTAGCCTCTCAGCCCTCATTGTGTGCCATAGTGCTAACGCCTGTTTCCATTTGTTTTCTTTTATGTCTTTGCAGGGGAAGACGCACCTGATACTGCTGGGGTTGTGGAGATGGTGCAGACCCAGGAGGGGTCTGAGGGCCGACCGACCACCAGTGAGGGACGTGGTGTGGTGGTGGGTGAGAACCCACAACTGCTGCAGGTCGTGCTCTCAAGGGGTGTCTCTGGCTGCACCTCCCCCGAGCTGTACTCAGGTGTTGATTCGGATGATGAGACCTACGTGCCGTCGCAGGTAAGTGTTCCTGGGAGGGATTCTGTTCTGTCCGACCCACCTGCACCAGGGTTAGAACCCTCAATGGGGATGTCAGTGTTGGCAGGTACGCCTTTGGTGGTTACAGATGCTGGGTCACACTCCGCGACATCTGATCCTGTTCCTGGGCCAGCAGATCAGAGGGGGAATGCAGTCCTGCAGCCTCAGGCAGTGCCGGCACAGCAAGGCGCAGTTCGCCTTGCCCCAGACAGGTGTGGTGCCCGCCGACGTGGTGGCCGTACGCCACCTGGCAATACCGCATGGGAGCAATCCATTTACGGTATGGCAACCCAACAGGCAGCATCATCAGAGATGATGGCTCAGGCCATGGATAGGGTGGCTACTTCCATTGTCCCCCCCCGAAAGGCTGATGGAGCGACTACAGCAGGCAACCGACTCCATCTGCCAGTCACACAGGGAGGACATGTTGGCGTCCGACAGGGACAGGCGGGCGGCACTGGCGACTCTGCAGGAAGCCATCTCCATAGAGTCCCAGGGCCACAGGGAAGCCCTGAGGCTGGAACTCCTTCACCTCAGGACGACTCTCGTTGAGCTTGAGGCTTCAACAAACCGAAGGACAGAACAGCAGCTGGAGCGTCTCACCCGTACGCTCTCAGCTGAGATGCAGGCAACTAGGGCGGAGATCCGGGCATCCCGTGAGTTGTTGCATGGGGACCTCCGCACACTCATCCTCCAGAACGAGACCTACCACACCCGCATGCTTGCAGCCATGGAGGAACAGACTAGGGCTTTGCGTGGGCTGCCTCCCATAGTGCCTCCACCTCCGGATGCAGCTGCAGAGGGTGAGGATAGCGACAGCAGTGATACTCCCAAAATAGGGTAGCCGTGTAGGCCATGAGCCCATGGAAGTGTTTTTTTTCGCAAGATCCACACAGGTGGGTTTTGGTGTGCACCCTGTCCTCGGACCTCCTGGGTGGCCTCCCCAACTCCCCCGGGCCCTTTAATGGCCATTTTTTTTTTTATTTTTTTTTTTGGGACAGTGTGTTGCCTTGTGTGGCTCCCGTGGGCATACGCTGCATTGTGGCTGGGCACATGCAGGCTTGTCATGGATTTGGTTCAGATGCTTGGGTTTTTGTCACACACACCCCTCCTGCTTCCCGTTTCCATGGGCTTGCAAAGGGTGTGCCCAAGTGACATTGACGTACATGGTGACATTGGACTCCCATGAGCTGTGTGGGCAGTCTGTAGTCAATACTGTGTATACATTCATAGTGCATATTGTTGTTGTATTGTACACTGCGTGGTGTATTGATATGTGCCTCTGCATCCATCTCATCCTCCATATTTGCAGTTCCATTCCTCATGTCTTCACAATGCGGTCCACCTTGGAACTGGAGTCCATGTTGTAAGCAGTGCACCTACACTCTTGCGTGGCGCTAACACTGTATACTTGCAAGTGTTCGGAGGGCTGTCATCATCAGGTGGTGAGGCTAGCTAATTTTTAAGTCTGTAATGTCATGTTTAAGGAAGGTTGGAGGTTGTGTAGGTGATTGGTATTCTTGGTAAGTATTTGGTAATGTGGGTTGTAGGTCCTGCATTACTGTGAGCATTTCATGTGTGGACATGTTTCCATTAGGGACACTGTAGCTGCTGACACTTGGGGCATGTTGTGGGGATTCATTTCTTTCCTCTCACATTGCATGACATGCCATGGTGTGTTGTGTGGCCGTGCCAGGGAAGGGGTGGGTGACATGGCACTGTTTTCATGTAGTATTTTGCAAGTGGGTATTCATTTCTGCAGCATGGAAGTGTCTTTTCATGACACTGCATTGGTGGTGTTTGTGTAGGTAGGGATGCACACATTGTGACACTTCCACATGAACAATCTCAGGCTGCTATGGTTCTGACAGTTGACAGTCCCTTTGTTCATCTTAATTGTCAGGTCGAGTCATCATTGCTTATCAGATGGTATGTGCCAGGGCTGTGTGCACTCCACTGGGGTGTGATTTCTATGTGAAGTAATTAGCCACCAGCTGCGTACGGGCTGCCTCACCCCGTGCCCTCTCCCCTCCCATGCGCAGCGGGCGTGGAAGTGGTTGGGGATGTGAGGGCACCACCATGTCCACGGCCAGGCCCCGGCGTGTTGCAACATTGTGCAGGACACATGCTGCCACTATGATCCTGCACACTACTGGGGGCGCATATAACAGCTGCCCGCCAGAAAGGTCAAGGGAGCGAAAGCATGACTTGAGCACTCCGAATGTGCGCTCCACTATGCCCCGGGTTGCAATATGGGCTGTGTTGTATCTTACCTCTGGAGGCGTGATGGGGTTCCGAATTGGCGTCATCATGTGGGTGCTCAGAGGGTAGGCACTGTCCCCTGGTGAGGAGGTGATGGGTATCATTAGTGGGGTAGTGACATAACTCTGCATCTGACATGCATGCATGTACAGTGGCATTCATACTCACCAAGCAGCCATGTATCGCCATGCCGCCCAGCTTCTAGGTCCCAGCTTAGGGTAGACATTCGGTAAATGAAGCTGTCGTGGGTGGACCCTGGATAGTTGGCATATACTGAGGTGATGATTCCCTTAGCATTACATACTACCTGCACGTTGATGGAATGCCAGTGCTTGCGGTTCCTATAGATGTGCTCAGATACCCTGGGGGGACGTAGTGCCACATGGGTGCAGTCAATGGCACCTAGCACTTTTGGAAATTGTGCCACACCGTAAAAATCGAGGGTGGCAGCCTGCCTTTCTGCAGGTGTCCTGGGCAGGTATATGTGCCTACGGACTGATGGGTGTGCAGTGATGATGTTCAAGACCTGGTGTAGGCAGCGTGACTGCGTGGCCTGTAACACCCCACCCACTATGGCACTTGTCCGCTGAAATGATCCTGTGGCCAAGAAGTGCAGTACATTGAGGACCTTCTCCAGGGTGCTGAGTGCTTGGGAGCACAGGGTGGGTGATGTGAGGTCATCCTCCCACTCACTGACCAGGTCCAGTATTATGTGTGGGGGAAACCTGTACCTCCCATACACCTGGTCATCAGGCATCCCAAAAAGGCTGGTTCTGGGAGTGAAAATTCGGGCCCTCACTATCCTCCTCCTCCTTTGGTAACCCACGGCCACTGCTGCTAGGAATGGTATATTCATCCTGGCGTATGAGCTTGTTTGTTGTTTGCGCGCACTTTTATGCTGCGCGGGTCGACGTACGCCTGCTTCATGCTGGCGTACGTGTCTCAGGATTGGACCATTTTTCGGCACGTCGTAGGCGAACGTGTGAATCTTCCCGCCCACCCCAGGAATACACGTAGCACGCTCTCACAGGCACAGTCGAGGGTAAATATTCCCGCCCACCCCTGGAATACATGTAACCCACTCTCACAGGCCCAATCGCGTGTGGAAGTTCACGCGCACCCCGAAGTACACGTACCCAGGCCAATCGCGTGTGGGACTTCCCGCGCACCCCGAAGTACACGTACAATCGCGTGTGGAACTTCCCACGCACCCCGTAGTACACGTACCCAGGCAAATCGCGTGTGGAAGTTCACACGCACCCCGAAGTACACGTACCCAGCCCAATCGCGTGTGGGACTTCACGCGCACCCCAAAGTACACGTACAATCGCGTGTGGAACTTCCCACGCACCCTGTAGTACACGTACCCAGGCAAATCGCATGGCTGGGGGGTGGGGGTGGTGGTAGACATGGGTGGGGGCCTGGTGGAGGCTGCCCCTGGTGGCTGTGGGATGGGGGTGGTGGGAGACATGAGTGGGGGCCTGATGGAGGCTGCCCCTGCACTGCTGGGGGGTGGGGGTGATAGGGGACATGAGTGGGGGCCTGGTGGAGGCTGCCCCTGGTGGCTGGGGGGTGGGGGTGGTGGGAGACATGTGTTGGTGATCACTAGTGCAAGGTGACATGTGGGTTGGCTGGTGGGCATGGCCATGGTGGATGGGTTGCCTGTGGGACATGAGCAGGGGTGCAGGGTAGTACCCTGTGGTGTGGGCTGCCTGCAGGGGCCGTGGAGGGTGTAGAGGGAACACCTGGGGGGACCCACATGGCCAAATGATGTGTAGCATTCCCCGGCACCACCGAAATACACGTACCCTGCAGAAATCGCGTGTGAATCTTCCGCGCACATCGGAATACACGTACCCAGGCCAATCGCGTGTGGAACTTCCCGCGCACCCCCACCTAGCCAGGCCAATCGCGTGTGGAACTTCCCATGCACCCCGTAGTACACGTACCCAGGCCAATCGCGTGTGGAACTTCCCGCGCACCCCGAAGTACACATACCCAGGCAAATCGCACGGCTGGGGGGTGGGGGTGGTGGTAGACATGAGTTGGACATGAGTGGGGGCCTGGTGGAGGCTGCCCCTGGTGGCTGGGGGGTGGGGGTGGTGGGAGACATGAGTGGGGGCCTGGTGGAGGCTGCCCCTGCACTGCTGGGGGGTGGGGGTGGTGGGAGACATGAGTGGGGGCCTGGTGGAGGCTGCCCCTGGTGGCTGGGGGGTGGTGGTAGACATGGGTGGGGGCCTGGTGGAGGGTGCACCTGACTGCTGGGGGGTGGGGGTGGTGGGAGACATGAGTGGGGGCCTGGTGGAGGCTGCCCCTGCACTGCTGGGGGGTGGGGATGGTGGGAGACATGAGTGGGGGCCTGGTGGAGGCTGCCCCTGCACTGCTGGGGGGGGGGGTGGGAGTCATGAGTGGGGGCCTGGTGGAGGCTGCCCCTGGTGGCTGCGGGATGGGGGTGGTGTGAGACATGAGTGGGGGCCTGGTGGAGGCTGCCCCTGCACTGCTGTGGGATGGGGGTGGTGGGAGACATGAGTGGGGGCCTGGTGGAGGCTGCCCCTGCACTGCTGGGGGGTGGGGGTGGTGGGAGAAATGAGTGAGGGCCTGGTGGAGGCTGCCCCTGCACTGCTAGGGGGTGGGGGTGGTGGGAGACATGAGTGGGGGCTGGTGGAGGCTGCCCCTGGTGGTTGGGGGTGGGGGTGGTGGGAGACATGAGTGGGGGCCTGGTGGAGGCTGCCCCTGGTGGCTGGGGTGTGGGGATGGTGGGAGACATGAGTGGGGGCCTGGTGGAGGCTGCCCCTGCACTGCTGGGGGGTGGGGGTGGTGGGATACATGAGTGGGGGCCTGGTGGAATCTGCCCCTGGTGGCTGGGGGATGGGGGTGGTGGTAGACATGGGTGGGGGCCTGGTGGAGGCTGCCCCTGCACTGCTGCTGGGGGGTGGGGGTGGTAGGAGACATGAGTGGGGGCCTGGTGGAGGCTGCCCCTGCACTGCTGGGGGGTGGGGTGGTGGGAGACATGAGTGGGGGCCTGGTGGAGGCTGCCCCTGGTGGCTGGGGGGGTGGGGGTGGTGGTAGACATGGGTGGGGGCCTGGTGGAGGCTGCCCCTGCACTGCTGGGGGGTGGGGTGGTGGGAGACATGAGTGGGGGCCTGATGGAGGCTGCCCCTGGTGGCTGGGGGGTGGGGGTGGTGGGAGACATGGGTGGGGGCCTGGTGGAGGGTGCCCCTGACTGCCGGGGGGTGGGGGTGGTGGTCGACATGGGTGGGGGCCTGGTGGAGGCTGCCCCTGCACTTCTGGGGGGTGGGGGTGGTGGGAGACATGAGTGGGGGCCTGGTGGAGGCTGCCCCTGCACTGCTGGGGGGTGGGGGTGGTGGGAGACATGAGTGGGGGCCTGGTGGAGGCTGCCCTGGTGGCTGTGGGATGGGGGTGGTGGGAGGCATGAGTGGGGGTCTGGTGGAGGCTGCCCCTGCACTGCTGGGGGGTGGGGGTGGTGGGAGACATGAGTGGGGGCCTGGTGGAGGCTGCCCCTGCACTGCTGGGGGGTGGGGGTGGTGGGAGACATGAATGGGGGCCTGGTGGAGGCTGCCCCTGCACTGCTGGGGGGTGGGGGTGGTGGGAGACATGAGTGGGGGCTTGGTGGAGGCTGCCCCTGGTGGCTGGGGGGTGTGGGTGGTGGGAGACATGAGTTGGACATGAGTGGGGGCCTGGTGGAGGCTGCCCCTGGTGGCTGGGGGGTGGGGGTGGTGGGAGACATGAGTGGGGGCCTGGTGGAGGCTGCCCCTGGTGGCTGGGGGGTGGGGGTGGTGGGAGACATGAGTGGGGGCCTGGTGGAGGCTGCCCCTGCACTGCTGGGGGGTGGGGGTGGTGGGAGACATGAGTGGGGGCCTGGTGGAATCTGCCCCTGGTGGCAGGGGAATGGGGGTGGTGGTAGACATGGGTGGGGGCCTGGTGGAGGATGCCCCTGCACTGCTGGGGGGTGGGGGTGGTGGAAGACATGGGTGGGGGCCTGGTGGAGGCTGCCCATGGTGGCTGGGGGGTGGGGGTGGTGGTAGACATGGGTGGGGGGCTGGTGGAGCCTGCCCCTGCACTGCTGGGGGGTGGGGGTGGTGGGAGACATGTGTGGGGGCCTGGTGGAGGCTGCCCCTGGTGGCTGGGGGGTGGGGGTGGTGGTAGACATGGGTGGGGGCATGGTGGAGGGTGCCCCTGACTGCTGGGGGGTGGGGGTGGTGGGAGACATGGGTGGGGGCCTGGTGGAGGCTGCCCCTGGTGGCTGGGGGGTGGTGGGAGACATGAGTGGGGGCCTGGTGGAGGCTGCCCCTGCACTGCTGGGGGGTGGGGGTGGTGGGAGACATGAGTGGGGGCCTGGTGGAGGCTGCCCCTGGTGGCTGTGGGATGGTGGTGGTGGGAGACATGAGTGGGGGCCTGGTGGAGGCTGCCCTTGCACTGCTGGGGGGTGGGGGTGGTGGGAGACATGAGTGGGGGGCTGGTGGAGGCTGCCCCTGGTGGCTGGGGGTGGGGGTGGTGGGAGACATGAGTGGGGGCCTGGTGGAGGCTGCCCCTGCACTGCTGGGGGGTGGGGGTGGTGGGAGACATGAGTGGGGGCCTGGTGGAGGCTGCCCCTGGTGGCTGGGGGGTGGGGGTGGTGGGAGACATGAGTGGGGGCCTGGTGGAGGGTGCCCCTGACTGCCGGGGGGTGGGGGTGGTGGTCGACATGGGTGGGGGCCTGGTGGAGGCTGCCCCTGGTGGCTGGGTGGTGGGAGACATGAGTGGGGGCCTGGTGGAGGCTGCCCCTGCACTTCTGGGGGGTGGGGGTGGTGGGAGACATGAGTGGGGGCCTGGTGGAGGCTGCCCCTGCACTGCTGGGGGGTGGTGGGAGACATGAGTGGGGGCCTGGTGGAGGCTGCCCTGGTGGCTGTGGGATGGGGGTGGTGGGAGGCATGAGTGGGGGCCTGGTGGAGGCTGCCCCTGCACTGCTGGGGGGTGGGGGTGGTGGGAGACATGAGTGGGGGCCTGGTGGAGGCTGCCCCTGCACTGCTGGGGGGTGGGGGTGGTGGGAGACATGAATGGGGGCCTGGTGGAGGCTGCCCCTGCACTGCTGGGGGGTGGGGGTGGTGGGAGACATGAGTGGGGGCTTGGTGGAGGCTGCCCCTGGTGGCTGGGGGGTGTGGGTGGTGGGAGACATGAGTTGGACATGAGTGGGGGCCTGGTGGAGGCTGCCCCTGGTGGCTGGGGGGTGGGGGTGGTGGGAGACATGAGTGGGGGCCTGGTGGAGGCTGCCCCTGGTGGCTGGGGGGTGGGGGTGGTGGGAGACATGAGTGGGGGCCTGGTGGAGGCTGCCCCTGCACTGCTGGGGGGTGGGGGTGGTGGGAGACATGAGTGGGGGCCTGGTGGAATCTGCCCCTGGTGGCTGGGGAATGGGGGTGGTGGTAGACATGGGTGGGGGCCTGGTGGAGGATGCCCCTGCACTGCTGGGGGGTGGGGGTGGTGGAAGACATGGGTGGGGGCCTGGTGTAGGCTGCCCATGGTGGCTGGGGGGTGGGGGTGGTGGTAGACATGGGTGGGGGGCTGGTGGAGCCTGCCCCTGCACTGCTGGGGGGTGGGGGTGGTGGGAGACATGTGTGGGGGCCTGGTGGAGGCTGCCCCTGGTGGCTGGGGGGTGGGGTGGTGGTAGACATGGGTGGGGGCATGGTGGAGGGTGCCCCTGACTGCTGGGGGGTGGGGGTGGTGGGAGACATGGGTGGGGGCCTGGTGGAGGCTGCCCCTGGTGGCTGGGGGGTGGTGGGAGACATGAGTGGGGGCCTGGTGGAGGCTGCCCCTGCACTGCTGGGGGGTGGGGGTGGTGGGAGACATGAGTGGGGGCCTGGTGGAGGCTGCCCCTGGTGGCTGTGGGATGGTGGTGGTGGGAGACATGAGTGGGGGCCTGGTGGAGGCTGCCCCTGCACTGCTGGGGGGTGGGGGTGGTGGGAGACATGAGTGGGGGGCTGGTGGAGGCTGCCCCTGGTGGCTGGGGGTGGGGGTGGTGGGAGACATGAGTGGGGGCCTGGTGGAGGCTGCCCCTGCACTGCTGGGGGGTGGGGGTGGTGGGAGACATGAGTGGGGGCCTGGTGGAGGCTGCCCCTGCACTGCTGGGGGGTGGGGGTGGTGGGAGACATGAGTGGTGGCTTGGTGGAGGCTGCCCCTGGTGGCTGGGGGGTGAGGGTGGTGGGAGACATGAGTTGGACATGAGTGGGGGCCTGGTGGAGGCTGCCCCTGGTGGCTGGGGGGTGGGGGTGGTGGGAGACATGAGTGGGGGCGTGGTGGAGGCTGCCCCTGCACTGCTGGGGGGTGGGGGTGGTGGGAGGCATGCGTGGGGGCCTGGTGGAGGCTGCCCCTGGTGGCTGTGGGATGGGGGTGGTGGGAGACATGAGTGGGGGCCTGGTGGAGGCTGCCCCTGCACTGCTGGGGGGTGGGGGTGGTGGGAGACATGAGTGGGGGCCTGGTGGAGGCTGCCCCTGCACTGCTGGGGGGTGGGGGTGGTGGGAGACATGAGTGGGGGCCTGGTGGAGGCTGCCCCTGCACTGCTGGGGGGTTGGGGGTGGTGGGAGACATGAGTGGGGGCTTGGTGGAGGCTGCCCCTGGTGGCTGGGGGGTGAGGGTGGTGGGAGACATGAGTTGGACATGAGTGGGGGCCTGGTGGAGGCTGCCCCTGGTGGCTGGGGGGTGGGGGTGGTGGGAGACATGAGTGGGGGCCTGGTGGAGGCTGCCCCTGCACTGCTGGGGGGTGGGGGTGGTGGGAGACATGCGTGGGGGCCTGGTGGAGGCTGCCCCTGGTGGCTGTGGGATGGGGGTGGTGGGAGACATGAGTGGGGGCCTGGTGGAGGCTGCCCCTGCACTGCTGGGGGGTGGGAGTGGTGGGAGACATGAGTGGGGGCCTGGTGGAGGCTGCCCCTGGTGGCTGGGGGGTGGGGGTGGTGGGAGACATGAGTGGGGGCCTGGTGGAGGCTGCCCCTGCACTGCTGGGGGGTGGGGGTGGTGGGAGACATGAGTGGGGGCCTGGTGGAGGCTGCCCCTGGTGGCTGGGGGGTGGGGGTGGTGGGAGACATGAGTGGGGGCCTGGTGGAGTCTGCCCCTGCACTGCTGGGGGGTGGGGGGGTGGGAGACATGAGTGGGGGCCTGGTGGAGGCTGACCCTGCACTGCTGGGGGGTGGGGGTGGTGGGAGACATGAGTGGGGGCTTGGTGGAGGCTGCCCCTGGTGGCTGGGGGGTGGGGGTGGTGGGAGACATGAGTGGGGGCCTGGTGGAGGCTGCCCCTGCACTGCTGGGGGGGGGGGTGCAGGGGGACATGAGTGGGGGCTTGGTGGAGGCTGCCCCTGGTGGCTGTGGGATGGGGGTGGTGGGAGACATGAGTGGGGGCCTGGTGGAGGCTCCCCCTGATGGCTGGGGGGTGGGGGTGGTGGGAGACATGAGTGGGGGCCTGGTGGAGGCTGCCCCTGCACTGCTGGGGGGTGGGGGTGGTGGGAGACATGAGTGGGGGCCTGGTGGAGGCTGCCTCTGCACTGCTGGGGGGTGGGGGTGGTGGGAGACATGAGTGGGGGCTTGGTGGAGGCTGCCCCTGGTGGCTGGGGGGTGAGGGTGGTGGGAGACATGAGTTGGACATGAGTGGGGGCCTGGTGGAGGCTGCCCCTGGTGGCTGGGGGGTGGGGGTGGTGGGAGACATGAGTGGGGGCCTGGTGGAGGCTGCCCCTGCACTGCTGGGGGGTGGGGGTGGTGGGAGACATGAGTGGGGGCCTGGTGGAGGCTGCCCCTGCACTGCTGGGGGGTGGGGTGGTGGGAGACATGAGTGGGGGCCTGGTGGAGGCTGCCCCTGGTGGCTGGGGGGTGGGGGTGGTGGGAGACATGAGTGGGGGCCTGGTGGAGGCTGCCCCTGCACTGCTGGGGGGTGGGGGTGGTGGGAGACATGAGTGGGGGCCTGGTGGAGGCTGCCCCTGGTGGCTGGGGGGTGGGGGTGGTGGGAGACATGAGTGGGGGCCTGGTGGAGGCTGCCCCTGCACTGCTGGGGGGTGGGAGACATGAGTGGAGGCCTGGTGGAGGCTGCCCCTGCACTGCTGGGGGGTGGGGGTGGTGGGAGAAATGAGTGGGGGCTTGGTGGAGGCTGCCCCTGGTGGCTGGGGGGTGGGGGTGGTGGGAGATATGAGTGGGGGCCTGGTGGAGGCTGCCCCTGCACTGCTGGGGGGTGGAGGTGCAGGGGGACATGAGTGGGGGCTTGGTGGAGGCTGCCCCTGGTGGCTGGGGGGTGGGGGTGGTGGGAGATATGAGTGGGGGCCTGGTGGAGGCTGCTCCTGCACTGCTGGGGGGTGGGGGTAATAGGGGACATGAGTGGGGGCCTGGTGGAAGCTGCCCCTGGTGGCTGGGGGGTGGTGGTGGTGGGAGACATGTGTTGGTGATCACTAGTGCAAGGTGACATGTGGGTTGGCTGGTGGGCATGGCCATGGTGGATGGGTTGCCTGTGGGACATGAGCAGGGGTGCAGGGTAGTACCCTGTGGTGTGGGCTGCCTGCAGGGGCCATGGAGGGTGTAGAGGGAACACCTGGGGGGACCCACATGGCCAAATCACGTGTAGCATTCCCCGGCACCACCGAAATACACGTACCCTGCAGAAATCGCGTGTGAATCTTCCGCGCACATCGGAATACATGTACCCAGGCCAATCGCGTGTGGAACTTCCCGCGCACCCCCACCTAGCCAGGCCAATCGCGTGTGGAACTTCCCACGCACCCCGTAGTACACGTACCCAGGCCAATCGCGTGTGGAACTTCCCACGCACCCCCGCCTACCCAGGCCAATCGCGTGTGGAACTTCCCGCGCACCCCGAAGTACACGTACCCAGGCTAATCCCGTGTGGAACTTCCCGAGCACCCAGGAACACGCGCACACGCTATTTTTCACACAGCGGGTGTCCGTGTTTGTCGGGGCTCCTTTGAACCTCATTTGTCCTAGAGGGCCACTGTATGGGCCATTCATTATGGCTGTATATGGGTGCTTTTTGTTAGCGCACATTTTGGCGCACATTTTTTTCAGTCGCAGGGGCGCTACCGCCTGCTTTTTTGTGGCGTACTTGTTTGGCCCTGTGCGCGTCTTTGACCGTGCGCTGGTTTGCCCTATTCGATTCCATGAATACGGGTTGTAGGCGAGCGTGTGGGCGTTCCGCGCACTTGCCTCCTGTACTTCCCCCGTGACGCCCATATTTTCACTCGTTGTTCCCCATTCCGAGTGTTACGCCCCGTGTTCCGCCTACTTTTGTGATGTGCGCCGCGCTATGTGCGATTTCGCAGTGGCCGTGGCGCACGCTGTTGGATGACCTGTGCGCCGGCGTGCGCGGCGCACATTTTTAGCGCACATCCAATGTTTTTCTCGCGCACGGACTTCCATGAATCGCTGTGCCCTGGTTTTCCTGCGATTTTTGCACTTGCACTGCGATTTTCGCACTTTTCCTGCGATTCGCACGTTTTGGCACCTCTGCGCAGGAATTTTCAGCACACATTAATTCCATGAATCGACCCCTAAATCTTTATGTGTTGTCCAATTTAGAAGTCTCTAATGGTCTGATAATATCCATTCCTATTCGGGAGAAGGGAACTTCAATTATCAGTGATGGATTTAAAGGGGCAGGTAGAGGAATAAGCGAGCTGGTCTTTTGACATATTTCACATGTCTGAACAAAGTTTTTATGTCAGCATGTATCCCTGGCCACTAGACATTTCCACTAATGTGAGCTTGAGATTTAGATTGTTCTAGGTGTCCTCCTGTCAAGTGAGAGTGTGCAATTTCCAACACAATTTTACGATGGATTTTGGGTATTACTAATTGGGGTTTACTTATGCCTTCTCCTGAGGTTTCTCTTTGATACAGTAGTCCCTGTTTCAGAAAGAGAAAGGGATTTCTTTTTTCTCTGCCTTCTCCCTTGGAATTATTTGCAGGAAAGCCTCTGCCAGCATTGGGTCACTTCGTTGAGCGAAGGCTAAGTCTGGAAGGATGGTAGTTCATCTTCCACTTTTAGCTCTGACTTTAAGTTTCTCATTGGCTGCCCCAAAACTTAAGTTAGCTCTCTGTTTCCTCAGGCTCTATCTCTTCCTCAAAACGGGGAAATAAAACTTTCTCAAGAATTCCCTGTGCAATCTTGTCCCCAGGACGTATTTCAAAATGGGTTTTTCCACTACTTTTAGATCTCTGCGAAGGTCTGGGTCTATAACTCCTGCAAGTACATCCAGACCAAATTTCCAGGCTAAACCAGGTTTTGGTGCCGGCCGAATGTAATAACCAGGGAAGGGGGGAATGGTCAATGGGAATCATTCCTCTTTTTCCCCAGAGGGATTGTAGCCTCTCTACTGCTGCATATATCAAAGCTGATAGATTCTTTTGTGGCAATAGTGGGGTCTGAGGTTCGGCTACTGAGTTTCTGAAATTTTAGGGTTCCCCAACTTGTTTCAATTGAGTCGTAACCCACTCCTGACACCTTATGTAAGGGAGGCATGGGATCACAAACAAGTAGGTACTGACACAGGAGTTGCAAGATTCAAAACCTTTATTGTTAAATTCAAGGGGTTTGGAAAAACTCCTGTTTGGCCCTATAACTAATGTAAGGAAGGCATGGTATCAAAGAATAAGATTGACACAAAAGAAGGTTGTTTGCAATCACACTGCGCACACAAACTACAAATTAATGCAATTGCTTGTGGTTTTAATTATAAAGCAGGGAAGCCTGACACGTGTTTCGAGCTAGAGGTCTCTTCTTCTGAGGCTGAATGTTAATTGTACAATTACAACACAGTTGTACATTCACAAAACATTAAGATTGCTATTAGTTCATCCAATATGTCCAGAACACAAACACAGAGATAGGGCGCAGTTGGTGGTTTGTACAGGCCAATTTAACAGCCAATCAAAATACAACAGTCATCAAATAATTCAAGGGAGGGCATGATTAACAGACAAAGCAAATTAGAAAAGGATATTGGTTGACCGATTGCGATTGGCATGTGTCCATTAACAGGCGGGTACATTGACCAAAAAGAATGAAACAAGGGGCAGGTGGGGAAAATGGGGAGGGGGGAGATGAAAATAGCTGAGTTAGCATGTGATCCATTGTTGGTCATACAAATAGGCTTGTGCTAAACACAAAGGTAAATGCCAATTTGTAACATACCTTAAATTCTTGAAAATCCTGTGCAAGTCACTAGGAAGAGAATACATTTGATGTACAGTAAAGCATCAATCAAGTAGTGCTTTATTATGTGTGAGCCATTGCGTTAGAAAATGTATCTCACTTACCAATAAATTGCATTTATTTGTAGTTTGTGTGTGCAGTGTGATTGCAAACAACCTTCTTTTGCACATCATACCATGTGGGCAATTTGGCAGGTTTCTCACTACATGCTTTCACCTGCATCCCATTCAAACTAATTTAATTTGACAGTCTGTGCGCTGGTCCTCACCAGTCCCCTCCTG
This sequence comes from Ambystoma mexicanum, assembly GCF_040938575.1. NCBI lineage: Eukaryota > Metazoa > Chordata > Amphibia > Caudata > Ambystomatidae > Ambystoma > Ambystoma mexicanum. The sequence goes on from NC_090929.1 coordinate 63,463,154, forward strand.
CCACCTCTTCTGCTTTTAAGACTGACACAAGTGATCGCAGCTCAAGGGTGTTTATTGAACTTTAACTGGATTTGAAAAATGCCTATCTAATCCTAAATCTAAAGATGGGAGCAAGCTACGACCATAAAATAATGATAACGCAGTCCTAGTGGTGTCTTGTCAAAATAAAAGGGCCTATACTAATAACCTGTTGCCAAAATAATGTGGGAAACAAAATAATACAAAAGAAAAGTGTTTAGAAATGATATGTCAGGATGTTAAAGCCGTTGGCCTCCCTAGCCCCACGTTTTCAGCACAGGGTAAGGCGGCACACTCGAGCTTAGCACAGTCTATGGCTTCTTTAGCATGAGGATGCAGTTCAAATCTCAGTATCAAGGCGTTCTATGTCAAAGTCTCTTTGCCATTCAAAGTCTCTTACTTCAGAGGGCCTGATGCAACAAACAAACATTAAAACGTTCTTTTCTCCTCAGGATTCTCATGTACAACTTCATGGGTGATTTTCGACGATTCACCCCAGGCCCTCCCCTCTGCCGGGCACAGACCCACTGTAACACAAAGCTTTCAATTGATCTCCCTCTGTTGGGCTCGGACCAAATCCATATATTTTTGCAAATGTTCTCTACTTTATCAAAATCGAAGACTTTTGACTGTGAGCGGGATTAGGCTTGACCCGTCGCTGGACCACTTTGATTCACATTTATCTGTTCTCTTTCAAATGATCTCCCTCTGCCGTACTCTGACTAATTTTATCTACTTTTATCACTTCTCAGCTGGGTACCTAACAGAGACCTTTGAATTGAGCACCCACGCGGTGCCGGACCACTCTGTCAAAGGTATTGTAGCTTGGTGTAACGTTCAAAACCTTAATAGCAGTTTAACTTCAGTCGCGTATCTTATCACACGCTTTTTAACAATGTTCATTCCAGCGCTCGCCATGCAATGTTGCTGCTTGCAACCTTGGCTTCAACACTGGCCGGTGTTGTATCGGTCTCCCCAATTCACTGGCTGTGTCGTTTTCACTGGAGCGGCTTTGTTCATGGAGCCAAGGACAGTACCACGGTTGCTGGAGATTCTCTTCGCCTTGATTACTGATACGGGAGGGCCCCGGGTACCTCTGATACACAATGCAGGATTCTTCAGCCTGGCTTCCTTGTTTTACGCTTTCTGTTCTCAAGTTTTTCATGAAAGTAACGGTTCCTTGTCGAAAAGGTCAAGGTAACTTCCCTCCTTGCAACCCCCTTCTGTTTTGCCGTCTTTCTACTCTCGTTAAACTGCAATCTTGGAACTGCTGTTTCCTTGTGTGCTTTGCCTCGCTCAGATTGTGCTCACATGCTGCGTCTTTTATCTGTGTGGAGATGTGTAATGGACGTCAGGTGTGAGTGATTGTCTATAATTGCCTGACCTCGCCTGACCATAGTATTGGGACACATCAGGTATACGGCTCGAGTGTTAGTCTGTTTTCCCTCATCGCTGGCTGTCTGTGAAAAAGTGTTTATATTGTAAAAGGGGGGTAAAGCTCCTAAATATCCTACCTGGTAGGATGGGGTAAAGGTGTTATAGGGAAGGGGATTCTGCATCTCACCTTCCAGTGTCCCATTCCCACTTCCCGAAGACTCCTCACCCAGGTGCTCCTCCCGCACTGGTCCACCCCCAGGAACTGCATCCAAAAGCAATGGCTGTGTCCTGGCCACCTGGATGACAGATCCCCAGGGACTAGTGGGTGAGACACCTTCAGGTTTCTCACATGCCCTTCGCCTATGCGATGTAGCCACATCTGTTTCACAGGGAAACCGAGAAAGGGAATTGACGTTCCTATGGTCTTTGCCTTTTCAGTGTTCCACAATCAAACAGTAGGGTTGCAGGTCTAGGAACCATCGCATCACTTCAGGGTTAGAGTCCTTTCGTTGGTTTATCCACACTAAATGGAGAATGATTGTGATGAGTGTGAACTTCCTTCCTAGGAGATAGTATCTTAGATGGGTGATGGCCCATTTGATGGCAAGGGCCTCTAATTCTGACAAGTAGTAATTTTATTTACATGGGAAGGGTTTTCGACTAGTAAATAGGATAGGGAGTTCTAATCCATCACACATTTGTGACAAAACTGCTCCTAACCCTGTAAGGGAAGTGTCTGTTTGTAATACAAACTCCTTTGAGAAATCTACTGCCTTTAAGATCGGGTTCTGGCGCAGGGTTTGTTTTAAGCTGTTGTAACATACATTGTCTTCGTCAGTCCAATTCATTTTCTGGGGTTCGGAGTTCTTTAATTTGTCTGTCAACCTAACTTTTCTGTCTGAAAAATTAGAGATAAACCTATGGTAATAACCGATTAACCCTAGCAATGCTCTGAGATCTCTCTTGGTTTTAGGCGTGGGGTATCTAGGACAGCTTTCACTTTTTCCCATTGGAGATGGACACTGCCATTCCCTACAAAGAAACCGAGGTATTTCATGGCTGATTAAGCCAGTTTACATTTGGATGGGTTGGCAGTTAAACCGGCCTCTCTGAGGGCTCTCATGATGTTAAAGAGATTGAAAAGACTGTCTTCCCAGGTTTTACTATAAATTACTATGTCGTCAATATAAGCCCCAGAGAAATCAGAGTAGGGCTGTAATAACCTGTCCATAAGCCGTTGGAAAGTGGCAGGGGGCCTGTGTAAGCCAAAAGGGAGGTCTTTGAACTGCAATAGTCTCAGGGGCGTCGAGAAAACTGTCTTTTCCTTATCAGGTCCATGTACTGGAACCTGCCAGTACCCCTTGGGTAAGTCTAGGGTTGATAGGAAGGTAGCATTACCGGGTGTATCAATCAATTCATCAATGCGTGGCATGGGATAGGCATCGAAGTCGGAGATGGCTTTGACCAGTCGGAGGTCAATGCAAAACCTCCAGGAGTGATTAGGTTTTGTGACCAATACAATGGGGGAGGACCATGGGCTTGAAGAGGGTTCGATAATATTTGCACTTAGCATTTTGTTCACTACCCCAACCACTATCTGTCTACGGGCTTCTCGGAGTCTATATGATTTCAAATAGATCACCTTTCCCATTGGAGTTCTGATATAATGGTAAGTGCCTTCCACGCTCCCTGGTTTCTCATAGAATACATCAGGGAATTTTGTGACTAAATCTTTTAAGTCTTCTTGTTGTTGATTAGATAGATCTTGGGGAATTAATTCAAAATTCTCTATTTCCTCTGGTACCAAACACGACAGTATCATGGCAGTGGCTGCAGAAGGAGTTTCCTCCCACTCTTTTAAGAGATTTATGTGGTACAGATGGGTCTTTTGTTTCCTTTCAGCTTGAGTTATTTTATAGGTACAGGTCCCTGTTCGCTCTAACACCTTATATGGCCCATGCCACTTTGAGACAAGTTTATTTTCAGAGGTAGGTAAATGGACTAATGCCCTTTGTCCTATTGAAAAATATCTTAAGTTTACCTTTTTATCATAGGTGGACTTTTGTTGTGCTTGAGCTTTTTCCATGTGATTATAGACCAGATTCCGGACCAGTTTCATATGCTCTCGCAATCGGTTAGCTGTTTGTGAGAGGGGAATAGGTGCTGCTTCTCTTTCTTCTCAGGTCCTTCAGAGCATGTCTAAGACATCTCTTGGTTCTCCCATAAAGTAGTTCAAAAGCAGAGAATCCGGTGGATAGTTGAGGGGTCTTTCATACTGCATATAGGGTACAAGGAATCATGCAATCCCAGTCCTTCCCGTTCTTGTCTACCAATTTTCTCAAACTATTTTGAGTGTTTTGATAAGTCTCTCTACCAATCTGTCCATTTGGGGGTGGTAAATAGACCTTCTTAAGGTGGTAATGTGTAGTAATCCTTGACTTCACCCATGAGTTTACTCATAAAATTGGATCCCTGATCCGTTAGAATTTCCTTGGTGAAACCAACCCTAGAAAAGAATGGTAGTAGGTGTTTAAGGATTTGCTGGGTTGTATTGTTCTGCATGGGGAAAGCCTCTGGATACCGGGTAGCGTAATCAACAGAACATATTTATTATCCAGTCTAGAGGTTTCCAACGGCCCAATGATATATATCCCAATTTGGGAGAAAGGGACATCTATTATTGGTAAGGGGTTTAGAGGGGCAGGTAAGGAAATATGTGTGTTGGTTTTCTGGAATATTTCACATGTCTGAATGAAGGTCTTTATGTCAGCATGGATACCTGGCCAGAAGAATTTCCCAAATGATGTGAGCTTGGGTTTTAGATTGTCCTAAATGTCCCCCTGTTAAATGAGAATGTGCAATCTCTAGCATGATCTTGCAATGGGTTTTGAGGAGTACTAACTGAGTTTTACTTAGGCCTTCTCTGGAGGTTTCCTTTCTATACAGTAATCCCTGTTTCAGGAAGAAAAAGAGGCTCCCCTTTTCTAGTCCTTCCCCCTCAGGAATCACTTGTAAGATAGCCTCTGTGAGTGCTGGATAATTTTGCTGTGCAAAGGCTAGATTGGGAAGGATGGTAGGTTCTTCTTCCCTCTCTGTGATAGGTATTTCATCAGCCTCTCCAAAGTTTAATTTACCTCTCTTAGTTTCCTCTTGTTCACTTTCTTCCTGAAAGCGGGGAAATAGAGCCTTCTCAAGAATTCCCTGTGCAATTGTGTCCACACGGTGTATTTCAAATGGAGGTTCGCCATGGTTCTGTAGGAGAACCTTTATGTCTCCCCAAAAGTCTGGATCTATAACACCTGCTAGGACGTTTAGACCAAATTTTGGGGCCAATCTTATATAACAACCCACAGGGGATATTAGAACTAAGTGTGTGGGAATCATCCCTCTTTTCGCTGGAGGGATAGTAGCTTCTCTGATGCTACAAATATTAAAGCCTATGGATTCTTTCATGGCGGTAGAGGGATCTGAGGCTCTCTGACTACGTTTCTGAAATTTTATGGTCCCCCAATTTGTCTCAATTGAGTCGCATCGCACTCCTGACACCACATGTAAGGAAGGCATGGTATCAAACAGTAAGACAGGCATAAGTAATCACAGTTCAAGGGTGTTTATTGAACTTCAACTGAATTTTGAAAAACGCCGATCTAATCCTAAATCTAAAGATGGGAGCAAGCTACGACCATCAAATAATAATAATGCAGTCATAGTCGAGTCTGTCGATTAAAAGAGCCTGTACTAATAAACCTATTGCCGATCCTTACTTCTAAATACAAATAGTGTGGGAAACAATGTTATACAAAAGAAAACTGTTCAAGAAATGATATGTCAGGATATTCAAGCTGTTGGATTCCCTTTCCCACGTTTTCAACATGGGACAAGGCGGCACACTCAAGCTTAGCACACTCTCTGGTTTCTCTAGCACATGGATGCAGTTCAAAACCTCAGCATCATGGCCTTCTGTGCTAAAGTCTCTTTTACCATTTAAAGTCTCTTATTTCAGAGGGCCTGATGCAACACGACAAACAGGGTCGGAATGGGAAATCATTAGAGGCGGGCGAGGCCCTGGGGGCCGGTTCCTGAAGCCCATGCCAGGGCCGGTTTGGTTTAATGTAACGTATCCAACAGAAATGAGTCAACAAACAAAATCTTTGTTTGTTGACTAATTTCTGTTTGATAATTTACCTCGTGCTCAGGCTCAGCGCTCTTCTTGCAGGCCCCCGGCCCATCCCCTGCTGCCTGCCTGTCTACAGCAGCGCAGTGTGAAATGACAACAGAAACAACAAAACAGCCAATGAAAACGAACATTCTGTGTTACTACGCAGTATTTGATACATTCTGTATAGTAACACACAATGTACACTTTTCATTGGCTGTTTGCCAGCCAATCCAATGGTCACGTGGTCACGTCACTTGTGGTGTGGGGATTGGCACAGTGACACCTTCACTCAGAGTAGTGTTAGGGCGTGGTGGAGGTGGACTCGTTGTCTCGTCGTGAGCCCCCCCTGCTACCTGACTGAGCTAGACGCGTGGCCCAGTTGCTTGCCTTGCTGCCCGGGCCCTCCCCTCAGCCCTTGGGGTCAACTGATTGTTTTGTGTGCCACACTGGCCAGCCTGACACCCCCAGACCTGCAGACACCACGGCCAGCACCGACTCCCGTCTCCAAGGCAGCCGCAGGCCCGCAGCTTCAAAGGTAAGTCAGTGCGTGACAACGTGAGAGGAGCTATATAAATGCCAAATAACAAATGTATGCAAGCTACCAGTCTGCCTAACACAAGTTAGAGCTGATGCAGAACACTACTGCTCAAATGTCATGCCGTGTTCTGCACTTACAGCATGCTACCCCTATTCTGCACGACTGCCAGTGGCATTCTGTGGCTGTGGTCTTCCTTGTAAAGCACAAGATGGTCATGGCCTTCTTTGAAGGCAATGGGAACAATGTATTGGTTTCAACCTTAGATGCCCAGAGGAGTGCACGAGTAGGCCGACAGTGACTGCACATAACTACATACAACCGTGCTTGTCCAGAGGAGGAGTGCCTTTTTGTGCCTGCAGTGTTGTATGCAAGTGAGTGAGAAGGAGGAGGGGTTCGCACCTTGGAGTGCTGGTTCAGGCATTGGAATGCCTTTATCTCTGATTTACCCTTAGAGCAAGTCTGGAACACGGGACAGCTTAGAAAAACTGGTATTCTTTGGGGCATTCGGTGTAATTATTTTGTGGTTGTTCGTAATGTATTTATTCTGTACAGTTTTGCACCATGGCATTCAACATCTATCAATAAACTTAAATTGGAGCGAGGGAAGAGCTTGCTCAGTGGACAGAGCACGCTCGATTACATGTTGAGAAATCAAAAATCATGGGGGAAAAAAACACACCAAGTGTAACGTGCAAAAGAAAATACGTACTTCCCATGTCACCCGAGTCACCATATTGCTCCAAACGTCATCAGCCTTTTCACAAGCAACCTGTGCCATGAATCAAAGCACAGGCTCGTATCAGAATCTAAAAGCTGTGTTTCCTCAAACGTGAGCTTCATTCACGCCGCAAAGCTGCCGAGTGGCCTCACGTTATACGGGACAGCTTCAGCCAGCCTTGGCTTTTCACAGTGCATGCTAGGACTTGTAGTTTTGTTTTTCCCATCATTTTAGGAAGGGGCCTACAAGGCCCAGCCTGCAAAGATAAAAGCTAGGATGTTACCCGGGATCAGGTGGAAAAGAAACACACGCACGCACGGAGGGTTGGATCAATGAACCTCATTATTCAACGTCCAACTGTATCTGTAAATGGCGCCAAGCGTGCCTTCCCTCGACAACCTCCCCCCAACATGTACGTCATCACGCCTGCCCCTTTGTGGGCAGGACCTCTCCTAGCACTACGGTGGCCGGTAACACCACCCCAGACAAATGTCCAAACGTCTTATTAACATCCTTCGACCAGTCGTGCTGGTCTCTTGATTACCCGCTGTGGTCTCTCATGGTGGGCTTCTGCTTCTCCTTCATTTCGGGCATCCTCGCCCTGCTCCATTCTGCTGGCATCTTCCTCAGGCGGGCTCCACAAGTCGTCTCGTGGGGTCCATGGCTCCTGGGGGCTGGGTCTCAGAGGAGACTAACTCTCTTCTCTTTTGAGGTAGTGTTTGAATTGTTGACAGTTCCTCGTGATGGCCTTGTCGTGGTCGTGTGCCGTCACCATTGTCCCTTTTACTGCTGTGACTCTCATGGGGCTCGGAGCAAAACGAGGATCCGTCTTTCGTATCATGGGTTGCTGTACCAGAACTTCATCTCCAATCTGAAAGTCTTTTGGCGTTGCCTTACGCCTCGTGTCGGTGTCTTGTTTCGCCCTTTCTTTCCCTTCAGCGCCTCGCTGTAGTATTTCAGCATTTGGGGTATCTGTGGCTGATGAGTTTTGTGGGATGCGTGTGTGTACCTCGTACCAGACCATGGGCCTCATTAAACGGTAGGCGGTAAGGGTTAACGGTCACCGGTGACCGTTAACCCTTACCGCCTTATTACGAGGTCCCTTTGCGGGTTGGTACTTTAACGCCTGCTTGTAGCAGGCGTTAAAAAACGAACCCGCAAAGGGACCTTGGTGCAATTTGCGGTACCGTAATTAGCGCCTTCCCCATTCCCATTATGCCCTATGGGGGCAAAAATGGGAATGGGGAAGGGCCTTGGTGAATGGGGAATTACCGCCCCCGCTCACCTTGGAGTAGGGCGGTAATTCCGCCATCCACCAAGGCGGACACAGTAAAATACCGGCGGCAACCATGGTGCTAATAGCGCCATGGTTACCGCCTACCCTGTAATGAGGCCCCATGAGTTTGGCAGGTGTTTTGTTTGTGGCTTCGTGTGGGGTATTTCGGTAGTCTCTGAGGAGCCGACATAGTGCTTGATGTGGGTTGATTGCCTCGATGCAGGCTCTCTGGATTGTTTTCTTTATTGATGCCATGAATCGTTCTGCCATCCCATTTGCTTGTTGGTGTCGGGATGTGATTGTCATGTGCTTAAAACCTAGATGTTTTGCCAGCGCTGTGAATTCATATCTGCAGAAGGGTGGCCCATTGTCAGACTTGCTCACTCTGGGGATTCCCCATTCGCTGAGCATTTCCTCCGGTACTGCGGCCACTTGGGGGAAAAGCTGTGGTGGCCAGTTTTTTTACTATGGGGAATCGTGAGTGTTCATCGATCAGGAGTAAGAGGTATTCGCCTGACTCTGTGGGTCCGTAAAAGACTATTGCCACTCTTTCCCAGGGGTGGCCAGGTATCTGTGTGTGTTGTAGGGGAGCTGGTGATGTGCATTGGCAGGCATGACAGTTCTTTATCCATTCGTCCACTGCGCCATCTATGAATGGGACCAGACGTGACATCTCAGTTGTTTTTTTGTGTTTTCAGCCCCCCAGTGTCCTTCATGTGCGTTGCTGTCACACGCCGCGGAAGCTGGCGACTCTGGCCCCGATGGCATTTGAGCCGCCATTGACTTGAGCCGCCACGCTCTCCCGCACCGTGTGCTGCGGTCCAGTCTTCCGACGCTAGTGACGTCAGAAGCCCTTTTTTCCATAGTCTCAACACGGAAGCCTACGCGTTGCAACCTTCGCGCGTTAGGCTTTCGGGTTAACACGCTGCTGTTTTCTCTTGTCCTGGCTCCCCTGCCTGCCCTTCTATTTAGCGTTCTTTACCCTGCCCAGCCCTAGCTGTTTTTCCGTCCTCCCTGAGTCCTGCCCATTCCTACCTCCAATCCTTACTCTCTCCTTATTTAGGCAGTTACCCTCCTCGCTTTTTCCCATCATTGGAGCTTCCCAGGACTCTTTTTCCCTTACTACACCACTTGCCACTATGCAGCCTGACATAGTGTTTCCTCCACTCCGGATTATACCCACGCTCACTGGATTTTACCATCTGGATTCATCTGGCGAAGATCTGTGGGTCACAGCATGACAGGGTTTTTTTTATTCCATCCAGCTTTTTCCCCTGGACTAGTTTGATTCGGAAGAGGGCCCCCCCTAGACCGCTTGTTCAAGGGTCAGGGTGGCTTCCTTCCGAGGTAGACCCTACCATCACTCAAACGAAAAAAGGCGGCGCTGTGGAAGAAGAGGTTTGGGGAAGAACTGGATTTCGACATAACAGGTGAGGAGGCGGAAGGGGAGAGGGGCGGACAGGAGGAGATTAAATCGAAGAGTGAAAGTGTGCAACGCCCCAGTATAACAATGGCCACTCCTGAACAGATTCAAGAACTGGTGAATGCTGTTCAAGCCATGAATCTCGAATTGCAGAATGTTAAGGCTGATAACGCCGCTCTGAGGCAAACTATAGCCAATCGCGAAACTCGTGACTCGGATTTGCCACCCATGATGTTGTCTTCAGGAAAGCTTGATGGAACTTCTAAGAAATTGAAAGAATTCCTTGAAGCCTATTCCATATACTTTGCATTTCGCCCCCAGACCTTTTCCACGGACCGTACTAAGGTAGGCTTCATGGTATCCAACATGATCGGTAATGCCTTAGCGTTGGCTACGTCTTTGGTTATAAACAACAACCCGGTCGTTCAGGACCACAGGGTTTTTGTAACCCTACTCAGGCAAACGTTTGAGCAACCCGAGATCACCCATGTTGCGGCAGAGGAACTGCTTGATGTACAACAGGGGACTTGTGACTTGCTTACCTATATTTCCACCTTTAAACGTCTTGCTACGGAAGCAGGATGGCCTGAACATGCACAATATACCATATTTCGTCGTGGCTTGAAGGAGGAAATTAAGGATGAACTAGCTTGTATAGCTCGCCCAACCACCCTATCGGATTTAATGTCCCTTGTTCTCCAAATTGACTATTGCCTGAATGAACGAAGGTTAGAAAAGAGAAAACACAAGACACCAGTAGTATATCCTTCTAGTGCCCCTTCTCTGCCTTCTCTGCCTGCTCACGGAAACAAGGAGGAACCAATGCAGATAGGAACGGTGTGGGCCCTCTGACTCCGGAAGAAAGGAGGAGATGTAGGGAGTCCGGCCTCTGCATGTATTGTGGGTCCAGTGCTCATCTGCTGCAGAATTGCCCGGATGTTCCAAGGAGAGCGGGAAACGAACAACCTCGGACCTAATGGGGATGAGTGTCCGAGGTATATCTTCCAGTCCCTATGTGGCCGTGACTGTTGCATCGTCTACTGAGACAATGGATTCACGCCTTATGGTGGTTGCCGTCCAGCTAGAAACCCCAACTATGCTTCTCTCTACCATGGCTCTCCTTGACTGCGGAGCTGCAGGCATTTTTATGGATAACCAGTGGGCACACCAACAAGGTCTTTCCCTTTTGAAATGTGAAGATGTCCAAAAGGTCGAAGGAGTCGACGGCTCCCCTCTCTCTTCTGGGCCCATAACGCATTCTACTGAGCAGTTAAGAGTACGCATACTCCAACATTTGGAGCAGTTACAGTTCGACCTAATTCGGGCTGCTCATTTCCCCATCATCCTTGGTATTCCATGGTTCAGAAAGCATTATCCGGTCATCGATTGGACCCATAACAGCATGGCATTCCAATCCGGATTTTGCAAGCAAAATTGCTTATCACAGATGCAAGGGGAAACAGTACATGTCATGACCCCGGAATGTAAGGAGGCTCGGGATATCTGTAGTATCCCTCCCGAATTGGCGGACTTCCAGGAAGTCTTTAGCAACAACCCAATTCTGGAGCTACCTCCACATCGTCGGAAGACTGCGCCATTGAACTAGTTCCTGATGCCCCGGTGCCTTTCGGGGACATGTTTCCTTTATCCGTGACAGAAAAACAAGTCCTACGCAACTATTTGGATTCCCACTTAACTAACGGTTTGATTCAACCATCAAGATCCCCTGCTGGAGCCTCACTGTTCTTTATACCCAAACGCGATTTGTCTGAATTAAGACCCTGTATTGATTACAGAGGCTTGAATAAGGTCACCATTCGAGATCGCTACCCGATGCCCCCCTTTCCGATATACTGGAAGCCGTGCAAGGTGCGGCCGTCTTCTCAAAATTGGATCTGCGGAGTGCATATCATCTCCTCCGAGTTCGCAAGGGAGACGAATGGAAGACTGCGTTCAGAACTCCCTTTGGACTATACGAATACAGAGTTATGCCTTTCGGCCTAGTCAACGCCCCGGCCATTTTTCAACGGTTTATGGACCAGTTGCTCTCCGACCTGCTGTACGTTAGTACCATTGTTTACCTCGATGACATTCTGGTCTTTTCCTCTACCCAACAAGAACACACTCAGCATCTCAGAAATGTCCTCCTTCGTCTTCAATCTCAACCCCTCCTGGTAAAACCGGAAAAATGCTTATTCAATGTAACCTCGGTCCCCTATCTGGGTTACGTTCTCTCCCAGGAAGGCATAACAATGGACCCTAGAAAGGTGTCCGCCATCGTGGATTGGCTGACACCCACTTCGTTAAAGGAAGTTCAACGGTTTTTGGGTCTGGCCAACTTCTATAGAAAATTCATCAGCCAGTTTTCCCAAATAGTGCTACCCATCACAGCCTTACTCAAGAAGGAGGCTAGGTCTTTCGTCTGGACTGACCAAGCTAACCAAGCGTTCCAGCTTCTTAAGAGGATGTTCTGCACCGCTCCCGTCCTGTGCCAGCCGGATCAGTCGCTACCCTTCATTGTTGAAGCAGATGCCTCAGCAGGCGCTATGGGAGCTGCACTCTTACAAGTCAAGAATGGTAAAGAACATCCAGTAGCCTACCTCTCCAAGACTTTTTCCCGTAGTCAACGAAACTATTCCGTAATCGAAAAGAAATTGTTGGCCCTTAAAACTACGTGCGAAGAGTGGAGACACCTTTTACAAGGCAGTGCACATCAGTTCATACTTCGCAACGATCACAAGAACTTACAGGTCCTTAGAAGCATGGAATGCGCAAATTCCAGACAGACTCGCTGGGCCCATTTCTTTAGCCAATATGACTTCACGATCACATACATACCGGGAACTCATAACGGCCTAGCTGATGCCCTCTCCAGGCGAGACACCCTTGAGGCACAATCAGCTCTGTCCTCAGAGTATATGTTTCCTCAGAACAGAATTGTGGGAGTGGTAACTCCCTTTCTTCAGGAGGTAAAATCCAATACCACTCCTGATCTGGAAACGAAGTTGTCCAATCATCAATGGCGGTTTGTCAGATGGTCTGATGGTTTGTTATTGGTTAATCAGGGGTTATATATCCCTTCTAAAACCTTACAGTTGAAGATCCTGAGATGGGGCCATGATCACGTTACTTCAGGTCATCGAGGCTCGCAAGGCACACTGGAACTGATCTCACGTTCTTTCTTCTGGCCTTCTCTCTCTCCGGACATAAAGAAATATTGCAGAACCTGTCAAACCTGTGCCAAGAACAAGAATTCTACCCTTAAGCCGTACGGCCTACTAGAACAGCCCGAATTACCGGTTCGACCATGGTCCCAAATCTCAGGGGTAAATCCCCGTCTCAGGGCTTCTCCTGTCTAATGGTTACTCTGGATTCTTTTTCCAAACCCGCTCACTTTACTACTTTCCTTGGTGTACCGTCTGCTTCTGAAATGGCCGAGGCATTTCTGAAGGATATCTTCAGGTTACACGGTCTTCCCGATAAGATCATATCCGACCGTGGTAGTCAATATACGTCCCTCATCTGGGGAGCCCTGTGCCAGCGGTTAGGCATTGAGCGGGCCCTCTCCTCTGGGTTTCATCCTCAAACTTATGGCCAGACCGAACGACTCAATGCCTCCCTGGAACATTACCTCAGGTGTTATACCAACAGATTACAAGATAACTGGGTAGCCCTTTTGCCCACGGCAGAATTCGCATATAACAATGCCATGCACACGGCTACCGGCCTCAGTCCTTTTTTCTACACTTATGGTATACATCCACGTGGCATACTGCCAGTGCATAACCTTCCCACCAACACACCTACTATTGAAACCACTTTAGCAGACATTGCTTCAGCTCACAAGATCGCTCAGCAGAGCCTCCTCACAGCACGTAAGAGGTACAAGGTGCTAGCAGACCAGTCCCGTTTGTCCTGTCCCAGGTGAAAGGAGGGGTATCGAGTCTGGTTGTCGACTAAGTTTCTGCCCTGGTGGCTTCATCCCACCAAATTAACCCCCCGGTATATAGGTCCCTTTAGGATCACAAAGAAGGTGAACCCTGTCGTCTTCAGATTACTCCTTCCTAAGAGTATGAGTCGTATTCACCCAGTGTTCCACTCTTCCCTTCTTCGCCCGGTAGATCCTGACACCCCGTCCTCTAGGAACAGGGGGATAACGGGTTGTCTTCCGTCCACCACTGAGGAATATGAGGTAGCAGGTATTTTGGATTCCCATTATAGAAGGGGCCGGCTGGAGTATCTAGTGAATAGGAAGGGATACCCCCGATCAGAGGATTCCTGGGAACCTGAAACTCACGTCCACGCACCTGTATTGACCCGACGGTTCCATAGGGTCCATCCGGGCAAACCAGGTGGTGTGGGTAGGGGAGGGGGGGCATGTCACACGCCGCAGAAGCTGGCGGCTCTGGCCCCGATGGCGTTTGAGCCGCCATTGACTTGAGCCGCCACGCCCTCTCGCACCGTGTGCTGCGGTCCAGTCTTCCGACGCTAGCGACGTCGGAAGCCCTTTTTTCCCTAGCTTAACCCGGAAGCCTAGGCTTTGCAACCTACACGCGTTAGGCTTTCGGGTTGACACGCTGCCGTTTTCTCTTGTCCTGGCTCCCCTGCCTGCCCTTCTATTTAGTGTTCTCTACCCTGCCCAGCCCTAGCTGTTTTTCCATCCTCCCTGGGTCCTGCCCATTCCTACCTCCAGTCCTTACTCTCTCCTTATTTAGGCAGTTACCCTCCTCGCTTTTCCCCATCATTGGAACTGCTTCCCAGGACTCTTTTTCCCTTACTACACCGCTTGCCACTATTCAGCCTGACATAGTGTTTCCTCCACTCCGGATTACACCCACGCTCACTGGATTTTACCATCTGGATTCATCTGCTGAAGATCTGTGGGTCACAGCCTGACAGGTTTTTTTTATGCCATCCGGCTTTTTCCCCTGGTCTAGTTTGCTTCGGAAGAGGGGCCCCCCTAGACCGCTTGTTCAAGGGTCAGGGTGGCTTCCTTCCAAGATAGACCCTACCATCACTCAAAAAAAAAAAAAAAAAAAGGAGGCACTGTGGAAGAAAAGGTTTGGGGAAGAACTGGATTTTGACATAACAGGTGAGGAGGCGGAAGGGGAGAGGGGCGGACAGGAGGAGATCAAATCGAAGAGTGAAAGGTGCGGACAACGTCTTTTTTCAGGGCGGCTGGGATGACGATGCAGCAGGCCCCAAGTAGAATGTTGTGGTCGTTTACAGCCAATTCGTTGTGTACTCTGGCTAGTCTCTCGATTTTTTCTCTGCACACCCCCGGGTGGGCCAACGTTGCTCGTCTGTGGTCCCCCATTTGTTGGTCGACATCAGGCTGATGGCAAGTGAGGTAGTGGGGTCCGCCGTGGATGCTGCAGAGACCATGTCCATTGATAGCGCTGGTGGTAGTGAGTTTGCCGCTACGTAGTTGACATATGCGACATCCCCTCTCCGTGTCAGTGGAGCCCCCACTGGATGTCGCGACAGGTAGTCGGCGGGATTTAAGTCACCTCCGGGTCGATGGATGATGTCGTAGTCATATTCTTGGAGGCGAATGCCCCATCACTCTATTCTCGGAGGCATCTTGGTGTGTGGATTGCCAAATAGTGATAGCAACGCCTGGTGGTCTGTTATCAGGGTACATTTGTTTCCAATTAGAAAGTTGTGGAAGTGTTCACACGCCCAGACTGCAACTAGGCTTTCTTTTTCAGCCCGGGAGCAGGCTGTTTCTGGAGTGGACAGTGGTCTGCTTGCGTATGCCACCATATGCCTGGGATTGATGTCTGCTCTGCTTGTCTGTGCTAGAATAGCTCCTAAGCCAACTGGATTGGCTTCCACTATCACCTCCGTGTGCCAGGTCGGGCTGAAGTAGGCTAGGTGAGGGGCCCCCGTGAGGGCTTGCTTTATGGCATTGAACGCGCGTTGGCACTCTGACGTCCAGTCGAATGTCGCTTCTTTCTGTAGGAGTTTCTTGAGTGGTTCTGTGAGTGATGCGTAGTGTGGTATATATCTGGTGCAGTATCCGGCCATTCCTAGGAAGGAGCGGACATCAGCGGCTTGTTGTGGTTCTTTGAGTTTCGTGATGGTGTCCACTTTTTCAGGGTCAGGCATCATTCCGTCACTGGAGAAAATGTGTCCAAAACATTTAAGCCTCGACTTGCTGAACCGGCATTTTTCGATGTTGAGCGTGAGGCCAGCAGCTTGTACTGCCTCACAGGTGGCGAAAAGGGCGGCGTTGTGAGCTTCCTTTGACGAGCCAATTATGAGGATGTTGTCGCTGTAGTTTAGGGCTCCTCGTATTGGCCTGATGATTTGTCGCACCGCCTCCTGGAAGATTTCAGCGGCTGAGGAGATGCAAAATTTAGTCTGCTGTATCTGAATAAACCGTCGTGAGTTGCAAAGGTTGTTATAGTTCTGGAGTCAGGGTGTAATTCCAATTGGTGGTAACCCTGGATTAGATCGAGTTTGGAGAACATGCAAGCATTATTTAATTGTACTATCATGTCCTCGATGCATGGGCCAGGGTGTCTCTCGCGTTGGATGGCAGTGTTGGCTACCCTCATGTCGACACACAGGTGTAGCCTGCCCCCTTCTTTGAGAACAATGACAAGGGGGGAAACCCATGGTGTTGGTCCTGTCGCTGGCTCGATGATGCCCTCAGAGAGTAGTTGTTCAAGCTCTTGTGACACTGCTTCCTGGAGGTGAAATCTGACTCTCCTTGGGTGTTGTGGCACAGGTCTGACATTGGGGTCTATGTGTAGTTTGATTGGAGGACCTTTGAGTTTGCCCAGGCCAGAGCAAATGTTTGGAAATTTTTGCACAATGTCCGCTTGTGGGATGAGGTTTCCCATAGCAAATAGTCCTGATATGTTCCTTTGACTCCTGTTGGATCGTGGTGGAGGTGATAGTGTCTCCCACTCCCACGTGGATCTCGAGCAAACCCAGGCAGGAGGCAGTGTGGTAACTGAGGAGGCATCTCCCTGTGGTGAGAGATCGAATAACATGAATGGTGGTGTCTACATGTCATCCATTTAAGAGAAAACGGCGCATGAAATGTCCAATTGTCTGTAAAGGTGTGGCTGAGCCCCACTGAAAGTTTCTGGAATTTGAGGGCTCGAGCAGTGGTGGACTTTGGAGTCTCAAGTAATCTTGTTCGCTCATAATGTTTACGGTGGCGCCTGAGTCGACCATGAAGTGGAACAGACAGTTTTACAGTTTGATTGGTATTTTCGGGGCTTCTCTGGTTTCTTCATTGTCGAGCACAAGGTTGCCATACTCATCTTGGTTGTGTGGGTCATAATACATGTTGTATGCGGTTGCTGGGGGATCATTGTAGTACATGTCCTCACCATATCCTTCCGGTGGGTCGTCATATTCGTCTGTTAGATATTGTGGTCGGTCTGAGTAGGCTTTGGTGGGTGTGCATGATCTTGATATTCGTCGACAGCTCTTACGTATCACCGTTGGTTTTGTTGGTAGTATCTTTGCGAACCGTATTGGGAAGGAGTTGGGCGGAATGGCATTCTGGCCGGTGCTTGGGGTGGTAATGTGGGGAAAGGTTTCCCTTCTCTGCATACTGATTGAAAATGTCCTTCTCTGCCGCAGTTCGTGCACCTTTGTGACAGTACTGGGCAGGACCCTGGATGTGGAAATGCCATGCCGCAACGGTAGCCTTGCCTGTGTTGACATGGTATTTGTTGGGCTTGTGGTCTGTATGGGTATGGACCTCTATCGCCCTGGCGAGGTGGTTGGACAGCGGCTACGAGTTCAGTAGTATCTTGTTTTGGGTTGCTGGTGCCGGTCATGGACGCGGCTTGCACATCCACCCTCTCAAAAATGCGAGCGAGCGAGCTGACTTCAGGGATGGTGAATGGTTTCTTCAACAACTGTTTTTTGAGTGCTAACGATAAGCAGCCTTCTATGACTCTCAGGCGATAGCTTCGTCAAGAGAAAATGCATCAAATTGGCAGTGTGCTCCTGTTACTTTTGATTAGCACTGCAAAGTCGTTCTGTTCAGCTGCTGGGATGGTCTTAACGATGGTCTTTATCTCCCCCCAGCAGGTTAAGGAAAATGTCTCTTATATGGGGAGAGTCACCGTATCCCGACCCCCTCAGGAAATGCTGGAAGTCTTCCATCCACTCAGACCACCTTGGCCCTTCTGTGGCTTTCGGTGTTGTGGTGAATGGTGGTGGCATCCGTAGCTGGATAGATTTAGCAGCGCGGGCTCGCTGGGGTGATGCTGTATTGCTCATCGTGCGGGGATGGTAAGCCCTTTGTAGTGCTGGGCTGTGGGAGTCACTGCTGGGTGTGGGAGTGTGTTAGAGTTAAACTGACCCTCCTGTGTGGATGGGCCTCCAAGATGGCGGCATTGCTGTGTGTCAAACAGGATCATGTGGGCCTGTTGAGTCCAGCGTATTGGGCCTTATCTTCCCCTGCAGGACAAGTTCCTTGGTGTATTGGAGTGAGGAGCATTAGAATCCACTCACCGTTGGCTGCGCACGTGTTACTGGAACTGGGTGTGTCCACGCTGCAAATGAGTGGCTGGCCGTTCCTCTGTGATGCGCTTCAGCCGTTGTAGCAGGGTTGCGTGGGAGGCTTGGGCCGCACGCAGCACTGGAGCCGGGTTGGGTGTGAGACGGCGCGCTAGCGCTGTCAGGAGGCAGAGAATGTTGGGCGGACTGCCCGTGCCGAAGTGTGCACCCAGCGGGATCGCTTGTAGGTGGAGGAGGTGGGAATCACTGGAATCAGCGGGAGGAGGAGGCGTGACGGCAGCAGAGGCCAAGGAGACCGGCGGACTGCCGGTAAAGGAGGACTCCGGCGTGTGTGGGACGGTCCTCGTCGCCAGTGTTTCCGGTATCGGGTGGAAAAGAAACACACGCACGCACAACGGGTTGGATCAATGAACCTCTTCATTCAACGTCCAACTGTAACTGGCGCCACGCGCGCCTTCCCTCGACAACCTCCTCCCAACATGTACGTCATCACGCGCGCCCCTTTGTGGGCGGGGCCTCTGCTAGCACTACAGTGGCTGGTGTTGGGGGTCTCTGGGTGCCCCCACTGCGTGCTCGCGAGCCCATCAGCACACAGACTCGACTCGGACACGTCTGCACGCTTCGGGCTCCCCGGTCGCTCTGACGCGGCCGGGAACGCCCCGTTTATTTAAGGCGCACGCGGCGACGTGCAACGTCACGCCGCCGCGTGCGTATCCCCTCACGGGGCAACGCCACACTCCTCCTTTTTCCGGGAGGAACAATAACAAACAGACACGTCAAACATATCACTGCACACAATATCATTTGTGAACTTACAAGACCCATGCCCCCTTTTATTATCAGCCTCCCAGATCCCCTTCACTCCGGAACACAGTCAATCGGCCCCAGCACGTAGTCTCCGAGGTAGGCAGGTCTCCCTCGCCCAGCCCTCTGGGGGTACCTCCCACCTACCTCAGCCGCCGGACTCCCCGCCGCTCCAGTGTCTCGTTCTGGTGACCCCAAGAATTCCCCCCGGGGGGTATCTTCATCCGGGAGGACAGTCTCATCCGGGTCAGGCGGGAGTTCAGTCCGAGAGTCCCCTAGTTTCTTGAAGAAACTCACATTTCGGGTGACGGCCGACTTCCCGTCCGAGGCCGTTACCATCGATCCCTTCACTGCCACTACGTCCAGCGGCTCGGGTTCATATGGAAGCGAGAGTTTCCCATGGGGATGCCGATTCCTAATCAGCACTTCGTCGCCCGGTTCCAGCCGCTGCGGACGAAGACCCCGCCGTAGGTTTTCCTGATGTGTCCTTGCCTGTCGCTCCGCTTCCACCCGTTGGTCGTCTATTACGCCGGGTACCTTTTCCTGCACCTCCGGGAGGAGACCTCGGGGGCACCTACGGAATAGAGCCTCAGCCGGGGCCACCCCAGTCGAGGCGTGTGGGGTGGTGCGGTACACTCTTAGGAACTGGTATAGCGCCCGCTGGAGAGGCTGGTCTTGTCCCTGGGCTATCCGGAACGTTTTGTTTAATGTCCTCATCAGCCTCTCTGCATCCCCGTTCGCGCGGGGCCACAACGGGGACACCTTCCGGTGGGCCACTCCACAGCTCTCGAGGAACTCCGAGAACCTCGCGCTTTGGAATGGGGATCCATTGTCCGAGCACAGGGTCACGGGGAACCCATGGGTGGCAAAGATTTTCTCCACAGCGCCCACCACGTGCTCAAACGCCACCGACTCGACGAATTCCACCTCCGGGTATCGCGAGTACTCATCGACGATGGCTAGGAAGTGAGTACCCACGGCCGTGGATCCGAAGTCCGCATGTACGACCTCCCACGGGCGGGTCCCCCGTGGCATTACTTCAATTTCGGGCTCCCGCTGTACTGGGGAAGCCGCCTGGCACCATACGCAGGCCGCTACAAAGTCGTCCACTTTTCTCTCCAGCTCGGGGAACCACACCTTCAGCCTCAGCCTCGCCTTCGTTTTGGCGGCCCCTTGGTGTCCCTGGTGTGCCAGGTTGATAACTTCGTGGACCTTGGAGCCCGGCACCACCAGGCGATCACCCCGCAGCAGCAGGCCCGACTCCGTGAAGGACAGTTCATCCTTCACCTTCCAAAGTTGCTCGAGGGTCACCTTGGCTTCTTGAGTGCGCCCTGCCACCAGCTCCAGCACGGCCTTCCAGGACCCCGACTGCATCGAGCTCCTCAGGATGCGGAAGCATTCATCATTGGCTGCCGCGCTCTCCAGCTCGGGTAGCGGCATTGCATTGGGGGTGGCGCTCTCGACCACCATGCTGACATGATCATCGGCTTCCTCTGCACACGACTCTTGTGCGGGTCCGCCCCTGCCCACCGGATGCCTGGACAGGTAGTCAGCCGCATTATTGGCCCCCGGCCTGTAGATTAAGGTGACGCCATATTCCAGGAGGGCCAGCATCCATCGCTCGATCCTGGCTGGTGGTTTGGAGGAGGATCCGGCCATGATCGGAATCAGTGGTTTGTGGTCTGTTACCACTGTCACGGGTCTCCCCAGTACATAGAGCCGAAAATGCCGGCAGCCCCACAGAACCGCCAGGGCCTCCCGTTCAATCTGTGAGTACCTCTGCTCGGTCTCGGAGAGGGCCTTGCTCGCATATGCCACGGGCCTTATTCCCCCATCTCTGCCCACCTGGGTGAGGACCGCCCCGAGGCCAAACGGGCTGGCGTCCACAACAATCTCCGACTCCAGGGCGGGGTCAAAGAAAGCCACGGTGTCATCTGCTGTCAGGGCACCCTTGATGTCCTCGAATGCCGACTGTTCTAACGGGCCCCACTGCCAGATGGTATCCTTTTTCGTCAGGGCCCTCAGAGGTTCCGACCTCAAGGCGAGATTCTTGATGAAGCGCCCACAGTACGTCACCATTCCCAGGAAGCTCCGCACCTCTGATGCGGACTCAGGGGGGCGTGCCGTCTTGATGTCTTGGACCTTCTTGGGGTCAGGAGATACCCCGCCCTCCTTGAAGATGAAACCAAAAAACTCAATGGTCGGGCGGAGGAACTCACACTTGTCCTTGTGGAGGGTGAGCCCCAGCGACTGCAGCCTCTCGAGGGTCTTGGCTAGGCGTTTCAAGTGGTCTGGTTCAGTCCTCGCAAAGACCAGAATGTCGTCGCTAATGTTCAGGACGCCCTCCAGGTCCGCGAGAGCGCCTCGGATTAAGTTCTGAAAAACCTCGGCTGCAGACGACACTCCGAAGCTCAGACGCTTGTATCTATAGAGTCCCCTGTGGGTGGTGAAAGTCGTTATATAACGGGACTCTGGGTGGAGAACAACTTGGTGATACCCAGCTCGTAAGTCCAACTTCGAGAAGAACCGGGCCCCTTGCACTTCAGCAATGATGTCATCGATCGTCGGGGTCAGGTGTCGTTCTCTCCTGATGGCCTTGTTGGGCAATCGCATGTCCACACAGATTCGGACGGAGTCCGGTTGTTTAGGTTTCCTCGCTACGACAATGGGGGATACCCATGGTGTGGGGCCCTCCACCTTTTCAATTACGTCCAGGTTCACCAGGTTATCGAGTTCCCTGTCCACCTGGTCCCTTAAATGAAATGGAATTCGCCTGTGCTTCAAGGCTATGGGCTGTACCGACTCGTCAATGTGGAGCCTCACGGGGTCGCCGTTCATCCTCCCGATCCCTTTGAAGATGTCAGCATACTTGTCCAGCAGGTCGTTGATGTCCTCCAAGTATACTGAATAGGCGAAGCTGACTATGCCAAGGGCCTCCGCTGCCGCACAGCTGAGCAGGGTGTTGCTGCTCACCGGGGTCACATAGAAGCGGGCCCTGATCTTCGACCCGTCGTGTTCCACCTTGGCGACGAACGCCCCGTCGAGTGGCAGGGGCTCCCGCCCACCAAATGCGAAGATGCGGGCTCTTGGCGTCACCAGCCTCGGGGTTGGGTTGAGCGCAGCGTAATGTCCTCTCGCCATGACATTGACAGAGGCTCCCGTGTCGACTAGCACTGGGACCGGCGAGCAGTTTACCTCCACGATACATCTCGGCTGTCTTCTGCTCCTTCCCTTGAGGACCTCCATGCTGGAGACGAAGAAGATGTTCTCCTCATCCTCCTCCTCCACTTCTTCCGCCAGCGCCTCCTCTGGTTCCACTTGTTCCACCTGAGCTACATTCGGCGGGCGGTATTGCCGCGGGGCCCATAGACGGGGTTGTCCTCTCGGAATAAGTACAGGCAGAGTCGCCCTGCACACCCTCGAGAAGTGGTCAGGCACACCACAGCGTCCGCAAATCTTTCCTTTTGCCATGCACTCCGATGAGTGGGGGAGGTCATATCCGCACTTCTGGCACGACTCTACCAGCTTCCCCGCTCTGTCTCTGGGAGGTATGCCGGGTTTTCGCACACCTCTGCCGCCCCGCCAGACGGCGCACACCTCCTCCGGTCTCGCAGCGCGGGATCCGGCCTCCATTTTGTTGGCTCGAGCCTCCGCCACCTCATGGCACCTCCCGAGCTCCAGGATCCTGGGCAGAGTGAGTCCGGGCTCTCTTAGGACTTGTCGCCTCAGCTTGCCTGATGAGCATGCCTGGATCAACATGGTCCTTATCATGTCCTCCGCATCCCCCCACGCACACCCTTGTGACAGGCGGCGCAGGCGGCCATAGAAGGTGTCAAGCGTCTCCTCTTCCTTCTGTTTGGCCGACAGCATGACGAACCTTTCAAAGTCCACGTTGGCAAGGGGGATGAAGTGCGCGAGGAGGGCGGCTTTGGCTTGATCATAGGAGTTGTCCGTTGGAGTTAATGATTCAAAGATCTCCTGCACGGTCGCTCCTGCGGAGTACAGCATCGTGGCCACCTTGCTGTCATTGTCCGTGACCTGGGCGGCCCGAAAGTACATGTCCAGCCGTCCAATCCATCTCCTCCATCGGGGCCCCAGGCTGGAGGGGGGGCCCGTAGCATCAAACTCCGGAATCGGCTGTAGGGCCGCTTGCGCCCTGGCTTGGGCCATGGCCAGGGGTGGTGGTTGGATCGGAGGGGGAGCGGCACCCACCGGTTGCGCAGGCAGTCCAGACGTCGTCGGACGCGGGATTTGCTGTGGGGGGTTCTGCTGGAACAGGTCTACTAGGCCTTCATCCTGCGAGTCCTCCGAGGCCGTGGCAGTCGCACCCTCCAGGGCACCAGGATCACTCATAGGCGCAAGCGCACAGGCACCCTTGTTCCACTCCTAAGGGCCGCAACTTGCACCTTTCCCCACACTGCCACCACCCACGTGATGATGAAAGGGTTGAAGGATAGTACCTCGAGGCGCCTTGTGTCCACGTGGGCCGCAGAAACTGGAGCGTCATCCCCCACGTGATGATGATGAAGGGGTTGAAGAGGGTCCTGAAAAGGATCCGTGGATAAATGTTCCCAAAAATTGAGCTTTGAAACGGAATGGGCTGAGAAGGCCCAGCCACCTCAGTCCATCTTCCAGCTACAACACGACGTCATCGCCTGAAAATTTGCCAAAATGTCAAAATTCTGGCATGGGCCTGCGGGTTGTACTGCCCGCAGTCAGTAAATCCAAAAATTAGGCTTGGATGGCCTTCCTGCTCCAAACCGGAGCTGTTGGAAGATCCTCCACCTCGTGGGCAAGATGGCCGCCAGCCGCGTGTGGTCCGCGGCCTCGGCGTGATGTGAAACATCCGCGGATGTTTCAATCGTAATATGAAAAATTGTCCGGGATCGCGCTCACCGCCGGGCCCGGGCATCCGACACTCGTCGCCACTGTTGGGGGTCTCTGGGTGCCCCCACTGCGTGCTCGCGAGCCCATCAGCACACAGACTCGACTCGGACACGTCTGCACGCTTCGGGCTCCCCGGTCGCTCTGACGCGGCCGGGAACGCCCCGTTTATTTAAGGCGCACGCGGCGACGTGCAACGTCACGCCGCCGCGTGCGTATCCCCTCACGGGGCAACGCCACAGCTGGTAGCACAGGACTGACTTAAGGTGTCGTCACACGTGAATCAAATGGCCCGCATGGCCGCATTGCAGCCGTTACTCCCAGTCGTATCTCACCCTCCTGTTCGTGGTCCTCAGTGAGACATTGGAAGCCCTTCTAGCGAAACGTTGCTCAAGGTGTCCATTCTGTGCTCCATTTTCAGCAAAGTTACTCCACTGATCTGTGCTCCGCCCCTGGTGCAGGAATGGAATCAGAATTATATACCTAAATCGTAGGCTATCGTAGTTCTTTTGTTCAACATTCAATTCATGCTTTCACGTGGTTACATCTGATCTTCATTAGTCAGAGATTAAGCAACATTAGATATAGAAACTCCTTTCAAATGAAGCAACTGATAAATGGGGGGATGGAGGGTCTGTGCTGTTAAAGGCAAAAGGCTAACAGTTCACGGTCAAAGCGCCTTTTTGTGTAATTTATTGGCATCTCGTGCTTTTAGTTGTACTGTAACATTGGAGCTAGTACAATATGTAATGTTGTATAAACATGCTTGCACAGACAGTACATGATCTTTAGAAAATACGGAATGCAGGATTCACCGACCTGCTCCCTATAGAAGGACGGCAAATAATGTGCATAGCTCCTTGAAATTAACGCATTCCATTTATTTTCATATATATATATACACCGAGTTTTAAACAGGTGTAAGGCGCTCAATAAATAAATCAATCAATCAACTTCTACTCGCACTTCCTCAATGCCCCTCACTGGTGCTTTCATATTCCTCATAAGGATCGCTCTTATTCGCTCCTAAATGCAACTGGCAAGGTACTTTCCGGTGTCATCATTTGGCTGTACTACTTATTAAATGCAACTCTATGTTCATTATTGAAGGCAACGAGTAGACATGCCTTGAGTCTGGTTCTGCAAAATAAGTATTTATGTGATGATGAGGTTTTTTTTAAAAAAGAACAAAAGGAATGTTATTACTTTCTCAAGCCTTTACAGAAAACATAACATGCAACAGACATATGAACCCTTAATAAGTAGCATTTTCTGTAAAGTCGTGAATTGACGCGATTCACGGTTTGAGGGCCACTTTTTTTGAGGCGCTAGGTGGGTCACTTTCTTGAGGTGAGGGTGGGCCACTTTTTTTTTGGTTTCCGGGCCTATTTCATGTCCCAGTCGGACCCTGACGACAAACATTAAAGTTCCTTTCTTATTAGGATTTCACATATACAACTTCTTGGGTGATTTACTGTTTACCTCAGGTCCCTCTCTGTCAGGCTCAGACCCACTTTAGTGCAAAACCTTCTTGGGTGATTTACTGTTCATCCCGTGTCCCACTCCGCTGGGCTGAGACCTACTTTTGCACAAGGCCCTAGGGTGCACGCCAGCCACCTGAGGCAGCCTGCATGCTTCCCACTTTGCAGCCTCTCCAGAACAGGTCATCAGAGGGCAAGCTTTCCTCCTGCATGCTTCCCGCTGCGTGACCTCTGCACTTCAGATTTCTGGAGAGAAAGACCCTCTCAGGATCGGCAGCTGATATCTACCAAGCAGTGGTTGCAGCGTCTTCTCTCTCCTCCAGCTTCTGACTAGGCCGCCAGCACGAACCACACTGCTTAGGCATCTTAACTTCTTCTGCTCTTCTCTAAAAACAACTATCTGGCCTGCACCTCAGGGAGCCTTTTAAGCCTCTCTGTCTCCATCAGTTGTGGTTCATTTGCATGAGGAACATAAAGAATATGTGACGAACTTCAGCTATATAGCGACAAAACGCAGTTGGTACCTGCTGGTCCTCACAATTTATTCATCCCAGAGGATCACTGGTACTATACAAAGAGATTTGGATGCTGAGGAGGAGAAATTTAGAGCAAACACCCTGATTATGAATGTTAGGGAGCAACTAAGAGACATTACAAAACAATTTGAGGACTTCAAAACCACAACATTGAGCAAGAAGACTAAAAGTTACAAAAAGACATTCGAGAGTTTAAAACAGAAACCATTTACCCATACATAACTGATGACTATGCCACGACAGTGAATAAAGTAGGCTTCCAGGGCCCACAACCACAGAGAGGGATAGATAACGGGAGAAGGCGGGTCCCCTTCTCCGCCTCTAGCAGCTGTTCATCCTCGGATGACAACTCGGGATATCAACAGAGACCATTTCAATCGAATGTTCCCTATCCTCCATCTCAACCGGCTTCCTTTTTTAGGTGGAGGAGGCCCAGGAGGCAACCTCTGGGGACAACCACAATGGGGTATGCAGTACAGTGGAAGAAGGCACAGGGGAAGACCCTGCAGGAGAAGACAGAGATAGTGAATGACTCAAATGACTCTGAGAACATACCAATATTCAAGTTAGCAAAAATGGAACTATCCGAGGCTTAAACCTCAGTCCTAACTGAAGGATTATCCTTTGTACCCACAACGCATACAAATCGGTATGGTCTGGAAATGGAGGTCCAGCATTTTCTACGCATGGTTAGACTGCAAAGTTTCTTTCACGAACAGATGACCAAAGAAGGAGAACAGGATTCAGGACTTCATGCACCCTAAACCTTTACACCTTCCGAAAACCAGATACCTTGGTACCTCGTTACATTTGAGAAATGTATCCTGCAGGATCTAGATAAACTCAAGACCAGAAAAATGAGGACTTGTCACAATTTATCCAAGAAAGAGAGGGATGCACTCACCACCCTAGAAGGTAACAAGAAGGTTATTATCAAACCCACAGACAAAGGTGGTGGCATAGTTATTATGTCCAATACCCAGTGTAAGCAGATGGTTATGACATTACTAAATGACAAGGAAAGTTACAACATTCTCCTCAAGGACCCAACAAAGGATATGAAGCAGGAAATCCATGCCACCATCAACTATGCACTACAACAGGATTGGATTTCCGACAAAGAAGCGTTCCTCACCAGAGCACAAGGCAGAACTCAGTGCTTTTACGCCCTACCCAAGATCCACAAGGAACCACTCTATCCCCCAGGGAGACCAATAGTCTTGGGGTGTGGTTCCATCCTTGAGCCCCTTTATAAATTCATTAAAACATTCTTGAAACCTCTAAGTACACACACAACCACATACCTACATGATACGGCTCATACCATTAAGGTATTTGAAGGGCTAGAGTTCAACCCGGAACAGCATGTGTTAGTGACAATGGGCATTAAATCCCTGTACACTAGCATCCCACAGAATGCAGCAATTGAGTGCATCAGGGAATGGCTCACAAGTGACCCCATACAGACCAGGGCCCCAACCAATTTCATTCTGGAACTGATGACAATCGCCCTGTGTAGAAATATCTTTGTGTTTTACAATCAAATATACCTGCAAACAAAGGGCACAGCAATGGGCGCGGTCTTTGCACCCAGCCTAGCGATCCTGTACATGGCAAAACATGAAAATGACTTTTTTTTCTTGAATGCAAACGGATGGAAGCAACATGAGAAACACTGGTACAGGTACATCGATGATGTTATTTGGGAAGGGCCGAGGAAGGAGGAATTACAAGATTCCTGGACATGGATCAATTCATGTAACAAACATATTCAATTCACAATAGAACAGAATAACTCTGAGATCAATTTCCTGGATCTGATCATCATCCGACATAAGGATGGTTTACTAGAATGTGGCTTATATCGTAAACCCACCGATCAGGACACTCTACTCCACCACACTAGTAACCATCCAATCCCCATTAGAGAAAACTCACCATACGGACAATTTCTCTGCATATGTAGAAATTGCACGTCCCTTGCTGACTACTACAGACATGCAGAAATTCTATCCACATGCCTGAAGTCGCGGGGGTACCCAGAGAAATTGTTGAATGATTCAAAAAACCAGGCCAGGTTTACTGATCGGTAAAGTTTATTACACTCTAAAGAGGACCAGTCCACCACAACCAATGATCGTCTGACATATGTCATTACACATGGAGCCCATGCCTTCTAGGTAAAGAAAATGATACATAAATATTGCCCACTTGCCAAACTCAACTTACCAGAGGAGCCCGCACCCCGTTTTGCATACAGACTGGCCAAGAACATCTGTGAACATTTAGTACATCCACTATACCAGCAGGATACCTCCAGCACTGGACTCTGGAACCTGTGCCCCCTGAAAGGATACTTTCCCTGTGGAAACTGCGTGGCCTGCCAATTCACTGTGGAAATGCAAACATTTCCGATAGGGACTAGACAGTGGACACTCAGAGACCTCACTAATTGTAAAACAAACCAATCCATCTATTGTATACACTGTCCATGTGGACTACGGTACAAAGGACAAACCATATGTACTGTTAGTACAAGAATATCAGAACATAGCTAAAAAATCTAATGCAAGACTCTCACGGTACCCCTGGTAGACCACTACCTAGAAGCAAACCACACAGCGAATGGCATCCTATGGTGGGTTGTAGAGAAGGTTAAAGGGGGACCCAATACACAGAGAAGTCTACTCGAAAAGGAATCCCGCTGGATACATCAGCTCGATACCTACAACCATGGGTTAAATGACATTTTTCAGCCTACCACATACTAGAGTGGCATTTACTAGTGGGTTCCACCACTGACAGGTCACATAACTCATCCACTTGGGCCCAGTTCTACTAACTAGCATCAGGCGCTTAATCCCTAGTGGGCAACCATTATCCATCTCAGAGATACTAGGTAGGTCTCTACATAAACACAGAGATTCCAACTGACAAGCTGTGAGCAGTGACCACAACAGCGCCACAGCCTCCACCACAGGCGACTTCAAGCCTGCGATTAAAGGAGCACAGGCATCGACCAGTATACAGAACACACAGGTCCCCCGTGCAGGGGACCACAGGAGACACTGAACATTATCCACAGTGTCTAGCCCCGTCTCTACTACTCGCCACCGCAACTCATGGTAGCGAGATACAGCAAGTCAATGGCATATTACACGCCCGGATTGGCAGAGTGACTGTGATAGCAGCCTTACGGTTTCCATACATCTACATTGCCCTTACTTATGACTAGCCGTGTTGTCCTGCGAGGCTCTAGCTGCACGAAGCACAAGCTTCAAATATCTTATCTCTGCATTCAGATGACAGCAGTAATGTTGTGCAGGCTTGGTAACTGACTGGAGCGTTGGCGTTACCCCGGCAATGATGCCTGCAATAACGTATTAGGCCACACACAGTGCCATACGTACTGGTTTCTGGGACAACATACACAACTCACGACAGTACGAGGAACCGCCTCCCGGCACCACGAATGAACACTAGCAAATCCATGATACTGCACTCCGTACAGAGCAGGTATGCATTAACACTAAGCGCAATCCTTTTTTCCATGATGAAGACACTGGTCTAACACCTAGTGCCATCCTGTCTCAACAGACATACGACTTTGATAGATCTAATCTTAAGGGCGATATGTTCTACACCAGCTTCAGCAACAACTTTCTCTAAACAAACCCCCCCTTTTGCTGAAGGGCTATGATGCACGCTGAGTCCCTATTATGAATACCCCCTTTTTTCCCCCTGTTTTTTATCACAGGAGGGACTCTGACAGGAAACTCCAGAGCCAGCCCAATGCTAAATAACAGACACGAGCAGGAAGGATACCTCATCGCAGCCTGCTGCACACAGCAGGTATGGCCTGGTTTACTACTCATTACCTCTCTCTTAAGAGAGTAATTTTTTCAATACTGGGGGGTTAAATTGGTTTTCTGACGTCCTGATTGGACAGATCTGCTCAACATTTTTGTCACATGCAGAAACATGAGCGACAGTGCCCCCCCTCACCGCCCCGCTGAGCATGTGGCCACAATGAGACAGAGACCCGTTCAATATTAACAGAACTCTGTTCTATCTCTTTCTGGTTTTCACAACATAGGAATAACCCAAATGGGGAACTTTCGAGCCAGCCCGTCGCCACACAGCAGATATGAGAATTCTTGTGATGGCCACCTAGGCTCGCCAAAGAGTGTACCTCACGTCGTCGCTGCCCCCATAATTGCAGTGTTTCTCCTTCACCCACACGGGATCAAGGAATAGGATTCAGCACCGGAGGGTAAGTTCACCACTGGGCGCAAGAGGTTACTGAATTTCAATAGTGCTTAGGGTCTCCAAGCATTCCACGCTGTGCACTCTAATTCATATATTCACATATGTTCTTCACAGGGTCATCTACAGGGAGCCCTGACGAAGACGTCATAGAATGTTGTAGACCGCCGAAACGTGACAACTACAACCACCACCTGCTCAGGAGTTAATAGCTCCTGACTTCTAAATTGGATATGTTCCCACGCCTTTACGTTGACTGATGAATGGAAGACCCTGACAATTTCTCTTGCACTAGTATATGCAGATAAAATACTTTAAGAATCTCTCCTACCCCCATAACAGAGTTATACAACTCATGGGCTGTGGCAAGTAATAGAGCCGTATGGCCCCTAACTGCCTGAACAATCAGTGAGCTGTGGTAGGAGGAATGTAGAAAATTAGAGTCGGGCCAAACAAGTGGTATGACTTCTATGTGCAATTCACTTTTCCCGATCACGGAAGAGTTTTGCAAAGGGGATTTGACCAAATAGATGATAACATAGCCCTGTACAACTCTTTTCGGTAGGAAGTCGGGCAGGGTGTTACTGGATATTTGCACTGGTTTTGTACAACTTTACACTGTATTGTCATGTAACAATTTAATTTGTTTCTATTGGCTTATTTGTGTATTTCCATTATTAATCCTTTATGTCATTGTTTGAATTTTACTACTTTGATTATGTGTTTCAACTATCAGTCATGGTCAGAAAATTCTGTCTGGGAAATAGTGCTTATTTGCTCGCACCAACTTTCACCAACTTGTAACTGAATACTGCTCAGTTACCGCCATTCAATATGCACTGACTTTTTGGTGCTCTGCACCTTAACAGGCACCTACTGTTCTGTGCCCTGAAGTATAGGGACTGGCAGAGTGCACCCACGTGGATAGATCTCGTATCTACACATTAGAAGACCCATGTCAGGTGAGGACAAAGAAGGCAGTGAATATGGCAAGAGAAATGTGCACAAAATCACACAGTGAATAGCTTTGAGTCAAACAACATGCACACAGCAACCAAGACTCATGTATACAAAAACCCAGGTGTGCAAATAGAGTGTGACAACAATACAAATATATGAAAAGGGATGTGGGGTAAGCACTTAGATGCTCCTTATGACTGCAAGCAAAGTCGGCAAGCTCCTTACCCACAATTGCTGTTACAGGTACTGACAGCGCTAAGCCCATGTAGAGGGCAAGCAACAACAGGATCTGTGAGCTAACACTCTTGATGGTATTGAATAAGGGAACTTAAAAACAGTACTCACAAGGACGAGAAATACCACTTGAATGTCAGCAAGCCCACAAACCCTGTTGATCAAACAGGGACCCAGAAAGGCTAAAGCAGCAATGGGAGGATAACTAAATACATAAGACTCAAGACAAGGGGCAAGTAGGAATAGTGATGACAGAATAGTGAGTAAAACATAGGCATTCACACAGTAGCTAGCTACAACAGCACACCACACCTAATAATCAATGGGAAATAAATGCAGAAGTGCACGGGAAAACATGGAATGGATTCCAAGAGAGAGTAAAGGAACAGGAGCAGGGACAACAAAATTACAAAGGCAAACTTCCCCCACCCACCCAAGGAAAAAGGCAGGAAGCTAATCTATAAAGAGAAAATACTCAATCATCAAGGTTTACAGCAGCAAAGGACAAAGTCAAAGAAATATAGAACACAGGCAAACTGGGCTGCACCAAAAGGGAAAGCACTGAGAAAAGCTGCTTGCAAACAGAGGAAGACAGAAAGTGAATCTAGGAAGCAGAATCAATTAAGCACATACATTCGAAATCCAGGGATAAGGAACAAGAAATAGAAACTTGGAACTAGGCACAAAGCTAAGAACCAGGAACAAGGGACCAGTCACAAATAGGAACACTGAATCAATGACCAGCGCTGGACTGAAGCAAACTGAGGCTTTTAAAGCTGCTTAACGAGCACACGCCTCAGGTGTGCTGCTTGCTGCACCTGCAGCCACAGGTGTTGCCTATCCTCCATCCAGCCATGTCCTGTAAGGGTGGAGATGAAGCAGTGGGCCAGGCATTCTGGGAAGCATAGTCATTTGATTAAAGCAGCATACTGGCTGCAAAAAACCTGGAATGAATCCGGAAGGGAAGTAACTTGGAAAATAAGGATTTAGCGCTCCCAATTCATCACATCACTGTAGCATAAGGTTTGGAAGGAAAGTCCAGTAGGGAATAAATCCCAAATCATGCCCCCAAGTGGTGGGAACGGGAGCGAAGGGAGCAAATTGTGACAACCCAGTCCTAAATGAGGATAGTCTAAGTTTTAGGGTCTGTCCTGTAGTTTATTTCTTCATGTATAAACTTACATAACTTCACAGAGGTACACCTAGATGTTGATCATTTGCATGAGCTGAACACTCCTGCAACATTGTACCTTTTCAACCGCCCTCTTCATCCCTGTACTTAGGGAATTATGGCACTTGAAGTCCATAATAGAAAAGTGAGGGTTTTCAGTTTCTGTTGTTTTACTTTGAAACCCCAGTGTGTTCCTTATAATATTCTTTAAAGGAACATCTCAAGTATTATTCATTTGTTTGATTGAAAAGGAAAAGGCAATTCCTTTTACTGCACCTTTACGTGTTAGGGAGGTCTTTAGTATTACAGGTCGCCCGAATTTTATAAGGGTTTTGATTTCTCACAAGGCCTAGCAATTTGTGATTGTTTTCACCGCAAGTTATATGTATATCTTGCGGAGCAGAGAGATGATTATTACAACAAGCCATTACATACTTTGGTGTTGCGTAGCCGTCCTCCCTAGAGGAAGAAAAATACCTTGGGCCTCATTACACGGATTGCGGTAACCATGGCGCTAGTAGAGCCATGGTTGCCGCCGGAGTCCGGCATGGTGAATGGCAGAATTACCACCCCACTCCAATGTTGGCGGGGGCGGTAATTCCCCATTCACCATGGCCCTTCCCCATTCCCATTTGGGCCCCCATAGGGCTCAATGGGAATGGGGAAGGAGCAAATAACGGTACCGCAATTAGCGGTACCGTTATTTGCTCTGAAGTCCCTCAGCGGGTCCCGTCCTTAACGTGTGGTCTGACCACACGTTAAGGACGGGATCCACTGAGGGACATCGTAGTAGGGCGGTAAGGGATTACCGGCACCGGTACCCTTAACGGTGCCGGTAATCCCTTACCGCCATCCATGTAATGAGGCCCCTTGTCTCATCCCACGGAGTCCTCTCATTCCCCTGGGCCTTTTCTCCTCCTGGGTGATCCTCCCGCAGAACACCACCCCAAGGTCAGGATCAGAAAGCGTCTGCCTTTCCCTGGCCACCTGTGAGGAGACGTTAGGCAGAAAATTAGGGACCAGTCTGTATGATTCATTGCATACCCTTCCCTAAAGACCTGACCTCCCAGTCCAGCTTCCTTAACCTCTTCTTCACGTTTAGCCTCTCCCGCATTCATAGTGGATTCACATGCTTTCCAGTCCCAGAATGGATCCTCTACGAAGAACTCTTCTTGGATCCAAGAGTCTTGGGGACAATAGGAGGGATACTATTCCTTTGATGGTTGGTTAAAGTTCTTAAATAATTTCCCTTTTATCTGTGCTACTCGAAAAATCTATTCATCAAAATGGGGAATTTCACTACCTAGGAACATTGGGGTAGGAAGATCAGGTATTACTGCCACTACCACCGATATGGGTTTTCCCCGAATAGTGATCTCAATTTTAGTTAAAGGGTGTCCCTCTGTCAGTCCATGGACACACCCTATGGTCTTTTGACCTATACTTATGTAGAATAATAGCTTGTACCACAGAGCCTTTGCGCCCTGTATTCAACTGCAGTATTACAAGGACCCGATTACTATTCTTCTCTCCAGTACACATTACAACGGGTTTTCCTACATAATGAGTTTGGGGGGAGGATTGTGTGGGTGCTGTACTCTCTTCAGAAAGCTCACACTTGTTCTCACTCCACTCATCCCTCCAGACACAAGGGATCTTTGCAACAGCTAGGCATACAGGATTCTCAATACTTCTACATCGTAAACAACTCAAATCATTGGAGACATGAATTTCAGAAAATCCTGTATCTTCAAATTCTATGCTGGCCACATTCCCAACAGACTCGGCCGTTGCTCTCTGAGATGTAGTTAGAAGTGGCAACAACACTTTATAAAATGTCAGGGTTAACTGGCATACGTTTCCGGTTACTTTTGATTTTATCATAACCAGACTGCAGACAATTTGGTTCCATATTAAGGTCCTGGTCAGCTTCTGAACCCCACGAGTCATCTAATTGTTCCTTGTTCAACGGTTGAAGGTGAGGGCAGGAATGCTCTTCCTTGTTGTGGGACTCTTTTCAAAACAACATAACATATTTCCCTCCTTTCTTTCCTGTTTATCTGACCCCTGTTTAGCTCCTTTAGTTTCAAATTCAAAAGTGACCTGCTTTAGATGTATTTAGGGTTTTGATCTCTTCCTGATTACAAGATTCCCAGACAACATCATATGTCAAACTCCCAACTCTGTCTCCTCTAAGTATCTCACGAGGAGTTGTTGAAAGAGTAAGACCATGAACTTCAGCTGCCTACCGCTAAATATTAGAGGATATACTTTGAACTTGGTCACTGATCGGGCACAATTTATGCAAACGTATACACAGGAAACTCTACCTGTAACATCAGAGAAATTAGAAGTTTATCCTTCCTGGAGATAACATAATTCTGGGGAAAGAATAGATTATATGTATTCCCTTTATGAAGGCATCACGAAGTAGACACAGACAACTGAATAAAGCTTGGGCTATAAACGTTTATTAAATAAAAAAGAGGATTGAAAAAAGGACCAACTTGCACTATGCTATGGTGCCATTTCCCTACGCAAATGAAACTAATGATAGACTGAGTCAGGAAGTCCAAAGCAAATGTATGTCGGTGTCCAAAACCTATACTTGCCCTCACATCTAATTGTATACAATGTGCAGGGATGTCAGCATCAAAATGAGAAGTGTTCAAATAAAGGTTCAGAGCTTCTTCTAGCTCATGGGCTGAAAAAGGTTTCGCATCCCCAAGGTTCAAAAACAGTTCAGAGTTCCAAAAGTTGGTTCTCTTCCCCAAGCTTTCAAGTCTTTACAAGATTCCAAAACAACACAATTCCTTGGGATACTTCCCAGCTCTTTTGGTTTGGTTATCGGTCAGAAATTGCATATAGTTCAGTTCCTTCATTTCAGATCACACAAGATTTGCTTTCTATTCAATCACAAGGTTCTTGGTGAGTACTTTCAGTGGCTTTTTGTAACGCTTACCTTGTACCTGGTTTCTGCAGGAGCGCCTGGATTCTCAGGGCGGTTGGTGCCTTTCTGGGCTACTGGCGTGGGCAGCTAGGGCTTCTCCTAAAGGGAAAATATAAGTGTGACTTACTGGGTTTCTGTATATCCCAGATGCACGTTCCCTACCCTTTTGGTGTCTTCCCTATGAATGCTGGGCTCACCTTTGAATATATGATGCTGAGCTCTCTGTCTTGCTGTCTGTAGACAGGGCGCTATTCTTCCGTCTGCGTGCACAACAGTTACTTCACTGTTTTCCAGGCCCAAGCCGGCTGTGGCCCGTTAATGCTGTGCGTGGTAGTTTTGTTAATGTTCATGGGCCCTAGTAGGCTGGTCTGCTGCTGTCCGGGGCCCCTCGGCATAGGGGTTCTCAGTAGCTTGACTTAAGTCCTTGGGGATGGTTGCATCGACCCCAAACTGTCTTTCTGCACTCCCACTGAGTGCAGGATGTCTCTCGTGCCACTTGCCACTTCCGGGTACCGTTCTCAGCTGCTGGCTGTGTGCGATGAGCCGCTGTATAGCTGCTCCTGCAGTGACGCGCGGCGGGTGTCTTCCAAATTAAGTAAAAATAACAGCTGCTTGCTGTATCATTAAGTTGCTTACTTGCCTGTGTTTGTGGCTAATGCCTTATGCTGTCATTCTTGTTGCAGATGTCTGTCACGCTCCGGAGCGGAGAGAACTGCGTGCCGAGTGAGGGATGGAGCCGGCACTGAATGAGAGATGAAGCCTGCTCTGACACCAAAGCTTCAGGAGAGCCATGAGGAGCCGCGTAATATCAGGTAAGTGTTAGAAGTTCAAAGGCCTCATTACAACCCTGGCGGTCCCGTAATGAACAGTGCTGGTACGGGACCGGCACCATTCATTACGGGATGCCTGATTACGAGGTCCCCTAGCGGGACCCAGGACAGACGTCTGGTAAAACCAGACGTCCTTTCCGGGTCCTGCAAGGGGACCCAGGAGCTAATAACGGGCCCGTTATTAACGGGCCCGTTATTAGCTTCATCCCCATTCCCATTGAGCCCTATGGGGGCTCAAATGGGAATGGGGAATGGTTTTGTGCATGTGGAATTACCGGGTCCTCCAAGGTCGAAATGACCCGGTAATTCCACATTCACAGAACCTGGTATTGGAACCCGGTATGGAGACAGCCATGCCGTTATTAAGGGCATGACTACCCCCATATTCGTAATGAGGCCCCAAGTCTTTATTGCTGCGATTCGACCCTATGCGCAGAGTTCTCTGTTCTTCTTTGCAAGTTGAAAAGCTGAGGAGCTGGAGTCCGTGGTAAGCGTTATGCTGCTGTTGCAGAATAACTCGAAGGGGAGCCGACTGCTAGTGGCTTTTATAGGAAACCACACCCATCAACTGCTGTGCAGCTTTCAGAGATGTCGATCATC
Organism: Ambystoma mexicanum; assembly: GCF_040938575.1. Taxonomy (NCBI): domain Eukaryota; kingdom Metazoa; phylum Chordata; class Amphibia; order Caudata; family Ambystomatidae; genus Ambystoma; species Ambystoma mexicanum. Next base: position 63,499,872 of record NC_090929.1, read on the forward strand.
TTGGGGGAACCAGGAAGTGTACTGCAAACCTTGCTTCTAGTCTGCACTAAATGCCAGGTGTGCCATAAGTGTGTCCAACTAGCCCTTATCCCAGCCCTCCTGGATCTAAGAATGTCCTTCATGTGTGAATGAGAGGGCGGCTTGGCCTGTGATGATGGAACGGTGAGCAAGTACGGGATGGTTTTAGGTTTCGACAGTGGTCATGACACTTCTCCATAGAATGCTGGGGGGTTACTTAGTAGCCCCTTATCCCACCTTCTCATGTAATATTTTTATGTTACCCTCACTACTTTAAATGACTGGTGGCAGTGGTTTACCTTTTCCTACCATTGTGCTTTTCTACCGCAGGCTGAACCCTCAGCTGCAGTACAGCACCCATGGGTGGCCATTTTGCTAAAATGGCCCCTGTTTTCTTTTTTTGCCATTTTAAGTTTGTGAGGTCTTTCTTGAGCTTTACTCTGTGCGTTGAGACAGGTTTGAGCCCTTTGTTTGTCTTGCCTTAGGCGGATTTCAGCCCTGAAGCCCGCCCCTGGCTCCAGTGTGTCTGGAAGGACAGGATGTGAGGGAGCTTCCCGAAACTACCCTGTCCTTTGTCTCTAGGAATGCCTGAATGAAACTATTCCTGATTGGCTGGCTGGCTGTTCTTTCAGGACAGCCACCCTGCTGTGTGATTGACAGCCTAGTCTGTGCATGAATGGGAGAAACCTGCTTAAAAGGCAAGAGTTTTGGGACTACAGGCAGAGTCCACCACTGGGAGAAACACCCGATGAAGAAATCGTGAACAAAGCTTGTTGCAACCTCCTGGACCTTTGAATCGCCTGTTGAAGCCCTGCTGCTGTGCTGACCTCCTTTTTCACCTCGACAGAGAAGCCCCGGACGGAACGACTTCTCCCCTTGGGTTAGTGGGACCAACTAACCCCGAGACAAACTCATCTGGACCACAATCCCCGACTTGCTGTGCTTCTCCGTTGCTGTGAGAGCCCTATGCCCGGGGTCGAGTATCCGTAGTCCAGTGCAACATCTGCCGTGGAACAAATCCAGCTAGAAGCTCCAGCAGCCTCCTTAGGACCCTCTAGAAGCAGGACCTCCAGATACAGAGTCCGCTCACCAGAATGCAGGACCAAGGGATTGAAGAAAGTCCAACTGGTGTCCGTGATCCGCATCCGTGCTGTTTGCTAAGCGCTGAAACCACAAAGTGCAGCTGAACTAAAAAGAGGCCGTAGCTGCCGACAACCTTCCCAAGTACTGCTGCAGGAGCCCTCCAGACATCTTGTCCCCACGACTGATGCTCAGCAACCAGGATCTGCATCGCTGTAGCAAGACGGAATCCAGCTGGACCACTGTTCTTCTAACCAGAGGTACTATTTAGGCTTGGGGTACTTATCTTATTGCCTGTAGCTGCGCTTTTCTCACTGGGGAATTGCACTGGCTTACCCTTTTCGAGTTGATTTCAACTCCCTTCTCACAATTTTAACAGCTTGTGACCGTACAAGTGATTTTTCTGAACTCTCTAACTTTGCCCAAGAAATGCATCAGATCTGCAGACTGTGGACCTCATTACGAGGCTGGCGGTAAGGGGTTAACAGCGCTGGTAAGGATGCCGGTGCTGTTAAACCCTTACCGCCGCATTCCGAGGTACCTTAGGTAAAACCAGCCATCCTTAGCGGGAGCCGCTACGGGTTTTGGGAGCTAATAACGGGCCTGTAATTTACGGGCCAGTTATTAGCTCCCTCCCCATTCCCATTGAGCCCTATGGGGGCTCGAATGGGGAAGGGTTTTTTTAATGGGGACTTACCAGGTCCTCTAAGGTTGGAATGACCCTTTAAGTCCCCATTCAGAGAACCCGGACACGGACACGACTTTGGAGGCAGCCATGGTGCTAATACCACCATGCCTACCTCCAAACTCGTAATGACCTCCTGTGACCAACTGACTTTGGCTCTCCTGGCTCCTTAAATGCACTTTTCTAAATCCATTGACTTTGATACTGTTTGTCCCTTATAGGTGGTAGCTTGTTGTATACTAGTACTGCTGGGAAAGACTTATCTAGACTTCATTGGAGGATTCAGTTGTCCTGGCTGAGAAATTGTTCTAACCTTTTTACTTCTGAAGAGGAAGGACCAAAATCTACTCCTGTCCCCTCACCCCAGATGCATGAACTGGGAAGAACAGCAGGAAGAATAAGGAGCACACTCATCATTTTGCACCAGTCCCCGATGTGCACATGGGTGACAAAGATGCAGCAAAACCGCCATGCAGAATTTATAAAACAAAATAATTCCTTTTTAAAGGCTTGCAGATGCTCACATGAAATAACCCCATGGAAAAACAAATACATTGAGCCACCTAACAGCATTTTGGGCCTCATTACGACCCTGGCGCACACGTAATGAAGGGTCCGGTAGGGGACCAGCACCCTTCTTTACGTGAGCGCCGATTACGAGGTTCCCTTTGCGGGACCCGGACCAGATGTCTGGTAAAACCAGATGTCTTTTCTGGGTCCTGCGAGCGGAAGAGGGAGGTAATAACGAGCCATTCGTAATGTGCCCATCCTCCCTCCCCATTGCCATTGAGCCCTATGGGGGCTCAAATGGGAATGGGGAATGGTTCCTTCAAGGAGGAATAACTGGGTCCTCCAATGTTGGAATGACCCGGTTATTCCTCATTGAAGGAACCCGGTAATGGAGCCCGGTTTGGAGGCAGCCATGGTGCTAATAGCACCATAGCTGCCTCCAAACTCGTAATGAGGCCCTATAACTAATCAATTCATGCATTATCAAATGGCACAGTGTAACCCATGCCCAGCTTCAGGAAAATTACAGCAAAGTACACTTGTCTCATTGAACACCAGCAGCAGTGGGGCTTTATGAAGGCCTCAGGAATGCACCTCACAAATCCAGGAGTGGCTCAAGGCCGTGCAGCAAGATAAGATTCTTCTTCTTTGAATGACAGTGAACTCTGGCAGAAAAGCATTTTTCTTCATAAATATGAGTAATTCAGAGCAGAAAGCCCAGAGCACCGTGTTTTTCTCTGGGAACGAAAGACATTTTCGCAAGATCCAGACATTTGAAACATAATTGTAACAAGAATGCCTCAGCTCTGGCCAATCACCACTCGAAGCCCCAGGGGCAGAGGGCCTTGCTCAGCTAAAACCGATGGGAACACATTCATAATACAACATTTTTAGAATTAGGTAATTGGGAAGAACAACCAAGCCAGCCCCCCGACAACAGAGGACCAATCATTAGTGTTTCTATAAGGGAACTATATGTGACCAATCACTCAGCAGCCAATCTCAGGATGAGATAGGTTTCTGGGAGCTGGCCCAATTTTGTGATGTCAGCGTGCCTGCTGGTGTGTTACAAAACTGGCTTGCAAGCCAGTCCCTCTGAAAGAGTGTGCCTGGATTTTCTCGATGCACAAATCCCTGTGTGTTTTTGTTTGCTGGCTAGAAATAAACCACAGTTTGGAACATGCTGCCTGCTTGGACTCTGCTTCATTCCTTTTGGGCAAAGTGAGAGGTGTTGGGGCCTCCAGTACCCCGGGACCCCCAGAAGCCTGGTGGGGGAGTCCAATTTCTCCCCAACAAGTTGGTACCCTCTGTGAGGCTCATTGCTCACTCTAAGGCCCTTGGTGAATGGGCACTGCCTGCACAAGCCCTGCATTGATGTGCCCCCCCCCGCCGCCGACCCAGGGAAGCTGTGGGACCCTCACATGCATCTGAAGACCATTGGAAAATGCGTTAACCGGATAAAGGCATCGGGGGCCACTTGGAAATACCCTGCTTGAGGGCCGGTGAGAGTCCTGCAGAAGAAGGGGCCGGTGAAGTGCCTTGATGGGGGGCCCAGTAGCAGAGCAAGTGTCAGCGCAGCACAGGAAATGAAAGTACAAGTCCAGGCAACCAGCAACATGGGCTTTGAGGTAGGGTGTGATTTTGGGGGGTAATAGTGGGCAAATGTTTTAGTATTAGGAAGTATTGTTAATCAGTTTGTTGTAGAAATATGAAGTTGTATTTTCTGGATAGGGACTGGAGTGGAGGTAGAAGTTCCTTTCTGTGTGTAAGGAGTGTTCGGTCTTCGAGTAAAAGGTTCTGGTGAACAACCAGGACTATAGACTTGACAGGCTTGGACTGCAGAAGGATGTAAATAGAGGTATATCTGTGAGTCAGGCTTTGTAGTCTGGATCATGGATGATGGTATTCCCCGTAGTGATTGGTTAGCTGGAGCTATCCTAGATTGCAAAAGGTGCATTAACTGGTTAAGTCTCCCAAGTGAGAGATGTATCACCCGTCAGGCGTCGCAGCGGGTGCAGTTTAATCACATAGAGATGATAAAAGGTTGGAAAGATTCCTCCACCCTAGAGAGTGGGAAGACAGCTGTGGGGTTTTATTTTGGGGTCTTTGTGTGGGATTGGAAGCAGAAGTATGTAAATAGAGGTATTCCTGTGAGTAAGGCGTTGTATTCTGGATCATGGATGATGTATCCCCATAGTGATTGGTTAGCTGGAGCTACCCTAGATTGCGGAAGGTGTTTGTCTAGTTAAGTCTCCCTTGAGAGAGGCCTATCATTCGTTAGGTGACGCAATGGGTGCAGTTTAAAACAAACACAGAGAATAAGGAGAATAAGGAGATACTCCACCCTAGAGAGTGGGAAGACAGCTGTGGGGTTTTAATTTGGGATCTTTGTGGGAGTTCGGGGGGGTTGGAAGCAATGGGTTATTGTTCTGTGTATGCGCACTTGTCTGTTCATTTGTACTGTGATCTTAGTGAGGTGATGTCACCTTTAGATTGATGTATAGGACACAGTTTTGATGGTGAGGAGCTAGTGGTGTGGGTTTGGAGAGGCAGAAGAGGTCACCCAGAGGCGGTGTGCACAAGGTACATGCGCAAGATTGTGGGGGTGTCCCGGAGAAGGCAATGGTTTGGTGAAGATGGGCCAGAGCCAAGAAGGCTCATAGAAATTTTAAAAATGTTACATTATCTTCTAACATTTGCTCCCTGCAGCGGATTATCAAACTTTTCAACTTGGGGTGAGATAAAAGGTGCCACATAATGCATTTAGGAATAGAGGGGAAATGACACCCCTTCAACTGTTATGTAGAACACAGCCCCCATGCCAAGATAAGTTAGTAAAACATAGTGTACAATGGTTCAGAAATACTGAAGGCAAATAAATAAGACCATGGCCGCCCACAGGCAGCTTCTCCAGAGGCGTGCAGCAATTGCTACAGACACACATACACAGCACTTACGCAGGAAAGAAGCTAAACAAGCACCTGGCTAGAGTTGAACTGTGGCGCATGGGGAAAGGAAAGTGGCGAGGCGTCATCAGATGCTGAACCAGCAAGAGTTGAGGGAAGAGGGGTCTCACCCTTCTGCCCATCCGGTAGTGTAATATTTGATGACACAGATGGTGATCAAGGAATGCATTCCATGAGAGAACTGAAAGCAGCAAAAGGACATTTAACTACCACCTACAAACCACCACCATACACTAAAGAGAACAAACAGGAAGGTGCAGAACAACCCACTAGCATCAGAGGAGCGAGCAAGGATGGGCTGCTGTATATGAAAGCAGAGGTTGAAGGCATAGGTACAGAGGAATGGATAACAGCACAAGTATTTTTTTAAATTAAGGGGAAAATAACGGGGGAGGTACAAGGAATAACCACAGCAATAGAGAGTGGGGAGAAGGAGCGCAAAGGCTTGACTGGGCAGAACAAAATGGAGGAAGAAGAGAGAAGGGAGAGACAAGAAGAGAATGGAGGAACTGGAAAGGGAAGAGAGGAAATGGAGGAGGAAGGAAGAGCGGGAGCTTATGGGGAAGGAGCGTGAAGAAAGGATAGAAAGGGAACTGAAGGGAAAGAAGAGGGTAGAGAAGGAGTGGAGAGAGAAGAGAGGAAGGAAACTAGAGGGAAAAGAGAGGAGGAGAGAGAAAGCAGAGCAAGAAAAACACAAGCTAACAGAAAGGGAACAGAGAAAGTTGCAATTAAAAAGACTGTCAAGGGAATGGGCACAAAAAGCAGGAGGATGAGCGGGCCGTAAAAGCGGGCAGTGAGTGGGTGGCACTGGAAAGGGAAAGGAAGAGATGGGAGAAGGAGAGAGGGACTGAACCAGAAAGCACAGCCAGACATGAAAAAGGATCAGTAGGGAGTGGTGCAGCATGCATGGGGTTATGGAAGGGAGGCAGCAAGTGTGGCCTGGTAGACATTGACTGTGTGTATCGTAGATTGTGGGAGGAGAAGACGGTTACACAACAGGCAGAGGCAGAGAGATGAAGATGAGGCCACAATGGTACACAGGAAAATATTAAAGAATACAATGGAAGGGGCAGTAAAAACAAGCACAAACTCACAATCACCAGCACCACAACAGCAATATCAGCAACCACCACAATACACACCACCCATGTGGGGAGGACACGTAGGGCAGGGCGAGCTCCAGCAGGGGTACAAAGAAGGGGTGGACTCCAAAGAGGGCGCAGGTTTGGACCACAGCTGCACCACAATCAGGGAGGCTTTCGGGGCTATGCACAGCAGAGACCACAGAATGCAGGAAAACTTCCAGGGGGTGCAAGGGGACAGGGGAGGGAGTCACTACAGTGCTGGATCTGTGGACATTTGGGACATGTTTAAAGAACCTGTCATTTTGGGGGAGCAAAGCAAAATAGGGGGGAATTAGGGACAACAATAGTATGCAAGGGCACAGGGAAATTATTATGCCTAGGGGCCAGCAGCAGCAAGGACAGATACAGGGATCATTTCAGCAGACACCACAAGCACCAACACATGCACTGTCACCACTACAGGTACAGACACAGACACCACAAATGACAGCACCACTACCCCAGGACTTACAAGCATCACAACCCAGGGGGACTACACAGCAGTCAGCACACATACAGAACACTGACACAATGGAGCCCACGGATACCATAGCAACAGTACTGGTTAGACGACTGGGAGGGGTTACCATGGTGGGAAACAACCCTTTCACAAAGAATGGATTGTCATTATACGCTTAATAGGACAGCCCCCAGACATACTTGATGTGTCTCACTCTGCCACACACACTCATGCACACTCAATCCTGCGGAGGGAAATTGCATAAGAGTGGTGATAGGTAACAAAACATTTTCTTTTCTGGGTGATAGTGGGGCGACTAGGTCATGCATCAGGCAAGGGACAGTTGTGACATCATGAGCAGACTGGATATGACCATTTTACTCACAGACAAAGCCATAACTTGTTTAACACCAGGCATACACATGCTGAAAGTAAGGAAGATTGTTTAGGCATATTGGGGGTGCACAGTACAGAGGGGGGTGCCTAAAGATAGTGCACTGTAAAGAGTAAATTCAGCTACATTCTGAGCACACATCTTTCAGCAAGGAGACTTGGCTCATGCATACACAAATAACACACAGCAATTCAATGAGACACACAAGGTGGAGGAAGGTGCACTTGAGGGGCGAGGCGTGCCTTTCATTGACGGTTCACAAACCATCGATCAGACTGATGAGGTCAGGAGATGCTGTAAATGCTGTAGTGAGACTAAGGCAAGACAAGTGAGAAGGTTAGGGGTTCATTATTGCTATCACATTATTAAGCACATGTAGCAAAACTAGTTGCCCATGCACACTGACACAGGAAGAAAAGCTAGTTGCCCTCACAACTGGCACTGGAACACAGCACAGAAACTGGAGGAGAGACACACTGAGTCAGGAACATGGTGATGGTAAAAGCGTACAATAATCCACCAGAGAAACACATTATCAAATTGCAGGGGGCTGCACCACGGGAGGAGAGAACTCCGGGTAAAGAGAGGATGTTCCATATCCCTGTTTAGCTCGCCAGCGCCTAATGCCCCCGGGTGAAAGACGCGCAATATAAATAGCTTAAAGTAAAGCACAGTAAATACAAAGAATCAAAGGCCCATTGTACACCACCACCTAAATTACGTGTATATGATCCAAGTGTGTCATGAATATCTTCACCTAAATTAAGTGCATATGATCTGGATGTGTTAAGGATACAGCTACAGGATGGTGGTTGTCCACCCATTTTCCAGGTAAATATCGAACTGTGCAACAAGTTAGGGTACGACCACCATTCAACGCCCAGCAGGTGGTGACAGGACGGTGCATGAATTTACCCTTGGCTCCTCCCACTAGAACACTGAATATTCTGAGAGTAGTGCAGAGAGGTTAGGTCAAGAAATTGAAGAATATTTTAATTCTCAGGTCTCAAGCGCTTATTTTTCATTCCTCGACAGATGCAAAGGACCCAGGGCAGGCCTGAAGACAACGGACAACTACATTTCAATGATTAGGGATTACAGACTGAAAACTTTAATGCAAGGGGGACAATTTGCCCTCCTGACAGACTTTGTTAGATGTGTAAGGCGTCAAGACCTACAAAGCGGTGACCACCATGGCAACGAGGGAGCAACAATCAACAGGGCCAATGCAACAGATTTTCATGAACTGCAAGACAGCACGAACACTTTTGAGTTAGGGAAACTTGGCCGTCCTGTGGTCCAACGCACCCAATCAACTAGAATAGGGACAGACACCCCTGTGTGCATAGTATGCTAAAATAAGTTTTAAATTATATTTTGTGCACCCAATAGCTGTAACACAGTTTTGTTCTCCTTCTTTTCCTCACACATGCAGGTTGTTGCGTATGTATGCTGTTAGAATTGTGTTGGGAATGTCATTGATGTTACCTCCACTAATCACCCTGAAGCCTTTCCCACTCAACCTGGCAACTGTATTAGAAAACCCAGACCCTTTAGAGCATGATTACCTGAAGTATATTTCCTTGCTCAACCTTTTCCCCAAATTCAATACAGTGCATATACTGTACTACCCACATTGAGAAACCCTCAGCAAGAAATGTCTGGGAGGAGATCTTTATTTTTGCCCCTAGTGATTGTTTAGTTCGCGGAGCTTGATGTTGCTAACAAGTACTAACGTATTAACGCCCTTCTTGCAATTTTCAGGTGGGCAATTTTATCATCTCATCAGCTTCAGCAGCATAAGTGGTTATGGGCAAGATAAAAAGGACTCTTATTATTGGGACAAGACTGTTAATAATCAACAGAATAATGGGGGGTGGTCCTTTGAAAATTATACGTAATGGTGAGCATTACGGCTGTACCCCCTACTAACATTCCCTGACCCAACCAGGAAGGCCTACCTTGTCAGAGGGAAGGGAACACACTGCTGCCAAGGTAAGGAGAGGTAAGTGCAGTGTTAATGCAGACACGAGGGGAGTGAACATGCACCTCACACACATAGCACAAGTAACCAACAACATATACATGTGCAAGATTGGTAGGGACACCACTGGGGAGAGCTGTGCTGTCTGCTCTTTAATCCCCTATGCCTTGAGTGCCTCGAGAACATTAATTGCAACTGAAATGTCTGCAGCAAAGGCAGAACGCCGATAGATGTTGCAATGTTCCAAAACGCAAGGAAGATTCCAAGGGAAGACAACATTAAGATGGATGTCAAAAGAAAGAAGACTACATCAAGACGCTACCCATGATTAACAACTACTGGCAGCTCATTGAAGGACAACAGTATGTAACAGAGGGGCCACAGACAGAAGAAACCAAGACTATAACACCGAATAAACTGACATGCACATGAACAAGATTAAAGGAGAGAGGTGGAGAAAATGGTTGCTGGGAAAGGCAACAGATATTGATCCATGGAAACGTATACGCTAATAATGGCTGTGAAGATGGCGACTGTAGGAAGCGAAGCACTGACCATCGCAATGACAAGAGTGCAAAATGAATGACTTGGGCGGAGAATGAAAAAGGACCTATGCCAATAAATACCCTGAACGCACCGGCCTTATGTACCAGCACAACAGTGAAAAGAAGTGGACCAAAATGTTGGATGCAAGAAGGTTGAGATCAGTAGGGCGATGAGAGCAGGAACAGCAGTGCTTATGGACTACTATTGAGCATATGGATCTAAAGCTCAAGAGAAACTGCCACCAAATTGGGGAGGAGACTGTTTGTTGGTGCACATCAGCATGCCCTTGTTGGTGGTGCCCAAGGAAGACGTGAGGCCTGACGACTTCCCCAAGATGGCAAACAACAGGAGGAAGAAGAGATGACTGAACAAAGCACCAAAAGCACAAACAAAGGAAGAAGAGAAACAGACTGAGGAGTGAACAGAGGTGGTAACTACTTCATGAGCAAGACAGAAGTAACATTGGAAGAAGTACCAGCACACAGCAGACTGTTCAGCAGAAAACACATGTGAACAGGGAAAGACAAGAACTGGCTAGCGTTTCCATGGTCATGGATACAATCATGACAGGCTGGTGGATTGAATGTGATAACTGAAGCACTAGTACTGAGCGCAGCATCCCTGTGCAAGATCAAGATACATTGCAAGATACGAGAGAACATCAGAAGAAGCGATCGGAATGCAAATACGGATGGATGTGAGCATAGGAGGAGCAATAGAAGACATGGTGAAAGGAAGAGCCGGACCAAGGGAGAAGATAGCAGTGTGTGACCTGGTTCCAGCAGTAATAAAGGTGGACAAACCCTGTGATCCAAGGAAGTACGAAGGGAAGCGAGTGTGGTGCAACATGGAAGGAACATACGCCTACATGTACTTGTCTTCGATGAGCATGTGAGTTACTTTGGACACCTCAGAGAAGTGACTAAGAGATGTCGACAGAAAGAAGAAGAATGTTGCTTGGTGGTGTGGTCAACAAGTTGACCAGAGGGGGGACTGAAGAGGAAGGACCAAAATCTACTCCTGCCCCCTGACTGTAAAGCTCACCCGGTATCCACGGGGATGTCACTCAGCCTGTTCTGACCTCTTATGACCTCGAACCCTTCCCTGGAGGCTATTCGACTGGAGACTGGGCTTGAAACAAAGAATAGGTAGAGTTTAACTCCCTATTGTCTCTGTGTGCTTGAACCCCTTCTTCCCCCGGGTCCAACCCTTCCCTTTGATCCACAGCTCACCTTGTTTTCTTCGATAGTGTGCTCTCCGTCCTGCTTTCCAGCGCAGGGGCATGTTGATTGATGCAGGTTCGTTGCTGCCTAGTTACTTCCCTGGCAAGAGTCCGACAGGTAAGTATAATGAGTCTTTTGAACAGTCTCTAACTTCGTTCCTTTCCTTCCTTAGATGATGGCCAGCGTCCGAGGATGGCGGCGTGCTGCTGAGATGAGTAGCGCTGAAGGTGAGTCAGAGCGCGATGCGCGATGCACCCCTTTCGTATTTGCATTGAACTGAGTTCTTTTTCTGTGTCTTTTAGATGCCGCGACGTTTTCAGCATGGATGCCGGTTATGAAGAACAAATGCGGTGGGTAAGCGCAGTATGCAGCGCCTCTAGATGTTTCCACGCTAACCTGGAGTGTCGTTTCCCTCTTGCAGATGGATGAGAAGTTCCAGAGACAGAGTTCCCCCAGATCGGCTGGGATTCAGGTAAGCGTTTGAAGCTCGTACAGTATTTAAAAATAAGCGAAGATTTTCAGAATGTTTACTAATGCCTTTTTCTGTTCTTTTCCCTTTTCCTTAGGAAGCGGTGTGCCCGGATGGGAATGACACCGCCGAAAATGCCCGCAGAACAGAAGGAGCGATGAATGACGGGCAGAAGCGCTGCAAGGTAAGGCTGTTCCTAACGGTGTTCTTGTTCTTGCAGGAGCTGAGCGCAGAAGAAAGATGCAGGCCTACTGGAGACCGATCCAAACACGGTGAGTGTCACGCTGCAGGTGCAGAAAACGCAAAGCATGTTTCTCAGCCTGGGTGTGGCTTAAATAGTCTCTGGGTCTCACAGGTGTCTCTGGGCTGAACCACACCCAAAAGACTAGACCGCACATGCAGTTCTGGGAACCGAAATATGTGGGGGCATCCATCTTGTCCCCATCGATGCACTACAAGTCCAATCCCCAATGTTATCCTATGGAAGTGAATGAGTCTGGAGCCACAAGCGCCAAGTCTGACTCCAAGTGGGTCTTTGGAGGAATGGAGAGGCCCTTGAGGGCCATGTAGGGGATTGTGGCCTGGCTCCAGCCTGACATCTTGGAGGGCTGGGGACATGAGGGGCAGAAATCATGACATCACTCCCCCCCAAGGGGTGGCTCTTCTGTCTGGTTCTGGTTTGGTTGGATGGTTTTTATGAAATCGTCTAAGCAAGCGAGGTGCATGGATGTACTCACAAGGCTCCCATGTCCTGTCTTGTGGACCATACCCCTTCCAGTCTACTAAGTAGTATAATTTGGATCTAACGTACTTTGAATCTAGGATGTCCTTGACTTCGAATTCTGGCTCCCCAGCGACTACTTCTGGCTGCGGTGGCGTTGCTACCCGGGTCCCAAGTTGAACAGGTTTAAGGAGAGACACGTGGAACACAGGATGAATCTCCATGTTTAACGGCAAAGCTAGTCTGACCGCCACAGGATTTATCACGGAGGTGACGGTGAATGGACCCAGGTATCTTGGACGGAAAGTTTGGGCTCCTTTAATGGACACGTGTTTAGACACCAGCCAGACTTTGTCTCCCACTTGGTAGTTGGGGGCCTTTGCTCGGTGTTGATCAGCAAACTTCTTTTGGCGATTCTTAGCTTGAAGTAGGTGTTCAGCTGCCCTTTTAAAGGTTTGAGAAATGGTTGTGTGCAAGGTTTTGACTGCTGGCATGTCCAGGGTTGTAGGAACGTCCAACTCAGAAGTACGTGGGTGCCTGCCGTACATGGTATAAAAGGGTGTCTGCCCAGTGCTGGTGTGTAGGGAATTATTATAAGCATATTCAGCTATCCATAATAGGTCAAATCAGTTTCCTTCAGCTTGGTGTAACATGCAACGCAGATACTGCTCGAGCGTCTGATTTGCCCTCTCAGTTTGACCATCCGTTTGGGGATGGTGACTGGTGGATAGCTGAATGTCGATCTGGGCCATAGAGCAGCATTTTCTCCAGAAGTTAGATACAAATTGAGTACCTCGGTCTGAGACCAAAACTAGAGGAAACCCATGGGGGCGTATGATGCCTTCAAGAAATACCTTTGCCAGAGTGGAAGCATTTGGGAGCCCCTTAAGAGGAATGAAATATGCCATTTTTGAAAATAGGTCCACAACCACGAGAATAGTGTTAAACCCTTGACTGGGTGGTAAATCAGTAATAAAATCGAGGGACAACGTGTGCCATGGTGCTGGTGGGATTTCCAATGGTTGTAATAGCCCAGCCGGTTTCTGCTTGGATGACTTGTTTTGAGCAGACACTCCACAAGATAGGATGAATTGGATAATGTCTTTACGCCACGTGGGCCACCAATAATTTTATTTTACCTTTGCTAGGGTTTTAGCAATTCTGGGGTGGCCCTCGATCAAGGAATCATGATAACCGGACATGACTTGTTCTCGTAGTTCTTGGTTTGGTAAGAATAAACAATTCCTGAAGTAGGGCAACTGATCTTTTACCATGTAATGTTCTCCTTGTGCACCCCACGCTTGTAATTGCTCCAGACTCATCAGGTTTTGGATTTATTGTAATTCGTTCTGAGTTATGGTTGCTGTGATTCCTAGGAGCTTGTCACTCGGGATGATTGCTGTTGGGTCAGGGGTCTGATACCCTTGCTCTTCCACCCTCATATGGGAAAGGGCATCGGCCTTCCCGTTTTTCACCCCTGGTCGAAATGTCATCACGTAGTCATATTCAGCAAAAAAAAAGAGCCCAACATAGTTGTCGTGAGGATTGGGCCTTTGCCATTTTTAGGTACTGGAGATTCTGGTGGTCAGTTATTACAGTGATTGTGTGTCTGGCGCCCAAGAGGTAGTGCCGCCATGCCTTAAAGGCTGACTTAATGGCCAGGAGTTCTTTGTCCGTAATAGCGTAATTGAGTTCAGGGGGGTGTGAATTTACGTGACCCGAAGGCAACAGGGTATAACTGGCCCGTTTTGGGGTCCTTTTGTGAGAGGATGGCTCCGATAGCCGTGCTTGAGGTGTCCGTTTCCACCAGGTATGGGAGATCAGGGCGAGGCATAAGATTGGGGAAGATGTGAATCTTGCTTTGAGTTCCTGGAAAGCCTCCTCGGCTTCTGTTGTCCACTGAAACTTTTTGTTGCTTTTCCTTAGTAATGACTTGATGGGATGCACGATTTGCGAAAATCCTGGGATGAACCGGCGGTAGAAGGTTGCAAAACCCAGCATACTTTGAACCCCCTTGAATGAATTTGGGGATGGCCAGTTCAGGATAGCATCTAGCTTGTGTAAATCCATTCGGATTCCATTCGGGCTGAGAATAAAGCCCAGGAATTCCACCTCGGAGACGTGGAATGAGCACTTTTCGAGCTTGGCGTACAGCTGGTGTTGACGGAGTTTCTCCGATACGGATCGGACGTGTTTAACGTGGTCCTGCTTTGATGTGGAATATACTAGGATATCGTCGATGTACACTAGAGCACAGGCATCAATCAATTCCCGTAGGACACTGTTCATGAAGTATTGAAATGCAGCAGGCGCGCTGCAAAGGCCAAAGGACATTACTTGATATTCGTACAAGCATTATTTGGTGCGAAAAGCAGTTTTCCATTCGTCCCCCTGTTTTACACGAACAAGGTGATATGCCCCCCTCAGGTCTAATTTTGTGTAGATTTGGGCATCTTTGACTTGATCAAGCAATTCAGGGATCAGTGGCAGGGAGTAGCACATTTTTACGGTAATCTGGTTCAGTGTGCGATAGTTGATGCACGTTCTCAAGTCCCCTCCTTTTTCGGGACGAAGAATAGAGGACGGGCTGCTGGTGACTTCGAGGGACGGATGTTAGGCAGAAACCTGTGCAGTTCCCTCTGGGACCACTGCAAACGATTTAGGACTACAGGTGTTTGACAGTAAACCCACTTGGTAGCAGTCTGTACCACACAGATTCACTTGGTAGCTGTGGCTGAGCAGTCAGACTTCCCTCAAGAAGAGTTAGGCAGTATACAGAGTATTCACAATAGGTCAATGGAACAAGTAAACACTGACCAGGGTTTGGTGTAAAAGAGATATAATTATTTATTTAAAACTACATCTAGAAAAACACACAGGCACTAATAGTAAACAATTCAAAAACACAGTCACTAAAAGATATACACTCCCTTAAAAGAATATTAGACAAGTCTTAAGTAAAGTCCCACTTATTTTCAGACCGCGGTGAGCGCTTAACGTAGATGGCACTCTAATAATTTGTTTTTAAAGGGAGAGAAAAGCAGAGAATAAATTGAAACAGATCCCAACACTTTTTCACGAACACGACAAGGGAGGAAGGCAAAGTAACACTAAGAATTCAGAGTCAGTAGGCCGGATCCACTTAAGAGGATCCAAACGGAATGTGTCCAAGGTCACACAGTTGCAGTGCACAAATGTCTTGTAACGGTTCGAAAAGGAGTTGGATCAAAGAGAGGGACCAGTTAGAGGGTCAAGGCGGCCAGCCCAGTCCAGAAGGTTAAGGAGTTATTATTACCTTGTAGCAATCTTTAGAAAGGGAGGCCTGGCGGACACGGTACCTTAAAGTGGTGAGAACACTCCAAAGGGGGTAGTTGTTCCTGGAAGCGGATGCAAGTCGGTGCTTCGTCCGGGGGAAGAGAGGATCTCGTCGGGGAGGAAGACAGGAGTCCTTTGCACTGCCAGGGAAGAAACCAGCCACAGAGTTTCTCAGGAACAAGGAGCGGTCTGTTGATTCGCGGTTCAGTGGTGAGTGGCTATCCGGCTTTCGGGACGCTTGGCACGGGCAATTCGACCACAAACTGGTCTGGGGTGCGAAGAAAGAAGGTAAACTAGTTGTGCCCACCAGTCAGGGGAAGAAGCCTCTCCAGCTGGGAGATCTTCTCTGTCGTCGGGAAGTGGTGAGTTGGTTCCTCAGGGCTCCACCGGTGGTGTCGTTGTGGTAGGTCGGCTCAGCTTCTCCCTCGTCGGATTCTCAGGTCCTGTGGTGACTTCTGAAGTTCCAGTCCCCAAAGCCCTGCTTTTATGCAGCATACCCCCATTCACTCAGCCTAGCTGTCAATCAAACATGCTAAGTGGTGAGCCGGCCGGCTCACCACTTGGGCCGATCACACAAGAGTGCGACTTGAGTTACCAAGGTAACTCAGTCTAGGGTGCCTAAACCCCCTCCCACACCCCCTGTGGTACCCAGACAGAGTGGCACCACTTTTGGAGGCTTCTGTGGAGAAGCCCGCCAAAAAGTGGAACAAAGGGCTCGACTTGGATTGGAGTCGCAGAAGAGAACACAAACGCCATTTTAGAATCGAGTCTTGGCAAAAAATACCAACCGGCGAATTAATATTAAATAAATAAACTGGCGGTATGTTCGAGGCTATGAGAATTAAATAATTAAAGATGGTAGCCTCGAACAATGGGAAAATCCCATAGGGAAATATTCCCGGTCGAATATAAAAAGTAGTATCTACTGCCACCAACCAAAACTCGATCAGGGGGGACAGAGACGTGCCCCCTCGACTAACTGACCCCGGGGCAATCGAATTGCCCCGACCAGTACGTCCACAATATGATGGTTTGTACTGGTTTCTGTTAATAATTTGGGCCTAGTAAAGCCAATGGTGACTTTACATGCCCTGGGAGACAGTAGTCAGTCCCAGGGTATGGAGTCTATGGTGGGGTGTCACTATGACACCCCTGTGTTACGGCACAGAGGGTGCTGTGTAACACACATAGTAAAAACACATGAGACCTTATGGAGTAAAGGACCCCATAGCCCATAAAACACATTAACAGTCAAAGGAACACCATAAATCATGTCCAAGAGTGGGAGAAAATGAGTCTCACTCTTGGCAGGAGAAAAAGGAGAAAAAAAACTCCAGAAATCCAGCAAAGCTGCTGGAGGACTCACTAGGTTAGGAAATTCAGCCTAAAGAGTGAATTCTCCCTAACACTCGCCCCCCCCAGACTAAGGGACGGGATGATTTAATCCACTCCTGGATGAATCTCATACCTCTAGTCGATGGCATACATCCTAGAGAGACCATCAGCATTTTGGTGGTGACACCCTAACTTATGTTCAGTGGTAGAGTCAAAGGTTTTCCTTTGTAAGTTATATGACCTACAAACCCTTTGAGGAACATCAGTCTTTTTAAAGTTATAGGGGATCTGGTTGACCAGTCCCTCAGAAGTTGATACAACTTCTGAACCTGTGTTAGGCTTTTTTTAAGGGGTTCTTATAAAGGATTCCTTTAGATCTAGAGGGGCCTCCAGAGGTCCTCACCACCTCTCTGTTGGGAGAAGGTTGGGTTTTAGGCCTCTTGGTTGGAGGGGGTGGAGATAAGCAAGGTACATGCTTCTCCTTCCTCTTAGATCTACCTTTACCTACTAGGAGTTTCCCCCTTAAGACTAGGAATTGAGTTGGAGTCTTCTGTGGAAGGTCCAACAGTCTGAAGGTTTCTGGCCTTAGACTTTTCTTTTCTGGTTTTCCACCAGCACTGAGAATTACCAGTTCTCTTAGGCCTGGTTAGGGTTCCAGTAGGTCTATCCACTTTTTCCTCAGAAGTAGGGGGAGTCAGAGACTCTATAACTGGGGGAACAATGATGGAGCTTGGTTGGGGCTCCCATTTCCCTAACATTTTAGCCTGCAATTTGCCTGGGTCAGAGGTCAACTTACCAACACCAGGGCTTGTAGTGGGGTTCTCAGTAGAGGTTGCCACAGGCTTAGAGTGGTTCCTTAGGGTGGCATCTCGAGCCAATTTGGTTTGGTTCTGGGTCTCCATACTGGGAGGCCTGGGGGTACTGGATACTACTCCTAGAGTTCTTAGATCATTCCCCAACAGGACTCTCCCAGGCACCTCAGTCACACTGACAGGAATCAACACTGTCATGTCATTACACTGAATGAGGGCTGGTAGAATTGGAACCATTTGGACAGGGCCTCCAGACATATTAGTGGGACCTTTGGGTGCCTTAGCAACATCCTCAGGACTGAAAAAGCTTTCATCCACTACTGTTCTGCTGGCCCCAGAGTCTCGCCTAGCAGGGGTATCCTGGCCATTGACAAGAACACTGTCCATATAATAAACTTTAGAGTTTTCTGGTATGGAGTTGTACACACTCCTATTCTGATCACTAACCAGACCCATGGACTCTACTGTTACACTTGCTTGAAGACCCAAAGGCTCTTCAGCAAAGACTTCAAAGTGAGCACTAGCCATTTGGACTTCCTCCTCAAGAGGGAAGGCTAAGAAGACTGTGCTGATCCATGTAGGTCTACCCTTACATCTGGGATCTCCTTTGATGTGGTCAGTTGCCCCACAGAGATAACATGTTCCAAATGCTCTTTGGAAGGGTGGCTTGGCCTGACCTCCTTACCCTGGTTATTTTGTTGTGTGGGGCCCTCTTTGGGTTGGGAGGTATTAGAAATCTCTTGGTTCCCTTTTGGTGGCTGCTTTCCCTCATCCTTTTTCTGAGTGACCCCTGAATCCTTGTAAGTGGCCCTGTTGGCAACCCACAAGTCAGCAGCCTTAGCTAGCTTCCTGGAATCTAATTTCTTTGAATCAGCCAAGTGCTGTCTGAGCTCAGGAGAGCAGGCATCATAAATTGATTCCAACATAACAAGATCTCTCATTCCCTCATAAGTGTTCACCTTGTAACCCTTAATCCATCCCTCAATTTTTTTCAAACACTCACTCACCCAGGTAGCCCAAGGGGTACCATCATTCTTTTTGAGGGTCCTAAACCTCTTAAGGTACTGGGAAGGGGTCTTCCCAAATCTAGCTATCAAAGCTAGTTTCACACATTCATAATCCTTCTTATCCACCTCCCCCAACTCCATTACCACATCAGTTGCAACAGGGGGAAGCCTAGAGAACAACCAGGGAAGTAACTAATCCTGGAGCCCATGATTATACTCAAACATTTTAACCAATCCAACACATCCAATTTAGGTTCATACATACCCACTAATTCCTTAGGCATCCGGGGTCTTTTGGGACTGGAACTCCTAGAGGAACCAGAGGAGAGAGAAGCATTTTCCACAGACAACTTTTTCATTTCTAGCTCATGATTAAGCTCTATTTCTCTGAGTCTTAACTCAGCTTGCTTCTGCTCAGCCTGGGCATTCATTCTTCTGAACTCTAGCTCTTGGTTTCTTTCAGATTGAGCAATAAAACGTTTGTACTCTAATTCAAGCTTCATTTTTTCAAGTTCAAAATAAGCAGGGTTACATGTGGGACCTGGTATAGGCCCAGTAGGTACAGTAGGTAAGGCAGACAGAGGCTCAGAGTGGCTAACTTCATTAGGTTCACTTTCCTCTTCTGACTCACTATCAAGACTTTGATTCAGATCAATACCATCACTGTTTTCTACATTTGCTGGGGGGGTAGATTCCTCTGTACCACCCAGACTTTGGTTTTCTAACAATCTTTCTATAAGTTCCATTTTCTTGCCGTTCTCAGAGAGATTCTTATGTCTACACAATACTTTTAAGCAATCAGCAGTTTTGGCAGACAATGATTCTAGGGTATAACTCTCCATAGCAGACATAGTTAGAAAATCAGCTTTTTAGTGCTAAGCTCTGTGGTTAGTTGTCCTAAAGTGTTCAACAAGCACTCTAAAGTGTATACTCAATACAAATCCCACCTCTGTACACCAGTGTTAGGCAGAAACCTGTGCAGTTCCCTCTGGGACCACTGCAAAAGATTTAGGACTACAAGTGTTTGGCAGTAAACCCAATTGGTAGCAGTCTGTACCACACAGATTCACTTGGTAGCTGTGGCTGAGCAGTCAGACTTCCCTCAAGAAGAGTTAGGCAGTATACAGAGTATTCACAATAGGTCAAGAGAACACAATGGAACAAGTAAACACTGACCAGGGCTTGGTGTAAAAGAGATATAATTATTTAGTTAAAACCACATCTAGAAAAACACACAGGCACTAATAGTAAGCAATTCAAAAACACGGTCACTAAAAGATATACACTCCCTTAAAAGAATATTAGACAAGTCTTAAGTAAAGTCCCACTTATTTCCAGACAGCGGTTAGCGCTTAACGTAGATGGCACTCTAATAACTTGTTTTTAAAGGGAGAGAAAAGCAGAGAATAAATTGAAACAAATCCCAACACTTTTACACGAACACAACAAGGGAGGAAGGCAAAGTAACACTAGGAATTCAGAGTCAGTAGGCCGGATCCGCTTCAGAGGATCCAAACGGAATGTGTCCAAGGTCGCACGGTTGCTGTGCACAAAAGTCTTGTAACGGTTCAAAAAGGAGTTGGATCAAAGAGAGGGACCAGTTAGAGGGTCAAGGCGGCCAGCCCAGTCCAGAAGGTTAAGGAGTTATTATTACCTTGTAGCAATCTTTAGAAAGGGAGGCCTGGTGGACACAGTACCTTAAAGTGGTGAGAACACTCCAGGAGGGGCAGTTGTTCCTGTCAGCGGATGCAAGTCGGTGCTTCGTCCGGGGAAAGAGAGGATCTCGTCGGGGAGGAAGACAGGAGTCTGTTGCACTGCCAGGGAAGAAACCAGCCGCAGAGTTTCTCAGGTACAAGTTGCGGTCCGTTGATTAGCGGTTCAGTGGTGAGTGGCTATCCGGCTGCCGGGGTGCTTGGCACAGGCAATTCGACCACAAACCGGTCTGGGGTGCGAAGAAAGAAGGTAAACTGGTTGTGCCCAACAGTCAGGGGAAGAAGCCTCTCCAGCCGGGAGATCTTCTCTGTCGTCGGGAAGTGGTGAGTCGGTTCCGCAGGGCTCCACCGGTGGTGTTGTCGTGGTAGTTCGGCTCAGCTTCTCCCTCGTCGGATTCTCAGGTCCTGTGGCGACTTCTGAAGTTCCAGTCCCCAAAGCCCTGCTTTTATGCAGCATACCCCCATTCACTCAGCCTAGCTGTCAATCAAACATGCTAAGTGGTGAGCCGGCCGGCTCAAAAACAAAGAGGTGATGGCTGGAAGGTTTAGAATTAATCTTAACCACTGGCGTTGCTCTGGGCAACCCTCCAGACCACCTTTCTTCACCTGCCAAGCCATTACAGAAGGGGAAAGACCATATGCAAATCAGGCTTGGCCTCACCCCAAAAGGGGCAGTCCAGCCCGAACTGCTAGGTCGCATCCCTTCTGCACGAGACCACAAGCATCCCCAAACATGTTTCGCCCTTGTTGGGGCTCATCAGTGAGAAGTAGCTTGGGTCTCTAGGCCCAGCAGGCACGGGACCCACGTCTGGGCATACCCGTCCCACTCGGGGTGACAAAGCAAAAACAAAGAGGTGATGGCTGGAAGGTTTAGAATTAATCTTAACCACTGGCATTGCTCTGGGCAACCCTCCAGACCACCTTTCTTCACCTGCCAAGCCATTACAGAAGGGGAAAGACCATATGCAAATCAGGCTTGGCCCCACCCCAAAAGGGGCAGTCCAGCCCGAACTGCTAGGTCACATCCCTTCTGCACAAGACCACAAGCATCCCCAAACATGTTTCGCCCTTGTTGGGGTTCATCAGTGAGGAGTAGCTTGGGTCTCTAGGCCCAGCAGGCACGGGACCCACGTCTGGGCATACCAGTCCCACTCGGGGTGACAAAGCAAAAACAAAGAGGTGATGGCTGGAAGGTTTAGAATTAATCTTAACCACTGGCGTTGCTCTGGGCAACCCTCCAGGCCACCTTTCTTCACCTGCCAAGCCATTACAGAAGGGGAAAGACCATATGCAAATCAGGCTTGGCCCCACCCCAAAAGGGGCAGTCCAGCCCGAACTGGCCGGCTCACCACTTGGGCCAATCACACAAGAGTGCGACTTGAGTTACCAAGGTAACTCAGTCCAGGGTGTATAAACCCCCTCCCGCAACCCCTGTGGTACCCAGACAGAGTGGAAACACTTTTGGAGGCTTCTGTGGAGAAGCCCGCCAAAAAGTGGAACAAAGGGCTCGACTTGGGTTGGAGTCGCAGAAGAGAACACAAACGCCATTTTAGAATCGAGTCTTGGCAAAAAATACCAACCGGTGAATTAATATTAAATAAATAAACCAGCGGTATGTTCGAGGCTATGAGAATTAAATAATTAAAGTTGGTAGCCTCGAACAATGGGAAAATCCCATAGGGAAATATTTGCGGTCGAATATAAAAAGTAGTATCCACTGCCACCAGCCAAACTCGATCAGGGGGGACGGAGACGTGGCCCCTCGAATAAGAGACTTCGGGGCAATCTAATTGCCCCGACCAGTACGTCCACAATATGATGGTTTGTACTGGTTTCTGTTAATAATTTGGGACTAGTAAAGCCAATGGTGACTTTACATGCCCTGGGAGACAGTAGTCAGTCCCAGAGTATGGAGTCTATGGTGGGGTGTCACTATGACACCCCTGTGTTACGGCACGGAGGGTGCTGTGTAACACACATAGTAAAAACACATGAGACCCTATGGAGTAAAGGACCCCCTAGCCCATAAAACACATTAACAGTAAAAGGAACACCATAAATCATGTCCAAGAGTGGGAGAAAAAGAATCTCACTCTTGGCAGGAGAAAAAAAACAAACTCCAGAAATCCAGCAAAGCTGCTGGGGGACTCACTAGGTTAGGAAATTCAGCCTAAAGAGACAATTCTCCCTAACAACAGATGAACCCGTTGGCCAGGTATTGGTCAAGATAGGCCTTCAGGTGCTGGTTTTCTGGTTCCGTGAGTGCGTAAATTCGTCCACAAGGGATTTGTGCGCCGGGTATCAGGTCAATTTGGCAATCGTATGGTCTATGCGGTGGCAGGATATTAGCCTGTTCTTTCTGAAAGACATCTTGAAAGTCATGGTATTCACTTGGTAGGGTGCAGATTGCAACAGTCGCAAGCGTGGAGGTTCTGGTCTCTATTGGTTGTCTCTCTTGGCGATAACATGTGTGGGCGCAAGTCTCGGGAAAGGCCAATTCTTTTGCTTGCCAATCGATTTGAGGATTGTGAGCTACCAACCATGTCATTTCCAAAATCAACCGGAACTGTGGTGCCTTAATGAGGTCGAAAACGATAGATTCTTGGTGTGCATCCTGGCACAGAAGGGTTAAAGCTGCAGTGCATTGGGATACTGGACCAGAAGCTATTTGCGTGCCGTCGACAGTGGTAACAGTGTCGGTGGTTGATTTAGGGTGTAACGGAAGCCCCATCTTTGCCGCAAGATCCTGGTCGATGTAATTCCCAACGGCTCCACTCTCTATGTACGCTCTTACTGCGTGCATCCAAGATGGTTGTTGCTGATTGATCAAGACCACAGATGGGAAGGTCTGTAGTTCACTTTCTTCGCTCGACAAGTGGACCCCTACAATTGCCGGGCTGGGGAGTTTTCCGAATCCTTGATGGGATCTTCCTTGTCCGTGGCCCCTACCGTCTTCCTCGGTGGCTTCACAGGGCACTCTTTAATGAAATGACCTGACCTTTCACAGTACAGACATAACTGCTGCTGTCTCCTTTTATCCCTTTCCACTTTAGTCAAGGGGGATCTGACCCCCTAGATTTGCATTTGTTCTCCTGAACCTTCTGTTGTTCGGGCAGTATTGTCCTTTGAACACACATACATAGGGCGAAGGTCCGGTCTGGTTCGATCTGCTCTTCGGTCCTGCAACCTATGATCCAGTTGAACAATAATGTCAATGAATTCTGAGCAGTCTTTCGGGGGGTTCACTACTTGTGCGAGAACGTCGTTGAGCTCCCCCCGCAACCCCTGATGAAATAACGTGGTTCTCTTCTCCACTGGCCATTCTGCTTCAACTACGAGCCTATTGAACGTTCCTATGTATGTTAATAGGTCTTGATTCCCTTGGCGTAGGGACAGAAGTTTGTTGTCTAATTCCTTCCTCTTGAGTACGACGGGCGAACAGCTTTTCCATTTCCTGCTGAAAGCCCCTGAAGTCATGCAGCAAAGGATCGTCTTGGGCCACAAAGGGTACCGACCAGTCCGCGGCGCTACCACTCAGGTAGGATAGCACAAAAGTGAACCGTGATTGGTCATTTGGAAAGGCCCCTGGCCTAAATAGGAAGTGCAGGCGGCACTGGTTCATGAACGTTGCAAACCTCTTGGGATCCCCTGTAAATGTTGCGTGCATCCAAGATGGTTGTTGCTGATTGATCAAGACCACAGATGGGAAGGTCTGTAGTTCACTTTCTTCGCTCGACAAGTGGACCCCTACAATTGCCGGGCTGGGGAGTTTTCCGAATCCTTGATGGGATCTTCCTTGTCCGTGGCCCCTACCGTCTTCCTCGGTGGCTTCACAGGGCACTCTTTAATGAAATGACCTGACCTTTCACAGTACAGACATAACTGCTGCTGTCTCCTTTTATCCCTTTCCACTTTAGTCAAGGGGGATCTGACCCCCTAGATTTGCATTTGTTCTCCTGAACCTTCTGTTGTTCGGGCAGTATTGTCCTTTGAACACACATACATAGGGCGAAGGTCCGGTCTGGTTCGATCTGCTCTTCGGTCCTGCAACCTATGATCCAGTTGAACAATAATGTCAATGAATTCTGAGCAGTCTTTCGGGGGGTTCACTACTTGTGCGAGAACGTCGTTGAGCTCCCCCCGCAACCCCTGATGAAATAACGTGGTTCTCTTCTCCACTGGCCATTCTGCTTCAACTACGAGCCTATTGAACGTTCCTATGTATGTTAATAGGTCTTGATTCCCTTGGCGTAGGGACAGAAGTTTGTTGTCTAATTCCTTCCTCTTGAGTACGACGGGCGAACAGCTTTTCCATTTCCTGCTGAAAGCCCCTGAAGTCATGCAGCAAAGGATCGTCTTGGGCCACAAAGGGTACCGACCAGTCCGCGGCGCTACCACTCAGGTAGGATAGCACAAAAGTGAACCGTGATTGGTCATTTGGAAAGGCCCCTGGCCTAAATAGGAAGTGCAGGCGGCACTGGTTCATGAACGTTGCAAACCTCTTGGGATCCCCTGTAAATTGTTCGGGCGGGGCCAGGGGAACTGCCCCAGGAAGGGTTATCTGAACGGGATTGGCTGATGGCGCTGGCATCGAAGGCACGCTTCCCGGCAATGGTGCATGCCTTGCTTGTGACTGGAGAAGTTGCCGGCTTAAATCATCAGTGCGTTCTTTGGCTACTATCAGCTCTCTCCTCAGAGTGTTGGTCTCCTATCTGGCTGTATGTACTTCGGAACATAGCTGCCCCAACATGTGGGCTAACTGGTTGGTTTCTGAGGTTTCCATGACTCCCAGGTGGATTTTGATGTGAGGCTTTGCGTTCTGTAACGCTCACCTGGTATCCACGGGGATGTCACTCAGCCTGTTCTGACCAATTACGACCTCAAACCCTTCCCTGGAGGCTATTCGACTGGAGACTGGGCCTGAAGCATAGGTTTGGTAGAGTTTAACTCCGTATTGTCTCTGTGTGCTTGAACCCCTTGTTCCCCGGGGTCCAACCCTTCCCTTTGATCCACAGCTCACCTTGTTTTCTTGGATAGTGTGCTCTCCGTCCTGCTTTCACCGCAGGGGCGCGTTGATTGATGTGGGCTTGTTGCTGCCTAGTTACTTCACTGGCAAGAGTCCGACAGGTAAGTATATTGAGTTTTTTGAACAGTTCTCTAACTTTGTTCCTTTCCTTCCTTAGATGATGGCCGGCGTCCGGGGATTGCGGCGTGCTGCTGAGATGAGTAGCGCTGAAGGTGAGTGAGAGCACGATGCGCGATGCATCCCTTTCGTATTTGCATTGAACTAAGTTCTTTTTCTGTGTCTTGTAGGTGCCGCGACATTTTCAGCGTGGATGCCGGTTATAAAGAACAAATGTGGTGGGTAAGCGCGGTATGCAGCGCCTCTAGATGTTTCCACGCTAACCTGGAGTGTCTTTTCCCTCTTGCAGACGGATGAGAAGTTCCGGAGGCAGAGTTCCCCCAGAGCGGCTGGAATTCAGGTAAGCGTTTGAATCTCGTACAGTATTTAAAAATAAGCGAAGGTTTGCAGAATGCTTACTAATGCTTTTTTTCTGTTCTTTTCCCTTTTCCTTATGAAGCGGCGTGCCGGGATGGGAATGACACCGCCGAAGATGCCCGCAGAACAGAAGGAGCAATGAATGATGGGCAGAAGCGCCGCAAGGTAAGGCTGTTCCCAACAGTGTTCTTGTTCTTGCAGGAGCTGAGCGCAGAAGAAAAATACAGAGCTACTGGAGACCGATCTGAACACGGTGAGTGTCATGCTGCAGGTGCAGAAAACGCAAAGCATGTTTCTCAGCCTGGGTGTGGCTTAAATAGGCTCTGGGTATCCCAGGTGTCTCTGAGCTGAACCACACCCAAAAGGCTAGACTGCACATGCAGTTCTGGGAACCGAAATATGGAGGGCATCCATCTTGTCCCCATCGATGCACTACAAGTCCAATCCCCAATGTTATCCCATGGGAGTGAGTGAGTCTGGTGCCACAAGTGCCAAGTCTGACTCCAAGTAGGTCTTTGGAGGGATGGAGAGGCGCTTGAGGGCCATGTAGGTGATCGTGGCCTGGCTCCAGCCTGACATCTTGGAGGGCTGGGGACATGAGTGGCAGGAATCATCACACTGACCCCAGATGCATGAAGTGGGAAGAACAGCAGGAAGAATGAGGAGCACACTCACCATTTTGCACCAGTCCCCAGTGTGCCCATGGGTGACAAAGATGCAGCAATACTGCCATGCAGAATTTATAAAACACAAGAATTCCTTTTTAAAGGCTTGCAGATGCTCACAGGAAATAACCCCATGGAAAAACAAATAAATTGAGCCACCTAACATCATTATAACTAATCAATTAATGCATTATCAAATGGCGCTGTGTAAGCCATGCCCGGCTTCAGGAAAATTACAGCAAAGTACACTTGTCTCACTGAACACCAGCAGCAGTGGGGATTCGTGAAGGCCTCAGGAATGCACCTCGCTAATCCAGGAGTAGCTTAAGGCCGTGCAGCAAGATAAGATTATTTTTCTTTGAACCACAGTGAACTCTGGCAGACAAGCATTTTTAATTCTTCATAAATACGAGTAATTCAGAACAGAAAGCCCAGAGCACAGTGTTTTTCTCTGAGAACGAAATAAATTTTCGCAAGATCCAGACATCATTTGGAACATAATTGTAACAAGAATGCCTTAGGTCTGGCCAATCACCACTCGAGGCCCCAGGGGCAGAGCGCCTTACTCAGCTAAAACCAATGGGAACACATTCACAATGCAACATTTTTAGAATTAGGTAATTGGGAAGAACAGCCAAGCCAGCCCCCTGACAATGGAGGACTAATCATTAGTGTTTCTATAAGGGAACTATATGTGACCAATCACTCAGCAGCCAATCTCAGGATGAGATAGGTTTCTGGGAGCTGGCCCAGTTTTGTGATGTCAGCATGCCTGCTGGTGTGTTACAAAACTGGCTTGCAAGCCAGTCCCTCGGAGAGAGTGTGCCTGGATTTTCTCGATGCACGAATCCCTGTGTGTTTTTGTTTGCTGGCCAGAAATAAACCACAGTTTGGAACATGCTGCTTGCTTGGACTCTGCTGCATTCCTTCTGGGCAAAGTGGGAGGTACTGGTGCCTCCCGTACCCCAATACTCCCAGAAGCCTGGTGGGCGGTCCAATTTCTCCCCAACACTTCCCTAACCCTTTCCTTTCTGCTACTCAGCGTCTACAAAAGTGTATTGGTGTGATATATAAATACAAATACTATCCTTATGATTGAAGTCCTCTCAGGGAGTAGGAGTAGTATATGAAGCATATCCAAAGATTATTCAATGGCTTTATTTGACTCTGAAAAGTAATTTTGAGGTGTATTTGAATTGTTACAATACGTTGCCTTTTTAAAGAATGCTTATTTAAAACTGACGTTAAATAAATAACTATTTATAACTGAAACCTTGAGTGTAAGTGTTACTTGGCTAATTGTGTTTACGGATTTTGATTGTACAGCTCTACAGCTCATATTTACCCCTCTTGAGATAGGCCTCGCTGCTCAGTCACACTACCAACTTGTGTATTACAGACCTAAACCAAAAGGTGGGTTACCTAATCCCAAACAGATAAGTGTTGTGTAGTCTCACTTAGTGTGACTACACCAATTCTTACCTAACACCCCTTCCTTATGTCTCCTTTTCCCCATCCATCCCAGTAGGATACTTAGAAACTCAACCCTCATCACTTTTCCAACATGAACACTTTCTCACACTATGAACGACAACCGACTAATACCAGAGACGTTTACCTGACATGTCCCAACATTATTGTCAGGCAGAATCAGGCTATTGCCGACAATTACACTCACCTGACTGCCCTTTCCCTTCCCCACTGGGATAAAAGGCAGATCACAAGAACACATTTGGAGTAAGGCTGAACGCATGAGGAAGCAGGTATTCCAGGACGGCAGATCAAACGGAGGAGAAAGGCGGCAAGGCCTGAAAGGACGTCAAGGAGGGAGTTACCCTGCCCTTTACAACCCAGACGTGCAAAGCCTCTGACAAAAGAAAGAAGCATAAGACCGGGACTCGCAGCTGGGCAATGGTGTGACGGATGTCAGCGGTACATGGAAACCTCTCGCACTAATAGCCAGACAGGGGAGACACGGTTGCCATCGTGGTACCGTCCTTGACTCCAGCGGCAAAAGAAACGCTGAGTTCAGCACAGCCGGTGAGTCGGAAGAACCTGGCAGTGAGCCAGACTATGCTAGACTCAAGGTTGCAGTGGCAACATTAACAATATTAAAAGACAGAGGTCTTTGTGAACGAACTTGGTACCAGAGATAGACTGGTCTGGCTCCCCGTGGTCACTCATTCGAAAGTCTGTGGCTGGTACCCATCTCCTGAACAAGGAAAGTATTGAATGGGAAAATAGTGAAACTACAAGTACCAAGAGACCATAGCCAAAGCTGGCATAAGGTGTCAAGGTGGTCATACAATAGTCAAGCCAAAGCCCGTGACATGTTGTAGAAATTGTGAAATGTGCAAAGTGTGAACCCTACTGACGGAATTGTGAAACTGGCATTTGCACCCAGCTAAGGGGAACGCTGTCCGAACTATGACATTGTGAAAGCACGCACTTGCCATAGAATAATCGAGTGACCCTGCGAGACGTGATCGCCCATCAGAAGCCTCTGTTTCAATTAGCAGGTGTTTTGAGAGGCTAACAATGAAAGAAGAATCAGAGCCCAGCTGAGGGGGATCCCTGGGTGAAGAGTAACCACCCGATTTGAAAGTTACCAGAAGGAACTGTTTTTGTTTTATTGGTTTTGGAATATCAGGCTACTCTGAAGCAAGAGACTTTGCATGAGAAGAGACTTGGGCACAGAAGGCCCTGATATAGAGAAAAGGAACTGTAAGCTCGTGCCAGAAGTCCAGGAGTATGCTGTGCTCCAGAGTCCTGCCTTTTCCTGTGCTAAAAACGTGGGGAAGGGAGACCCCGGCGTTAACATCCTGACTTATCATTTTTTGAACACTTCTTTCTTTTCTTGTGAAACATTACCCCTACACTATTTTGTAGCATAGCGGTAAAGACTGGCAATATTTTATTTTAGTATAGGCCCTTTTTATTTGACTAGACTCCACCAGGACTGTATGTTTAGTATTCGATGGTCATAGCTTGCTCCCATCTTAGATTTAGGGTTAGATTAGGCTTTTATCTCACCCATTTTACAGTTTAATAAACACCCTTGAATTGTGATCACTTGTGTCTGTCTTGCTGCTTTGATACCATGCCTTCCTTACGGTGCACTTTCTATCATTCGCATTATTCAGTTTGCGCACTCAGCCCTGTAAAGACCATCATTTATTGCCCACAAAGTGGTCACGGGTGTCATGAATTGCAGGGTGCGCCCCTTTTGGGCCTCATGGTCCCTGTCACAATGGACTTATACACATTAATACCTCCAATATGGCCGTCCAACGCATTCCCTTCTCGCTCCATGCGTTGGACGTAACCTTTCTCTATTTCTAGACCAGGCCTTCCGCGGCCCCGCGTGTCTCAATGCTATAGCGACTAGCGACCAGACGTGTGCTCCATAGCTTGCAGTTCTTCTCCTTTCCACTCCGCTTTCCCTTCCCCGAACCCCCCCCCCCTTCTTCCTCCTAGATTCTAGTTCTAGCAAACTTACCTTGTCTCCTGCATTCCTGGATTCGGCCTCCTGGAAAACTGAACGCATTCTGGATTCGGCAGAGACACGGCCCGCCTTCTTCAAGACCCGATCCATCCGAAAGAAGGCAGCATCAAGGGACACCGGTAAAGAACGGATTCAGGTGAGAAAGGGGAACTCCTTGACAGTTTGAGACGCCACCCAATCGAAAGCGATATTGACATGGAGGCTGCTGTACAGGACTTGATGCGTCGTATGCAGGAACTATCAACCGAGAATCTGAAAGCAGAGAACGCTGCTCTCAAACAATTGGTCCTATCCCGGGATTCTGCTACACAAGAGAGTGTTATACTGGGCTGAGTCGTGAATAAATACGACGGCTCAGCAAAAACCCTTTGTGCATTCCTGGATTCGTGCTTGGTTCACTTTACCTTCAAGCCTTACTATTTTGCGACCCCCAGAGCCAAGGTGGGTTTTATAATCGCTCACCTTTCCGGGAATGCCTTGACTTGGGACACTCCCCTCGTTAACTCTAGTGATGCCCTCCTGGATGATTATGATGGGTTTATACGGGCCCTAAAAGACATGTTTGACCGCCCTGAGCAGGTCTATAGCGCACAAGAACGCTTGTTAGACTTTCAGCAAGGGGCCCAGGATATGCTCACGTATGTGACCCGATTTTAACAACTGGCAAAGGAAGCCGACTGGTCCACTGAGGCGAGTTTTACCCTGTTCAGTAGAGGATTGAACGAAGAAATTAAGGATGAGCTGGCCAGAGTGGCACGACCAAGCTCATTCCAGGCATTTATGGATCTTGCCATGCAGATTGACTTCCGTATCCAGGAAAGGAAGTCAGAAAAGAAGAAATCCAGGGGAACTCCTTCCAAGGTATCATTTGAGGGTGCCCCGAGACCGGAAATCAACCCAAGCCCAGTTTCAGAATTAGAGCCCATGCAGATTGGGGCCTTTCGTGGACCTATATCTCCACAAGAGAGAATGAGGAGAATTCATACGGGCTTGTGCATGTACTGCTCCTCAGATAATCATTTGGTTAGGTAGTGTCCTTTAGCACCCCCTCACTATTCGGGAAACACCAGTTCCCGATCCTAGGTGGAGCAGAGCTTCTGGAGAGAGATGTTTGCTCCACATCCATTCCATCCTTGAACTCTCCTGGACAAAACAATTTGGTGGTACTACAGGCCTTTTTATCACCATCCAAGAATACAAACTATTCCATTTTGGCCCTGGTAGACTGCGGAGCTATGAGAATATTCATTGATCATGAGTGGGTTGACAGACATCAGATTCCCTACGAATCACGAAGCACCTTGCAGCCTGTGGAGGCTATCGATGAAAGACCCCTCACATCAGGACCCATAAGCCTTCAGACCAAGGAGATCCAGCTTTCAAAAAATCACCAATGAGAGCTGATCAGGTTTGACATTATTAAGTCAGCTCATTACCCAAAAACACAACCCATATATCAACTGGTCTGCGGATTCCCTATTCCTAGGCTCGGAGTTTTGCATGTCTCATTGTCTAGCCCTAGAACCTCCATTAACACACCCAAAGGAACCAACAAAGGAACAACAGACACCACTAATGGTATCCAATGTCATGCAAGTTCCTGAAGTCTACCAAGCTTATGCTGATGTGTTTTCGACTGCCATTGTCCAGGCCTTACCCCCACACAGACCTGAAGACTGTGCAATAGATACGGAACCCTCATCAGTGATTCCCTTCGGCAGGATGTTCATTCTTTCCGAACCCAAGTAGAAGGCCCTAAGAGAATACCTGGATACCAACCTTCAAAATGGCACCATAAGACCTTCGAAATCTCCTGCTGGTGCTTCCCTATTCTTTGTTCCCACGAAGGATACCAAGGAACTCAGACCCTCCCTTTATTATTGCAGGCTAAATCAATGTACCCTCAAGGATCAGTACCCGTTACCCCTGATTTCGGATATCCTGGAAGCCGTGAGAGGCGCAGTGATATTCACCAAATTGTATCTCAGGGGCACCTATCATTTGATCTGTGTCAGGGAAGGAGACGAATGGAAGACCGCCTTCAGAAAACCCTTTGGCCATTTTGAGTACCTAGTCGTGCCCTTCGGATTGGCTAACGCCCCGGCAATTTTCCAACGCTTTATGGATAGGGTGTTCTCTGACATGCTGTTTCTCTTGTTATTGTATATCTGGATGACATACCGATATTTTCCAAGGATCCTAAACAACACGAAGAGCACGTGAAGGCAGTGTTGCAGAGACTCCGAGATCATAAACTCCTGGCCAAACCTGAAAAATGTTTGTTTCATGTGACCTCCTTTCACTACCTAGGGTTTATTCTTACCCCAGAAGGAATCGGTATGGACCCTTCAAAGGTAAAAGCCAAATTGACCTGGCCCGCTCCTACTTCCGTGAAACAAATTCAATCTTTCTTGGGACTTGCCAATTTCTACCGGAAATTCATATCTAATTTCTCCGAGATAGTTCAACCAATTGTTGCTCTCCTGAAGAAAGACACTCCTTGTCAAGCTTATCTAGGTTAGTCGAACGATCCCCTCCTTCCTCCTCACCTGAATCGTCTGTGGACCTCTCTTGTAGTTCCGGTCTCTTCCCAGAACGTCTTCGGGTCTGTACTTTATCAGTCCTCTTTACTTCTTTCTTTTGACGTAAGTAGGGGCGAGCTCCCTGGGATGCCACACTGTCAGGTAACTAGATAACACGAACAGCGGGGACTCCTGGGAGCCAGCCCCTGAGCAGGGAAAAAGCCCAAAGGGGCAGAAAAAACCCTGCAGGAGATGTTCTGGTGAAAGCGTAGTCCAGGAGTATATTCTTTCAGCGGAGGATGGCTCGATGGGATGGTCAAATGGAGTATCACCAGAAGGCAGACGAGACGCCAAAATATCAGCTGTGATAAGTGCACCAATTGAAGCCAGGAGGGCGCACAATAAACTCCAGACAGTAAGGAAATACCAGGAGGTAAGGATATGGCAGCAAGGGCGAGGGAAAAACCAGACTGAAAGTCAGAAGGGCAATGGAACGGAGAGAGAGAGAGAGAGAGCCCAGTACAGCCGTACGGATCGAGACAGCAACGGGATACTAAACGGGAGGCCAAAGGGAGACGGGTAACAGGGAAGGAACACAGGAGAAAAAACACACGAAGGAAAGGTTCACTAGCGTTACCTTCAAGACGCAGAGTAACAGTGAAGGTGCAACGCGAGGAACGCCAGAATGAGCCGGCAGTAGTAAACGCCGGCGGCCATCTTGGAAAAACACTAGAGCGGTGCTCCCAGACGGCCGTCAGACGTGGTGGAACTGTTAATGGCGTCTCCATAAGGAAAAGAAACGCCGCCCGACTGAAGTCATGACAGTATGCCCTCTTCTACACGGGGGGGCCCCGGGCTTGCCTGGATATAGTCTGTGAAACTTTCTAATGAGTCGAGAGGCGTGAATGTGTCTCACAGGCTCCCATGTCCGTTCTTCGATGGGATAACCCTTCCAGTGGACCAAATATTGTAGAATACCGTGATGGTAACGGGAATCTACCAGATGTGACACCTCATATTCAGCTGGTTCAGACGACACATCCTGGGATTGTCTCTTGGATCTTCTCTTATATGGATCCAGAAGATAGGGCTTCAAAAGAGAGGTATGGAACACGGGATGCACCTGTTTAAGAGAGGGAGGTAACTGAAGGCGAAATGCAACAGGATTTACCTTCTTTATGATTCGAAAAGGTCCAATATATCTTGGTGCGAATTTCCCTAAGTGTGTCCAGCGAGGTAGAAATTTAGTGGCCAACCAAACCTTATCCCCTTCCGACCAAGAAGGTGCAGCCTTCCTTTTTTTGTCAGCCCATACCTTGTAGGTATGACGACTAGCGTCCAAGGTTTTACTGGCTAGTGCATGAGTGTCATTGAGTTCCTTCAGAAGGTGGTCAAGAGCGGGAATCTTTGAGGGTTGAATCTCTGCCAACGGCAGATGTTTCGGATGATAACCAAAGGTGCAAAAAAAAGGAGACATATTAATGGCTGAATGTTTGGTATTGTTATAAGTGAACTCAGCCATAGGGAGAAAGACGTTCCAGTCATCTTGTTTTCTGCTACAGAAACATCGACGATATTGCTCCAGCGTGTGATTGAGCCTTTCCGTTTGTCCGTTACTTTGAGGATGGAACCCAGATGAAAGGGCTCGTTGAATCCCTGTTTGTTTGCAGAGGATACCCCAAAATTGGGAAGTGAATTGAGGACCTCGATCCGACACCACGGTCTCTGGCAGGCCATGAAGTCGCACGATCTCTTTCAGAAAGGTCTTAGCTGTTTCAGGAGCAGTAGGTAATGCTCTCAAGGGGGTGAAGTGAGCCAGTTTGCTTAGAGAATCCACAGTCACCATGATGACGGTGTTCCCTTCAGAATTAGGTAGGTCCACGATAAAGTCTGTAGACACGTGGGTCCATGGTTGTTTGGGTGCAGGTTCCTGTTGCAGAAGACCTAAGGGTTTGGATGAGTGATACTTATTGGTTGCACATATGGCACAGGTAGATACATAGGAATGTACGTCTTGGTTCCAACCCGGCCACCAAAACAGTCTGGACACCAGATCCTTGGTGGCACGAATGCCCTTATGACCGGCCATGGGTGAATCATGACACCATGAAAGGGCCAGTCGTTGGTGTCTTTTGTTGGATAGGTACAAGGCTTGACCTTTGAAAAGAATCCCTTTTCTTTCTTCCAATTTAGAGGCTACTTCAGTCTTCATCGGTACCCTGTTTTGTTCACACTGGACTTCGCGTAAAAAAGTATTTGCCACAGTCCGAATTTCTTTGCCAGCTAACAATAATTCGTGGCTGGAACTTGTCTCATTGTCTGACCCATGACTGCGAGACAGAGCATCCGCTAAAATATTCAGTTTGCCTGGCAGATAGGTGATCACAAAGTCAAACTGAGAGAAAAAATAAGCCCAACGGGCATGTCTAGCATTGCGACATTCCATCTGTTGAAGTATTCGAAGGTTACTGTGGTCGGTACGGACTGTAAACTTATGCATGGCACCTTGAAGAAGATGACGCCATTCTTCAAAGGCGTGTTTGATAGCTAGCAACTCCCTTTCGATGACTGAGTAATTTCTTTCGCTGGGTGTCAGAGTCTTCGAATAATAAGCCACAGGATGTTCAAGTCCGTCCTTCCCTTTTTGCAAGAGAGCGGCTCCTATGGCTCCACCTGAGGCGTCCGTTTCCACAACGAAGGGAAAAAGTTGATCCGGTTGTACCAATATGGGAGCCGAGGTAAATGCTTCCTTTAGAGCTTGGAAAGCAGAATCCGCTTCCTGTGTCCAAATGAAGACAACTCCTTTCTTCAAGAGTGATGTGATAGGAAGAACCCTATTGGAGAAACCTGAGATAAACTGGCGATAGAAATTGGCCAGACCGAGAAAACGCTGAACTTCCTTAACGTTTCTTGGAGCAGACCAATGGGTGATTGCTTGTATCTTGCAAGGATCCATACGAATACCCTCATGGGAGAGGATAAAACCCAAATAAGACACCGAACAGGCCTCGAAGACACACTTCTCAGGTTTAACCAGTAGCTTGTTTTCCCGTAGACGTTCTAGCACTTGTCTGACGAGTCTTCTATGTTCAGGAAGAGAGGAAGAGTAAATGAGGATGTCATCCAAGTATACCACCACTGAAGAGAATAGGAGATCGGCAAACAATTTATCCATAAAGCGCTGGAATATAGCAGGGGCGTTTACCAAACCAAAAGGCATGACTCGATATTCGAAATGCCCTAGCGGAGTCCTAAATGCCGTCTTCCATTCATCCCCCTGTCTTATACGGAGCAGGTGGTACGCACCCCTGAGATCCAATTTTGTGAAGACAGATGCGCCTTGGACAGCTTCTAATATCTCTTTGATTAACGGCATAGGGTAACGGTCCTTTATGGTAAGGCGATTTAGGCCCCGGTAGTCAATACAAGGACGGAGTTCCGAAGACCCCTTCTTCGGGATGAAGAATAGTGATGCTCCAGCGGGTGATCTGGACTCCTGAATAAGCCCGTTCTGTAGATTACAGTCTAGATATTCCTTAAGAGCTTTCCGCTCGGGTAAGGATAGGGGAAACATCCTTCCAAAAGGAACAGACGCATCTGGTAGGATTTCAATGGTGCAGTCTTCTCTTCTGTGAGGAGGAAGGGAGTGGGGTTGCTGGTCCATAAAGACCTCTGCATACTCCTGGTAATGTTCCGGTACTTGATGGAGTGACGCTGCCAGCATGGAGTCAAGGGAGTATTTATAGTTTAGGCATTCATTAAGACAAAGTTGCGACTGAAACTGGATAGTATTGTTTGTCCAATCGATCTTCGGGTTATGTTTACGCAGCCACGGAATCCCCAGGATGATCGGGAAATGCGCTGCTTTAATGAGGTCGAATGTCATTTCCTCCTGATGTTGGAACAATTCGACCCTAAGAGGTAGAGTCTCTTGAGTAACAGGTCCTGAGGACAGAGGCCGGCCATCCACCCCTTCGACAGGAATGGGTAGATTCTTTGGGATAATGGGCACGTCATTCTTCTGAGCCCAGGATACATCGATGAAATTCCCTGCTGCCCCGCAGTCCAGCATGGCTAAAGCCTCCCAGAAGGTAGAAGAATCCCGGGACAGTTTAACCTGAAATATCATCAGACGATTATCTTCACGGGGAAGAGAAGACAAAGTGTTAGTACAGGGATTCATCCCAGCACCCCCGAACCTATCCCTGTTTAGGTTCGGGGTGTATCGTTTCCCGGTCGGCGTGGAGGAACCTCTGGGCAGTTTCGGAGCAAATGTTTGCTAGAACCGCAATACATGCAGAGACCTAGTTCCCTTCTTCTCTTTTTTTCTTCGGCTGTTAAAGGTCCTCGGGTGGTACCTATTTGCATCGGTTCTTCCACAGTAGAAGAGGTTGAATGTTCCCTGGAAGGATTTGGGGAGAAGGTTAGAGGAGAAGGTCGTGGACGTCTTCTTTCTTGTCTTCTTTCTCTCAACCTATATTCAATCTGAAGAGCGAGAGATACAAGTTCCTGAAACGTCTGAGGTCGTGCAATACGTGCCAGTTCATCCTTTATCTCTTCTTGTAAGCCGCGCCGAAACAAAGTCTGTTGAGCAGTCTCGGGCCATCCGGCATCTGTGGCAAGCTGCATGAAGGAGGTAACATAGGACTGTACGTCGTGCGTACCCTGTCTGATATCAATGATTGCTTCATAAGAGGCATACTGTACCTCGGGTCGTTCAAAGCGAGACTTAAAGAGCTGTACAAACTGATCATAATGAGCGGTAGCTGGATCAGCCTGTAATACCAACGGTGAAGCCCATGCCAAGGCACTTCCCGTTAAGTTAGACACTAAGAAACCCACCTTAGCCCTGGTGGTCTCATACGTACGAGGGCGGAAGGTGAAATATAACTGACAGGCATCCAAGAATACCTTTAAAGTCTTTGGATCTCCGTTGAATTTCCCGCAAGGTAAAGGGAGGGGAGGAAGATCTCCACGAGCATCCTCACGAGCTGCTACCTGTTGTCGCAGGGACTGATTTTCGGACCGGAGTGATTGCACTTCTATGGTAAGCCCCTGAATGGCTGCCACCAATTCTTGGTACTGCTCGAGAGAAGCCATGGAGGTAGTTGGGCGTTGCACTCTGTCAAGCTTATCTAGGTTAGTCGAACGATCCCCTCCTTCCTCCTCACCTGAATCGTCTGTGGACCTCTCTTGTAGTTCCGGTCTCTTCCCAGAACGTCTTCGGGTCTGTACTTTATCAGTCCTCTTTACTTCTTTCTTTTGACGTAAGTAGGGGCGAGCTCCCTGGGATGCCACACTGTCAGGTAACTAGATAACACGAACAGCGGGGACTCCTGGGAGCCAGCCCCTGAGCAGGGAAAAAGCCCAAAGGGGCAGAAAAAACCCTGCAGGAGATGTTCTGGTGAAAGCGTAGTCCAGGAGTATATTCTTTCAGCGGAGGATGGCTCGATGGGATGGTCAAATGGAGTATCACCAGAAGGCAGACGAGACGCCAAAATATCAGCTGTGATAAGTGCACCAATTGAAGCCAGGAGGGCGCACAATAAACTCCAGACAGTAAGGAAATACCAGGAGGTAAGGATATGGCAGCAAGGGCGAGGGAAAAACCAGACTGAAAGTCAGAAGGGCAATGGAACGGAGAGAGAGAGAGAGAGAGCCCAGTACAGCCGTACGGATCGAGACAGCAACGGGATACTAAACGGGAGGCCAAAGGGAGACGGGTAACAGGGAAGGAACACAGGAGAAAAAACACACGAAGGAAAGGTTCACTAGCGTTACCTTCAAGACGCAGAGTAACAGTGAAGGTGCAACGCGAGGAACGCCAGAATGAGCCGGCAGTAGTAAACGCCGGCGGCCATCTTGGAAAAACACTAGAGCGGTGCTCCCAGACGGCCGTCAGACGTGGTGGAACTGTTAATGGCGTCTCCATAAGGAAAAGAAACGCCGCCCGACTGAAGTCATGACACTCCTTTCCTCTGGTCAACACCACAAGATATGGCGTTCCAGCGTTTAAAGACAGAGTTTACGCAAGCTCCTATCTTGGCTCAACCCGATACTAGCCATCCTTTCCAGGTAGAAACGGACGCTTCAACTTATGTCATTGGCGTAGTCCTAAAACAAGAATTAGTAGATAAACTAGAACAACCAATTGCTTACCTCTCACGAACTCTGACTCCTAGTGAAACACATTATTCAGTCCTGGAAAAAGAATTGTTAGCCATCCGCCAAGCCTTCACTGAATGGCGACATTTACTGTTGGGAGCTAAACATCCAGTTCAGGTCCGTACTGACCATCGGACCCTCCAGATTCTACAGTCTCTGGAGTGTAGGTACAGTCGTCAGGCGCATTGGGCATATTTCTTTGCCCAGTACCAGTTCCATATCACTCACGTTCCTGGATCACAAAACCTGATCGCTGATGCCTTATCTCGAAGACCTGACTACGAGCCCACTGAAGACAAGGCATATCCTCAGATGTTTTCCCCCATGATCTTTGTGGCCCAGGCAGTTAACCTCCTCGAAGAAATCCAAGCCCAAACCCAATACTCTGATCTGTGGAAGGACAAATCCAAAAGAAATCCTTGGAATGTAAAGGTCCGGGAAGGTTCAAAGACAATCTGTTGGTCATCCCTACAAAATAATGAATCTCTGCCACGATACCCTACACTCCGGAC
This sequence comes from Ambystoma mexicanum, assembly GCF_040938575.1. Lineage (NCBI taxonomy): Eukaryota > Metazoa > Chordata > Amphibia > Caudata > Ambystomatidae > Ambystoma > Ambystoma mexicanum. The sequence goes on from NC_090929.1 coordinate 63,539,102, forward strand.
ATTGTGGTGTCACCAACACCCTCCGTCTGATACAAAGGCAATTCTGGTGGCCTAGGATGAGACCCGACGTACGTTACAGTACATTCAATCCTGTGTTGTCGGCAGCCAAAATGAGCACAATAACAAGAAACCAGCGGCCCTTCTACTATAACCTACATTGCCAACTAGGCCATGGGAGATTATTGCTACGGACTTCATTGTGGAACTGCCACACTTCCGTGGTTATACCACCATCATGGTTACCATAGACTTGTTCACTCATATGGCTCATTTTACGCCCCTGCGTAAATTACCATCCTCTTCTGAACTAGCAGGAATCTTCCTGGAACACATATTCCGTTTTCATGGACTCCCTTCCAAGATCATTTCGGATCGCGGACCTCAATACATCTCACAATTCTTGAAACATCTCTGTCAATGCTTAGGGATCCAACGTGCCCTTTCGCCAGGTTACCACCCTCAAACCAACGGAATCACAGAACGTGTCAATCAAACCCTGGAGCAGTATCTTCGATGCTTCGCCACCAAGGTCCAGGATGACTGGTCGCTCCTGATACCCATGACTGAATTAGCTTACAATAATTCTGACCATTCAACACTTAAGATCAGCCCCTTTTATTGCAGTCAAGGATTTCATCCGTCGGTCCTACCTTCTGTTCTTCCCAAATCTACACCAGTACCTACAGTGGACTCCTGGATCGAAACCCTTGTCAACATACATAAAAAAGCCAAGGAATGTTTGGAGAAGGCCAGGAAACAGACCAAGAAATATGCAGATTCCAGAAGAAGACCTGGCCCTTCGTATGCAGTCGGTGATCAGATCTGGTTGTCCTCAAAATTACTACCTCGACATCTACGGCCTAGTAAACTGGCCCCTCGGTACTATGGTCCATTTTCCATTAAAGAAATTATAAATCCTGTTTCTTCGGATCGTGTTGCCTGAATCCTGGAAGAAGATACACCCAGTCTTTCACACATCTTTATTGAAACCCTACTATCCATCCTCCCAAAAACCCTCCAGACATCCTCCTATACTGGTCGATGAGCAATTGGAATATGAGGTATCTCGGATTTGTGATTCCAGGTATAGAAGGGGCCAGCTTCAATACCTGGTTGAATGGAAAGGATAGCCTCCTAGCGAAAGAACCTGGGAATCTCTCTCAAACATCAAGGCCACACGGCTGCTCAGAAGGTTCCACTCATCCACCCAGGTAAACCAGGAGAGAAGGGTCTACGGAGGAGGCATGCTGTCATGTTTCGCAGGGTGCGCCCCTTTTGGGCCTCATGGTCCCTGTCACAATGGACGTATACACATTAATACCTCCAATATGGCCGTCCAACGCATTCCCTTCTCACTCCATGCGTTGGACGTAACCTTTCTCTATTTCTAGACCACGCCTCCCGCAGATCCGCGCGTCTCAATGCTATAGCGACTAGCGACCAGACGTGTGCTCCGTAGCTCGCGGTTCTTCTCCTTTCCACTCCGCTTTCCCTTCCTCGAACACCCCCTTCTTCTTCCTCCTGGATTCTAGTTCTAGCGAACTTACCTTGTCTCCTAGATTCCTGGATTCGGCCTCCTGGAAAACTGAACGCATTCTGGATTCGGCAGAGACACGGGCCGCCTTCTTCAAGACCCGATCCATCCGAAAGAAGGCAGCATCAAGGGACACCGGTAAAGAACGGATTCAGGTGAGAAGGGGGAACTCCTTGACAACGGGACACTGCATGCACATGCCTCTCGACCCTGTCAGGCGAGCGTCAGACACTCATAGAGCAGCATCCATTTTGGGGGAAGAATTTAGTAGCTACCTATCATCCCTTACAAAGGCAATACGGACAGACGAATCAACTGGCGCCGGAGCAGACACGCTGCAACGTCACCCTCTCTTAAGCTCTTCCCTGGTGATCTGATTTATGTTAGGAATTGTATTCGCTGATGGAATCAGTCCAGGTATAACTGTCCATTTCGGGTTATTTATGCTACTCCCCTTGCCATCAAGGTGAAAGAGCTATGTTACTGGGTGCACCCCTGTGATGCCTGAAAGGCACCTCTGCCCCAACCTGCACCGACGGATTGAACTGCCCCTTGCCCACAATATGAATTTCCGCCCTCCAGGACAGCTCAAGCACCCTTTTTTAAAGAATGAAGAAGCATTACCTGATTCCCCCCACACAACTCTGTGTGAGGAATTCATGGTGACAACAAATAAGACATACACAAGTGATCACTGTTCAAGGGTGTTTACCTAATCTAAACCTAAATCTAAGATGGGATCAAGCATCAAACATCAAATGAATATAAAGCAGTCCTTGTTGCGTTGTGTCAAAATAAAAGGACCTATACTAAAAAAACTATTGCCAAACCTCACAACTAATACAAAAAGGGGTGTGTGATAGTTTTCAAGAAAAGAAAGAAGTGTTTTCAAATAATATGCCAGGATGCAGTAGCCTGGGTCTCCCTTCCCACGGGGTGAGATCGGAGCTTGAAGCACAGTACAGTCTTGGGCTTCTACAACACAAGACCACAGTTCCAATGGCAGCTCTCATGACACACTCCCTGGCTTTTCTAGCACAAGATGACAGTTCAGCTTTTAACCCTTGAGCTCTCAGTTATCAGGGCCTTCGATGGCCAAGTCTCGTTTCACTTGAAAGTCTCTTTCCTTCGAGGACCTGACATATTCAAACAACAATGAGCCAAATGTATGTATGTGCACACCTATATGCAACTGCAATAGCTAACTATTCAAATAAACTAAAGTAAATAACGACTTTGGGTGCAGGGGAGGAAAACAGACCCCGACACAAGGTCTGAACTACATAAAGCACAAAGATAGTGTCTAACACTTGAGACACTACTGTACCCTGCGCATCGAAAAAACTGAAAAAAACAGTCCATCACTTTATCACAAATGTTGAGTTTTTACTTGTATCTTCTTATATCATCTTATACCTCACAAATAAAATAGTGATCTTCACACTCATAAATTCCAGTGTAATCAAAATGAACAGTTTCACAAAGCAATGTATCACCTACAACAAGCGGAGGAGATCTTGATTGAAACGTTTTTGAAGCTCAATGCGTTTCGGGGTTAACCCCCTTCTTCAGGAGCAAATGAATCTGAAAAAAATACACATAAAACGACCATTGAGGGATATATTATCTTACCATTTATCACATGTAAATCAGTCAGTCAGAGGTATACACGCCCCATTAGTTTCATGATCATCCTTCTCTCATAATATATACAAAGGATTAACAGGATTACTATTGTAAATACCAGTGTACCTCAATATTAACCTTAATGCTAACTCTATGATGGTGAACAAAATAACGTCCTTTCATAAGCTTGCTAAAGTGCTCACCGTAGTCCAAGCTAATTGGGCCTCATTACGACCCTGGCGCTAAGGGATTACCGGTACCGGTAAGGGTAGCCGTACCGGTAATTCCTTAGCGCCTTATTACGAGGTCCCTTTGCGAGTTTCCACCTTAACGGCTGGTTTTACCAGCCGTTAAGGAATGGACCCGCAAAGGGACCTTGGTGCTAATTACGGTACCGCAATTTGCGGTACCGTAATTACCGCCTTCCCCATTCCCATTGAGCCCTATGGGGCAAAAATGGGAATGGGGAAGGGCCATGGAGGAAGGGGGAATTACCGCCCCGCCAACCTTGTAACGGGGTGGTAATTCCCCCTTTCTCCATGGCGGAGTCGGTAAATTACCGGCATGGACCATGGTGCTATTAGCACCATGGTTTTCCGCCTAGGTCGTAATGAGGCCCATTGTGTGCTATATAGTCATTGCTATATGGAAAGCCACCCTACCAGTGGAATATTCACCATAACTTGCATCGTACCTGTATTCTAGTCCAGCAGAGGCAGGATTTGTTTATGCTTTCTCATATACTGATAGCGTGTTGATGCTGTAGGATAACTAAGGTAAGAGTTGCTCATTGAATAGTCTTCCACAGAGTTGTTCGCCAAATGCTCTTCCCAATACCTATTGTGAATTCCATCGACTTGGAAACTCCTACATATAGATACCAAAATTCGGTCTCCTTAGAGTGAAATATTCAACAAAAGATGCGTTTTGGCAGTGCACATATCACACTCACCTATTCATAAGGGTTTGTAGTCATAATTCAAATGGAGGTTTCCAGGGTAGGCAGGGAAAGTTTCCAAGCTGAGGTAAGTAATCAACCCCACAGGGACCATAAACCTGCTGGACCCCTCATGGATCAAAAGATCAGAAAGCCTTTTCTGTTCTGTGAGGTGCAGGAAGGGATGAATTTACAGCCCAGAATGAGGTTGGGAGACTTTCGAGAAGTGCCGACCTGTCTTGGAGCGAGTGAAGTGTGTGAGTTAGTGTGACCTCAGCTTTCCGCATGCACCGCTGTCTGATCGTACCAGGTCCACTGTCACATAGACATAGATGTGTTTGTCTTAGCAATATAATTGTCACTTGGCCGATTGCTGACGACTGCAACATCGCCCACGTGTAAGAATATGGACGGGCGGAGCTGTGACCAATGGTCTGGTATTCTAAATAGAGAAATAAAACAGCCTGACAGCGGCTACTGGCGCCCGTTTAAATTGTTGAATAACCAGTTTAACGGTGCAAATTCTAGTTTTAATAGGCAGCTTATAAATTCAAACTACAGTTCACCCAGAGGCTGTCCAGGGTCTGAAAATATAGAAATAACAAGAAGATACTGTCATTTTGGAATTAGCGCCTTTACTTGAAAAAATAAAATATTTTTAAGTGAAGTTTTTTAAAGTTTGGCTTTGGTCTATTCTTTTCCTTGGTTTCACATTCACAAACCAATCATTATGTTGCCATTTCCATGCAGTTATTTTGCATGTTGGCTTTGGTCTGAGCTTTTTCTCCATATAATGTATTCCTTTTTTTGCCAAAACAGTCACTGAGTTTCTTTTCAGTTGGTTTGTCAAAGTAGAATTGATTTCACATTCACAAATCAGTCACTGTAATGTTATTTTCATGCAGTTGGTTTGAAAATGACGTTTCTTTGAATTTAAATGTAAGTATTTATTCAAAGTTTTCGAAAATTATGTTGTTTCCAAGTTAAGATTAGTGGTTGTAGTTCCAAATTTTTTTATATGTAGGCATGATTTTTGTTGAATTAAAGGCACCTCAACACGTGTTTCCCCGCCTTGGTTTTAGGCGGTTCTTCAGGAGGTTTCTGCCCAGTTCTTTTTATAACATAGGGGATGCTGTTGCATCTGTTTCATTTGGATTTGTAATGGGCCGTTTCTCTCAGTACGGACATTTGTTTCCCATTGGAATAGTTGGCTCATATAGGCCTTTTAGTTTGCTCGTATGACGCTCTCTATATCATGCAAAGTACTTAGGTATCATCCATTTTCTACGAAGGAAACCAAACATAGATTTTAGTAAAACTTCTAGTGGTTTGTAATGGTTTGGTCGCAGTATGATTTATTTATCACACGTTAGCAAGATATGGAGATTTACAACGTAAGAACTTAATTTTGACATTGGCATTATTTTGCATCTGAAATGGTTTTGCTAGATAATTTAGCATTGTTGCATTTTATAAGTTGATATGAAGTACCGTAGATTTTTATCTGTCTTGAGATATTTCTCTTTTATGAGAGCGAACAAATTCCAATGGTACGGTGTCCTAAACAAAATAATGTTGTGATAACTGGTTACTATGGTAAAGTTTTGCATTCTGATAGCATTTAAATTGCTAAAATTGGCATTACGGTAGGGCGCAAACTTTAGTTAATAAACTGCCTCTGGTTTGCCGTTTGTTTCAAAATTACCTTTTCCGAAGATATATTTCTTTCTTCTGTTGTCCTGATCCTCTTGCTGTATGGCGTTCCAGAGTAATTTCCCGTTTTGATGTCCGATCATGTGATTGGGATGTTATATCACGTAATGATGAGTTACGTTGTGTAGCGTGATGCCGTGTTGCTTTTTGTTTATTTTGTCGTTCCGGTCAAGGTTTTCATCGCGCCATCTTTGAATGTAGTTGGTTTCTTTCCTTTTTTCGTGTTCCTTAGTTTTGAAAAGTGAATTTAACACTATTTTTTATATTTATTTTAATTTTAATGTATTTTTGTATGTTTGGGAATTGAAAAGAGTGAGTTACATTAACAATGGATTTCTGCTGATTTGTATTATTTTTATCCATCGAACGAGGATATTTCTTTTGCCAGACAGTATTGTTATTCTGTTGCTCCTCAATGTGGTTGAAGCTCAACAGTTTAATATTGATATTCTGTATAATACAAAAATGGCTTGACTCCTTATCTTTAATGTATTACATAGATAGGATTAGAGAAAGTGGTACATCTCTTGATCTTTATTTAATCCAGTATGGCATGTGTCCATTATGCATATCCAAAATGCTTCTCTTCTCCTTAATATTTTCTCCATGTTTCCTCCTCTTGGTGGGAGTTTTATTTTTTCAATTCCAAAAAATCTTAAATTTGTGACATCTTGTTGGTGGTGATTCGTCTCAAAATGATTAGCCAATGTTGTTTGTGAATCTTGATTTTGAATCGATCTAATGTTTTCACCAATTCGTATTTTTAGATTTCTGATTGTGCTGCCAATATAATGTTTGGAACAGATGCATTTATTCCATATATTATGCGTTTACTATTGCAATTGATAAATTGCAGAATTTTTCTGATTTGACCGTTTGGCCGTGTGATAGTAGTTTCTGCATTGTCTGAGTATTTACATACGTTGCAGGTCCCACACTTATAGTTACCTGTTAGAGGGGGGTTTAGCTACATTCTCTGAGTAGGAATGTTTGATTGTTCCTTGGATACAAAATGAGATGGACATTTTTGAGATTTTTGTCTCTTCGAAAGGTTATACTTGGTTGGGCACCCAGTAAAGGTTCTAGATCTTTGTCTGTTTTTGTCAAGTTGGCCAGACTCGTGATCAGGAGGCCTGGTAGAAGAACTCGAAGTGTAGCCGTTGAGTTCTTCCTACCAATGTGTCCCTTTATATTTCTAAGTAAAATTACAAAGGAACCTATTAGTCGAAAGACAGTTCTAGTATTGCAGCTGGAGATGGAGACAGACGCCGTGGAGCGTAGACAAGTAGGGGATCAAGGAACACTGTAACAATGGCTGATGTACACTGAGAATAGAGGCTGTAGGAGTTAAACCATATATCAGAAGACTCAGAGCATAGAGCGGAAAACAAACAATTTCAGGAAAGAACAAAAATGACAATCAGGAATCAGATAATAGGCAGTGAGACTTACCAATGGTAGACAAGGGAAGGACACTACTGAGCAAACTGTGCAAAACCAACCTATCCTAAGTCACGACTAAACGAGGACGCCTAGACAGAGTTTGGCAGTCTCAGCCCACAGACTATCCCGATGAAACGAGAACGCCTAACGACCTGAGCGCCGGGAATCAGTCTCTAGTTTGTTGTGCTATTCTTTCGGGTATGCAGATTTGCTCAGGTAGGTGATGATAGTGCCACAGTGTAAAAACAGTTGTTGTTCCTTAATCCGGCGTGTTGAATCCGAAATGTTGAAAAGGACTTTGTTGGAAAGCCGGTGCGAACAGTAGATGCAGAGCAGGTCCAATAACGTTCCGGTGTTCAGCAGCATGCAGACAATAAGGCAGGACAGAATCAGCAGGCAAGGCAGGTCAAATTTCGTTCCGGGGTTTGTCAGCGTGCGGACAGAGATGCAGATCAGAATCAGCAGGCAAGGCAGGTCAAATAATGTTCCGGAGTCTGGCAACGTGAAAGCAGTTCAGGAGGTAACAAACAGTAAACAGACAAGGAAGCAAGAGTTCAAGAAACACAGACTGCGGTCAAAAAAGGCCAGGAAAGGATAAGCGCAGTCAAAGGAAACAAGACGTGGGTTCGGGAGCTTGCAGCGATTTTGACAAAATTCAGAAGCAGCGAGTAGAGCTACCCGGAAGCGTTATAACGGGTAGCCGCGAACTTGATTGGCCCCTCCTCTTCCTTACCGCATGATAGTTTGTTTGTGGAGAGGACGCCATAGTCGCCATGGCAACATGGCAGCACGGGTTCGGAAAGGGTGTTTTGGCTTTTTATCAAAGGAACAGAGTTTCTTTGAAACGGGCAAGAGCCGTCGTTGAACACTTTGGGTTGGATGTTTTGCGGTGATCTTGACAGTTTTTAGAATATTCCAGTTCTTCTTCAAAATCATGGTAAGTATTTTGTTGTTAGAATTGTACGTTGAAATTAATCTTGTTTTGTTTGATGTAGTTGGGTTTTTAGGTTTGTACATCAAAAGATCTGCCCTTGTTCTTGATTTTGTTTTCAAATAACTGTTTTTGAGAAGTTTCTTACTGTAGCCTCTTTGTTTGAATTTGTTGATAGAAACTTCGGCATTCTTCTCGAAATCGTTTGGTTTCGTGCAGTTACGTTTTATTCGCAAAAGTTCTCTGTATGGTATATTTCTGGTGATATGATGTGAGTGGCTACTGGTGACTTGTAAGATGCTATTGACCGCTGTTTCTTTGGTGAAGAGTGGTGTGAATTTTGTTGTCTTCTCTGAAAAATTTTAAATCCAGAAAGTTGATATTGTATTTGCTGTATTGAATGGTAAGTTTCAAATTATAATTATTATTGTTAAGATACTGGTGGTACTCCTTAAGTTGGTCTTCCGTGACATTCCAGATCATAATGATGTCATCAATGTACCTGCCCCAGTATATGACTTGGTTTGTTGAACTGAAAAAAGGATGTGTCCATGCATGCTCCACCTAAAAATGCCCCATGTAAAGGTTTGCATACGGTGGGGCATATTTTGCCCCCATCACCGTCCCTTGAGTTTGTCTGAATATGTCTTTATTGAAAGTAAAAATGTTATTGCAAAGGGTGAAGTTGAGCATCTCCAAAATCATATTATTTTGTTCCAGGTAGGATATAGACCTTGTTTTTAAGAAGTATTCTGTGGTGAGTAGCCCTTTCCCATGTAGAATGCTTGTGTATAGGCTTGATACATCAAGTGTCACAAGCCAAACGTTTGGTTCCCATTCTATGTTTTCCAATTGTTGAATTATGTGTTTTGTGTCCTTTATATAGGATGTGAGTCCTGCTGCCAATGGTTGTAAATGAAAATCAATATATTCAGAAATTCTTTCGGTCAGGGATCCTATGCTGTTTATTATTGGTCTACATTGTGGGAGTCCTTCAAAAGGTTTATGAATTTTAGGTGTAAAATAGATGGTAGGTAATATTGGGTGTGATATGTTCATATAAAGATGCTCTTCGTCAGTTAACAGACCCATATTTCTCCAGTGTTCACTCATCATGTTCCAATCCTCTTGTAATTTGGGGATTGGATTGATTGTTAATTTCTTATAGCATTGTTCATCTGCCAGGTGTTGATTGGCTATAGTTATATAGTCTGCTGTATTTAATAGAACAATGTTATCTCCTTTGTCTTCCAGTTTTACTGTGATTTCCGAGTTTTGTTTGAGATTCAAAATGGCCTGTCTTTCTGCCATGGTCAGGTTGTGTCTTATCTTAAGTGTTTGGTTTTTTAGGCATATTTATCTCAAACCTTTTTGGACAGCTTTATAGAAAATATCTACCACATTGCCCTATGTAAGTTGTGGGATGAAGGTAGATTTTGGTTTGAGGGAAGTGCTGGCTGACATCCTAACAAAATGTTTGTTCTTCTGAAAAAGATTGAACTGTATAGATTTCTGCTGGCTCTGGTAAATTCAGAAGTTCAACGGTATTTAATACATGAGCCACTGAAAGTTCAGATGCTGGTTGTGTTCTTTCTTTCAATGTGATGTGTGTAGTATTGAGAACATGTAGTTTTAGTTTCAGTTTTCTGCAGAAGAGAAACAGATCTGTATTAATGTCAAAGTAGTTCCAATCATTGGATGGACAAAACAAACGTCCTGTGTTAAGAGCTTTAATTAGTTGTCGTGAGAGATCTGTATTTGTTAAATTTACTGTTAAATTTTTCTCTGGGATAACGGATTTTTTGATCTTGTGAGGACACCCGAAGTATTGCCCGGTCGGTTGTTTTTTGATATATATTCTATGCCCCCTTGAGCCCCTCCACCTTTGTTTAGTTTGGTGGTTGGGACCTTGGCCCAGCTTGGATAGCTCCGCATTTTCTTGTATTGTTGGTATTCCTCTAAAGAAATATGTTGATGGTGGTGTTAGGTTGCTAGCTTGTTCCATAGTTTTTTCAGTTGACTGGGGAGATATCTCCAAATCTGTATCACTGAAGGAGTCAGAATCTGATGTTTGTAGTGAGGGCTGTGACTTGGGACGATTAGGTAGATTAGAGCTTGGTTTAGAGGTGAATTTAACTGGTGGTTTCCGGAAAGTATATACCCTCTTAAATTTATAGTCCATTTCGTCCCTTAAGTATTATCGTTGTGTTTTTAGTTTTGTAGCTTCCATATGCTGATCGATGATTTTATCAAGGATTTCATAGTTTTTAAAGGTCTTTTCAGGAATGTTAAGTGCTTCAATTTGTTCTTTGATTTGTGTGATTTCTTTAAGTAGTTTTTCATGTGTTTTCTTGGCATTTATAATGAGCTTATGTATCATATCTTTGGAAGTGTTTGTAAGAAGTTCTTCCCAATCTTTTAAACTTTCTATGTCATCTTCCTTGAAAGATGGGAAGATACATATTCTAAGTCCACGTGGGATTCTCCCCACCTGTAGATATTTTTCAAGGGTTTTAATGTCCCACCATCTTGATAGTTCTTGTTTTAGCAATTTTTCTTGCTGAATAAATAGTTGCCTTAGTGATTTCGTATTGATCCCATTTTGCACTGGTATTTGAGTTGTCTGGCTCGAGAAAAGTAATTCGGCTTCTATTTCATGATTCGCACATTTTTTTTTACATTTTTTGTATTTTTGGGTGGTCTACCTTTGCCGCTTGGTGAGTTGGTTTGTCAAACTAGACGTGATTTCACCTTCACAAATCAGTCACTGTATTTTATTTTCATGCAGCTTGTTGGCTTTGGTCTGAGCTTTTCCTCCATATAATTTATTCCTTTTTTGCCAAAACAGTCACTGAGTTTCTTTTCAGTTGGTTTGTCAAAGTAGGCTTGATTTCACATTCACAAATCACTAAATGGCCTGGTATCCCCTATGGAGCAGGTGACCTATGTGTAGGGTCTCACCAACTGGCAGCACGGGTTTCTACTGTATGTAATGATGTCACTGATGATGCTGTAGACCTTTTTATTGCGAAGCCTGTGCAGATTTTGGCAGCATGTTCCACGACAGCAGAGTTCTTTGCTCGCGCTTTTTCCTTTTGTATGGAAATAACAAATGTTATCCTTGCAAGAGGTGTATTGGGCCTTTTTCCCTAGTGGGTTGTATTTTTTCTGGTATGAGCGTTGTAAGGAACACATGGTGGCAACAGTAAAGACAGACACAAGTGATCTGAGTTCAAGGGTGTTTATTGAACTTTATAATGGGTGAGATAAACGCCTAATCTAAACCTAAATCTAAGATGGGAGCAAGCTACGACCATCAAATTATAATAAGACAGTCCTAATGGAGTCTTGTCAAATAAAAGGGCCTATACTAAAAAATCATTGCCAATCCTTAATACTAAATTACTAAAAGAGTGTGGGATAATGCTCACCAGAAAAGAAAGAAGTGTTCCCAAAATGATAAATCCGAATGGTATGGCTGTGTGTCCCTTCCCCACGTATGAAGCACGGGACAAGGCAGGACTCTCGAGCACAGCACACTCCTTGGCCTCATTAGCATGAGGTTCACAGTTCAGTTTAACAAAATCAAAACCTTCAGAGGCTAAGTCTCTTTCTTGCAAAAGTCTCTTGCCTGGGAAGGCTGGATGATTCAAAGTAACAATGACCAACAAACAAATGTTTTCTCTGTGATCCTGCACCTCAGGCGAGTGCTCTTCTCCCCTAAGATCTCCCTCTGTCGGGCTCGGATCCTCCTTGCAAAAATAGGGCCTCCCTCCGTCGGGTTCACTACAGCCTTTCTTTAGCACAGTTCATGTATTGCTCATTTTCAACAGAAAGCAAGGATTTCCTTCCCCTTGCTTTCTCTCGGCATCCCTCTGTCGGGTTCACACTTGCCAAAATGTACAGTTCAAAGCAGGGTTCCCTTCCCCTAGTTTTCCTTTGGCAACGGGTCAGAGTCTTTTGATTGTACTAGGAATATGTTGTAACCCTTGTAGGTCCACTCTGATGCTTCAGGCCACCCTTTCCTGGGGCCTTCTGGTTCTTGTAGTTTCAAAACAGGTCCCGGACGGAGCCTTTCGAATGAGCACCCACATGGCGTCGGACCACTCTGCACCTGGATCTCAACTGGGCTTTCTCTAAAGTTCAAACATACACACAAGTTCTTTGTCTTGCGAATTCCTTGCGTTCATAAATGTTGCTACTTGCAACCTTGGGCTCAACACAGTTTGGTTTGGCTTCAGTAGTCTCCGACTCACTGGCTTTGCTGAGCCTGTTGGCTTTTCTGATCTCTGGAGTCAAGGACAGTACCATGGTAGTCAGCTTGCCTCTCTGCCTGCGTTATCAATGCGGGAGGCCGCTGTGTACTGTTAACACCTTTTGCTCTGCATGTCAGCTGTAGCTCCCGGTTTTATGATTTCCCTTTCAGAGGCTTAACAGCTTGTGAGTTGAAAAGGGATGGGGTAACTCCCCCTTCGTCGTCCTTCCAGGTCTCACCGCCTTTCTTCTCTGTTTCAAATGCCAGTTTGGTGTAGCTGTCTCCTTGTGCATTCGGCCTTGATGGAATTGTGCTTTTGTGCTCTGCCTTTTATCCCTGTGAGGAAGTTAAAGGGCCATCAGTTGTGCGTGGTTATTGTCAATTGCCTGACTCTGCCTGACCCGTGTGTTGGGAAATGTCAGGTAAATGGCTCTGGTGTTAGTCCATTGTCTGTTACAGTGTAAGAAAGTGTTTGTGTGGGAAAAGGGGGGTAGAGCTTTTAAATATCCCACAGGGTAGGATGGACAAAAGGTGTTACAGGGAAGGGAATACAGCATCTCAACCCTTGGTGTCCTACTTCAACTCCCACAAAGACCCCTCACCCAGGTAATCCTCCCCCAATGGTCCACCCCCAGGAACTGGATCCAATAGTAATGGCTGTGTCCTGGTCACCTGGACGACAGTTCTCTGGGGCCTAGCGGGTGAGACACCTTTAGGTTTCTCACAGCGTCTCGGGGGCTTTCCTAGGGTCCATGGAAAGGGAATGAAAGGTCCTTGCCCGGCCCCCCACTGTTGTAGGAATGCGTCTATCGCTTCCGCTTCTGAGTCTGGTCTCCAACTGAAGAACCAAGCAATTTGCCTATTCAATCTCGACGCAAAGAGTTCTGTTCTGCACGGACCCCATTTCATCAATAATATCTGAAAAACTCTTTTGTCCAGCTTCCACTCACTGGCATCCCTGAGGAATCTGGAGTTCCAGTTGGCAACCTTGTTCTGACGGCTTGGCAGGTACTCTGCCATCACTGATAACTCTCTCTGCAGTCAGAGGTGACAGAATTCTTTCGCTAGCAACGCTAACATTCTTGACTTCATGCCTCCCAGTCTGTTTATATACCGGACTGCTGACACGTTTTCCATCTTGAGGAGCACGCAACATTGTACCCTCTCTTGCGTCCAACATTTTACTGCGAATGAGCCCGCTAGGAGTTCCAAACAGTTTATGTGAAGGCTCAGTTCCTCTTCTGACCATCTGCCCCCTGTTGACAGATCTCCACATCTGGCTCCCCATCCCCACCTGCTGGCATCGAACTCTATCACTAGGTACAGGAATAAGAGCCAAATATTGCCCTCCCATTCCAAGCATCCGTGTGTTTCCTCCTTTGCTTCCCGGGAAAGGGATATTCCTTTCTCGTAAGATACGCCACTCCTGAGGTGTTGGATCTTTAATCTCAGGAGGGCCCTATAGTGGAGCGGACCCGGGAAGATCACCTGGATTGAGGATGACAGGCCTCTCACTAGCCTCACTAATTCTCTCAGAGATATCATTTCTTTCGCTAGCCTATGCCTTATCTCCATCTTGATATTGTTTACTTTGGTCAGCGGGAGGCTTACTGTTCCCTGCAATGTATCTATTCTGAAACCCAGGAACTCCATGTTCTGTTGCACCTGTAAGATTGATTTCCCCCAGTTTATTAGGAACCCTAGTTGCTGTAGAAGGTCTAAGGTGGTGTCCACCTGTTCCTTGATCAGTAGTCTGTCTTGACACATTTGTCGTCCAGATAAATAATTAGCCTGATCCCTCGCTCCCTGAGGTAGGTTACTACTGGTTTCATCACCTTCATGAAGCACCACAGGGCTGATGCTAGCCCGAATGGTAGGCATGTAAATTCCCATTTTTGCCCTTGCCACTGGAATCTCAGAAACTTTCACTGTTCTACTGCAATGGGTATGGTCAGGTAAGCATCTTTGAGGTCTATCCTGGCTAGCCAGTTCCCTTGCTGTAAGATGTCCCTCATGCCCTCCATCTTGAAATATATGTATACTACAAAAACATTCAGTTCTCTTAGATGTATGATTGGTCTAATTTTGTGGCGTCCCTTCACTAAGAACATGTTGCTTATAAAGCTGTCTTTCATATCTGCTGCTTGTATTATGACAGCTTTGCGTGCTAGTTCTCTTATGTCTGCATCTAACAACTCCTCATCTGCCGTGCTCTGCACCAGTGTTCTTGGCCATCTCCCTTGCCTTGGTGTGTTTTGCCAATCTATATGGAAACCTTGTATGGTGTCTAAAACCCAAGCATCTGAAGAGATCAATCGCCATTTTTCTATGACTTTTGCTACTCTCCCCCCTATTGTGGGAATCTGCGAGACTGACGTTTGCGCTTGCGCTTTCATTCTAACCTGAGTTAGGTTGATGTTGATTTTCTGCATGTCTCCACCCTCTCCCTCTTCCTCTTCCCCTCGAATGGAAGAACGGGTTGGGCTTCCTTTCATCCTGCTTCCAGTGATATCTGTTGTTATGTAACCTATTGCTTGCGTAGCGGCTGGCAGAGTGGCCCCTGCCTCTTCCAGCCCATCCAAAAACCTGTTTGCCAAATACCCTTTTCATGGATGCCTGCGCTTTATCAATTGGCGCATATGAGTTAGCACATTTTTTGTCAATTCTTTTATGAAAGTGTCTCCATGGAGCCTTTCTTTTGGCAGAAACGGCCGCCTCTGATGTGGCCAGTTTGCTGAGTTTGGGATCGATCGTCACTAAAATCGATCTCCATGATTGCGCTTTTGGTGTTGCCCAGCAAACATTTGCTCTCTGGGACTTTCGAGACAGCATAACTGGGTCTATCTCTTCTTTTTTCTCTTTTGCCTCTTCCACCACCTCCATGCTTTTTGTCAGTGGACCAATCACATCCAGCATCTGGTCCTGGCATGACCTTTTCGTCAATATCTGGGGTCTCCTCCATGCCTTGCGGCAGATGTGGTCTTGGGCATTCCGCCCTAAATTTATTTCTGGCTTCCTTTGCCAATGGGTTATGAGTCTTCTCTTTATGTATGCCGCTATCTTTCTTGGTGCTTCCCATTCTGAGGAGCGTGGATGGATCAAGGTATTTGGGTCGAACTCGTTAACGACTTCTTCCTCCTGGTCCTCAACTTTCTTTTTCTTAGAAGCTCTATTACTTTCCTCTTCTTCTCAGGATATAATTTCCACTATTTTCCCTGACGATTGATTCCCCCAATCGTCATCATCATATTCCTCTAAACTGTCTGAGGTTGCATCTCGCCATCTGCGTTCTTTATTTTTTATGCTCACTGCCTTTCTCTTGCCCTTTCTTTTAAGTGGCGAGCACGGGGATATTGGCCTTTTTGGCCTTGCAGGCTTTCTTTCTTCCCCTTTTTACGTTCCTTATCCACTTGTCCCTGTAAGTTCTTCCATACCCTTGCAGACCTTTAGCCAGTCCTCCATAATTGCCAGCTTTTGTGAGCTGTGTCCTAGACTCTGTCCCAGAGCCTGATGCAGTAATGAAACCATACTGGGTTGCATTATTTTTTGGCTCACTTGAGCCCTTCCCTTTTCACTGGAGTTGCACTTAACAGGACTTGTATGGGGACAAAGTTGCCACTGGTTTAATATCAAGCAGGTATCTTGGGCCTGTCCCGTCCAAAATATATGATAATAGGGCATATTCAACTTCTGGCATTATTATGATTATAAAAAATTATTATGATACCACAAAAGGCTATGGGCAAGCAACATCTGTCTGATGCCCTGAATACTTTTAACACAAAACAAACAGACAATATTCGAGTTATTTATTTGTAGCTCCTACATCTAGAAGGCCCTACTTCTTCCTAAATCTCCCTGCAAAGAGACTAACTACCCCTCATTTGGATATGCTCTCCCTAGTGTGCGCTAGTGCGCCACCTATCTAGGTTAGGGGATAGATAGAGAGACTCACCCTACCCTCTCTCACTACTTTTGCTAACTTCTAAAAACTGTGGAGGTGCACACTTGTGGAAGGAAAAATCTCATATTTTAATAACTTCCTCATAGTGTGTCTTATCAACTAGAATAACTGCATTTTTTTAAATTACAACGATTTTCCTTGAAGATTGGAAATACTCGTCTTCCTGAAAGTGCACCTGTTCTTGTCACCTTATTTTCAACAAATTACTTCAGTTACCTAAAATGATGTTATTTGTCCGAGCTAGCCCCAAATAAGCCTGTCTCGGAGGTCAGGTCATCACCCTGAACCTTGTTAGTCGACCGGTTTCAGCAGGATTCATATAGTAGAACGCTTTCTTCAGGACTATCCCTGACTTCTTTAGTCAAGGTTCAACATTCGTCTAAAAAAGACATTCATCTAAAAAAGACACCAATCTCCATCTTCTGAATTGGGGAGAGCGTCTCTTCTTTCTTTATACACCCATCTTAATCTTGGGAACCCTAAAAGGGAAACAACATGTATAGGAACCGTCACTATAAAGTCCTTTGTCCATCTCTCACAAACATCACTTATACTTGGTTAGGGGCGGATTTACTGCCACCAGGTGGTATTTGTTTCTTGTGCTATCTTGAATCGTCTTCTTTCTTAGTGTTATTCTTCTTAGGGGGTTTCTTTCTCCCTTCAAATCTATGGGCACACACACAGAACAATCTAAAGTCTACTGTACATGCCAGATGTTGTTTCTAATATGATAGCGATTTATGGGTGCTTACTAGTTCTTAGTCTTCGCCTCCTTCTGTGGGCTTCTATATTTAATCAGAAGACGACGCCGAGCAAGGCATGTAACAGACTTGCCAGTACCCGCTCCCCTTTCATGCTTACGATTAGAACACTCACATACCTTCCCGTCCAGCAGCATTCCGAGCTAGCTTTAAAATCAAGGGAGCCCGGGGATGGCACCCTTGTACATTTCACCGGTATTGGCGGAAAAGTCATCATGGCAACCTTCATTCGAAGAGAAAGGGAGCGGGGCTTGTGGGGATATTTATAGACTTACCAACCAAACCCTCCCAGATTGGCTAAAACCCCTCCAGCCCCTATTTAAAGGTGAAACTGATGATGGACTGTGTGTGTCCTTCAACCTGTTTCAGAATCTCAGAACAGAAGGAGAGAGAGCCACACCGGAGACGCACTGGGCCTACGAGGACTGACCTAAGGAGCCAGCTGATTCACCATTACAAGAGAAGGAGCAGATGACTGCATTGAAGTCCTGATTTTTTTTTCTTTAATCCTGAATAAAAGGCTATTTCAGTTCAAACCACCCTGCCTTCCTGCCTCATCCTTACAATGTCTTTTTTAGATGAATGTCTTCTTCAGATGAATGTTGAACCTTGACTAAAGAAGTCCGGGATTTTCCTGAAGAAAGCGGTCTACTATATGAATCCCGCTGAAACCAGTCGACTAATAAGGTTCAGGGTGATGAACTGACCTCCAAGACAGGCTAATTTGTGGTTAGCTCAGACAAATAACATCATTTTAGGTAACCTGTCATTTTAGAAGTAATCTGTTGAAAATAAGGTGACGAGAACAGATGCACTTTCAGAAAGACGAGTATTTCCAATGTTTAAGGAAAATCATTGTAATTTTAAAAAATTCAGTTATTCTAGTTGATTAGACACACTATGAGAAAGTAATTAAAATATGAGATATTCCTTCCACAAGTGTGCACCTCCACAGTTTTTAGAAGTTAGCAAAAGTAGTGAGAGAGGGTAGGGTGAGTCTCTCTATCTATCCCCTAACCTAGATAGGCGGCGCACTAGCGCACACTATGGAGAGCATATCCAAATGAGGGGTAGTTAGTCTCTTTGCAGGGAGATTTATAAAAAAATGATTGCCAGCCTCAGTTCTCATGAGCCGATCTTTCTGTCCATCGGGTGGCTCTGATTGGTCTTTCTGCCGGGTTGGTCAGCAGCTGCTTTGTCTCTGCAAGTGCTACGCGTCGTGCTGAGATTATGAAGTTATTAAGTACATTATGTAGAGTTCGCTTCAGCAATTCTTTGTGGATCTGCACTCTGTACAGTCATGGAAATAAGGGAGAGGAGTACCGGAACTATGAGAGGCCCCATCGCGCTCCTCTCACTTAAGTGACTGCAGTGCCCCTTCTGCTATTAAGTATATATTGCGGCCGCCAGAGCTTTCCGTCCCGTCGCGGACCACCAGATGAAAACTAGAATACTTCTTTACCTTGCGAATATGATCCGCCAACCCTCACTAATCCTGCACACTAGTACAACACGTGCTATATGACTAACTAGTAATCATAATATAATTTAATTTTTCTTTCACATCAAACATTGAAGTAACCAGGAAAAAATGCACTTAACTGGCTGCCCGAGCAGCAAAGAAAGAGGAGTTCATAATATGGTGGACAGGATTTATAGAGATGGACAGAAGCAATTGGTGTATTAAGGTCACATGTTTAATACACCAATAACAATGCGAACTACAAAATATTAAAATTATGGGGATTGTAGTTTTTTCACATTTGTATTGTTACTGTTATTGTTTGATGATGATGTTCCAATAGTAAAGTTGAGACATAAGCACAATCCGAGCCTCAGAGTCTTGACATAGAATTGGCCATTATTGGTAGCAGGTGCAAAATGGTACGAGTGCCTGGGCATATAACAGCAGTGCCTGGCAAATGACTAATACTTATGCACAAGCCAAAATTGTTGGCTTTGCCAATGCTTGTTTTTAACAGCACTCAGTGAAGGACACGCATAGGGCCTCATTACACGGTAGGCGGTAGGGACATACCGTTACCGGTAAGGGATTACCGGTATCGGTAAATCCCCTCCCCAATCACGAACCGGACATAAGTACGGTGGCACTATTAGCGGCAAGTCCGTGAGCGCGCGCCCCCTCAGACCGGAAATAGCGGCATAGCGCTAATATCACGGCATCACGAGCCATGCGTACATGGCAATACCGGCATGTAGTAGACCCAAAGAACCCTTACCGGCAAGGCGCTAATACCGGCATCGCGAACCACACGTTAAAAGAGCACAGCAGAGTTCCCACCTGCCACAGGTGGACAAAATCAGCACAGGTGGAGGCAATGGAGACTGGCAGCACAAAAGAGCACACCACACCCCTCCCCACACCCATTCCCACACCAAGATGGATGCAATACTAGCAGCATTACATGGGCTAGAGGACATGATTGCAGTGCAGCAGCTACAACAACAGGCAGCACAGAGGAGACGCAGGAGGAAGAGGAGGAGGAGGAGGGCAAGACAGGCGCAGCAAGCACCACCAGTGCACCTAGTGATACCACAGAGGCAGCCACCAATTCCCAGGATCAGAGCCAGTCCAGTCAACCTAACCCCTGAGCAGATACACACCCTGTACCGTCTGGACTGGGATACCATCACCACCATAGTAGACATGATATACAACGACATTGTGAGTCTCATTGACATCCGTACTGCCATCCCCCCTCTACTGAAGGTAGTAACAGTGCTCCACTTCTTGGCCACAGGCACCTACCAGCATACGGTAGGTCAGATGCATGGCATATCACAACCAGTATTCTCACGCACACTGAACCAGGTGCTCGATGCCCTCCTGAAGCACACAAGTCAACACATATACATGCCACCGACTGCCCAGGAGATCTCCAACACCAAAGTTGGCTTCCATTCACTGGCAGGCATCCCAAGTTGCATCGGGGCCATCGACTGTACCCATGTAGAACTGGTGGTCCCACATGCCAATGAGGCAGTGTACCGTAACAGAAAGCTATACCACTCCATCAACGTCCAAATGGTATGTGACTCCAACAAGATCATCACACATTGCTGTGCCCGATATCCCGGTTCAACCCATGATGCAATGGTCCTGCGGAACTCGACAATACCACGATACATGGAGCGACATGCTGGTCAACGTTCGTGGCTACTTGGTGAGTAGCAGGCCGACCACATGTCAGTGTGATGTGGATTGTGAGTGGGGGGGGAGATGCATACTCCAACTGGGCGTGAATGGGGGTGGGGGGAGATGCATACTCCAACTGGGCGTGAATGGGGGGGGAGATGCATACTCCAACTGGGCGTGAACTGGTGTCATGAGAAGAATGGACATACATATTTGCATCACTGTACAGTGAGGCAGCCCACAATGGACCAGAGACAAAACCACATGCTGAAAGTGAGTGCCACGACAAACATATCAATCCATTACGCCAAACAGGCCATTCCAAACAACATGCACACCGCACAACACACCATTCCCCCCATTACACAAATCAGCAACATGCATATCAAAATCACAACTGAAATGTACGCTGAACAACATCAGAAATGGTCCGCGCACATGAGTGCATACAAATGGATCCCCTGTAGCCATTGTGGTGAGGCACACGCGTACCCCACCACTGAATTGCCATCAAACAGCATGGGGACATCAACTAAGGAATGGCAGTGTACTAGCAGTGTGGCACTAACGTTACCAGGGCCAGGAAACACAAATCACTTAAACTCAGGCGGGACATGGCAATCCCTGCCGTATGCATGCATGGTGCATGTCCACTTGCAAGGACCACCTCACCTTCCCACATTGCAGTTACCCTGATTGCCATGCGTGCTTGGATCTGTGGATGTCGTTGAATATGCAATGTTTGTTTGTGTGATATGTGCACGCTCCACATTATGTAGACACTTACACATACCCATTGTGGCACCCATGAAGGTGATGCAGGTTATCCCCTGAAGAGGTGGCTCCTTACCCCTGTGCGGAACCCACAGAACAGGCACGAAGAGGACTACAATCATGCACACACCCGTACCCGCGTGGTGATCGAGCAGACATTCGGCCTATTGAAGGAATGCTTCCGGTGCCTCAGCAGGTCGGGCGGGGCACTCCTGTACGGGCATGAGAAGGTGGCCAAGATCACCATGGCATGTGTCATGCTTCACAATATGTGTATCAGACGGAATGTGCCAATGCCCCCTGACATAGAACTGCGACCACCGTCTGAGGATGATGACGGGGATGAGGATGGAGGAGAGGGGGCTGCAGGTCATGCAGGTGGCGATGCCCATGAGGGACGTGCTGTGCGGCAGCACCTGATAGACCATTGTTTCTGATGCACATGGATTAGGAGGGTGCAATTGGTGTTCAGCTCAGGGCACGGGGTGTATGGAGGACATAAACACAGTGCACCCTTCAACAATAAAGCACACATACACAATGATCAATGTCCAGTCATGTGATTATCCATGCCATTACGTGTGTATTGAGCATTATGTCATTCAAACGTGCATATACCCTCCACCCCAACAACCCTCACCCCCCTCCCCCCACAACTCCCCCAAACACCCTCACCCCCCTCCCCCCACAACTCCCCCAAACACCCTCACCCCCCTCCCCCCACAACTCCCCCAAACACCCTCACCCCCTCCCCCCACAACTCCACCGAACATGGTGTGCACATCAGTGCTGCATTAGTTCCCAAGTGTCAACAGGGACAGGCTGGCCCTACTTCCCTCCTCCACTACCACCATTGGGGGTTGTAAGTCTGACCGCCGCAAGGACCGGCTGGACCTGCGCAGGATGGTTGTCTGGTCGGAGCTAGTAGACGAGGGGGTGGCTGGTTGATCTGCTCCCTGTGAGTGACGCATGCTCTCCATCGCCTCAGCAATGCGCGTTAGGACCTGCCTCACAGCGGCCATCTCGTCACATAGGCACGTCGTGTTGCTGTCCATGGCAGCTTTCATGTCCCTTGACAACACCCGGATCTCCTCCCTGGTCGAGGCAGCCTCGCTCACTTGCCGGGCAACCAGGGCATTGAGCTCCTCCTGGCGCTGGCGTATCAGGCTCATGGTGTCGTCTGCGGCCCTGCCCCTGTTACTCCTCGGCGCAGCTTGCTGCATGTGGCCGACATCAGGTGAGCTCGCCACGGGACTGAATGACCCATCCATTGAATCTCCGGCATGCACCTCATGGATGCTGCCATTGGATGTGTTGCATGGGCTGTGGAGTGGGGACAGCTGGGTGCTGGGTGTACGCTGCCCTTCCGGTGTCGGACATGGGTCGTCCACATCACTCATAGGTGCCGTGGCTGCTGCTTCCCCGACGGAGCTATTGGCTGCGGACGGCGTGCCTTCTGGCACTGGCTCCTGAGTGGTGGGGGTGGGTGGTGGGGGTGCTGCCACAGTGTCGGATGGCATTTCGACCCTTGGTGTGGTCGTTGCGTGTGTGGCTTTTGAACGCTGGGCCACTCCAGATATCCCAGTGCCCCTCGATGTACTGGGCCTGGTGCCTGCATCCTTTCCCTTGGCCTGCTTTTTGGGTGGTGGGGCCTGCGTTGCAGAGTCCAGCTCCTCACTGTCAGAATGTGACCCTGTGGGGGAGCAAGACAGGGATAGCATCAGTGATGGGTCAACGTGCATCATGCATATGTTGTTGTTGCTGCAGTTCTTTGGATTTGGACATCTAGTTTGGGCCTGCAGGTTGTTGGCCAGATGGGTGGGTCATCCGGACATGTGTCAGGGTGACACGTGTGTGAGGTGCTGCATGCATGTGGTTGTGTGGGGATGTGCACGGCATATATGCAGGGTTGTGTACATGTGTGTGTGATGACCCCATCCATTAGCTAATTCCCATTTCACATTTGGGGGAGGGACTCATGCTTAGCATTGCTGTGTTTTGCGTGGTCACTCACCTCCGTCTGACGTTGTTGCGACACCACACTCCATTCGGCCCACTCCCTCGATGGATTCTATGCCAATGGTGCTGGCACATGTCTCCTCCCACTCCTGCATCTTCATCGGGGATCCACCTCCGCCTCCTGTGCCCATGGCCAGATTCCTGTTGGCCGATAAAATGCTGCGTACACGGAGGCGCAGATCATCCCACCGCTTGCGCACGTCCTTTACGGTGCGGGGGGTGGAGCCCACCGCACTGACTTTCTGCGCCACCTCAGCCCAGATTTCCTTTTTTCTCAGGAGTGCAGGGCGCCGCATGTCGCTAGCGAACACTACGTCTGCATTTGCAGCCAGGGTGTCTGCCAGCATTTTCAATTCCTCGTTTGAGAAGCGTTCTTTGCGCTGGCGCGCATCGGCTTTCTTTAGGGCCTTGGGCATTGTTTGTTCTTGTGGGATGTGGTTTTGCCAGTCGTGGTGTTGCTGCAGGTCCTGAGTGCAGGGGATGGCAATGGATTGTGTTTTTAAAGATGGCCGCCGGGCTCTTTCCCGTTCCGGTGCGATGACGCTATTTCCGGTTCCGGTGTTTTACGGTGACCGCTAATAGCAGTGACCGCTAACAGCGGTGACCGCTAATAGCGTGCAGCATGAGGGCGGAGGTGCTATCAGCACTTTGGTCGGAGCCGGAAAGGTGCTTTTGCGCCATGGCGGTAGGGTCATTTACCGGCATGGCCCTATGCGCGTGTCCGCTAACTCGTAATGGAACGCTATTAGCGGTCTCCTACGATGGCGGACACGCTAATAGCGCCATGACGGTAAATCACATTTTTACCGCCTACCGTGTAATGAGGCCCATAGTGCTTATCAGTGGCATCACTAGGGGGACCTGGGGTGCCCAGGCTCACCCCTCTGAAATTCTGGGCCCCTGCTTGTGCCCCCCCCCACATAAGCGAGCAGAGATCGTGTTCTCTGTTCGTGGTGTTATTTGCGACATTCACTAAGGCAAATGTCTGGAGATCACACAGCAAATATGTAAAGATGCGAGGCAGGCAGGTTGGGGTTAGACATGTAGTTTATTGCAGGCAAACCCCGGACCCAGCAGGTAACTTCTCTAACTGCCCAACACAGAACCTGGAACCTTGGATGTAGGTAAACAGCCTAAGGCTACGTCCAAGGTTCCATGAATTCCAATACATAACATTATAACACTTCTCCCCCTCTTAGCAATTACAACAAATGAACAATTTAACAGAACAATTTACAGAACCCCACAATGGCTGGCTATAGCCAATTTTATTCACACTCTAGCACACACTACGCACCCCGTCAACGGTTGGTACCACCCATAAATTTGAGATTCGGGTTGGTTAATCTGGCCCATGAGAGGCATTTGGGCAGATCATTGACAAAAAGGAGGCTGAGGGAGTCGTACTGGTGGCCAGGAATGAACAGCGATGTGGAGGAGGTGGTGAAAGAGGGCGTTGCGTGCACGGTGAGTGACAAAAGTAAGGTATCCAGGGTGCAACCGATATGTCCAGTGGAGGTGCCTGGAGAGGTGTGGTCGAAAGTAGCAGTTTACATCATGGGACCGATGGACATGTTGGGAAATGGCCTTAGGTACTTGATGGTTCTGGTGGATTACACCTCGAGGTGGGTAGAAGCAACCCCATTGGAGAGTGTAACTGCGGAAAAGGTGGTGGCATTCCTCAGCAAGGTGTTCAATAGGGAAGGCATACCAGCAGGGATTGTAGCTGACAATGGGGTGCAATTTGTTTCCGAGTGTATGCAAGAGTTCATGAGAAACCTGGGGATACGTCATCACATAACTGAATTGTGTAACCCTGCTGCGAACGGTTTGGTGGAGAGGATGAATAGGTTTGTGAAAGGTGCTGTGCAGTTGGCCTTATCGAATGGTTTGTGTTGGAGGGATGTTTTGTCGGAGGCTCTCACAGCTTATAGGTATACGCCTTCGTTGTTTACGGGATGTTCACCGTTTGAGCTGATGAGGGGCAGGAAGCCAGCATCTAAGTTGAGGGTTGTTGCCCTGGGTGGAGGTGTGCATATGGAGGTGGACATGCAGGGGGTGTTGGCGACAGCTCGCCAGGGACAGGAGAAAGTGTCAGACCAAGGAAGCACTTGAAATGGAGCGACTTGCCTTGTCGTGTAGATGACGAAGTCTTCCAAATAATGTACCTGTCTGGCTATTTGAAATAACAACCAGAATGGTCTATTACTGGAAAGACAGGAGACCGATGACCCAGGCACCGTAGAAGTGTAGACACGGTATACAGGAGGACACACCACCAGCTGAAAACAAGGCAAGTATCAGACTTTGCATAGACAAGTAAGTCAATACATAACAGCATACACGGAATACCACTAACCTGCTAACTCAGGTAAGAAAGGTTTAACCGGCTGGTAATGCAGGCACCTGCAGTCTAAGCAAAGAATACGGCAATGAATCACTTATCAACAAGCATCAACAGAATAACTAGGAGTCCCTAATAACATTCATAGCCTTACCGTGTTGGACTCCTGTCCAGTGGTAACAAAGGTTCAGATGGGCAGAGGAAGTTTGTGGCAAATCCTTAGTTACGAGGCAGAAGACAAGCAAACAACCCACAACGTACACCTGTGGAAGTCTCTAGTCCGTGTACTTGTGAGGGACGAAAGCAAGGAAGTTCAAAGTTTGAAAAAACCAAGACGAAACAAAATCTTTTCAAAGCAAGGTAGCAGCATGGAAGCAATCCAAGGCAAAGTCCAATAACATTCCAATGTCGAGCGGGCAGTGCAGACCAAATCAGTATCCAAGGCAATATCCAATGTCAGGCCAATGTCGAGCAGGGAGCGGGCAGTGCAGACCAATTCAGGATCCAAGGCAAAACAGGGACGGTCCGTGGTCAAGAGGGGGAAGGCAACCAGATCAAAGGCAAATTCCAAAGAGCAACCAAAGCAGTCCGAAGTCAAAACAGGGAGGACCAGAAAACTGAGATCAGGAAACAGGAAGTCCGAATCCGAAACGCCACCGAAGAAAGTTCAGAAGTGCCGGTGAGTGTACAGGGAGGAGCTTATGAAGACGGTATCACGTGACTTGGCTTGCGTGATACCGTCACAGCAGGACGAGTGCTCCTGTAGTGTAGAGGACGCCAGCGTTGCCAAGCTACCTTCCAGGCACCGCGCTGCATCCGGGGTAAGTAAAGTATTCGACTGCTTGGATACACCTTTGTTTTGCGCTGAAGGCTTTGATCGCGGAAGCGCCGATGTGCAACTGGCGACGCCGTGCTTTCTTTCGCAGCTAGCAGACTGGAAGGGCAGAGAGATCTAACAGAAAGTCAATCGGGCAAGTGGGGGAAGGAAGCACCTTTCTGTGTCTGTGGGCGATCATGGTCAGATCAAGAATCCTAGGCATGTGCCCAAGGGGGCCAGCGTGTATATGGATCCCCGACGTGTAGTAAAGGTGGGCGGGGGATATGTAATGTTGGATGACGGCTCCAGGTGGAGCAAAAGGCGTGTTGTTGTGATAAAGAGAGAGGTGGAGGTGAGGCCGTGTAGGGTAGAAAACACGGGAAATACTTTTGATACCCTTGTGTGTGGGGGTGAGAGGGTGCATGGTGGTGGTGATGTTGCGTGATGGGCAGATAGGGATGGAGAGGGGTGATGGTCAGGTTGAGTGTGAGCGCGGAGGGGAGGTGCAGCCCGAGAATGGAGAAGAGGTGTTCTTCGTGGTAGGGCCACCCCATTAGGAAAAGGATGCTTCCGGTAAAGTTTTAGGATTATGTGTTGTGTGGTTCTAATAATTGAACTGTCATTGGGCAGTTGCCTGTGAATGTCTGTAAGTGAGGACGGGGTGCATAGTGTGTGCTAGAGTGTGAATGAAATTGGCTGTAGCCAGCCATTGTGGGGTTCTGTAAATTGTTCTTTGCTGCCTGGCCACTTTGTGCGCTGCTGGGCTGCTTTTCTCCCTCACCTGCCGACACAGGGAAGCCGCACGCGTGGTCATGCACGGGTTCTGCCACCTAAATCCTTATCGCCAATGTAAAAATGCGAGGCAGGCAGGTTGGGGTTAGACACGTAGTTTATTGCAGACAAACCCTGGACCCAGCAGGTAACTTCTCTAACTGCCCAACACAGAACCATGAATTCCAATACATAACATTACAACAAAAGACTTTCCTTTTGTCTCAAAGCTAGCAGTGATCTTGGTATGCTATGCATACTGGCATCGGTATGCACATGAACAGGAGCCACTTCCTCCATAGTGTGCAGAGCAGCTTGTAGCCCCTCCCATCAGAATGTAGTGCATGAAACGGCTCATAATGGGCCATTAGTCACTGAATGGTTTTGTGCATGTATTCTGATGAGAGGGGAGGTGCAGTGGGATGCAGTTGGTAGTTGGTGTGCACAAAAGCCTCTCTGCATGAGTGCTTGTGATGTCACACATTACCTTTCATAAATGTAATTCCTGGCAACGACACTGGTGCCTATAAATCGCCTAGCTTGGTGTGTACTATTGTTCTGATCTTGGTGATCCGCCTTGATGGTCGTGCAGCTATAAACTACCTCCGTCCCCAAGTACCGCTCGAGCAGGTAAAGAATACTGCCCTAGCAATCTTTGAGGCCACAGGTGATGAGTGGCGTCGTCAATCAGATACCAGGAACACCGGAAGGACCCCTGAGTGCTGTAAGGCAAAGGTTAGGATCAGGTATACTTTGAACAATAATGGCAGTGCAAGCAAACAAGGAAAAACGACAAAGCTTACCCTGGGGATGATAGGACAGCTAGTAAACCTGAATAGACAACGAGGGAAGACCGACAGCAGGCTGGGATGTACAGCACTTCCTCCAACTCACACCGGTAGCCAGAGCGTGACCAGATAGCAAGTCCATCCAAGGTCCAGGTGGTGAACCCCAAATGACTCAGGAGACAAAACGTGATCGACAGGAATTGCGTGGGTAGAAGTTCGCCAAAACAGAAGGGTAATCCAGAGCAATTCCAGGGCCAGAAAAGGGGGTCAAGAGTACCAAGGGTCCAGAAGATGCGTTGAAACAAAAGGGAAATCCAAGACAAGTCCAAGTAACGGTCCGTGGTCGAGTTCCAAAGTGTATCAAGAAGAACGAGGGTAATGCCGAACAGGTCTCTGGTGGAAACAGCTGTGAAGCACTGAGTGTTTCCTCTCAGCTCTTTTTGAAGGAAAGTTAGATCACGTGACAGGGCACGTGACCGCACAGGAGCGTCACGTGATGGTCGGACGCCATCAGTGATTGGTGGTCGTCCGATGTGGACGCCAGCGTCGGCTACAGACGATCCCGTGACCAGTCACGTGATCGTCTGAGCGAGGCGCGATCAGGTTCCCCCGTGCGCGGGAGCTGGAGCCGACGACGGCGGAGCTGTCGGGCATGGATGAGACGCCATGGCAAGCGCCAGCACGGAAATGGGCGGAAAGAGGTGGTTCTGCCCCCTCGGACATCCCGCCTGCCGTGTCTTCCCCGTTGGTGTGGGTGGTGGGTACGGGAACGGATGGTGCCTGGTGAGTGACGGGAGGAGGGCAGGACCGGGGACGTGACAGAGCCCCCCCCAAAGGCCCCCGACCGTGTGGGCTCGAAGGATTGTCATGATGAAAACGGGCCAACAAACGGGGGGCATGAACATCCCGGGAAGCCACCCACGAACGATCCTCCGGGCCATAACCCAACCAGTCCACCAAGTACTGCAGGACACCCCGATGGACACGAGAACCCAAAATAGCCCGGACCTCAAATACATCGGGAGAAGAGACAGAGATGGGAGCAGGAGGAGAAACCAAGCGGGTAGGGCCAAGGCAAGGCTTAAGGAGAGAAACGTGGAAAACTGGGTGGATCCGCCAGGCGGGGGGAACCGCCAGACGCAACACCACCAGGTTCAGAACCTTGACTACTTTATAAGGACCCACAAAACGAGGCAACAGCTTGCGGCAGCCAGGGATATGTAGATGACGAGTGGACAGCCAAACCCTATCCCCCACCCCGTAAACGGGCAGAACAGCCCTCTTTTTGTCAGCAGCCGCCTTCATAGAAGCCTGTGCCTCACGTAAGTGGACCAAGGTCTGCGCATGTACAGATACGATGTCTCGGGCACAAGCCGATGCGGCTGGGGTGTCGGAAGAGGAAAAGTCTGGAATGGGGAGGGCACGAGGATGCTGACCGTAGAGTGAAAAGAAAGGTGAGTAACCGGTAGCCGAGTGCAGAGCATTGTTGTAGGCAAACTCTGCAATTTGTAGCAGATTGAGCCATGTGTCCTGGTATTGTAGTGTCAGGCAGCGTAGATACTGTTCCATCGTTTGGTTGACCCTTTCAGTCTGACCGTCACTCTCCGGGTGATACGAAGAGGAAAATCGGGCATCTATGCCCAACAGAGCGGTTAGGGCCCGCCAAAAGCGGGAAGTGAACTGGGAACCACGATCAGAGACCAACACATGGGGCAATCCGAAAATGCCGAATACATGTTTGAAGAAATGTTTGGCCAAGATAGGGGCTGAAGGTATTCCCTTAGAGGGTATAAAACGTGCAAACTTGGTATATGAGTCGACTATGACCCAAATAGAGTCAAACCCATGAGTGCGGGGGAGATCAGTGACCAAATCCATGGAGATCGTATGCCAGGGTCGTGGAGGGAATGGGAGAGGAAGGAGCAGACCCAAGGGCCGACCCCTGCGCGATTTGCCCTGGGCACACACCGCACAGGTATTGACATAGTCCCGTACGTCACGCTTCATCGTAGGCCACCAGCACCAACGCTTAAGGAGATCTAAGGTGCGAAGCTGTCCGGGGTGACCGTTGATGGCAGCGTCGTGGGACCAGGTCAGCGCTTGGTTCCGGGTTTCACTTGTGGGTAGAAGGAGTTTACCCCCCTGAACGAAAGGCAACCCATCTTGTATGACTGGGTCCCATTCCGCCAGTGATTGCGGATACTGAGAGGCCCATTGGCGGATAGTGGACAACAAGGAGGGAGTTGGTGTGCATAGACAGATTACATGATTCTTTCCCAACAGGGTGTCCGGAAAAAAGGGAAGGGTCTCCCCCCCAGGTGAACGGGACAGGACATCGGCTTTACCGTGTCCAACACCGGGCCTGTGTTTGACCACAAAATCATAAGCGGCAAAGAAAAGATGCCACCTAACCTGGCGACTGTTTGTACACTTCAAGGAAGCAAGGTCCTGGAGATTTTTATGATCGGAGAACACCGTGGTTTGATGTTTGGCACCTAGAAGGTGGTGTCTCCAGACCTGTAGTGCATCCTTAATAGCCAGTAGTTCCTTTTCTGTAACCGTGTAGTGTAGTTCGGTAGTCGTGAACTTGCGGGAGTGGAATGCTACCGGATGCAAACGGTTGGTGGTAGGACAGGTCTGGGATAACACCGCACCTAATGCATAGGACGAGGCATCTGCTTCCAGAATATACGGAAGGTCGGGATCAGGGTGCTGTAATACCGGAGCGGTGGTGAACAGGGTTTTCAGTGTATCGAAAGCAGATTGCTGAGCCGTGGACCATACATAGGGGACAGAAGGGCTAGTGAGTGCCGTAAGTGGAGCCGCAACCGAAGAAAACCCTGATATGAATCTCCGATAGAAGTTCGCGAATCCTAGGAACGACTGCAGCTGCTTGAGATTGGTCGGAGTGGGCCATTCGTCGATCGCCCGTACCTTGGATTGATTCATACAGAGCCCCTTGGGCGTGATATGGAACCCCAGGAATTCGATTTGATTGGCATGGAACGTACATTTCTCGGGTTTGGCGTAAAGGGCGTTGCTTTGTAGACGCGACAGTACTTCTCTGACATGTGTTATGTGTTCATCGAGGGAAGTGGAGAACACCAGAATGTCATCTAGATAAACAATTACATAAGTGTTCAAGATGTCGTTGAAAACGTCGTCCATAAAGTGTTGGAAGGTAGCCGGGGCGTTACATAGACCAAAAGGCATGACAGTGTATTCGAATAGGCCTTGTCGTGAGCAGAAGGCCGTTTTCCATTCATCACCGTCACGCATGCGAATAAGATTGTATGCCCCGCGGAGGTCAAGTTTGGTGTATATAGTGGCATGGGTGAGTTTGTCCAGCAAGGGAGTGATCAGAGGTATGGGGTAGCGGTTCTTCACTGTGACGGCGTTCAAGCGCCTATAATCGACACAGGGACGGAGGTCCCCTTCCTTCTTCGGAACGAAGAATATAGGGCTTGCAGCCGGAGAAGTTGATGGACGAATATGTCGTAGCCATAAAGCCTGTTGGACATACTCCTGCAAGGTCCGCTCTTCCACCTGAGTAAGGGAGTAGATACGACCCTTCGGGATAGATGCGCCAGGTATCAGGTCGATAGGACAGTCGTAAGGTCGATGCGGGGGTAGGTCTTCTGCCGAACCTTTGTCGAATACCGCCTGCAAATCGTGGTAAACAGCAGGTATCCCACCCGTGACAGCCCCTACTGTGTGCGTATCATGGTGGTCTGTATTGTCCCCTATAGCCCTGGACGTGACGCTTCCCAGGATGCCCGCGGGACTGGAGAACTGAGGTGTTGCCAGTAGGCAGTAGTGTTGGCATGTTTCAGATTCGAATGAAACCTGACCCGTCCCCCAGTAAATGAGGGGATTGTGCAGCCTTAGCCAAGGAATGCCTAATATTACTCAGAACTGAGGGGTAGCAATGAGATCGAATGATATCGTCTCTTTGTGGTTTTCCTGAACAACCAGCTCTAAGGGAGCGGTCTGTTGCCGGATCGGGCCAGAGGCAAGGGATGTACCATCCACCGCCTGGACCGGTTCGGGACATTCCTTTGTGACCAAAGGCAGGTTCAGTGAACCGGCCAAGGCTATGTCGATGAAGCAGCCTGTAGCACCTGAGTCTATCACCATTGACACGGCGTGAGAACCAGTAGCATGGTTCAGAAAGGCCTGTACTATAATGGGTCGCACAGGACCAAAGGTAGGTTCAGAGGTATTCCGGATAGTACTCGCTCCCACCTCTGATCTTAGGGGCGAGCCTTCTGAAAACCCGGGTTCCTGTTTTTTGGACGGCGAGGACACTCTTTTATGAAATGTCCGTTAAGACCGCAGTAAAAACAGGCATTGTCCGTTCTCCTGCGCTCTCGTTCGACGTGAGAGATAGGGCTGCGGATCCCGCCTATCTGCATGGGTTCGGGGGTAGCAACGGCCGTGGATGGAAGTGGGAACGAGGAAGTACCTTCTCCGCGTCGCTCCGATCGTCTGGCATCGACTTGCAATGTTAAGTTCACCAAGTCAGCATATACTGTGGGAAGTGTAGGCACTACGGATAAGGCATCTTTCATGGCCCCAGAAAAACCCCGGTAATACACCACAGCCTTTTTATTTTCTGGCCAGGAGGTCTCAGCAGACAACTGATTGAACCTGGGGATGTACTCTATGAGGGTTGAACGACCCTGCGTGAGATCTAGGAATTCCATGTCTCTAGACTGCGCTTTGTGCCTGGTGTCGAATACTTTTGCCATCTCTTGGGTCAGTAATTCGAAATCGTACAACGCAGGGTGGTTGTTTTCCAGCAATGAATTGGCCCATGTGGCGGCTACCCCAGATAGATGGGAGAGAAGAAAGGCTGCTTTTGATACGGAATCGGGGAAAGCCTGAGGGCGACACATGAAATGAAGTTTACAGTGATTGATGAAAGTACGGTATTTCTTTGGGTCGCCCTGGTATCTTTCGGGAGTAGCCAAGGGGAAAGGGCTTTGGATCACCACAGGAGCGGCCAGGAAGGAAGGGGGTATGACAGGAGGAGGGTTTTGGGGAGGAATGGTTTCATCAAATTCGGCTTCTGCAGGTAAGGGATGGCGTGCACTTAGTACCGTGTCGAGGCGGTGGTGTAATGCGGTGGTGGCGGCGGTCATATCAGCGCGTAGGGTTGCAGTAGCGGTTGCCATGTCGACCCTGAGTGCTGTCACTGCCTGCATTAAAGCCGTCACGGGGTCCCCGGCTGAGGTGTCCATAGCTGGACGACCAGTAGGCTTCACAGTCTGTTCTGATCTTGGTGATCCGCCTTGATGGTCGTGCAGCTATAAACTACCTCCGTCCCCAAGTACTGCTCGAGCAGGTAAAGAATACTGCCCTAGCAATCTTTGAGGCCACAGGTGATGAGTGGCGTCGTCAATCAGATACCAGGAACACCGGAAGGACCCCTGAGTGCTGTAAGGCAAAGGTTAGGATCAGGTATACTTTGAACAATAATGGCAGTGCAAGCAAACAAGGAAAAACGACAAAGCTTACCCTGGGGATGATAGGACAGCTAGTAAACCTGAATAGACAACGAGGGAAGACCGACAGCAGGCTGGGATGTACAGCACTTCCTCCAACTCACACCGGTAGCCAGAGCGTGACCAGATAGCAAGTCCATCCAAGGTCCAGGTGGTGAACCCCAAATGACTCAGGAGACAAAACGTGATCGACAGGAATTGCGTGGGTAGAAGTTCGCCAAAACAGAAGGGTAATCCAGAGCAATTCCAGGGCCAGAAAAGGGGGTCAAGAGTTCCAAGGGTCCAGAAGATGCGTTGAATCAAAAGGGAAATCCAAGACAAGTCCAAGTAATGGTCCGTGGTCGAGTTCCAAAGTGTATCAAGAAGAACGAGGGTAATGCCGAACAGGTCTCTGGTGGAAACAGCTGTGAAGCACTGAGTGTTTCCTCTCAGCTCTTTTTGAAGGAAAGTTAGATCACGTGACAGGGCACGTGACCGCACAGGAGCGTCACGTGATGGTCGGACGCCATCAGTGATTGGTGGTCGTCCGATGTGGACGCCAGCGTCGGCTACAGACGATCCCGTGACCAGTCACGTGATCGTCTGAGCGAGGCGCGATCAGGTTCCCCCGTGCGCGGGAGCTGGAGCCGATGACGCCGGAGCTGTCGGGCATGGATGAGACGCCATGGCAAGCGCCAGCACGGAAATGGGCGGAAAGAGGTGGTTCTGCCCCCTCGGACATCCCGCCTGCCGTGTCTTCCCCGTTGGTGTGGGTGGTGGGTACGGGAACGGATGGTGCCTGGTGAGTGACGGGAGGAGGGCAGGACCGGGGATGTGACAACTATACTAGTTGTAATGTCCTACTTTTACTATTATTGTTATTTGTTCAGAGGAGCAGTCCTCTGTTTATTGCAGTTGCTCGTGGGCAGCGTCCCATGTGATTAAGGAGGCAGGGTTACCGCCAATTAGGCAGTTCACGTTTGATTAAAGACCAGTTAACACGCACCTGCCTCCGGTCCTGATTGATTGATTGCGTATGTTATTAATCACGATTATATGCGATTGTATGCTGTTCCACAAAGGTATTCAGTGAATATTCAACAATGGCGACGAGGTTTCCGTGAAACGGTGCCAGAGCCAGAAGGTCCTGCCAGTCACCCGACACTGACTCGAGGATTCCACACCTGCCTAATTTGCAGCACCGGAGCCATTTACGACTCACGCGGCGCAAGCATCCGCACAAGTAAGAAGCCTCGACTTTCATATGCAGCACTCATTTGAGCAGACAGAATCTGGCAACTCATGTGTTACGCGCACCGCGTAATACACGTGGAGTCCAGCCACAGCAATACGCACGCACTTGGCATGCTGTGAAGAAACCGTTACAAGCAGATTCATAGTGGATGTCAACACGCTCCACAAGAAGTCATCACGGCTGCATTTCCAAAGACAAAACACGTGGGCAGGCATCAGAAAACGCACGCATTCTCTTTTAGAGTTGACACGACAAACAAGGCACCGCCAGCGGCAGTAAGAAGGCAAATATGTCTGAAGACAACACAGACAGTGGAATTCTGAGCCCCTCCTCCAGCTCCACACCTCGGCAAGCCGCTAACAAAGATGACAGTGGCTCAGAATCCTTACAACTACAAGTTGTGCCACCATTCGACATGTCGGACACCAGTAGTCTCGCCCCCAGATGGGCCAGATGGCTCAAGGAACTGCATATCTACATAGACGAGACGCATCAGGGGTAGGGAGGAGTGTCGACTCAGAGGTATACTACTCCATTATTTAGGACCAGTAGTACGGGACATCGTTTTTGAAATGCCTGAATCTTCCACAGACACTTTTCAAGGCATCATTGACGCACGAAATGCCTACTTCGCACCCTTACGAAATGTTGATTATGAACGACACATTTTCCACACATCTACACAGGACAGCAGTGAAAGTATGGACAATTTTGTAATGTGTTTAACGAAAAGAGCAAAATATTGTGATTTTGATAGATATTCAACGGATGAAGCAATAAAGTCCCAAATCATTGCTGGCTGCGCATTGCATGAGTTCAGAAAGAAACTACTCCAAAAAAGCAGGACACTGGAAGAGATATTGCAACTCGCATAAGCAGACGCCACCCTCATGCAACAAACAGAATCATTTGATAACATCAAAATCACGCAGTCTGCTTCCACTGCATCAGTATGCCCCATCAGAACATCGAGAGACTCATATCCCGCTGAACAAAAAAAATGTTACAGGTGCTGTTTCAAATTTCCACATGTAGGCCCATGTCCAGCCATCGGACACAACTGTGACAAGAGCGAAGGTGAAAACCACTTCCAATCTGTGTGCAGAAACGTCAATTTCTTCCAGCCGACTGATATGAACACAGACACGAGGAGACAAGACCGAACCTCGACGAGAGAAAGTTCGAGATCCCGCAGGAGGCAGTCGCCTGCAGCATCCAGACACCAACCGCAAAGCTCATCTCGCGACACGCCACGAGAGGAGAGAAAGCGGGAAGAGAGAAGAGACTACCCGAGCCGCACCAGCACCAGACATGATTCGCAAAGGAGACACTCCAGACAGAAGATCAGATATCTAGAAAATGTGCCTCGCAAAAGACAGGAATCACACTCATCCTCATCCAGCGGGGACAGGAAAAGGGGATATGTACATGCGATTGGAAACAGCATAGCCGCAGAATACAGTCCCACCCTGCTATTACAAATTAATGGGCAAAACAAAGAATTTCTAATTGACACGGGAGCAACGGTAAATGTCATAAATGATGAGACTTATAAACTACTCAACTACAAGAAGTCACTGAAAGAAGCAGACACATTAATATATCCATACGGCTCCAACAAGCCTCTCAACTGCCAAGGGATGTTCACGTCACACTGTCAGTATGAAGACAAAAATCAAAAGATCAAAATATACGTCATAAAAGGGGACGTGCCAGGCGGCAGCATTCTGAGCTTCAAGTCTGCGATCCAAATGAGACTCATTCAAATCATGTATCAAATAATGTCGGCATACACGACCAGCCCGAAGGACATGATGAAAAAAATGTTTCCCTCTCTATTCAAGGGGCTGGGAAAATTAAAGGACAAACAAGTAAAGCTGCACATCAATCCCCAGATACCTCCGACAGCACAACACTACAGGGGCATACCTCTCAACGTACAAAGACACGTGGAGGACGAGATTCAGTCATTATTACAGCAGGACATCATAGAGCCAGCATCGGGACCAACTTCCTGGGTGTCTCCCATTGTACCCGTACCGAAAAAGGACAACAAGGACAGCATTCGCATTTGCGTGGACATGAGGGCCCCAAATGTGGCCATAGAGCGGGAACGACACCTTGCCCCAAGAATGACTGATATGATGCACCTACTGCACGGATCCAAGGTGTTCTCGAAATTAGACTTAAATAAGGGATATCACCAACTAGAGCTACACCCTGCTTCAAGATATATCACCACTTTTTCAAGAGAGTGCGAAATAGGCATTGGAAATGAGAGTGCGAAATAGACATTGGAAATTGAGAGGAGAGTGCGAAATAGACATTTAAAATGAGAGTGCGAAATAGACATTGGAAATTGAGAGTGAAAAATAGATAATGGAAATTGAAAAGTTATTTTGGTTTACAAAGTGAACAAGTGTGAAATGAACCTCTGGATAAAGGATTCACGCATGTGATGATAACATGTGGAATTTGCAATAAATAATATAACAGAACAGCAGCATTGGATTGTGAAAATTATTATTTTTTGAACTTGTTCTTTACTATATTTTACTATATTTGAATACTCACCGAACTTAATTTAACTCAGAAGGTTGTTGCATTGGAGTACAAATATATATCTCACATCATTTCAGTCTTAAACCACTTTTTCAACCGACCTGGGTTTGTTCAGGTATAAAAGGCTCAGTTTTGGGGTATCTTCGGCTGCCGAAATTTTCCAAAATAAGATACATCAAGTGATAAAACACATCCCCAACTGTTTAAACTACTCGGACGACATATCAATTTTCGGCACCACACAAGACAGCCATGATGATACCCTGAGGAGAGACTACATGGCACTAGAAAATTCCCACCTCACACTCAACCCGGACAAATGTGAGATCAGCAAATTCACTCTCAAATTCTTCTGACATATCTTCTCAAAAGATGGCCTGAAACCAGATCCGGAAAAGGTTCAAGCGCTGGTAGAGACTCCCACACCCACATCAGTTTCAGCAGTACGCTCATTCCTGGGAATGGCGAGCTACTGCACTCGATATATACAAGATTTCGCCTCTGTGAGCACGCCTCTTCGATTGCTAACTGGGAAGCATCAAGAATTCCTGTGGTCAGATACTTGTGAACAAGCATTTCAAGAAATCAAGAAAAGAATTGCAACAGCTTCATGCATGGCATACTATGCCCCTGACCTTGACACGGAACTCACAGTAGATGCCAGCCCATTTGGACTAGGAGCAATTCTAGCACAATCCAGGCGCGGTGCATCACCTGACTCTCCGAAGAGAATTGTAGCTTATGTAAGCCGCAGTCTCTCCAACACAGAATGTGCATACTCCCAACCCGAAAAAGAGAGCTTAGCGGTAGTATGGGCGTGTGAACACTATCATCTATTTCTGTATGGATGACCGTTTACCATAGTTACGGATCACCAGGCTCTCACCACCATTTATGGAAAACCGACAGCCAAAATGCCACCACGAATCACCAGATGGGGTCTGAGGTTACAAGAATACTCATTCAAGATAATCCATCGACCAGGCAAAGACAACAATCCCGCAGATTTTCTATCACGCTATCCACTTCCAGCTCAAGATGAGCGCCAATCACACAAAGCAAACCAATATCTACGGTAATTAGTCAGCAGTGCGCTACCCAAATCCATCACCACAGCACAGCTGCTAGAAGCGACCCAAAAGGACATACTACTCCAGACAGTACAATCCTGCCTAAAATCGAACCAATGGCAGAACAGACCAAAAGGGGCACCTTCCCTGTCCACGGACGAGGAACAACACTTCCGCACATTCAAACTCGTCCGACATACCCTATTCACATCACCCGAAGGCCTGCTATTGAAAGAAAACAGAATAGTAATTCCGGCAACCCTGCAAGACCAGGTACTAGACATCGCCCATGCCGGACACAGAGGAATAGTGTCAACCAAGAGACAACTAAGAACGAAGGTATGGTTCCCATCCATAGACGAACGGGTGGAACAACTACTAAGGAAATGCTTACCCTGTCAGGCGGTGGCTCCGCGCACATTCCCCCAGCCACTTAAAACATCTGAGATGCCTCTACAGGTGTGGGATGAGGTAGCAGTGGATATGTTTGGGCCGCTGGCAAACGGCAAATATGTGCTGGTGATCATCGATGAAATGTCGCGATTCCCAGAAGTACATTTGATTCACTCGACCAGTGCTCAAGCCGTCATACCTGCGCTGGACAAAACTTTTGCTGACTACGGCATCCCTCAGAAGTCAAATCTGATAACGGGCCTCCCTTCACGAGCCATGACTTTGCTATGTTCGCAGAATACCTAGGCTTCCAACATCACAAGGTCACACCACTGTGGCCACAGGCAAATGGAATGGTGGAACGTTTCATGGGAAACCTTAAACGCACGCTCTAGATCTGTTCCATCACAAATGGGTGATTCATGCAAGCCATCTGCACGTTACTACGAGAATATCAGATTACACCGCATAGCTCAACTGGCGAATGCCCATCAATGCTAATGTTCGGACGTGTCATCAGAACAAGGCTTCCCCACTATGCACGAACCAAGGATGATTCCACACACATACAGAATGCTAGAAGCAAGGACCAAGAAAGCAAGGACAAAATGAAGGAATACGCAGATGCCCGAAGAAGGGCCAGACCTAGAACCATTCGCATTGGCGACCAGGTATTAGTATGACAAAACCAAGTTACTAAGGACATGCCTGCCTTCAAGCCAGACCCCATGACAGTGACTCACATCCAAGGGTCGATGGTAACGGCTTCTAGCCCCCATGGCACAATCACCAGGAATTCATCCTTTTTCAAGGTTTTCAACAGCACGGACACCCCTGTCAGCACCTCAATGACACTGACAGATGATTCGTCAGATAAGGACTCTGAATATCATGAAGAGGAAAGAGACGCTGATGATAGTGGCAGTGACGGCACTCCAGTGAAACTGGTCCCACCGGCACGCAGCCCATCCAAGAGGGTCATCCGCAGACCCACGAGATGGTTTGAAGAGTTCGATTGAACAGTGTTCACGTATTTGTTCAAGGAGAGGGGAGAGGCATAGCTCTCAACCATTTGTGTAGCAAAGGCGGGTGAAAACACCCGATTGTGTTTTTGGCGGGTGAGAGGCCCATTGAAATGAGTGGGCGTGCAGGAGGCTTATCGGGTGATTCAGCGCTTTACAAGGCGGGTGACACCCGCCAAAAGCGTGTGAGTTGAGAGCTATGGAAATGTAATGTCCTACTTTTATTATTATTGTTATTTGTTCAGAGGAGCAGTCCTCTGTTTATTGCAGTTGCTCATGGGCTGCGTCCCATTGATTAAGGAGGCAGGGTTACCACCAATTAGGCAGTTCAGGTTTGATTAAAGACCAGTTAACACGCACCTGC
This sequence comes from Ambystoma mexicanum, assembly GCF_040938575.1. Taxonomy (NCBI): domain Eukaryota; kingdom Metazoa; phylum Chordata; class Amphibia; order Caudata; family Ambystomatidae; genus Ambystoma; species Ambystoma mexicanum. The sequence goes on from NC_090929.1 coordinate 63,579,088, forward strand.
CTCCGCGCCTGATTGATTGCGTTTGTTATTAATCACGATTATATGCGATTGTATGCTGTTCCACAAAGGTATTCAGTGAATATTCAACACTAGTTATAGGTAAGTTGTCCTGCAACACCTTCAGAACTGAAACGATATCATTTGTTATGAAGGTGTGATAAAGGTGTATGTGGCTGCGCCAAGAAGGCTCCCAAGAGCCAGGGCTTTGGACATGGCACATACTGGGAATGCCCATGCCCAGCTGTGGTAAAACGGAGCTATTAATAACGTTTGCACCAGAGTTTAATGCAGCCCACGCCGCCAGTACTTGAATTCTTCGCATTCTAAGAAGACGTCACAGATTACGTAATTCAGAGCTGCGCGAGGGGGCGGTGGGAGGGGTGGGCTACGAGTCTTTCCTTCATGTTTACTCGCTGCCATGTTGTCCCTTTTCCATTTCTACATTCCATAACCGGTGATTGACAGGCCCGGACCGGAAGAAGAAAAAAACAAGCGAAAAGAAGGGGGTCTGAAATCTGGAACGAAGGCGAGCGGCAACAGCGTAATCCGAAGCCATCCCCGGCCAGCGCAGCGCCTCTGGCCCCCGGGACCGAGCAGCAAGCAGCCGAGGGCGCGCCGCGGCACCTTAGGTGAGTCTCTGGGCCGGCCGCCGAGCAGCGGCTTTGTCTGCAGAGCGGGATGGGAGCAGGCCGGGGGATCTGGGGTACGGGGCTTCGGAGGGTTGCAGACGCTTAAGAGCTGAGTAAGAGGAGTAGGAAAGACCGGGGCCGTGGCGAGTGTGTCAGAGAGGCACCGAGGGAGGGAGGGAGGGGGGTGAGGATATGATCGGTTCGAGGGGCGTCAGAAAGCTTAAGGCTGGCCGAGAGGAAACCAGATCCAGTGGGGCCCTGAAGGGAGGGTGGACGAGGGTCGGACAGAGAATAGGGTCTCGCCCCCTTCCCACGAATGGCTTATGAAGGACTGGAGCACCTATAGCTAGGATGAGGGGTCGCTGCGCTCGGAGGAGGCGGGGGGGGGGGGGGTAGCAAGAGAGGCCCCTGGGTGTGAATGAGGAGTGCCAGATCTGGTGGGTCCGACCATGCAGGGGGGGTGCAGGTACAACTCTAATGCAGGCTAGTCCATGTATTCACCTGCCATTGACCCTGCGTGGATCTTGCGCATTGCAAACCTTTATATTCGAGCATCCCTGCCTGCATCTGCACAGTAGAAGAGATGGCCCTGGTGCATGCACTATGTGTTGCCATCGCTCGCTCACTGACATGACATAAGCATGTGTCCAGGGGTCTTTCTTGAGCACTGGCAGCCCCATGGAGTTTTAATGGCATCGGAAGGGTTCTGATGAAGGGCAGCGGATGGTCTTTCCATAGTAGTCCGTTTTGCTAGATTTAATGTACGAACGGATCTGTTTTGCGATGGCACATTCATTTACAACAACTCTGTATGTTATTTATTAAACATATTATATTGCAAGTGTTGCGCGGTGCCAGTGAACCACAACACCAATGATCGAGTTGTTTGTATTTATTTAGATTATTTGCAAATTCCACTGCAGCCCTAATATCTCTGGTATTGTCGGAAAACGCAGTAGTGGTGTGCTTTTTTTTAAAAAAAAATTAATGTTATATTAACGTGTTTCCAAATATTATTTTCCATGCTTGCAGCTCGTGCACGTTGTATTGTGTGCCCCATGCTGTACTTGCACATGTGGAATGGTTATGCCAGCAAGTCATTAGACACTTCCCTTAAAACTTGATGGTGCACATCGTACTGTTGGTTTCCACTGGCATGCCCCAATGCCACTTTTCAGTTGCCCGTATTTGTGGTGAAAAGAATGATTGTACTCCCATACATTACATGTGTACGTTACACAAATTCTGGTTACTTAATTTAACCACCCTGCGTGCTTCCGATCCTTGCAACTTTGCGTTGCCATGTTTTTTGTTTGTGCTCCGGCTGCTCTTGAATGTTCGCTTTTGGATTTTACACTTAAAGTTGAATCATCTCATCTGGTGTCTATGGTGCAGTTTTGAAATACTATTCCTGTCGAACCCCCTGGTTATTTTATGAGCAGCCACGACCAGTTTGTATGGTGTCTGCTAATGTTTTTCCTTTGTGGGCTGGGTGACTCTGGGTTAATTTTGGATTGAGTATGATATCACTTTAGTTTAATTTGACAGCCTCTACGAACTTTATTGACCCGTTCCTTGGGTTGGGCAGTCTGGTGTCCAGGGAATAGCAGGACGGGGAAGAAGGCTTTCCCAACCAATGACTGTTTGCAGCTTTGACAGTTGCCATTGGCAACCGGGTTCCTGTCATGTGAAGGGCGTGTTTGAAGCCTGGGAAAAGTAGGTCCTGGTAAGGGGTAATGTAATGGAATGTGACGAGATTCGAGGCTTTTAGTGAACGACCCCCCCCCCCCACTCCTTTCAGTCTGGAGGAAGCCCAGCACTATGCAGCATAGACCTGTGCTTGCTTGGTTTTCAGCCGTTGCCTCTTGGGAGGGTCTGTGTCAGAGAGCCGAGAAGTTGGCTGGGTGGATTGATCAGCAAAGATGGAGTAACCTCAACTTAGTTACTATCAGTTCGTGGCTGGTAGATGTGGCTGGCTGTGCTCCAGGGTGGTGTAGAGTAGTTATTTCTGGTACCCTTCTCAAAGGGTGGGGTACTACGAGGCCACTTGCTCATTTACCCCGTTTGTCTGGTTAAAGTTTGACTCCATAATTTATTTTTTGTGTTTCTGGGACAGGGTCCGATCTACTCTATTTTCTCAAGCATGTTGATCAAAGCTGCCCCCTCACAGTTCATCATTCATATACTTTTGAGGTGTTCTAAAGGTTCACCGAATTGTTACTGTATTCAAATCCAAGTATTTCGCTCTTTGGCTCCTGCTTGTAGAATAGAAGAGCCTAGGTTAGCTTGACACCAACACCTACCCGGAGCTACTTTTGGCTCCCAGGCCAAATTTATGACGCCCAATTTAACTTCTCATCAATGATGATTCCGGGGCATTTTTAAGTAAGTCACTTGTTCAACATTTTTTGACGCTAAATTCCATGAGTATTTCCTTGGTCTGTTTTTTTTTTTTTTGAGAAAACCATGATTTTGCTTTTATCAATATTGATAGTCAAGCCATTATCGACAGAATAGGCAACTAAGGAGTCAAGCATATGCTGCAGACCTACTGGTGTATAACCTAATATCAGCAGGTCATCGGCATATGCAAGCCATCCAATAATCACAGGATTTGCTTCAGGTATGTTGAACGCTTTCATCATATCTGACAAGTATAGATTGAATAAGATCGTCGCGATCATGTACCCTTGTTTTACCCCACAACAAGTTGCCATATAGTGGGAGTCTGCCTGCCGCATATTCTTACTGAAGTATCTGTGTGAAGCAACATCAACATTCTTAAGAGGCATTGTGGAATCCCCAAGGAATTCAGTTTTTGCCATAATCTGTTACGAAGAACAGTATCAAATGCGGCAGAGAAAAGTCTATATATACACACAATATACGTCTAAATTCCGTTTGCCCCAAGCATGGCATATTGCAGATGTTGGCATCAAAAGATTATGGGTTGTGATAGATTTATCTCGGGAGCCTATTTTGGTTCGATGGTATTATTTTTGACTCAGCAATACATGCATTCAATTCCCGAAGCAATACCTTAGTGAAAATCTTAGACATAACGTCAAGCATCGCCAACATTCGAAAGTTTGCCGGTTTATCCCATGACCCCTTATGTACCGTTAATATGTGACTAGTTTGCCATGAAGGCGGAATTGCTCCCAGCTTACCAATTTGTTTAAATAGTAGCAATAGCGCGGCACCCCATAAATCTGGTTGTTTTTTAATCACTAAGTTGCAGACACCATCAGGGCCTGCAGTGCATGAATTCTTCAAATTTTCAATGATCATAATAATATCTAATTCTGAAACTTTACAGTCCCATGTTACATCCCGAATTGGAAGGATATTTTCAGACAAAGCTTTTCAGACAAAGCAATCTTTCCTAACGTGTCTCTTATTTATTGGGTCCATGTATCCTCGGTAATACAATTATTGTCAAATCCCGTTTTTTATGTTTACTAAGCAGATGCCATATACCTTGGTTATTTGGTGATGCCATCAACACAATTTTTTTCCATAATTTAATCTCTCATTCCCTTTTAGGCTAATTAAGCCAGTGTTTGTAGTTCTTTTTAAGTTTTTTAATGTGACGGGCAACTGCTTGCACTGATAAAAATATATCGTTTTCCTTACCTCGCTACGAATTTCATTGCGAAGATTCTTTTGTGCTTCTTTGATCATCTTATCGTTGCCATACCTACGAGGTAACACACTATTGGACCGTTCACCTACAGATTTATAGGTTCTCTGTTCACCCACATGTGTTTGAATGTTCCAATGGAGCTGAGAATAGTTTGACAATATTAGAGTCTCAGTATTCTTTTCCGAAACGACCTAATTTATGAACTCGAGTAATGGGAGGGATACCGCTTTGGTAACATTCTCTGTTACGCTTATGCCAGACTATTCACTTTTTGCCTTCACTGATGTGAACCATCCCATTTTCATCGTGGTCAGAGCTTTCATCGCATAAGCCAGGGAGAACAAACAAGAGGCAAAGGGGGAGATGATCACTTTCCTCTCTCGACAATACCCATGTCCCTTACAGAATGTAATCCCATATTGTTAGTGAAAATATAATCGAGAGTAGCTGCTGATCTACCCTCAATTCGAGTGAATGCCATAGAGGCATCACCTGGAGTCAGACCATTTAATTTCACCGAGCTATGAACATTCATTAAATTTGCCCATTTAAGCCCTTGCCTATTATGAGTCATTGGATAAACTTCTGATCTTAACTGGCCACTCGACATTATGGCCAAGATCTCCAATTTTTGCGTTGAGATCACCCAAAAGCCATATTGGATGGCGGTGGTTATACAACTTTAGCACAGTGTCTACAGTCTTCACATTTTCCATTTCTTGACCAAAAAGAGGATCGTATACATTAATAACTATTAACACTTCCATAAGCCAAGTTAGTTTGGTAGCCAAAACGTGCTGTGTAGACAGTTAGTTTCAGTATCGTCCATGGCGATTGAACAGATACCAATAAGCCCCCCTTGGGTCGACCAAGAGGGCCCTTAGTAGGTACCTGATGTACCGTACTTCTATCGTACAACTGAATCTCAGATGTTAACCAAGTTTCTTGGAGTGCTACGATTTTAAATAGTGCCAGATGTTCCATAAGTCCCTCTGCTTGAAACAAACGCAAGTGCCCTCTAGTATTCCATGAATACAACAGCTGCAGAGAGTTCTGTCATCGAGACTCAGCAAAATGTGACTTAAAGGTCAATGGCAACCATTGCAAATAGTCTTCAGGAATGTCATTAGTGCCACCTTTCACCATATTCGAAGCCTGGGTACATGAGCCCTTGCCAGGAACCTGACTTTCCAGATTAATTAGGATAATTAAAGGTGGTTCATTAGGCCCCTGTTGTTTAGGGCTTTGAGATTTCACAACTGGTATCAGCACTTTGTGTACAGCATATCCCATACTCAATAGGTCTACTTTATAACCCATGATAAAATTCAACATTCCCTCAGCTTCAAAACATACATTTGAAATATATTGGTTAGTAAGTTCAAGCTGGTCAACTAGACGGGTATCTTTTGATGTGATAACTCTCAGGGGCACAATAGATTTAAAAAATACTCAGAACAGCTGCATGATTCAACGGAAGGGGAACCTTATCCCTGTGTACCTGGGTAATTTGCAAGGCAGACAACCTACCAATATTGGCATTCCCCTTTACACTGCAACTTTGAACCCCCAATATTGGTATTTTTCAACACCCATGCTTCCGGTACTGTCATTTGCATCGAGGCAACTGGAGCGCCAATATTCGGGGCTGGCCCTACGATACACGGTTGCTTCATTACGGGCAGGGTTGCCTTTACAAGAGGCAATATAGCCTCTTCCAACACATTAACAATTTCAAGCTCTGCAGCGGTATTACTTATGGATGGCATCCTGCCTAGTGAATTATCATCCGCATGTCTCTGGTCATTATGTGCTGTGATAGCTAAACCAGACTCATCCCTAGTATCATGTATATCCTTCAATGGCACTACATTTCATCCAACGTGTGTTTGCTTTTTCCTTTTCACAATTCTCTTACTATACATAAATGCTTGGTTGACACGCTGTGGTTTACTTTTGACCAAGATTGCCTTCTGCCCTGCTTTTCCACCTGAATTCTTCTCTTTTTTCCTCACTGATTTCTTCAGGAGTAATTACATGTCATGCTTTGCTTGTTTGTACACACTTTGCAACTTTTCTTTTTCAATGTGGAATTGATTAACAAAGATTGCACATCAATCTTGGTTTCTAAATGGGAACATTTCTCAAGCAACATAGAAAGCAAGTTTTCTAAGGCATTGAACATTTCATCTGAATTCATACTGGTATCCACATCGTTTTCACAGAGCCCTTCCCCATAATCAGTAATTATTACGGGGGGATAGCACAGGAACAGACTTTCCAGGCTTCGCATTTGAATTAAATCTGAATACAGGCGGTACAATAATATCATAACACTCTACACTCTTAGAAACGGGCTCAACATTGATGGCGTATTTAACATCAGGCACAGATGACAAAGCCATCTTCTTCGTAGGAGGGGTGAAGTACTTCGGGTTCACAACAAACTCAGCTATGGACATTTCAGGGTCAATACCCATATACTCGATGTCAAGTTCTTCCAGCTCAGCGTTGGATATGTCAATGGCAATCTTTAAAATACTATTGAACTCCCTATGAATCATAACATCAGTACAACCAATTGCCTGTAACCTACTATTGCATTCCATACTGCACGCTTCACCAGTTCTAGCTGGCACTTTCACCACACCAAGCATAACATGAACAGCCTTAGGATCAAGAAGACTAGGGATAGTATTTACTGCAGCATATTTGTCCAGAGAAATGCTGTCCATACATACACTATTTGAATTCGGAGGAGGACCACATAATACATCACACAAAAGTTTGGCACTTACACATCTCAAATCACTTGTCATCTCCTACACCAAGTCAGCGGATGCCATATTAAGAGAATCAATGTCAACAATATCAGATGGTGCTGCCACAGTGGGCATTTTCCCAAAATAATCGAGTTTCCCTGAACTACCCCCTTTTTAGGACATGATATGATCTTCGGGACACAAATTCGTCTATTGCGTAGGTTTTTATGCATTGCTATTTCTTTTTCGTAGTCATCCATATCGACCCGCAGATAAAACTATAAAGTATGTAGGGTCGATAGGAGTCAATACGAAACTCGTCGGATTACTTAAAACAAAAAAAACAGCAAGAAAACCACAGCCCCTAAAACCCCAAGAACCAAAGTAGCTGTGGTGATGTAGTAGTCAAATAACTTGTACTCTAACACACACAGTCCAGTCAGAAACAACTTAGGGCAGAGCACCTAAGAGCGCCACTACTATTTCCAGTACGGACTCCCGACTAGGTCAAAGATAAATGAATAAAAAGTAAAACACCAAACTCGGCACAATTCTCTAAATGCAGAGACAGAACTGCTTGATAGAGCCTAATAAGCAACGTGACTCTTTACTTTGAGGACAGGAGACGGATCTGGCTTCCTAGCGCCTCATGTCGCGTCTTTCAATGGATCGTATCTTGAAGCTTCGCAACAGATATCTGCCCCACTCGACTCCTATTTATCGTCACGCAGCGCTTACAGAGGCACAGAAAGAGCAAGCACAGACTATCTGAACAGCACCCTTGCTCGCTTGCCGAGCAGCAAAACAGCCACTTCCCGGAGCGCGCGGGTGGCACCTTTTGATGAGTCTACAAATGTGTGGCTTCACAACCTGCCATTGAATTAATTAAATATTTGGTGGACTATAATTGTTAACGGACTCATATAAATATATTAAATGGTCCAACAGAGTCCAAGGAAGTCCATAGAAGTCCTTAAGAGGCGCATTGTTGAATGTAGGAACATGTACCAAACACAAGTCACGGGACGTAGTATCCAGGGAAAGAGATCTCCAGCAAAACAGCCACTTCTCCACTAATCTTATAACCATTTATGGAGAGATGCTTATTGCATAAAAATGATCCCAGTATGGATTATTTGTTAAATTTAACGTGCACCGTGATCTGTTTGCATTAATCTATTTTTAATTTTTTATATAGAATTAGCTGATCAACTTTTCAACAGTGGTACAATTCAGCAATAGTAAAATGAACTGGCAATTCAAATTTCAACAAATTGACATTTCACATACGTACATGTTAACTACGTCACAAACATACACAATTATCTGCTATTGTATCCTAATAAAAATGATACCAATGATCTTGTATTATAATTAAAACATTGTTTTCTTCAGAGCTATGATCAGTTACATCTATACATTCGATCACAATCTTAGTCTTGTAGTTTCAATGATGCTAAGAATTCAATTGTAGCTATTCTGATGCTCATTTTGGGTGTTCAAAACAGTAGCTTTTAAGGATCAGCTGGACACAACAACCCGAAATTCACATTATGCTTATCAAAGTGCTTTTGTCTTATTGCTATCCATGCAGCACAGTCCAGTGTTTCAGTATTTCCTTACACTCTACATCATTGCAAAATCAACAAATGTTTCTATGGGGTGGTATTACTCTTAGGTTTGCCATCATGTCGTTGGTCGGCCAAATGTTCAATCTAAATCGAAGTATTGCTGATCTAATAATGGGTGTAGGTGATATATTTAAATATGGTCCCACTGTTCCCAGTTTTTGTTTTATCTCAAATGGACTGTTTACAAAATGTGTATAGGCCAAGCAGCTTCTTCTTGTTTCAATCCAATCTGTAAGGTAGATTTTCATTTTGGCCCCATCTGGATTTAACAAGAGGGTTTCAATACAAACATCTGCATTGGTCAAAACTCTATAGATGGTCACTGTCCATGATTTGGGCAACAAATGGTTTGAGAAAAAGATATAGTTCGTTAAGTTTTCAGTATTGTATTTGATTCCCGATTTAAACATTTTCGACATAAGGCACATAATCTCTACTGATTGGCATTCAAAGAAACAAGGCCCAGTTTGTGTTGCAATAATGCCATGGGAATGCTCTGTGGCAATTGCAGCACATGCCTCCAGAATTTGCCCTCCAGTCTACTGAAGAAAACTCTTGGAACAATTGATCTTGCATCCACTCCATAGAGCAGAGTAGGGGTCACTTTTTGTTTATAAAACATTATTGCCGGATTCAGAGGGAACTTAACATAACTATAATAGGATGATTTTTGTCTCGGATATGGCAGTTGAAAGGTTGCATTCTAAATTTAGAAGATTACTTTTCTGATGAACGTCCCGATGTATGATCATCCCCCAAATAGCTGTAATCCAACACGACATCAAGGCGAACATTATCAATTGTCCATGCCATTTTTTTACCCACGTTTAAGGTTGCTGGCCGTGCATGCAGGTACCTGGGTCGTCTTTAGGTTGATCACTAGTTGATTCAATTCAATGTATTTGGCTAGACAATTTAATAGTTTCTGGAGCCCTATTGGAGTTTTGGAGATCCAACACCAGATCATCGGCGTAAAACAAAGCTTGAATTTGAAAGCCATTCCGTTTTGGTAAATGAGCCTGAATTCCTCTCCAGCATCGTGCACAAAGAAATTGAAGAGGGCTGAAGCAAGCATACAACCCTCAGCCCTTTTGCTGTGTGCATCGAAGCTGAGTGCAGTCCCTATAAGGTTAGTCTTAGCTGGATAGAGTTATTGGAATGAAATGCTTGAATAATATCACACAATATTGACTGACAGTTTGCTTTCTTTAATTTAGATATTAGCAAGTCTCTGGGAAACTGAGTCAAAAGCAGAGTGTAGGTCAATGAATGAAAAATAAATTGGTTGCTTTGTTAGGGCGTGTTCCTTTATTGCATTAAGACATGAAAGGTTTATTCCTGTCCCCATTCCAGCTACAAACCACTTAGATCTCGTAGGACAATGCAGGCAAAAACCTTTCCCGGCGCATCCATTAAAGCTATGGGCCTGTAGTTTGTGGGGGAAGAACGATTGCCATTCATAAAGATAGGAACTATCAATGATTTACACCATGATAGTGGAAGTGATCACTCTATAACTATGCTACAAAAAAGATTATGCAGCATACATGCCGAATTGATTGAATCTGCTTTAAACATAAAGTTGCTCAGACCATAAGGTCCCATGGCCCTGAACCCACTCGTTTTTTAATTATGTCCTCAATGGTTTCTTCAGTGAAATGGAGGTCCCAAACATCATGTGGTTTATAAGAAAGTGTCAAATCATCGTATGCTGGATCTGCTTACAGATTAATATAATGTTCTAACCATTGATGTTCAGAAACACTATTCACCTGACTACTGGCTTGTGTATTACATTGTGTGCTATTCATATATTGCCATGTTTGCGCAGAGTTCTTATTATGCATTGATCTCATCATGTTCTCAATGTCATGTTGATACCATGCGTCAACCTCTTGTCCAATTACGGTAACGGCATTTGGCCGATTTCAGGTTCCTAGATCTCTTTATCATTGGGAGTTTCGTTATATTCTTAACAATGTTTGTGATGAAAGGTATTGGGGTGAGCTGATATCAAGGAATACCCAAAAAAAAAATCAATTAAAGATTTTGGTATACTCCTCCACACCTCCAAATTCCGTTGTTGAACTTGCTGTTTGACACTTGTAAATTGTTCTCACACCAGCGGAATCGTGTTTTGGCATTATTCACAATCGATGAGTGTCCATTGAATTCAGACTGCACCACATTAGGTCCCTGGTGCCAAGACCAAGCTAAGGAAAGCATATGATGATAACTATTAGGTTGTATGATTTTAAAATGTATCCACTATCGTGAATAGGGGGTCTTCTAAATAGATGTAATCAATAATACAAGTTCCCTCTCCTCCATGTATTTTTTGGTGGGACATCGCCCAGGAGGGATACTTTGGCCTTTATGAAATAACGATCACTCGTTTACGCCTTCCATCTGGTAACCTCTCCATTTCTTGCTCTGGAGCCAGGGTTGATGCAGTCTAGATTCAAATCGCCCATGATTATGGTAGTGGAGATACTGGCGGACATAGAGATGGTATCAAGCAATGCTTTATAGAATCCATCAATCCTGCTGGATTTCTATACAGATTTAATAGGGCGATTGTTTTAATCAATAAATTTATTTGGACCAATTGCATTTAAATGTTCAGACTCGCCCATGGTTGAATAGAAAAACCCGCACTTTTTTTCCACTGCTACCAGTAAACCAGAAGTTTGGTCTGCCATTTGAGATGCCTTGGCTGGGGATAAAATTATATCATGGTTATCCCATATAGGGGTGGCCGTAAGCCAAGTCTCCTGGAGGGCAATAATATCGAATTGATCTATTTTATTTTCACTGGAGTATTGTAAGTGAGAATGACCGAGTATTTTGTGATTCTCTAATGATGGATATACTCTTTCATGTTGGTGTGAGGTTGATGAGCATTATGATGTTCACACATTGAGCAGTTTGATTTTGTTTGATTACTTTGCTCACTTATGGCGGGCGTTTTCCGTTCTGGATTTTGAGCTATAAAAAATCCTAGTCTGAATAAATCAATCTTCGCCCTCCAGAACTAACCCTAAAGGAATCCAGATCCTACTATGGATAAATCCATATTTTCCAAAAATTCGACTTGTTCTGTATCCACCGTGGTTACATCCTCCAATGCTGTTACCTCCTTGAAGATGTTCAAAATACTGGTCCTGCAAAGATCATATTTGGCAGATCACGGCACTTCCATTATCAGTGCATGGATGGCTTTGACACTGATTTTTATCTTTTGTACTTGATGTAACATGGGTCACTTCTTGAGTCTTTATTTTTTTCTGCATTTTCATTTTGCAATTTATTTATATTTGATTTATGGACAGAAATGATATCGGTCCACTTAAATTCAGATATAATATGATCCTCTCGCCAATTTACAGATCTGTGTTGTAATCTTTCACCAATAGCCAATTTTGTTGATTCAAAATTTTTTTTTTTTCGCTCCTACTTGCGATGGCTCAGAATTTACTGATTGTCTGGGGTAGTCTTGTTCTATTACAGTAATTAAATCCTCTAAGCATTTGTACATTGGAGGATGTGCACTGTGAATGTTCAACAATGGCATTGAACTTGCTATTTCTCTTGGCATTTCTTTAGTGCCCAACTCTTTTAAAGGACTTATTAGTGCCTTACAAAGCGCACAAATAAACGGTTTAGCACTCTTGATATTAGTGGATTTCTGAGCTTTATTTTGGCAGTCATGATTCAGCAATTTCGATTTTACAGGATGTTTTTCTGTTTTTAAATCCCTTTTTACTAAATATCTCAAAGGGATTCGATTCAATGTCAATCTGTTGCACTGTATTATTTAGCTCAACGCTTGTCAAAGATTCATCTATATTCACCACTGAGTCGTTTTGCACCTGCTCACCTATGGGTCCAATTACACGATCAAAATGAGGTAGTACCGACAAGTGAGCTGTTCTCTCTGTGGCTGTTATTTGTGTAGTGGGGCATGACGAGCTTGGACGTTCTTTGGATTGAATGCTAGGGATTGATTCGGATTTACTATTCAATCCTTCCCTCATGAACCAGTCTGCTATTGTGTGGATTTGAGCAGATTGTTGCAACATTTTACTGTCAAGAGATTCAAATAATTTTAAATAAACTCAGTATAGTGGTGTATGCTGCTGTCAATGTTATCTCGACCATGGTGCTCATATTTGTATGGGTTGAGAGCGTTCCTATTTATGACAAAATGCGCTTATGTGGTGTAGGCTTAGCCTAAGATATTGAATGAATACTAGAATACATGGAACATTTATCATAATAATTTCGAGAAGATGACTCATATTATGGGACATTTAACCAACCCTCGCATTTATTGATCTATCAAATTGCGTGATTAGTACTTGGTGGTGCTATGTCTAATGCACTCGCCACCGCCGGTGATGGTGAATAAGATGCACCCAAGATTGTTTGGTCAGAAATGACCATGGAGGATTTAGGTTTAGTTAGGAGTGAGTAGTGATCAGCAAGGAATATTTAGACATAGAAATATTATCACATGGAACATTTTCTCGTTGATCTTCATAACGTTCCCTAATCTTGGAAGCTGTTTGTACTCGTGCCTCTAGTTCATCTTCCAGATGGGCAGAGCAAAAATTATGCATTTCATTAGTAATGTGCACTTATTGATCGGCGTCAAGACAATCACTTTTTGTGAAATCTTTCTTCTGGAGCTGCTTCCACTCTGCACTCCTATTTTGGGCGTATTTAAATAACCCCGCATATTTGTTTTCGGTGTATAGTTAAATGTTGACCTTGATAGTGACAACCTCTATGCCTTTATTATCTTTTATAACGTTATTGTCGATCTGAGTGCAGCATTCCCTTGTTTCAGATTTTGTTTAAAAAAAAAAAAAAATCAACACAGGCAAATAAATCACTGAGTATATACCATACCTAAACAAGTAGGCAATAAAGGTCCAATACAAAAAGGGAGCAAAAAAGGGAAATCAAACGCAAAACACACAAAATAATATAACAGTAGCAGTAGATCTGAGACGAAAGTCCTCAGTAAGAGCAATTCCAACTTTCAGTTCCCCTCTGTCCACACAAGATCGAATTCCTTAGAGGGTCAGAGGCAGAACCCACTGTGGCTTAGCACACAAATGATTTAGTTCCTCACGAAACACAAGTTAATGTCGTGGGTGCACTTCCTTATCCAGAATGCAGTGCAGAGTTCAGTCAGTTCTGTGAAAATAGTACGGCTCAAAGGCACTTCGCCCACAGTTGCCGCACTACAAGATTCGGAGCTTAAGATCAGAAATCCGCTTTAACACAAACTACACAAAGTACAAGTCAACTAGTCCAGGATATCGATACGGCTTAAAGGTGCTAGGTTCGCAGTCGCCGCAAAAATATAGAACTCGCAGTTCAGAGGCCACTAAAACTCTGAATGCAACTTTAATAATTCGAAAGTCAACACAGCTCAAAGACACTAGTCCCACGTATGCCGTACTTCAAGATATGGCACTCTGAGATCCGCTGCAGGAAGAAGTACTGCGTAAAGGGAACCCCTGCTGGTGACTATTTGCAGCCTCCAGCAGGGTGTCAAGAATATACCCCGCCGATAGTGACTCCGCTTTCAGGCGTCTCCAGTCGGCACCCCTCCTCGGAATAGAAGAGGTTTAAATCACACCAAAGTCACTACCGGATAGTGATTATAGTACGATGGATGGAGACCGTCGGGGGAATTTGTACTCTAGGATTAGTGTTGTGTTAATGTCAACATTCCAAATAGGACAGAAGCGGAGGGGGAGACGGAGGAAACATATTTTTACCTTTTAAAGGTACCGCCAACCGCGGCAGGCATGCACGGACTGCTCTTCTCCCCTAGGAGTTTTTATGTTCATAGCTCCTCCTTGGTTCAGTTCCACTGAGAAAAGACTGTAGAAAACACACAAGCACGGGCTACAGTCAACTGCACAGACTCCTCTTCCCCACTCTTCTCCTCTCCGATTTAATAAATCCTCATTTTACGAACAAACCCCTCATTTTACGAACAAACCATATCTATTCCTCAACACAACATTATCTGTGCTTTCTCTAGGCAAGGAGGTCTTGGTACGGCCTACCCCTCTGCCCCGGGCGGCTGTCGAGATGACTTGTGTCAAGGACTGGTGTTCATTGTACAAACAATTTATCTGAAGTCCACTTTTTAAAATATGGTTTCATATGTCTCAACTCATGTTCAACTAAATTGTGATGTGAAATGGAGGTTCTTATTGAATGCCTATATTCATATTAACATGACGCTTTTTCATGTATATTGAGTTATATAACTCCTTGTTATGCTGAAAGCTTGTTCCTATGTTTGACCTGAGCAAAACACTTCGTCTTGATCAGGGTCTCAGCCATAACATTTCTTCGAAACCATGGTGCGATTTCCATATGATGAATACCAAAGTTGCCTTTTCTAAGCGCAATCCAGTGGCCTAAAAATAAACCCTTCGCATATGCTCCTTCCTCTTATTTAACAGGTGCCCTAGGCTAATTGGAGTCATCTTGCAGATGCGCGTAACTACAGAATCGTAGTTTTGAGTTGCCTGTAGGCAAACACAAAATGGTGTAATCTCTCACTTCACGGTGTGAAAAACCTGCAATATGACATATCTAGATCTGCGCATTAAATACCTTTTTGTAAAGCGCACAATCTGCAATTAGTAAATTGTGCCAGTGACTATTTTCTTACAGCAAGCATTCAGGTCAGTGGCTGGATGTACTACACTTTTTAGCTAGTGTTTGCAACTATTTTTAATTTACTGTGTGCTTAAACCTGCCGGCTAACATTCTAAGAACTACGGCTTGCACCCCAAAATGCATTTTGTATTTTGAAAATGCCTCTGATGTGAATGTTTAACTGTTTCCACTTTGTCAGTGAAATGTGAAACTTTCGGAAATTGTCCAAGTCATTGAGCGGTTTGCAGTGTATCCGCAAGGTGCTCTTGTGATGCAACACTTGTTACGTTGAGGGTTTGCTCATTTTAGAGACATGGTGTATTATGTCATTAAGTGCCAAGTTAGTAGACGTTGACGTGAAAATCAAAATGTTTGGGGAAATGTCTGCCTGTTCAGATAAGTTTCCTTTCTGGATTTATGCTAGAAATAATTTTGGGCTTTGCCTTTTTATGATTAATGTATTGACTTTGATAAGCTTGGTAAGATTGGATTCTTCAATTCTGGCATTATTATGAAGGATTTCTAAGGTTTGATGTTTGAAGTAGATTAATGGATTGTTTTTCAAAGAATCTCTTATGGGGATACCTCCCAAACTAGCATTTGATTCCCCACACCAATGCCACTTTTTTAAAAAAATGTTTTTTTTTTTTATTTTTTTACTCCAGGCGCCTTGGCAGATCTGAAAAGGAAGGAGGGCTGGTTGGGCTTCGTTGGTGGGATTGCGAGGGAAAGACATGTTTGATGTGCTGTTGGTAGCTTCAGCTTGAAAAAACGGTCCCAGTGTGATTTTAGTCTGTGGTAGTTTTGTGGTTTTTGGTCCATGAGTTTGCGCGTTTGTGTGGGGAATTGTGGGACTGGCTTAGTTTCTTGTTCAGTGTGTGCAGTTTGTGGTTGTTTTGTTCTGTTTTAGGGCGAGTACGCAGAATATTGGAGCATTGTTAGTGGGTTGGTGGACAGTTGCATCACCTTCATTTAAAGTGCAACACATTGGCTAGCTTTTGAGTGCAGCAAGAATAGTCACTAAATGTGCACTGAATTGAATTAGTGGCTATGGGTTAGATGTGTACCTAAGTTCTGAGTAGTGGCAATCTAGGTATGCATCAGACATCAATACGGTGAGTATACTTTACCACCTAACAAACTTTCCAAGCTTTACATTAATGTCTCAAATCCGAAGGTTGCTGCAGATAGCTTGGGTGCTTGGGAGCCCAGGGCAAACATGCGGTGGAGCTGCCCATGGTCGGCTTCCTGGGCAAGGCTGACCTGGGAGAGCCTGTGAAGAGGGGGAATTTCTGGTGCTTTTTATGCACAGACCAATCCGGCCCCGATAGGGTGGGTGGAGGGGAGAGGCAGCCTTGAACCACTGGGGGTGTCCAACACAACTGCGAGAAAGCAAGTAAATTCAAATCCATGCCGAGAAACAAATCGGAGGCAAACCTTACCCAGGAGGGTTTGTACGCCTTCAGTCACAGGAGAAGAGTGAGCAAAGCCCGATGCCGGCTGATAAAGGCCTTTGATGGCCTAAGCCATTTCTGTCCATGTGCTTTATGCACAGACAACCCAGCCCAGATAGTTAGGGAAGAGGGTGGAGGCAGAGGTAGGCAGCTGCTGGGTGACCAGCGCACCTCGAGAAATTAAGTAAATGCGAATCCAAGCCATGTATCCCAACTATTATATATGGATTGTCTTCATGGGGATTGATCACAAAAACATTGGAGTTGAAACCGTCTATACTTACTTTCTCTATTTATTACCAGCTGATTGGGAGGTGTCCCTGCTTGACGGAGGAAAATGAGCATTGTCTCAGATAACCAATCTGAAATGCAGGGTAGAAATTGTGGATTTATTAACCATGTACTAGAGGAGCAGAGGGGTGTTGGGTGTGGAGGGGTCAAAAATGTAATTATTTAAAATCAGAATTCTTATTTCCCCGGTATCAACAAACATATTTTTTTTTTTTTTTGTGAGATTTAGAATTAGTTAATCTAGAGAGCTTTACTAGCCAAGGCAATTCATGGGTTGTTTAAGATCAGTCCAAAATACAGTATTTGGAGAGGATGGGCTGTGAATATTAATGGTCATGGGACTAGAATAGCATCGGATAGCCATCGATCCTCCGTATTTTTTCTTGAATATGTTGAAATTCCAGATTCACATTATTATTGTTACCATTTTTGTAAGAAGCCTGAAGGAAGTGAACTTGGGTTACATACCATTTATACTGTGCCAATTGCAACTAATAGTGTCTTATGTGTTGTGAACTTGTCCAAGACAGTAGTGTATTGTGCCCTCGCACAGGGTAACTAAGACGGGTAAAGCGGGAAAGTGGTTGTATAAGCAAGGATGCATGTGTCGGTTGAGGTTGGATCAGAAGGGAAGCTGATCATAAAAGTTGAAAAATAAGTCTTGTGCTAATGAGCAATCTTCCAGTAATGGCATTTTAACAGTATCATGAAAGAAAGTACTAGAATTTTTAGTGGAAGCATGGTTATGTGATGACCCAGAGATGTGCTTGAGAGGCCAGAGAAGTCTGAAGACCATAATTGTCCAGTATAATTTTTTGGGCAGCCCCTGACAATCTCAGGGACATAATCTGAAACTGTCAGAGGGTGCAAAACATGCCACGGTGAGGTGGGAGGGGGGTGCACAGTGAGTGGGAATTGGACAAATAAGTGAAAACCGCCCTGCAAGAGCCATACCCACATGGCCCCTTTCATGAGGATGAATTTGCTAATCCAAGTTGTGCGAGGAGTGATACCATTCATCGTGTTTAACCGGCGCAAGTGCTGATCATGTGCTTTCCACCGCAATTTTAGAATATCTAGAAATGCAGTGCCCATTTATACTTCTAGTGGGATGCAACTGAGAGAACTGTACCTTAAATATGTTAGAGGACCTTTCTGTAAGGCCCTTCATTCTTTCATGTTGTCTTGGTTATTCTGTGATCATCTTTGTAGACCATACTTACTATTTTTTATTGTTGTGTGTTTTTGCTTTTTTTTTAATTTTTTTTTTTTTTTTCTCTTTCACTTGTTTAAGCTTTTTTTGAGTGTTTTAGCAGATAGGTCTCATTTGGCACATTTCAGTCTCCACGCAGTCTTCATAGCTCTCATTTTGTCATTTTATGTGCCTTTATTTTTTGTAGACTTGGCTTCCATGCTTTTTGTTAGGCAACAGTTGGATTTTTGGGGGACAGATATTTGCTTTAGATTTATCGTATACGCCTGTGTTTACACCTTGTTTCTGGTTGTTCATGTGAGATAATGTTTTACTTTATTTAGCACAGCTGTTTATCACGTTTGAGTACCCTCGATATTCAATTTCTTGGGTTGATCATGCGGTTCGCTTCATTGTTTAATTTACCTTAATTTGTTAGTTTTAGGTAGTTTTGGTACCATATTCATTTATCTTTTATGCTTACGTCAATTTTTGCTTTGCATTTATCTCAACAGAGACCCAGACGACGGAGCTTCATGATGCAAAATGCATAGGCCATGGATTCTGTTTCTCCTCTGCATTTTTGAATTGTTGTCATTAAAACACGCTGCATGTTATACATTGAGTGGAGTTTACTTCATTGTTGGCACCAAGGTGAAAGATTTCAAGCTGTAAGCCACTCTGCCTCATTTGCGAAAGAACGGCACTTGGTGATGCAAGCGCACAAACATTTCAATAGCGCATTTCAACAACCATGATAATTGCATGTCACAATCCCCTTGCAAATACTGAACAGTATCTAAATTTCTGAGGCTTGTGGAATCTGCTTAGATCACATGCTGTGCATAGGCCGACATCTAGTGGAAGCTGCAGAGTATTTCAGTTTGTTTTTTGAAACTCGAAAATGGGCGTCAACATAGGGCGTGCCAGTAATATTATCCCTAGTGTGACGTCAACTGTACCCATGATCCCTCAAGCGTGTAGGACCCTCAGATTGTTTTTTTCCGCCATACTTTTCGGAAGCATTGTGCGGAGTTCCCTGGCTTTCAGCCATTTGCTTAGAATTATCTAAAAATCCCTGTTCTTCCAATCCCACGTCGAGACATCGATCAACGCCGGTCCGAAGAACAAACTACCGTCGAGACTGCATGACAACTTTGGGCCTTGGAAGGCCTCTGTCCTCGGCCCTGCAAGTAGGGCGAGTGGGGGGTGGACATAATTGCACTCACTTTATTTCCTACATGCACTCGCCCGCTGCCATTAGGTAACATATGGAGAGTACTCCTTTTAAATTTTCCCCCAAGTGCAACTGCGAGTTTCCTTTGGTTGACAAACCTACTGTTTGTAATCTCTGCCTGCCAATGGACCACCCCGAAGCTAGCTGCAGAGCGTGTATGCTCTTTAAGGCTAAGACATTAAAGGACCGCTCCACTAAACGTTGGGCCCATCACGCCAGGCAGCTTGAGGCCATGGAAGCGGTGGGGTCCTTCAGTGATGGCAGCAACTCCGCTGTTTCGGACGGCGAGGGCACAGGGGCGTCAAAAGACAACCAAACGCTAGTCACCGACCTCGGAAAGATTGTCCGGCGGGACAGTTATAGGGAACACACCCGGCGACGTGAGCGCTAACACTACTACTACACCTACACACACAACCCCCAGCCGAGATTCGACAAGCGTATCGAGTACTCGGAAAAAGGAGGCATGTAGAGAGCAGTCCACAGAAGCAGTGTCCTCTGAGCGTTCCAGGTCGAGATCGCCTCACGACACACCGCAGCTGTCTAGAGTTGCCAAGAGTGCCTCACTCCCCAAAGTCAGAGGTATATTCGTCAGAAGACGAATCCGACCTCCACCCCCAGGCTGCACGCCCAGTGTCGGCTACGGCAGTTTGTTCCTCTTCTGCCGCCGAGTCTCGACGTTCTCACTCTAAAGATACAGAGACTAGCGTGCACACCCCCGAATCTCGGTGCCAGGCGTCAAAAAATTACGAAAAGACTAAACCATCAGGGAAACACACCGCTTCACAAGGTAGAGGAGACAAACAGCAGAAGAAGTCCTCAGACATAGCTTCCGTACCCCAGGCCCATAAGGACAAACACATCTTTAGATAAAGATAAGTCTACTCCCCCTGTCTCGGCCACTAGACCTAAAGTTATCCCACAGGACTTAGGAACAGTACAGGTACCTCAACAAGAGGTGTTCATCCCCAATTCCAGGGAATGGATCTCCGAGGACATCGACAGGGTGATGTCAAGAATGTCTTCCTTGGCTAATTTCTATGCCAAAAACCCAGATCACTTTCTAAGCTACCAGAGCACCCCTGATGACTCCGCTCCTTCAGGATCCAGGGACCCTCAGCCTCCTAGTAAAAGACCTCGCAATGATGCTCAAGGTCCGATTTCAGACCCCTTCTATTCAACCCTACCACCAGTATGCTTATGACTCAGACATACAAATGCTGGACGAACAAGCGGGTGTCGGTTATTGCGGAGATGACGAGGACCAGGATGAAGAGGACGACTAGGCAGAGGTCTATACTCTAGACTCACCTGTTAACAAAGAACCACCAGTCACGGACTCTCCTGTGGACAACCAGCCTCTACTAAATGAGGTCTTACTTAGAGCTGCTGAGCACTTTCACTTAGACACTCAAGGGGCTTAAGAGGAAATGGACTTTGCAGAGGGAATTATGGGGGATAAAAAACCCATTGCCCAAGCCATACCTATTCTCAAGTCCATACAACGTAGAATTGACCCTTCCCTCCTCAATCCTAATCTCACTAGAGCTGTCCACCCTAGAATTGAAAAATTATTCACGGCCGCCCAGTCAGACTCACTTTATATAAGGGGCCATCTTAAGCCTGACTCCTTGGTAGTCACTATCGCCAGAAAAACAGCGGGGACACCCCTGTCATCATCTGAAGCTCCCTCAGATAAAGAGGATTTATGGGTTGGGAAGAAGTTAAATCCGTACCATCTCGCGGCAGGAGCATCACCACATACATTGAGGTACACATGTCACTGGGTGGGGGCGCATGGATTGGAGATCGAAGTTAGCCAGTTTTGAATATACACCAAGGAAGAACGTGGGAAAGACTGCCCCGAGGGATATGTCTTCTGTGGGGAACGAGTCTGTAGGAGCCAAAAAAGATGTTGCAGAACTAATGGAGGAGATTAGAAACATGAGGGCTGACATTGGAGGAAGGGTTGACCAAATTACCCAAAGGATTGATGAAGCGGAGGAGAACATCCTCCCTTGACACACTGGAGATCGAAATGGACGTGCGAATGTCTGAAATGGAAATGAGATCCTACTGAAAATGTACGCCCTTGAAAGGCGGAACAGTCTAAGACTTTTTGGTCTCCTGGACAGAGAGGGACTTGAAAAAGAACTTTACATGAAGTCATTAAATAATTTTGAGAGGATCCGTGGAGCGGGCGGCTCTGTGGCGGGCCCCAAGTCGGTCCTTGCCTGCTTTCACCACTATTACGACAAGCTCAAGATCCTGGAGAAAGCAAGAAAGAAAGGCCCGGTAATGTACGGCATGAATAGAGATCTGTCCTCCTTCCCGCACTTGCCAAAAGAAGACTATGCTCACCCCTTACGAAGTGGCTAAATGAGGAAGGGGGTCCGGTACAGATGGGGGGGGGGGGGGAAGGGGGGGTGTACTCCTTCTCCATCGTCTTTTAAGTGGACGGGTACAAATACAAACTCGCTACAGAGGAGGATATCCACAGAGTAACAGGGGAGCGTGTAGAAGTCTGACTCTCTGATTACAAAAGAAAAGGTGGCAGGCGACGGACTATGGCGTATCAAGGGCCTGAGTAGAAGATGAATGCCATGATCCTGGAAGTTTAGAAAGTTGAACACATCCCTGGCTGCTGAGAACTGACCTGGCACTGGTGTAACATTTTGCAGTGGACACTAGGGGATGTCACAATTGGAGCAGACTCTCATTGAGTGACATGGTGGAGGTGGGGTGGGGTGGGTTTAGCGGCTATCCATCCACCTCGTAGCGTTTGGAGAGAATGGATGCTGGGGCTGAGGGGTTGGGGATGTTGCAGTTAATGTTTGATGTGGGATTGTTATGGGCAGCTGAGAGGAGGGGTTCTAGAGTAAGTGATTTGGACTGAAGGGATCCGATCGAACAGCTTCTGTTGGTGGTTCGGTGTCGACCTAGTGATAACTGGGGAGAGCCAGGAGCCCTTTGGGGATTGGGGGGGAAATTGCGGGGGAGGGGGGATGGAATTGGTCCCTTGGTACAGGGTTCTCTCCTTTTGGTTTTCCCTGTATGACAATGTTCAAATTGACAGGCCAGCCAGGAGGGGGTTGCTGAAGTGGGGGTTACACAATGGCTGCAGTTGAGGATGGCACGCTCAATGTCAAAGGGTTGAACTCGCCAACGAAAAGATCCCTGGTTGCAAAGGAATTCCAGAGGGTGATACTGGGTGTCCTGTTCCTCCAGTAGAGTAAATTTGGGAACAGAGAAGAACTAAGGATTCCATGTGGATTAGTTGGCCAAGAATATTGGGGAGCAGGTCCCTTAAGGAAAGCTGGAGTGGTTATACTAGTAAGTAACCACTCCAGCTTTCCTTAAGGGATTAAGGTGTCCTTTACGCTTGCTGTGATTTATGCCCCAAATCTGGGACTGTTGAGATTTAGGCACCCTCTCACAAATATTGTTTGAAAGCTCAGGGCACCTTATTACAGGATGTGATTTTAATGTATGAGCGGATGTTAATTTAGACCGAAGGGTGTTGCATGCTAGGGAACAAGAATTGCCTCGGTCGGATAATGGGGAGGTCCAGGAGACATTGGAAGTGTATGGGTTGCGAGACGTATGGCGGCACTTCCACCCACAGGAAAGGGGTACACCTTTTACTTGCCCTCCCATGGAACCTTTACCAGAATTGATTATATGTATAGTTCAAGGGACCCATGGTAAGAGGCACATAGCTCAGATTCACCCAATCTCCTGGTCCGACCATGATATGGTGGTGATGGATTTGGGCTGGTTGGGGTTGAGACCCCGGGCTCAAAGTGGAGGTGCAATTAATCCCTATGGAATGATCCGGTATTACAGTTGGAGATGGCTAATGAAATTGGGCAATATTTCAATATGAATCACACAGGCGAGGTTGAGAAAATAATTGTTTAGGAAGTGGGGAAGGCAACCTGGAAGGGGGGAGGGGGGGGCCTGATTTGGGAAGGGGCCAGGAGAAAAAGGGAACAGCCACTTTTTGAAAATAGGCAGAAGAGATAAAACGACTCGATAAACGGGTGCATAAGTCCCTGCAGGGGCAGGAGGACTGGATCACTGAGGCTAGGTGGAAAAGAGGAACTGCGCCTTCTGGAGGACAGGAAATTAATTTGCAACTTGCAATTTCTGAAACAGAAGTTTTATGAGCGATGGGACAATGTGGATGCACTCCCCACAGCTAGAATAAGAGGGCAGAAAGATGGGTTAAAGAAATTGAAGGCCGGCCCGGGACAAAGTAAATTAATTTTTAACAGAGTGGATTCAGTAGGCTTTTGCTTCCTTCTATGAGAGGTGTATGAATCTGAGGGAGGCATAGACAAATACTTGGTGGATATCCACGTACCCAAACTGTCAGAGGAGAAGACAGATTTATTGGAGGCCCCCGTAACAGAGGAAGAAATTAAGAAGGCAGTGGCAAGGTTGCTGCTGGGAAAGTTCCGTGGGGAGGATGGGTTTTTACAAATCCTTCCTCACTCCCTACTGCCATTCATGACTGAATTGTTCAATGACCTATTAAATACAGGGAAAGCCCTGGGCGCTTATCACTGTAATACACAAGAAGGGCAGTGATCCCCTGACATGTGGTGCATATCGCTTAATCTCCCTTCTTAACATAAATGCCAAAATCTACACCCCGGGACTTGCGACTAGGCTAGAGGGGTACATGCCGAAACTGATCGATCCAGATCAAGTGGGTTTTCATCAGGGGACAACAGGGGGCTGA
This sequence comes from Ambystoma mexicanum, assembly GCF_040938575.1. Taxonomy (NCBI): domain Eukaryota; kingdom Metazoa; phylum Chordata; class Amphibia; order Caudata; family Ambystomatidae; genus Ambystoma; species Ambystoma mexicanum. Next base: position 63,603,370 of record NC_090929.1, read on the forward strand.
CACTATGAGGAAAACTTTACTCCTGATGTATGACACCCATGGGATAACGGGGGACCCCCTCCCTTCTTTCAGTGGCCACCGAAAAGGCATTTGATAGGGTGAAGTGGGGGTTTCTCAAAGCAGTGCTCATTAAGTGTGGTATAGAGGAAAGGCTTCTCCACAGGATTTTGGCAGTGTACTTCTCCACCAAGGCATGTTTGTCAGTAAATGGTTGGTATTCCTGTTGGTTTGGTTTGGGTAGGGGAACTAGGCAGGGCTGCCCCCTCTCCATGACTTTATTTGCACTCTCAGTAGAACCTCTCGCCCAAAAGATTAGAGAGCACCCCCCCTGCCCTATAGAGTGATTCCTGGTAGGAGGGATGAATTCAAGTTGCGCTTACACAGACGACATGCTTTTACACATAAGGAATCCCCTGTCTTCCATACCAGTGACGATCCAACTGATTGAGCAATATGGCTCCCTGGCGGGATTCAAGATTAATACATCTAAATCGGTCCTTTTCCCCTTGACCAGGAATAGGGATGGGGAAACTGGGAAGTCAACTGGGGAACGTTATGATACTTGGATTACGTGGGATATAACGGAATTGTGATGTAAACTAACCCCCCCCCCCCCCCGGTTGGCCAAAATTAAGGCAGACTTTGTGAAATGGAACACGCTAACAATATCATGATTGGGTCACCTCTATGGTCTTAAAATGGTATTCCTTCCAATTATCCTTTATATGTTGCAGATGCTCCTCATCTGGATCCCAGGCTCATCCTTTCAGGAGGGAGACCAAGGGCTCTCTTGAGATTTCTTTGGCTGGGGAAAAAGGACAGGATATCCATTGACTTACTGGTCCAACCCAAAGGAAAAAGGAGGAGTAGGCCTTCCAGATATGAAAGTCTATTACAAAGCTGATCAGTCTCATCTTAGAGCGCAAAAGGATCTCCAATGGATTACGTTGGATAACCTACAGTTGCACCCTGCCAAAGTTGACGGGGGGGGGGGGAGAGAATGGCTGTGAATGCAGAGGCGTAGGCTCCCTCGCAGAATTCAGGAGCATCCTGTTATGGGGACCTTATGGGTGATGGGGAGACATGGTGTAGAAATAAAAGGAGGAACGACTTGGCTCTCACCCCTTGGATACCTGTGGGTGCCTGGAGTTAGGGAGCCTATCCCCAACCGTGAAGGTTCCAGAAATGGTTTGAGGCAGCACATAAAAGGATTGCCCAACTTTAACTGGAGGAGGTGCTTGGGTAAACTCTCTGTGGTTCCTCCCCCTTAAATTAAAGGGGGTGTTAACTGGTGCCGTTTGGAGGAAACGGATAGATGGACCTCATCCCCTTTGAAAAACTCTTAGAACTGAAATTAAGGGAGTGATCCATGCAATGTTTGGGGCTCTTGTGGAATCCGGGAGCTGGTTCACTGAGAAACTTGGAAGACGATGGGAACGACATATGGAGGTGGATATAGACTCACCTCTATGGGGTAGAAACTACATAAGACCCTATAGGACATAGATCTGCAGCCAATGTAATTTTTTTATGTGATTTGAAAAATTAAATAGACCTGCTTAAATTGATTGTAACTGCGGGCATTAGTGCACACTTAGGTAGCAATTTTATCCCTGTGATGAAACTGCAGTGGATTTTATATTAGGGAGCCAATAGGGTGAGCATAACTTGTCTGGCGACTTACTAGTAACTGGGACTTCATTTCCCAGACTTACACTCTCGACACACTGCCCGACATGTCATTTACAGGCGCTGCAGGCCTTATCAGACTTGCGTCAGCGCTGACGCAAAGCCTGTTTGCGGCATTCGGCAGGACATGCTGCCGGTTTGGATGGAGGTATGAACACAAATAGTATTATCAGGTTGGTGACATTGTGGGTGCAGAGCATTGTCAGAAACCGGTGGAAATAATGGGGGACGTTAGCTATTATGGCCCGCCCTGACAAAGTTTAACAATGAGACACTTCGAGCATTGAATAAAATTCGGGATTTGGGAGTATCTTGATCTACCCATGAGACCTAAAGGTGTGGGGGGAGCAGTAGCCAAGCCAAGGATTTTATCTGCATTGATTAATGCTCGCTCCGCCATGGCCCATGCAACGGAAGTGGCAGTTTCATTTGCACGACCTAAACATGCTCCTACTGGTGTCAGACGCTATTCCAATTTTTAGTCTGAGGATTACTGTAATCAGTTAATTGGATCGGCAAAGAAGGCGGGGGGCATAGCAATGATCTACAGATCCTCCCTAGTGGTATCCCACCTCGAGGAGCTCGAGTGGGCTGACTGGTCCTAGGTGAGACAGGTCTCTGTCCAGTTATCATCCATGGTCACAGTTAAGGTTATCCTGGGTTTTAGAGGTCACTGCCTGGACATATTGCTAGCCAGGGGTACATGCACAGTAATGAGGGGAACGGTCCCCATTTTCTGGAATCTGGGTGTCGTTTGAGCACTTTGTTCAATTGTTTGACTGTCACCCCAGAAAGGGGGCAAGAGAAGGTGAAGGATGGAATTTTGGACTCTATAGATTCTAAATATGCCATGTTGAAATCTAAAAGTGACAGGATCTCTAAACCCTAGTTTACTCCTAATCTCCTATTCGGAAGAAGGTTCACCAAACAGACAAGAAATGGAGAGAGAGACCAGATCACCGGAGAGTACTGAGAGTGCAAAGAGAGCACTGAAGGACTGTAAACGAGCCATGTTTAGGGCTAAAAGGGATTTTCTCCACAAATAAATTGGCAATGCTAGCAACCAGCCAAGAGAAGTATTTGCGGTGGTTGCTAGGTTCTGCAAGCCAAACTGTGTTGTCATCTCTTCAACCGTCGCCAGCACGGGCCAATACGTTCAATGTATTTTTCAAAGAAAAATCAAAGCCATACATACATTCATTGAGGTGGAGGTCCAGGCGTGTTGTCATTCGATAAATGATCTAGGCTTGAACATTCAGCCGGATGCGTAGCACCGAATAACGAAAACACTGTGGTTCGATTATTTATTTATTCCACCCGGTTGTAGGGTATTTTGTCCAATCCCTTATTTTAAACCTCAAGCCCAGAAACGATTCCTTGTTCACGTTACCCGCCTGCACGGCTAGAAGCTCAGCACATATTAATCCCATGACATTTGTCAATAAATCGCTGGCCCAGGGCATTGTTCCTAGGGAGCTAAAAAAACTCAATCATTACACCATTACTAAAGAAACCAAACCTGTGTCCAGCCTTCTTAAAGAACTACCTACTGGTTGCAGGCCTATCGTGGCCTGGAAGAATACTAGAGAAAGTGGTCACCTCACAATTTCAAACCTTTGTTGAGAATGAGGCATTGTTTGATGGGTTACAGTCTGGATTTCGGTTTAAGCATGGGGCCAAAATAGCCTAGTTTAGCAGTGTATGACGAGTTGTTAGAGGTTGTGGACGAAGCGAGGGACTCTCTCTCTCTGTGGTGATTTATCCGCGGCTTTCGAAACAGTTAATCAAAACATCATACTAGAATGTCTGACGATGCCCGGAAATGTCTGAACATGCTTTGAAATGGTTTCCATCATTTCTAAATGATGGACGTCAACCGGTGAAATCTGGGGGCTATCTCAGACACTATTGTGATGAGCTGCTTTTATGTCCAGGATTACATATAAAGGATATACTGGCAGGCCACAGATATTCTTCTGGTTACTGTATTCAGTAGCATAGTTCATCAGGTACATTTAGGAGATGGGTGGCTCCCACCACCCAGGCTCCATATTTCCAGCTGCCCTGGGTGGAATGCCATTCACGCAGAACATTCCAATCATTCTCCCACCATTCCAAACCTGACGACATACTTTGCAAAAGGAAAGTCGATCACAACAGCTGCGGAGTCCCACAGGGATCTTCACTTCCCCCTTGCTTAATTTATACATGCAACCTGTACTGAATATTTTGAAAAGTCATGGCCTGAGCTATCGCTGGAATGCTGATGACCCACAAATCTACATTAAAATTGACAACATTGAGGATGCCTTTATGAGAGTTAATCCTTGTCTTGACGACATAAATAGATGGATGTCTAGAAATCCACTTCAGCTGAATGCAGCCAAAACTGAGCTGATCCCGTTTGGACCTGGGAAGCGGGATTTGGCTGAAGAGTATCTTTTGCCCACGTATCCTTTGGGAGGAACCTCAATTTGCTGCTAAGATTAAGCACTTTGCGTATGGCAGGAGAACATGGTTAGTGAAGCGCAGGTTTGGGCCGAGGTTTAGTCTCTGCAGATGCTTTGACAGGTTATACCATTTAGTCCCTAAGAAGACCATGAAATAGTGGTGGGGGCTATGACAAATACCCATCTGGACTATGGTAATAGCTTTTTGATGGGTATTCCGGCCAAACAATTTATACACGCTCCAGAAGGCCCAAAATGCAGCAGTTAGATTGTTCGGCTGTCTGGGGAGAGCAGGCCATGGCTCTCACCTTCGTAGAACACTGCACTGGCTGGCAATTGAGGACCGTATTAAATTCAAGGTATCTTTCATGATCAAGTGTCTAAAGGGACCGGCCCCTGAATATTTAAGCAACAAAATCTCTCCTTTTATAACCCTCCGAAGACACTTGGGTCAAGGGACCAAATGTTGGTGAGCAGTCCCCGGTCAGTATTTGCTACCAGGGGAGACTGGAGGTTTGCAGCCTTCAGTCCTAAACTCTGGAACAGTCTACCGTGGGAGATCGGGGAGTGTCGGACACTTGCCCAGTTTCGGAAGGAATTAAAAACCTTCCTGTTCAAATAGTAACAGTTCACCTGATGACTTCTCATCCTCTCTATTCGCATTCTATATGCATGTGGTTCACACTGCGACTTTATACAGTTAATTCCATGTCGGGTGCATCATAAATACTCCAAATAAATCAAAGGAGCTGGATGGGATTGCCCGGATTAAGTCTCCCACAATGGTCTTATTTGGGCTGGAGTGGGAGGCGAATGTCAGACTGCTGAAATGGCCTTGTCTCTGCTTTTAGCAGCAAGAGCTTGTCTAGCTGTGAAATGGAAAAATGCAACCCCCTGTCTTCTCCCTGCCACCACCACATGCCCTTTGGAAATGAGTGGGGAGAATTTATCGATAGGTAAATGAAGACAGGAGCAAACCTAGCAGTGGGTAATACAAATGAATGAGAGGTGGATCTCGGCGTTCTTGGTGGAGATGACAAGGGGCAGTGCCCAGTATGTTGATGGAATCCCACCTTAACGCATACCTGAGCGGGGGCCAGGGGCCAAAAGTCATTGTTTATGATTGTCATCTGAAGGTTTAAAGATGTGGCTTAAGAAGGAAGAAATCGGTACCATGGGGGAGGAGGGGGTGGGATAAGTTGGGAGAGTTGAAAGAAGGTGGATTTATACTGTCTGAAATGCCTCACAAAGTTGATTACTGTATTTTACTGAAACTTACAATAAAGAACTTTTTTTTTTTTTTTTTTTTAAAAAAGCTTTTTTTCCAGATCAGAGCTGACAAAGGCAGGAACCTGGACAGTCTGGTGGAATCACACATGTAGGCATTAGGAGCGCTGCCTCCTGATCGCGGGGGGTGGGGGGGTGCTACGAGGTTTACCCAATGCCCATTCTAAGACGAGAGCCATGGCTGCCAAAATGCCACGACTGACACCTAGCCACTGTCCCCAAGGGCCAATACCTGCTGTTGACTCTTGCTGTTGATGTGATATCTCCTGATCTGTATCTTCCCTCCACCACCACCTCCTGCTGGTGGAGAGGCCATGACCCGAGCGGAAGCCACACTTCCCCGCCGGGCACAGAATATCCTGCTGCACGCTGGTGGTGAACGTTGGTGATTCGGTGCGCCGCTGTCGTGAGTTCACACAGCCACGTGGACGCATTTGAGGTTAGTGCATCCTGTCAGCACCAAGATAGTGCGTGCCACCCAGATTCAAGCGTCTGTAGCCTGTGACACTGCCACAGTAGCACCTTGTGCCGGAGAACTGGTGTCAGTGAAGGAGAAGGAGGGCTTTTCTAAACTGCTACACGCACTATTGCAGGGGCACTGCTTAGTCCAGCCTTGGTGGCCACAGAGTTCTAATGTAAATAATGTGTGTGTATATAGCTTGATGTTAAAGATATTGTCTCCTCCATCGATTGAAAATAACCCCCCCCCCCCCCCCAATGTAATTTTCTATATTTTGCACCTTGGTTTGCACCATCATTGTACATAGTTGAATTCTGTTAGTTCTGCACCATAGACCGCCTGTGAGCACGTCCCATTTTAGCCACCCAGCTATAATCTCTTGAATGTTAAATTGATCCAGAACGCCACTGGGCCTTGGACAGTGCTCCTTTATACCTTTGTTCAATAACCTATTGAAGTTATGATTTTGATTTTTTGAGAATTAATAACGCGTTCAAAACAGAACAAACCGTAAAATGGCAAAGATGACTTTTGCCGAAGCAGATATCCAAAATTATAATGGTTTCACATTCAATCCATAAGTGCAGCACAATTAACAATCCCTCGCCTAACTATTGTTGCATCACAAGCGCACCTTGCCATCACTGCAAACGGCAAATCTTCCAATTAACCATCTTCCGAATGTTTCACATTTCACTGACGCTGTTTAATTCACAGAGGGATTTTCGAAATTCATTGTGTGACATGAGCTTCAGCTCTTTGCAGTTTTAGTCAGCAATTTTCGCGGTGCTTGCCGAATGGTTTTTATTTTAATACGGAAGCGTTTTTGAAGAGTGCTGTAAAGGGCTGAAAGTAATGTAAAACAGTATCTTTAAAACGGTGTCCTTTGTTCTTCGAACAGCACAGAAGGCGTGTGCCCACTGCTCTCAAAAGTAGTCCAAACTTGTATCATCCTGCGAAGGCGTCTGGTTGATGAGCAGCTGCTGGATTACCGTTTTAGGAATTCCGTTGAAATAAACCGCGGGAATGTAGTTTTCCAGGAAACTCCACACCACAATCCGAGAGCCCGTGCCTGAGAGAGGCTTAGCGATGAGGGGCGCCTGGAAGCGGCTAATACCATTATGGCAACCCCTTTCCGAGGCTGAGTTCCACATGATGCTGCCTGCACCTCCAGGAAAAGGATTGCTTAGCGCGTGGGGCGTTGGTGGAGGGATCGAAGGATCACCAAATGCGACCCATCCGCAACCAGGGGGGCGGCACAAAATCTGTACCAAAGAGCGGATGCAAAGCGAGCCACGCCCGTCTTTGGTGAGATTTCCAAAGCGAGGCTAAAAGCGGCTCTCCAAGAAGCTAGTGTGCTTCAAATCTCACCAACAGATTAAAGCAATCTCACTTATTCTATTAAGTTTTTATACATATTTCCATATCCTTTAAGTAATTTGAAAAGGAAACGTTTCTAATTCACTTACTAAAATGTACACACAGTAAAACAAAATATTCTGCTTTTACGATATGATCAAATCCTTATTTTTGGGATATACTTATATTTAAAAAAAACACGCAGTGACTTGTTTATGCATAATTTAGCACAATTTAATCCCAATTAAGAATGCGATTTAGATGTGTTTTTATAGCACGCTAAAGTGCTTGTGACTTGGTTTCCTGGCAAGCACTGGAGGAGTGGTGAGTGAATGAGTACCAGAGGTGCATTTTACCGATGACTCTCACTCAGTAGCCTTCAGCTGTATCCTATACAAAGTAACACATCTATATAGTGCAGGACACCATATAAGTGACTGGGAATGGAAGGCTAGCCCAGGATGTGCACATCACTGTCTATGCAGTGGGAACACTGCAAAATGCCTCTTGGCAGTATTGCTGATAATGGGAATAGTGTGTGTCGTGAGCAGCATTTAAGATCTGTTGCATTTTTTGTAGGTCTGTTGTCTTTGTGCTGTTGCAGGTTATTTCATGGCTTTGGCAAGAGTCTTTTATCTTTTGCGGCTAACCTGACACTTGTTGGATGCTCTTGGATTTCTTTGAGGTGTGTATAACTGAGCAGGTCATTGTAATAACCGCGGGAAGATGAGCTCCTGTCGCCTCATCTTGCTGATCAACCTGGTGGCATGTTTTTGGACACGTTGTGATAAGTAATTTGGGTGCGTCTTTCGATGTGCTATTGCAATAGTGCAGGTGTGGCAACATCAGAGCTTCGACAAGTTCCTTTTGTTGTGGGAATTCTTAAGAGGTATCTTTTGGAAGTTGGCTTTAAAATGGATTGCCTTCTCCCACAGATTCCGCATCACAGATATCCCTGTCAGCTGATTGGAAAAATATGACAGTGTGTGTCTCGACTCGGACATAAATCCATCTTAACTTGATGTAGTGGTTGAATCTGGACGTGACGTCGGTCACTATATGTCTACTACATCCCTCAGTTGCTTTTTTTCCACTCGCTTGGCATGCTGCTTTAGGAATGGCTCTGGCAAGTACATTTTCACTCCCACCCCCCTCCCACCCCACCCCCCCCCCGCTTGTTTGACTTGAAATTCGACCAGTTTCTCATATGTCCACTGCCAAGATATCACGTCTTAAGCGGTGCAATGATTGCAACTCAAAAATGTCTGACCTGCACGCGATTTGCGTGTGATGCCGTGGCGCTGATCAAGTCACTGAACATTGCTTGTTGTGCCGAAGATGAACCGAAAGTCTTTGCGTGAGCAGGCAGCAAAGCTGACTTTCTGGTGCCCTCCATTGAAGTTGCGGGCCTATCTACCACCAGATCGTCCAAGCAGGAGATGGAGGATCCCATACCAGAGAAAGAGGACGGGTGCCACAAGAAAGCTAAATAGAGGTCCCACTCCAGAAGCCACTCGTCGTCATTGTCGCATGAATGACTCTACTCCTCTGAGGAGCGAGGTAAGTCCGACTCTGGCTCGGGTACGTCCAGGGCCGAGTGGGAAGCCTTTAAGGAGCAGATGCTCCAGATGAAGGCGGGTACAGGGTCAACCCTCGATGCAGCAGGCCAAGGAGGTCCCAATTATGTTTTTTGTGTCCGATGTCCAGGAGATCGGCACCTGACCACCGATGAGCCCAACTATGCTGCTGTAGTCGGCGCATATGCTCTGTTTGTCCTCGAGTCAAGTACATCGTTTTTTGAGATGATGCACTCCATTTTCAGGCATGACTGGGATAGGGTTCTCTGTTGCGAGTCGGTGCCAGGCTGGGCTGGCAGCTGAATTCTTTTCTTTTTGCCATTCAGGCCGCCCTCATCGCTTTACTCAAAATGCCTACAAGATGGCAGCAGCTTGGACAATTCGCCTGACCTTGAGAGACAGCAGGCCCACCCCTATGGCCATGCTTATACCCAATGCCGAAAAAACGGTGGAGAGTGTGGTGGATGCCCTAGGCATGTGTGCCCCGGCGAAGATGCTGTCCGCCTACAGGCTCACAGATTTCCTTGATAGGGCCCTGCTGGCAGAGAGAGCTATGCCATTTAATGTAGCCATTGCAGACCCCATTGCTTCCTTATGGCAAAGACCCTGTACCCCTCCCCATTCCCCTGCCGGAAGAGATTTGTCTGATGAATCTCCTTGTAAAGAGTCAAAAGAACACATTTTTCCAGATCATGGTCGCTCGGAATCTGCTCAACCTCATAAGAACCCATGGGATGACTGGGAATCTGGGTGGTGGAGGGGATATAAGCATAGTGGAGGTTAAAGTCCCACTCCACCAGGCATGCATCTCCCAGTGCAACCCTTGCCAGGAATTCCCTCGAGCAAAAGCATGTTCTGGTCATTTCTCCTTCTACTGATTGCTTTGAGGGCCAGAGGATATGGTGGATTCAAACATGACCCCACGTTTTTTTTGTCACTGTTGTGCTTCGGTGGATGTCCGATCTGAGGATTTTATTATTTTAAACAGTTCTTTCTTGTGGAACAGTTCGAATGCTGGTAAGATGGTGGAATTTGCTTTTTTCCAACTGCGACATGCACACACCACAAACCCCTCTTTCTACTGATGTATTGCTCTTGTTGCTCAGTTGTTGACTGCTTCTGTTGCTTTCTCTCAACCTGGCTAGGGAGCATTTTCTTTCATGTATGCTTCCTCCATGGTTACATTCGGATTTGTCCGTTCTTCTGTCTTGTTGCTCCTTCTCATGTAGTCTTTAACAATCTTTGCCACAAAATCCATAACTGCCACTTCATTGTTTTTCCGTTTTTTTCTTTTTTTCACTGCCATGTTTTTATTTCTGCTGCACCCCCCCCCCCCCAACAACCCCTGTGATAACACCTCTTGTACTCCTCTCTGCACAGAGGACCGAATTGGTAGTGTGCCACAAATCTCAGGGGGCAACATGCTCGCCTTGGAAGCAAAACGTCATGGAGCGACGCAGGTTCGATCTCCGGGTCTGCGCTTACAAACCTCTGGGTATTAAGCACGTTATAAACAGCCAATCCTATCCAATCTCACAGTAATGCAAGCTACAGCTTTGTGCCCAGCACATATGACCCATAATGCTTTACATGTCTTACAGAAGTTTCCTAATGGACCTTTTTACGAAAATACCCAATTGCAATGAATGGTAGATGGGTATATCTTCCTGGGACCAGTTGGCTTGAGGTGCCAAAAGCTTCTTGTGTCTGTTGGTCCAAAGCTACCCAGGCTATTCTATTTTATACCCAGGAGGTAAATGGCTCCTAGCAATCTTGAATGCTGTGGACCTTTTTAGGTACAACGGATTATCGTCCGCATATTGGTAATGCCTACTTCATGCACAGCAACTAGACACCTACCGATGGGCTCAATATTAAGATTAAACATCTGAGGAAGTAAGAAGGACCCCTGAGGCACATAATACTGCACCAGTATTGATCCCAGCTACTGGTCCGACCTTTGGAGAAGTGCTTTTTGTTCTTAAAAGGAAGAGGAAGGGTCGATATTTTTGAGCCATCTATCTGCCCACTGAATGATGACCTCAGGGAAGTGTATTGCCTGAGGAGTTTTGACCTGCAGAAGTAAAACTTCTGATTTTGAAAGGCTGCAACGCATCAGTAAGTGCCAAGCACTGAATGCAGCTGAACTAGGCCAGCAAAAAGACTGGAGGTCTGCAGTGCGAGGGGAAACCGCAGATCGGAAATGGAACAGTCAAAACAAAACCATTTGGGACCGATCTGGAGACTAGCACAGTGGGGGAAGAACACTGAGAAGGAATGAGTAAGAGCAGGATAGATATAACCGTGTACCTGCAACAGAAGGCGCAAGTTGCGACACACTATTCTCACTTCCTTTTACCTGTGCAGCATTCCTCTTGTCTCTATCTTCATGTTGGTGTATGCATGTGTAGCGCCAGCCCCATATTGTCAAGGTCTATGGAAAACCTTAAACCGTTGTTTTTGGACTGGTTCCAAAAAGTCTCCATCGGTGCCACAGTGTCCGAACGTCTTGTTTTCAGAGAGGGTTTAAAACAACTCAACACTTGCGCTCACCATCCACCCCAGCCCCAGAAGCTCTTGCGAGCAGATATAATGGCGCTGGGTGCCTTATGCTGCGATATGTCAACAGCCTGGGAGAGGTACAGAAACCTGAGCAGTCTGGCATCGCCATCAGTTGATCTGAGGATGTCCTCTAGATTGCTGTGACGAAGCCAAAGCTGAGTTGATAGGCACCGATTCAATGGTCTTCAATATGGGTAAGACTGTTACTTGGTCAATATTTACTTCAGAAAGATGGTTCAAATGAGGGCTTTTTATGTTAATTTTTAAAAAGATTTTATGTGCCACAAATAAGTTTATTTATTGTGCATTTCTAAGGCGCTTATACATCAAGTAAATTGTTTCAAAGTGCCCACTCGGTAAAGGGAGGCAACATGGGAATGAAAACAAATATAACCATGAAAGATGGAGGCAGAACTACTAGGCCTTGTGAGCAGAAAGAATGTGGGGGGCGGGGGGGAGAGTAAGTCCTAGATTTATCTAGAGTGAAGTGCTAGGGAGTGAGCAGCTGTGTACGTGCCAGTGACTCAAACAAATAGCATGTGATAGATCCTGTATATGAATACATGAGTAACCAACCATAATAGTGGATCAATATCTCTCTATGTATAAAACGCTTGGGTATGTTCAGCTGATGCAAATTACCAGTGTTGGGTGCTCTCTAATGACCAAATGGCAAAGTGCACCCACTTCAACAGCTACCATTGCAACAAACGGAATGAGCAGGGTTCTACGTGGTCACCTTCACCATCCACTATCACAAACATTGTGAAGTTACTTCTTTCCACCCCCGCTTCTCTTCACACAGGGCACAGCGTCTTCAGAGTCCATTAACAGTTAATTGGAGACTGAAACGTTGTGACAGTAAGGAGCCAAACGCCGTAGGACGAATGCCTCCTCACAGGCTAAAACGAAAAATAGGTACTGTAATTATGCTACTATGCAATCTTATGCCATCACCGGAACGCTGCAATGGAACATGGTTGACAATTATGCATCAACAAAGACGCCTCTTAGAGGCCTGTGCGATTGATGGAGCTTAGGTAATGTTGTTATATCTCACTTGCCTCTCATTCCATCTGATGAGTTTAGCCTTTTCAATTACCATTGTGACAACCTGAGTTATGGGGAGCAGACCAATAAAAGCCTGGAACCCGCGTGGTGGGGCACGGACATAAGCCTGTTAAATATTCCACATCGAGAACAGACGCCTACATGGAACGCAAACAGTAAAGAGAATTTCGTGCAGGCTGACAAACGTGGACTCACGGCAGCAAACCGGGCACTCGGGACCCCTGAAAGCACTGCCACGTCACGGGGAAGGGAAAGCACACCTTGTGAGTGGACACATGAAAGCAGCAAAGGAATACCGTTTACCCAGCAAAGCGCGTGCAGGCATTGTCAGGACAGGATGCCATAGCACTGCCGCATCGCAGGGCAGGGAAAGAACACCTTATGAGCTGCCGCTCGAACGGCAGTTGGTAAATGGAAAACAAAAACACCACATCATCATGGAAAGGAGAATAAAGGCTTCCATAACTTACCCAACATTCCGGCGTTTGAAGGCACAAAACCCAGTCTTCACCTCGAGGCACCCATGTGGGTTTCATCAGGGCGGCTGGCATCCAAAAATGAAGGGGGGGGTGTTTATCAAGCCTAAACTGGGTGGAGGGCACTGATTGGTCCAGGGGTGCCCAGCCCCTATTTAAGACAAACGGAGAGAAGGGACTGATGGTGAATTCTCCTCTTTCTTGTAGAATCGAATTGGAAGCGAAGAGACAGCAGCCCATACCATTGCGCTTAGGAGGATTAACCCCAGGTTTCTGCCTTATCCTCCAAGGAAACCTAAAGACTACTTAATTTTGGACTAAACTAAGGAGAATAGAGATCCTGATAGCTTAATCACTTTTTTTGCATTTAAAGTCGGACTACCTTTTTGTTGAACCATACTACCTTGCCTGAGTGGTCCATCACAATCATTAATTAGTCACAGGGGACCCATGTCCTTTTTTGGAAGCGTTCAGTGGTAATGCTGATATTTAAGAAGGGGGATAGAAGTGATCCTATGAATTACTGACCGATATTGACTTTTAAGATCTGATGGAACAGAGTATGTTACACTGGGAGCAACCAGAATGCTTGAATGGAAATAATTGATATTGAATATAATATAAGCATGTAAAAAGACTCCCAAGAAGAGACACACGAGATAAACTAAAAGTTACAGTAGGGAAGGGGGTGGGGGGGGGGCTAGGTGAAGGGGTTCTAATAAAATTTATTAGTTTAACTCCAATAAGTTGTAAATGCGTCCCATTTGCTAATACGTTTAGAGAGGTTTTAATGAGGCCTTTTTAACTGCTGAGAAAACAACCCTTGCATTGAGGATGGATTTAGAACTTGTAACAAGGGAAAGAGTGCCACCATAGATCTCTTAGCCAACTCATTGGAATGATATCCAGAGTACATCCATCAACGTGATGCTGTTCTGGAACTTCAGCCTCACATAACCCTTCTTCTCTAGCCTTTTCTGCCAACTATACAAATTAAACCCATTCGTAAAATATCTCTGGCAAACATGGTTTATTGGCCGCGCTTCAGCAGCAATCTACAATTCTTAGATCACACTGTGATTTTGGTAGGCTGGGGTCATAGATCTGGCTTCTTTTGTCTGACGCTCCTCTGTAGGCTTTGGGATTTACATGCTTCGACTGCAGGTCTCTCCCATTGGAGTAAAGCATTTCTGCCTCATTTATCCTGCCACCCGCCAACCCCTCCTAGCTGGGTGTTAGTGCAGCCTGCTAATGGGGATCTCATTTACATTAGATGACTTTGAATTATTGGATGTGCCCCACATTGAGGGTGTACAACTCGTGGTCTCAAAAAACAACCGGGTAAGAATGGCCTCAACCAAACTGACAATGTCCCATTTGGATTTTGACTACAAGCATGGTAGTTTTTTTTGGGGGAAGTGGGGAAAGAGATAAAAGATACATTAGTTAAAGGGAAGTTTGCTCAGAAATGTTATTGGGGCATTCGATCGGGCATGTATTTTTGAGCATAGATAGTTGGTAATAAAAAATCCATTGCATATTAACTTTGTTTTTTTCACATTTACAAATGTGAAACTGGCGAGTTGGGTACCGCCATCTTGTGCTGAACTTAACCTTTTGATCCATCGTCCTAAATTCAAGTGCCCTCGTGGGTAATGCAGATCACCCGACCCTCAGGCTGACTTCTAATCTCATGATGTTCGTGGATAGCGTAGCCAAACGTACCCTGTCGTCCTCATGCCCAACACAAAACCAGGAAGCTCAACACACATCTACACACAGTGCAAAAGTTCACGGTTTCACAAAAAGCAGAAAATGACGTATACTTCGAAGAAAATGTTTATAGTTGGGATTTTAACAAGTAGTTATTTTAAACATGATGCTCAAAATAGCCGGTTACTTCAGCGGAAATGTTGAAAACCTTTTGCGAATAGAAGTGATAGCCAGAAAACATTGCTTGCTTCACACGTTTTATCTAGAAGTGTCAACTTCCATCAAATAATTCAGATTGACTTATCAATCGATTAATACCTGTATTTGCATTGTGTAGCCAAAATTCTGTATGGTTAAATCTAAAGTACTTTTGTTCCATCTCCGATTTTTGATCGGCACACATGATGTTCCGTTAGCGAGAAGAAAGGACTTGTTTGACTTTGGAATGCAACACTTTCGATCTGCACCTATTCGTCATACCACAGATGCAGGTCTGTTGCTCTGTATTACTGCCACCGCAAATAGACAAACTTGTGCCTGGCGATGGTCCCAGAATATTGATATTACAGATGCGTTATTGACGGTTATTGTCCAATTCTAGTTGAAAACCCTGTCCACTGGAAGGTTTTATCCGTGACAAAAGCCCCCCCCCCCCCCCCCCCCCAGGATGTAGCTATGGAATTTTGGGAATGCAATAATGTACCCATTTTCAAAAAGTAATATGCACAGTATATGAGTTAATTAACAATTTACGGTAAAATGTACACATACACTGTCAAGTCTTGGTGTCAAATTGAACTTCGAATGGATTGTGTCCTCCAACATATTCCTCATCTTATATGTATTCCATCCAGCTTCAGCTGCTTCGGAATTTTTTTCCCCCCCTCGGCAGAGGATGCTGTGCGTCGATGTCCCTCCGAAGGCCTCCGTCGAGGGTGACGTCAACGGGTATACAAGTAGCACACGCAGTGCCGATTGGCCTCAGTTCTGTTTTTCCGGAGTACGCTTTGCTTCGGAGACTCCGCGCGCCTTGTAGTTCTGTGATGCAGTTACTGAAGATATTCGATATGTCCTCGTCGTTGACCCCCGACTATGACCCCCGCATTCGGGGTTCAAAAAGTCTAAATCCTGCGGTTCGATAATGTCCATCACGGAAACGCACTGAGAATGTCTGTGGTGCCTCAGTGAAGGCCACAACATGGATTCCTATACAAAATGTCAGGTAATGACGGGGAAGGCCTTGCGAGGTGAGGAAGGGAAAAGTGAAGGTAGGTCGAAAAGCCTCTAGCGTCGAGGCGAGGTCCCGTGAGGAGAAATCTACTTGACGCAAAAGCATCGGTCTAGGTCCCGAAGTGGTTCACTCCACTCTTCATCTTCGATGGAAAAGTCCAGATGCCACCGGTCCCCTTCCACCTCGACCTCGGACAAATCCCCAAAAAGAATGAAATGCCCCACAAAACATTCTTCCTCTGAAGAATGGGAAGCATTTAGAATAAAAATGGAGGTGTTTGAAAAGGCTAAGCTTCGGTCCGCGCATTCTTCGGAAGCCGGCCGGGAACATTACCGTTCCGACACTCGCGCGCCCTCGAGCCCGGGTGATCGTAGGAGAAAGGATCGGGAACCCTCCAGGACGCCGAGCGAGGGGGAGGGGGGAAACGGCTCGAATCGAGTCGACCGTTCGAGGTCACCGACGCCGTCCAGAACCCAACACATCTCGAAGGGTAAGCCTTTGAAGAGCGCCTCGAAGCTAGCTCCGTTGAGGACCACTATTTTGTTGGCGCAATCAACGCCTTTGTCGACGCTGGGAGTATGGCGTTAAAATCGGCCAACTCCACATGTCCCTTGGCAAAATTTCCATACACTCTGTGGGAGTGCATTGCAATGGCGGCGGAGCACATACCAGAAGGGGATGAAAGGGAAGGATTCCTAGCCATTGTTAAAGATGGAAAGGAGGCCATGCAGGAATCCCTTCAGTCTGGATTGGACACTGCAGATAGTGCGAGCAGGTCCATGGGCACTAGCACAGTAATGCGCATATTTGCGTGGTTACGGAAGTCTGGTTTCGTATCAGACATGCAACACCGTCTTCTGAACATGCCCTTTGACGGGGTCTCACCTTTTTGGCAACAAGGCTGACGAGAACCTTGACAGATTGCAGACCTCAAAAGCGGCTGCCAAGTCTTTAGGAGCTGCTATTAAGCAACCTCAGCCTCTTCGTACATCAGGGAAATCTAGGAGGGGACAATCCTATTGTTACTACTCATATGGAAAGGCGAGAGGAATGGCCAGTCAAAGAGGCCAGAAAAAGACCACTCGTGGTGGACGAGGAAAACGTGCAAAGCCAGCCCCAGCTGCAGCCTTTTTACCGTCAGTGGCCGCAGCAACTGCCACAAAACCATTTTGAAGGCTTGCATCACAAGACACCTGTGGGAGGCAGGCTGTCGCAGTATCTGAAAGAATGGCAAGCCATTACTTCAGATGTTTGGGCTCTAGAAATAATAGCTCACAGTTACTGCCTTCCTTTTCTAATGTAACCTCAAAGCAATCCACTAGGGAGACGCACTTTGAAGTTTCCAGACCCGCTCCTACAGCAGGAAGTCTTAACCATGCTGGAGAAAGGTGCTATAGAACCAGTACCTGTAGCGGCGAGGAACAAGGGATGGTACTCCCCATATTTTTGGTTCCCAAAAAGGACGGAGGACTGAGACCCATCTTGGACAAGAGGCTTGAACAAGCTCCTCAGGAAGGACAAGTTCAAGATGGTCACTCTCTCAGATCCTTCAGGCCCTTCGACTTCAGGATGGGTTAGTGTCATTGGACCTCCAGGATGCTTGTTTTCATGTGCCAATTCATCTCGAGCACAGAAAATACCTTTGGTTCGTAGTTGGCGACTTGCACTCTGTTTTGAGTCTTGCCATTCGGGTTGACCTCCGCACCGAGGGTCTTCACCAAATTAATGGTAGTGGTGACAACGCACCTCAGGAGAGAGGGGATTCACATCTACCCCTACATGGACGATTGATTGATCAGGGCACGTTCTGCTGAACAAGCCCCAACAGCTCCAGTACATGGGTGCTGTATTAGACACTTCCTTGGGAAAGGGCTCGCCTCCCAAGTCGAGGGCTCAAGACATTCTTCAGGTGGTTTCCAAATTCCAAAATGCCCAAAATCTCCAGGCCAACGACTTCTTAATATTGCTCGGCCTCATGGCATCCTGCATCGTCCTAGTGCCAGAGGCACACCTGAGGATGAGATCCCTTTAATGGGCTCTAAAGACTCGATGGTCCCCGTTCTCAGGTCAAATGACTGATCTTCAGATTCCAAACATGGTTTGGCAGGATCTTCTGTGGTGGACTTGCACAGAGAACATCCTAAAAGGTGAACATTTTTGGCAACCATGGCCGGATATCACAGTAGTGACGGACGCCTCACTCATGGGGTGGGTAGCTCATGCCAACGATCTGACAATCGATGGCCGTTGGTCTCCATCAGAGTCCAAACTACACATCATCCTTTTAGAGCGGAGCGCAATCGGACTAGCGCTGAAGGCTTTTCTGCCATCTGTCGGGGGGAAAAAAATGTCCTGATAATGACAGACAACACAGTGGTCATGCGTCCTCTAAACAAGAGGAGGTGGAGGGTTGCTACCTCTGTGCAGAGAGGCAATGCGGCTCTGGTATTGGGCAATTCAAGAAGGAATCTCCTTAACAGCGGTTCATCTAGCTGTGGGGGAGAATATGATGGCAGACGCTTGAGCAGGCAGAGCACGTTGTCCCACGAATGGGAACTGGCTCAGGAAGCCATTCAGGAGCTCTTCACCCTTTGGGGAACCCCACCCCCCAAGTAGACTTGTTTGCGACCGGAATCAACCGGAAGTGCAAAAAGTATTGTTCAAGGGAATTTCCCCCGAGAGGAGCCCTAGTGGACGCGTTTGTAGTAGAGTGGAACTTCCCACTACTATACGTGTCCCTCCGATTCACATCGTTCCTCAGGTCATCAGGAGATTGAGATGGTTCGGAAACCGCATGATCCTAATTGCCCTGGATTGGGCCATGAGAACGTGGTACCCGGACCTTCTAGACCTGTCCATCTGTCCTCCGTTACGTCTTCCTCATAGAGAGGACCTTCTCCCTCAAATGGAGGGCCAGGTTCTCCATCCAGAGGTCAAGAATCTCAACCTTCATGCTTGGTATCTGAAAGGCTGAGATGCTAGGATTGGGACCTTCCAGATGACGTCATGGAGGTGTTGCTTTTGGCAAGAAGGCCATCAACAAAATCTCTATACCGTTGCCGTTGTAAAAATGTTTGCAACTGGTGCAGAGAAAAGAATGTTGATCCTTTTCTATGTTCTATCCCGGAAGTCTTGTCCTTTCTCTTGTCCCTGGCACATAGAGGCCTAAATGTTAGGACCATTAAAGGTTATCTTGCAACGCTATCCATTTTCAAGCGCTCTTCAGAAGAATGTTCCTACTTTAAAATTCCTTTGATAACACAATTCTTAAAGGGACTCACTTATGTGTTCCCTCCTTACCCTTTCCAAGTCCCAGTTTGGGACCTTAACCTGGTTTTAAAGTTTTTAATGTGTGCCCCTTTTGAACCCTTGCACAATTGTCCATTAAGGTTGTTAACATTGAAAACCGCTTTCCTGGTTGCTTTAACATCTGCAAGAAGAGTGAGCGAATTGCAGGCACTGTCTTCTGGGCCACCCTATACTGTGTTCCTCAGGGACAGAGTGGTATTGAGGGTTAAACCCTCATTTTTGCCTAAAGTTGTGTCTCTCCAGTACAATCAGAAATTTATTCTGCCCGCATTCTACCCTCCACCTCATCCCAGTAAGGAGGAGGAAAGATTACATAGACTGGATCTGAGAAGAGCTCTAACCTTTTACATTTCTAGGCTTTCCAAGCTTGGAGTGGATAATCAACTTTTCATTGGCTACACGGGAAGGAAATTGGGTCAATCGGTGTCGAAACAAACCATCTCATGTTGGATTGTGCTTTGCATTTCAGAATGCTACAGATTGGCGGGAAAAGACCCACCAGAAGGCTTGAGGGCCCATTACACCAGAGGCATAGCCTCTTCCACAGCCCTTCAAAGAGGTGTTCCCATATAATCTATTTGTGAAGCAGCAACTTGGTCATCGCTGCACATTTTTTCTAAATTCTATAGACTGGGAAGCACCCCAGTTTAAAGAGCTTGCTTTCGGTAAAGCAGTGCTATATTCGGCCATATAATAATAATAATAATAATAATATAAAAAATATACTCCCTCCTCCAGAGAGCTTTCTACACTGCTTTGGGAGTCTATTTAAGATGAGGAATACGTTGGAGGACACAATCCGTTCGAAGAACAAGTTACTTACCAATTGGTAACGCTCTTTCGACTGGATGTTCCTCCAACGTATTCCTCATCGCCCTCCCATCCTACCCCTCTGTAGATTTTCCAGGTTATTGCCACTTCAACTCTCGCAAGGCTGACACTTGGCTACCTACACTATCCATACAACAAAGCAAGAGTATTAAAAACAGAACTGAGGCCAACGGGTGCTGCACGTGCTACTTGTATACCCGATGACGTCACCCTCGACGGAGGCCTCCGAAGGACCTTGACATCGACGTACGGTGCCCTCTGCCGAGGGAAACATTTTCCGAAGCAGCTGAAGCTGGATGGAATACATCTAAGATGAGGAATACATTGGAGGAACATGCAGTCGAAAGAATGTTACCAGTGGGTAAGTAACTTGTTCATTTATTCCATACATTGTTGATCATCAATCATCCTCCACACATGCCAACTGTAGTCTCATTAATATTATTTTAAATGTTGCTTCTGTTATTTGATTCCCCCCCTCCCTCCCAATTGGCTCTATGTAAAGATGAATCGCCATCTCCAAGGACAGATCTCAACAATGGAAATTTTACTTTCTTACGCTAGGTTTCATTATAGTGAATCTTAACCATTCTTTCTGGCTATTCCACACATTTGTGTCCTTCAAATTGTTTGTATGGGGATTCAAGGACAAATAACAAGACCCTTTGTGTGTTCTTGACCTGCCAAAGGAAGATTATCGTTTTGCCACAATAATGAACAATATTATTTTCTTATTTCAATTGCAAACTGTCCAGTGAAAATGACACAGTTCAACTATTCCACATAACAAAATATTTACTTCCATTTTAACGGTCACAAGACGCCCTGTCCCACCCCGCTTTGGGCTACTGCAACACATGCAGCTAGGAGTGATGTGGAACACAGACACCACACATTGCTGTATGGTCATGGCCACCGCCAGTCATTTGCCCTGGGCAATATGTATGTATGTATGTATTGTTTGTTATAGATGCACAGAAGGGAGGCCATTCTGCAGCGGTGGGGTGCACATCTTTCGTACCTTAGTTATGATTGGGCTAGGTGGTGATTGTATTACTGTCCGAATAGTTTTTACAAACTCGTGCCACTCTTTCTTCAATGGAAAGTCAAGCATCCCATCACAACGAAACCAGTAAACCCCCAAGCAATCTCCTCACTTTAAAAAAAAAAAAAAAACAGAATTCGAATATACACCATGAAAACACTTTTCCATCTCAAACCCAATACGACTTTTGAAACTGTCAATTGGTTAAATCATTTCACCCATGTCACTCTGCCACCTATTGTAACATTACTCAGTGCACCTACTTCCCAACACCTTGCTACCCACCTTCAGTGCAGATAAAAAAGCACAAACTCATTTTACAAATCCTCTCAGACATAGAGATGGTTTTAAATACATATGTATGGATAGGTTTCTTTTTGAACATTTTTTGTTGTGGTTCATTTTTGATCTGCAGAAAGCCTGACCAAGCAGGTCCTGCTCCGTCCGTCCTGCTCCAGGTGAGCGCTCATCTTGCCTCCCTTTTCTCTTCTTTTCTCCCTCTGTTTCCTGGTTGCCTTGTGTTTCTCTTCTTTTCTACCTCTCCCTCTCTCCCTGTTGCCGCCTCGGCACCCTTCCCTCCTTGTGCCTATGTCCCTCACCACTTTACACATGCGTGCATTTGGGGTAAGTTGGGCTGCCTCCAGGTTGGCAACTGCCTTTTTTTTTTCTTTTGTTTACTTTGTAATTTCATTTAGTGATTTTAAGCGCTTTCTGTGCCATCTCTTTCTCTGCTTCCCTCTCCAGCTTCTCCCTGATTCATTAACTCTCTCCTCCCATTCTGCTCACCGCCCTCTGATTGGGCGGAGCCTCCCTTTCTTAAGTTAACCTCTTAGGGCAGGCACCGGTTAAGGGCAGCTCCCTAGACCATCTTCAGTGACTGATAAGGTAAGTGTGATCGGGGTGGGTAGTAAAGCCATTACTGTACTCCAGTAAAACCCCCAAAAACAAAAGGGCCACCCCTAGTTAAAGCGCTGATTGGGGGGGGGGGTTCATATGTAATTATCATTAAATATAGTCCCTGCTGCAATGAGTACTTCTAGTAAAACCCCACCACTCTGGTTACCAATATACCTATTTGCACCTAGCCTAACTACATAACTGGTGTTCATTGTACTTCAAATATTTGTTTTCTTAGGTCTTTCTACCATTAATGTGAAAAAGTTAAAAACCATGGTATGCTCCACTGCTCGACCAAAGTTCAATCTAGGTGTTTTTCCATTGCGGCACCTAAGTCGAATCTGACTGTTTGTTTTTCCATTGCTCTACCCAAGTTGAAATGGGTGGTATTCAACTGCCGCGCCCAAGCTAAATCTTAGTGTCTTTCCATCACTGTGCCCAAGTTGAATCTATATGTGCTTCACTGTTGTTGCTGTGCCGTAGTTGATTTCAGGCAATTTTCCATCTCTGTGCCAAGGTTACTTCTAGGTGTTTTCCATCTCTGTGCCAAAATTGGATCTGTGTGCTTTTCCATTGCTGTGCAAAACCTAATTCTGGGTGGACTCCATTGCTGTGCCAAAGCTGATTCTGGGCGGTTTCCTTTGTGGTGCTGTTAAATCAGCAGTCTTAATCACGGATCAGAGGTGAACTATGAATGTTTGTTCAGCAGAATACAGTTCACAAAACAAGTCATAAAGGATGATTCTCCTTGTTAAGCATTCAGTTTGTGGCTCCTAGTGGTAGCTAATTGTCTCTGCGAGTCGTTACGGCTATGCACAAACTTAAACCCACTCACGGGTTTGCATTTTGTCCTGCTGACTGCCCTGCCCCCTGCCCAAGTAACAATTTCAATGGGTACCGGAATATCCCTGTGATGCCGCATTCCCCGCGGAGGTAACGGGTGAATTGTTCCGGGCGGTGCCTCGTTGGTAAATTTTTCATAAACTGAAGGAAAACAAAAACTGCCGTTCTTGCCCCTGGTGCTACTTTCTGCTAAGTAAAACCTTTCAGGAATCCTTGCCAGTTGCTTTTGGGCATAAGGAGTCGTCCCTGGTCGGTGTTTCTCCACCTTTTTAATAAGCCCAATTCCAGCTGGTAGCATCCTCCGTCCACACGTCTCCCTCTTCCCACTGCTCCTAGTTCCAAAAACAGAGCCTGAAGTTACGCCTGCGGCTTTTAATGTTCCACTACCCCACCCCTTCCCAGGTGTAATCAATCCCTCCCAGCTCCTGCCTTCCTCCCTCTGCATGACTGCGCCTGGTGCCACACATTGTCCCATTAGCCTGGTTGTCTTTTTCTCTGCCCTAGAGGACCCCCCCTAAGCAAGGCATAAATTAGTTTTCAAAAATTGATTAGCAAAGTTTGCTAATAACATTTTTCTTGATTAGCAAACAAACCCATTTGATTAGCAATTTTGTACTAATGTTTTTGATGCCACCAGAAGATACTTGTACCCAAGATATAAAATGAGCAACAATACAGCAGTTTTGTATAATGCTGAATTAAGACATTAGTGAGATGTCAGGTCTTGCAAATTCTTTCTGTAAAATGGTGCATGTCATCACAAACCCACTTTAGTTAGGCACACTGCTGCCACCCAGAGGCCAGCCATGCACAGTGAAACTTGTATTTGACGGTTGCTGCACACAAAGTAAAGTTTAAATAAGTGTCCACATCCCCTGCAAATAGTACTGGCCCTTCTTAAAATCTACTAGACTATGCGAGTGGGCGGAAATACTTTGCGAGCCCCGGGTGAGTGTCTGTAAAAGGTCAGCTGCATGAATGGGCACAAATAAATAGATATGATAAAAAGGCTCTTAAAACTCTTTGAACAGCTCGCTCTACTGCAGGTGCAAATATATAACACAATCATCATCATGGAGCAAAGTGAGCTCTGGAGGCCAACTACAGTGTACAGTTTTTCAGTAGGTGTACAGACTGGATGCAACTATTGATCGCTTCATTGTGTAGAAGACTAAGCCGAGTGGATGACATAGCGGGCAGAGAACCTGGCAAGCTAGGCAGAATATTGTAGTTTGCGGCCCTCTCACTGTCGGGGTAGTGGGTATAAACCAACATGGTAAGATAGAATGTCGAGGAGTATGGTATCAGCTCATGTGTTGAGCGCCAGTTGCAAGTTGTATGTAACCAGCAGGCCACAGGACTAGGTTTGCCATCAAAGCATTTGGCTGCGTGGTCATGTACATTTTCAAAGGTGTCTGCTCGTCAACATGACGCATCTTCACCAACAAAATGAAATCTAGTTGACACTGAGATTTAGATACACTTCACTGTAAAGCATGGAGACAATGCCGTTATTTACAGTAGCATTACTGTAATTATGCATTATGTAACCCATTACATTTTTAGAATGGTAATCGAAAGCCTTTTTAAAAAAAAAAAAATAACACATACTGGTCTTTGGCAGACAGGATCCAGTTAGCTTAATAACAGTATTATCCCAATTATTTCTGGTTTGCAATTATGTGAAAAATAAAATGTGTGTAGCACTCCAACATAGGGCCTTTTGGCAGATACGCAAAGGGGATGAATACTGCTGCACTCTTTCTCCATTAGCCCTTTTGAACTTGTAGTGAACAGAGAATAGAGGGCGGTGAGAGCTCTGAAGGCAAGAGAGCAATGCAGGGTGAGCTGAGATTCCATTGAACAGGTTAACTTAAATAGCTAACTTTTCCCATTGCTCGACCAAAGTTATATCTAGATGGTTCTCAACTGTTGCCCCCTAGTTAAATCAGAGTTTTTACACCGCTGTGCCAAATATGATTCTAGGTGTTTTCCTTACTCACCCAAGTTTGAGTCTAGGTGATTTTCAACTGCAGTGCCAGAGTTGAATCTGGGTGTTTTTCCACCACTGTGCCAGGATATCACTGCCTGCAGTCCCTTCCTGAATTCAGAGAACTGCATAATGCTAGCTAGAACATTAATATTGTCTAAAATAGACTACTGCAATGCTCTCTACCTAGGGACCAGTCAAAAAAACATTGACAAGCTACAAGTTGCACAAAAAAACGCCAGGAGGGTGGCCCTCAACATCCCTAGAAGATCTCACATCTCAGACATCAGACGTAGCCTTCACTGGCTCCCCGTCGGACAGTGACTATCCGTCAAAACCTTAGCCTTAACCTATAAGGCTCAGAACAACCTGGCACCAGCTTACATGACTCGCTGCTTCTCGCAGCATGTCACAAGCAGCCGCTAAGATCAGCCTATGTTAACACGCTCACTATACCCAGATTTAAGCTGCAGTCTGCTGGGGGTTCAAGTTTCCCAGTTCTTGCATCTAAACTCTGGAACACTACCCCCACCACAGTCGGAGCAGAACCTACGTTCCTCTCCTTTTAAAAACAAAACAAAACTCTGGCTCCACATGCTTGATGAGTCCACTACACTTTCTACATAGACCCTGAACCCTAACTACTTCTGCCCTGGGCACCCTTTCATTTCTTTCCTACTCCAGCTTCAGCTCAATTTCTATATGCATCCTGTACTGTTTTTTTTTATGCTATGCTTTAAGCCTTGTGTTATCCTGACTAAGACTATGTCACTGTTGTAACATGCTATGGCTGCTGTAACCACTTTCTTGTAACCACGCACCCAGATGCCTCGGGGCAAGGCTGCGCACTATAAATACAAATACAAGATTGCATTGTAATCATTGATATATTTTGCTTCTTCTGTCCTTTTTATGTAATATGTGTTCTTAGGTGATTTACCTTTAACACTATGCCTAACTGAAGGCATGAAGTTGTTCACTTCACCTGTTTCTGTAACTGTTCTAGGGAAACCAAACGGCATTTGGTGTAGTATTTCCCTTTGTTTTTGTATTTGCGACAACAATATTTGCCACATTTGTGTCTTTGAAATT
This sequence comes from Ambystoma mexicanum, assembly GCF_040938575.1. Lineage (NCBI taxonomy): Eukaryota > Metazoa > Chordata > Amphibia > Caudata > Ambystomatidae > Ambystoma > Ambystoma mexicanum. Next base: position 63,629,252 of record NC_090929.1, read on the forward strand.
GTACAATTTGTGCATGAAGATCACTATTGGTTGCTTCTGCTGGAATTTCACAAGTGACATATTTTTCCATAAACTGTAAAACAGTGGCATCACTGTCTTGACCAAATTTAGGAGCATCTTTAATCCATAAAAGCATGTGGATATGTGGTGCTCCTCTGGCTTGGTATTCATTTCTCCAAAAGAAGTGTTGCACTTCTCCGAGGGGGGGGAACGTTTTATTACAAATAAAGTGTAGCATAGCAATGAAGAGATGATGGAAATATCTTGAAACATTAACAGGATCTAGAGAGCAAAGTTCTCCAGGTGTTAGTATATCTGTTTGTTTTTGTTTGATATGTGTAGGAAATCATGTAGATCTTCCCATGCATATTCTGCACAACTTAATATAACAAACCAAGTGGGCGGGCCAAGGTTTCTTATCATACAACGTACATCTCCGTGACGTCGGAACCAGTACTCTTTAGTACCATACATGTTTGCTAACAGATTTGTAATGCTTGATTGCAGAACCTCATCTTTTTCTTGCACTTCTTGCACTTTTTGTAGTAATTGCCTAGCTGACATATTTTGAAAGTGGTACCTGATTTTAGTGTGTGTGCAACTCCGTTACATAGAGTTGCTAGTTAACTTTCAAAGAGTAGGTGGAATATGTATTCCCTGATCTAGACAAAGTGGATCTTCAGAATACATTCGTACCGAGCGGTATTCTGATGCTGTTATCTGAATGGGTCTATCATCGTACCTTCCTCATTTCCCAGTAGGAAAGAGTAGAGGAAAAGCACACGCTTCTATACTTTTTTCCCATATGCTGATTAGTGATCCTTTGGTTTGTTGCATTTGGTATGTTTCTAGTGCATCATCTATGGTGTCATTAGAGTGTAATGGATGAATTGTATAATGGTCTAAAATATTGGATACTGTAGCAGGATCTAGAAGTTCATTGACCAGTTTCTGGTGACTCTTGAATAATTTCAGTGATTTCCCTAGAGTTTTCTTAAATATTCATTTCTTTGTGGTATTAATTATTGTCTTTTAGATATTGCAAGGCTTGTCTGTAAGTCTACGAGTTGTTGCCAATTTTTTGTCTTTTGTAGGTACACCATTTACTAAGACAAGACGCACTCCCATAGTGTGCACATTTTCTTTCACATCTAATGGTAAATAAACTACTTTGCCACAAATGCCTTTCACAAATTCAGAGGGAGGTAATTTTGCTGTTTTTGGTTGAAGGCGTAATATTGCTTGAAATGGTTGCACTGTTTGAATTATGATGCTCTCATATAAATTGAGTTGTTGCAGGGGCTTTGGTAGTGGTAATAATTCCAAGTTATTTGTGATAGCATGTGAAGGAGTTTGCACTTACTGCACTACAAAACCTAACAACCAAAGTATTAAGGGGTCAGTTAAGAGAGCTAATTCAAACCATTTGGAATCTTCATTGTCTTCTATTTTGTATGTTATGGCTACAGTTTTTGTGTTACTTTTATAAAGGGTTCTGCGGCTACACACACACATGGTTTGGTAATTCAGCAGATGCACTTTTAAAATTTAGTATTTCTTTTTTGTATGTGTAGTAGGTTGCCATCTGTTCAATTGTTGCTAGTCTGTTGTAAAGATATTGCATTTTGTAAGTGGCTTTCACTTTCAAAATATTTTCTCTGGATATGCTCTTTCTTCGAGTAGATCTTTGGCTGTACCATGTAGAAGATTATTTAAATTGTCTAGTGCTAAAGCAGGACTTTCAACATAGTACAGTTCATAGACTAAATTTCTTATAGTTGAATGATGTTATATCATTTTGATATGATGGAAGGTACTTTTGCAAATAGGTCCTGAAATGCAGGCTATTGAATGTCCTTGTAGTCCTGTGTGTTTGCGCACTGGAAAGGTATCCATATTTTGTGGTAGCTTTTTTTTTTTTTTTTAAATTTATTTATTTTTTTTTTATTTTGGTCTTTCTTTCACATACTGATTGAGGAAAGATTTTTTGGCCATGTTACACATTGACGTGCACGGCCATTTGTATACTGGACGTTCTGGTTCAGTCGAATGGAGAGGCGATCCTGAGTTTTCTGGGGACATTTGTTGCATTATGGTATTATGTTTTTCATACCCCCGTCCACTGCTATGTATGGCAATTGTTTGCTTTGTTTGTATGCTTCATCATTGAAATATGGTTCTGTGCTCGTGGTGTGACTCCATTCACCTCCACAGATATTTAAGAAATTATTTTTGTTGACAATACGTTTATTGAGAAGTCTTTTTTTGTAATTTAGTGGTTAGTTTTGTTAGTGGTTTCATTCTGTTTAACACTAAAATAACTTCCTTTTAAGGATTGCACTGTATCAAAGCTTCTAAGATTAAGTTTCTACAGTAGGTTTTAAGGGTTGTGCATGATTTCTCTCCTGTTTTTATAAGATTCTGAAGGACTCTGTGGCGGAACATTTTTTCTAAAATACTTTTTTTGGTATGGTTACTTGCCACTAAATCAAGATTTATAGAAGCATTGTTAGCAGTAGTGGTAGCTGAATTCTTGTTAATCACTTTCTGTTTCGTTTTACGTTTTTAAAGAGGGAAAGTGTTTGTATTGGAAGCTTGTTTTATTTCGCTTAATGACTCTATTAGATCTTTTGTTTGAACTTTTTGTACAAATTCTGCTAGAGATGGATGTTTATTTTGGACACTTATTTTCATTTGTTCTACTTCTGTGTTGCTTTCTACGGACTTGGTTCTTGGTAGGCATATTTTGGGGTCTGTTGAAAAAAAGAAGGTATGGGTGGGCTGTTGTGCAATGTATGTGTGCTGTGTGCATGAGTGTGAGTATGATAAGGATGTATGTGGTGGTGTGTGATTGGGCAGCTACAAGTCGTTGGGAAGGCTATTCTTGTATTTGTGTTACTATACTGGGGTTCAGATGACAGTACAAAGTAAGCTAGTCGTGAGGAGAAGCACTAATACTAAATCTAATGGTATAGAATTGAAACAGTTTTTTGTTCTGTAATACTAACCTTCTAGGGGCTGCGTTATGTCATTTGTGCGCCGAAAAATGGGGATTTGTGCGCCATTCTGCCTGTTAATCCCTGTTTAACAAATGGGGATTTGTGGGCAGAATGGCGCACAAATCTGTTTTTCGGCGCACACATTCCATGAATCAACCCCAGTGTGTTTGAGTAACAGTAAGAATATTATGGTAGTATTGTACTTACTTTTTTGTTTCGAATGAGCAGGTTTCTTCTGAGTTGTTGTTTGTACTGCAGATGCTGCTGCTTTTCAGGAGAGTGGTCTTTTGGACTGCAATTGTAAAAGAAAGAAGTTAGTAATTTTGTGTGTTTATAGCACTGATGTTAATCTAGATGTTGATGTTTGTTTTTGTAGTAGTATTCTTGTTAACTGAACGTAGTATGTGAATGCAGTTTTCTTTGACTATGTGCAGGCTTTATATTTTACTTAAAATATGTTCAACATGCTTTGCAAATGAGTAGAATACTGAAACTCACTTAGTTTCTTAAGGCTGTGTTCTTGAATGTTAGGAGATAGAAGAAATAATATACTTATTTTGCAATTTTTGTAAGGCAAATGGCAGAAACTGTATAGAAAAACATGGAATGTATGCATTTGTGAAAGTATGGGTAATAAAGCAGAATGATGTGATTTACAGGCAGTGGTGTTATTTCAGCTGGGAGCTTTTCAATGATTTTTCAATGATAGTGTCTATCTGTGAGTGTTTGAAGATGCATGACCTTATCCTGGCTGTGTAATTTTATAACACACTACGTGTTTTTTCTACAATTATACTGTTATTTATCCCATCTTTTAATGTTTCAATTTTTTAGATCGCTGTTTGTGTAAAAAAAAAAAAAAAAAAAAAAAAAAAGTAGCAGCAGGTTTGGAAGTGACAGTTGATTATAGCAGATGGGGAAAATAGGTTATACAGGTTAAGTAGCAGTTACTGTTTATATGCATTCATAAGAGTTGTATTCATGCATGTGGATATGCATGCACCTGCAAGTAGAAATCTTGTAGTAGGTGCTTTCCATTGATATGAGAATTGTACTTAGAGTGATCGACAGTACATTTGAAGTGGTGAACTCTGATGATGGAGTTAGATGTAGAGGTCTTTGATGTGATTGGATAGTTGTGTGACTGCTTAGCTGTATCCAATGAGGCAATGGCAGAGCGTGACGTGGAAAGGGTAGAAGGGCTGTGCAAGAGTTACGCAGTCCGCGGCTGTCCGCGGACAGGGCCTGCCACATCCTGGGTTTTCCAGCAAATCCAGCATGGAAAGGGGACTGTAAAGATCAGCCAATCGGATGTTGAGGTTGTGGATTTGTGTTGAAAGAGACCGTGTGTGAGAAGATGGCAGAGGTGGAGAAAGTCAGGGTGTTGGTGCTTGGAGATATGTTTGTGCATGGTTTACAGCAGTATGCTCAATGTAGGCATGTGCCAAACAATTTTGATGTTAAAGGAGTGGAGGTCTTGGGGAGCAATGTGCCTGATTGCAATGTACAGGGAATTGTACAGTTTGTGAAGATATGGGCAGGATGAACAGTCCCCATGTGGTAGTTTTGCACTATGGTGCTTTCCATTTGGGCCATGTCAGTGCCCCTACTTTGTTGGCAGATTTGGAACACTTGGTTCAAGCAGTAGCGAACATCCTTCCAAATGCCAAAGTAATTTTTACTGGACTAGTACCTAGGGCAATATGGGACAATAGTTCTGTTTTTTGTCCTCAGCAAAACATTGCTAGGTGTGCAATCAACAGAGGCATGTGTGCTTTCATGCTTAGAGGTGGTATGTTCTTCTGTAATAATGAGAATATTAATTCCAGTAATGCTGTCTATTTTAAAGAAGATGGCATTTACTTATCTTTTATAGGAAATACCATTCTGTTTTGGAATGTAAGGATTGCTTTTGGAGAGGGTTATGTGAAGGTGTCTGTCAAGCATCTGCAAAAAAAAAGGCTCTTTTCAGAGCCAACCTCAGGGGGAAATGGGGCACACTATTTAAATTTACCACGCTCAGATTTTCGATATGTCCGCGGACATGGCGGTAGTCCTCGGACACCGCGTATTACATACAGGGATTTTGGAGTGGAGAGGCATGCAAATGAGAATGAGCAAAGCAAGGGATTGGTCAGTAAAGTTTACTGGGTGTGTTGTGTAAGGAGAGAGTTTGTCAGTCTTTTTCCTGCGAGAAGAACAGATAGCTATGGCTGTTTGTTGCAGAAAACGGATTATATAGATTTTGGGAGACTCATGGATACATTGGTTGGAGGTGCATGCAGAACACTGTGGAGTAGCTGCAGATCTTGAATCCCCTCATGTGGAAGTGCACTGGCATGGAGTGCGTGGAATGAAGTGGTGCTAGTTTGGAGACGGAGCATCATCCAGACATAATTCTAATTCATTGTGGCGGGAACAGTTTAGGACATGTGGCTGGAATTTCATGGCAATTTGCAATGAAAGAAGGATTTGGGAAGGTAATGGACATGTTTCCAAATTCCCAAGTAATTCTTTCTCGTATTGCGCAGAGACAAATGTTGCTGCGTTCTTAGTTTGGTCCACAAATGGAGAAAGCAAGGCACAGTGTCAATTAGGCTGTTTGTGCCTTTCTAAGAGATGTTGGCATGTCATCTTTTCACAATGAAAATGTTTCGTAGCACATACAATTCTCGCAGAGATGGAGTCCATCTTGTGCTGGCAATCAGATTTTTCTGAGAAATGTACAAAATGCATTGCAACTTTTTTGAAATTGGAGCCATCCATTTTGCAGTAGGTGTTGACCATTTCAAGTTTTTCAAACACAAAAAAACACCACCAAAAGGCTCTTTTCAGAGCCACCACTTCCTCCCAGAGAAAAGTGCAATGGTTATGATAGGGCAGCACTCCAAAATTTTAGATGTTCGGGAACTGTCTGGACTTCTAAAAAATGCACAGGGCCCTGCTCCATTTATTTTCCACTTCTATTTTTAAAATGTGAAAAGCGGCTCTGAAAAGAGCCTTTTTTTTATTTTTGTTTTTATATATTTTTTTGGTTTTCTTACACATGACACACTAGGAGAGGAGGGGAAAGGAGGGTAAGGAAGGGACACCATCCACAGGGGTAAGAAAGGGCAGGTGGAGAAAGGAAGATTTAGGGCGGGCCTTATTTAGGTAGGTAGCAGACCTTCTCATGCTCCTTGACCAGTCTCGAAAGCACTCGGAAGACTTATCCCCCGCCCCCCACACCTGCAGAGTACTGCGTTGCAGTACATACACAATATTGTCACACTTGAAAGGTGAGGGTCAACAGCATCATGGATGGCCTGTGAGGCAGCTGGAGGGATGTGCTGTCCCACAGGAGTGTCTCGTGGTGACCGGAGTGGAAACGGAGGATGTTGTAGAGGAACTGAACCTACTACATTGATCACAAGGAACGAACTTGGGTGTCGCTTCATGGATGGTTTACCAAAGCTGTACGAACCAGGCCTCCCACGACCATTTTGCATTGGTTACAGGTGACCTTGTTCGCACATGCTTTTGGTACTTCACCCTGAATGTTAAACAACCACCACACCCAAGACTCACGACGCGTGCTGGTAGGAGGGACTTCCACTACCTCATCCTTGTCATCCTCCTCTTCTACAGCCTCACGCCTGTTCCCTTCTGCAGGCCCTTTGGGAGGTGGGGGTGGGGGTGGGGGTGGTGGGGTGGTGGGGTTGGTGCTGAGGCTTTTACCAGCTGGAGCAGCAGCAGCTATGGATGCCATCAGGGTTGGTGGATAATCTCAGAGAGCAGCAAAGGCAGCAAAAGTCAATCTGCAATAGCCAGAAGCACAATAGCTCTGGGGTGTGCCCTTTTATAGGGGTGCAGGTGCGCGCTCCGCGAACACCCTAAAAAGGCTCAAAGTATGTAGAAAGCCAATGGTGAATCTTTACTGTAAAATAAAGAAAACATTTTTTTACTGTAAAATACTTTGGATTGTCTGAAAAAGTACTTTTAAAATGTTCGGGGACCTGGACAGCGTCCGTAATTCAGGACACAAGCTCAGCGTGGGTGTGGTCACATTATGACGTCACAAACAAGTCCGCGAAGGGAACGGGTGTCCGCATGCGCGCACAAGTGTTTTACGGACAGTGTTCGGTTCCTCAAACTAATTAAAAGTGCGACACAAGTGAGACGTACAGTTACGGACAGATGCGATGTTTGTAGGACTTATGGGTGTGGTGCGCATGTGCGTAGATGTTCTACAGACAGTACGGACAGGCATAGTGTCCTTAGAACACCTCCATTTGGGTTAATTGCGTACATTCCGGACACCGGGTGTGTTCTAAGAACATTTCCATGTTGCTTGCGGACAGTACGGACAGGTAAAGTGTCCGTTCACCTTTTTGGCTAATTATGGACATCCCTGACACCCGTGCTATCCGCGGACACCTTAACTGCCTTTTTTTTAAAAAAAGACACACGGGCCTGAATTAAAACACTTTTAAAATTATATACTGTAAAGACTGGGGGGGGGGGGGGTCTGTACTTCCGCTCTCAATATGGTAGAGGAGTAGCACAGTGGACCCCAGCCAAGATTCTCCATTATTGGTAACGTAGTCGAGCAATCAAGGCCTAGCTTCTCAGGAGGTGATGCAGGCTGGTTCGTAAGTACAGTGTAGTCCCCAAACACCTACAAAGAAATGTCCACACACTGTATTGGTTAAAACAGTCTTTATATAATTAATATTCAAGGATATGTACACTATCACAATAACTCACTTTGTGCTCAGGAAATCAACAATGGTAAATATATACATTTCTACAGTGGTACCACAACTATTATCAGATTTCATTAAAGTGCATCAACTGTACTGTCAAAATGTCACGCAGATCAATAAAGAGGAAACCAGCAGTAGAGAGAGGAAGGAAAGCAAGATGGTTGAACTATTGGCAGAATACTGGTCGCTACCGTTAACACAGCTCTGTGTGCAGCCCCCCCCTCCCCCACACCTGGGCAACCTGTAGAATAAAGATACAAGCCCAGACCATATATTATTCCCAATAGACTTCCCAATAGTTCTGCAACCCCAAAGTACCTGGCGTTGTAGCGTTGCTCGGCGGGGAATCGACGGCCCTTCTTGAGTGCCCTCCCTGTAAGGCAGGAGTCACGGGTCGTCGAACGTCCGACAGGGGGACAGGGTGAGCTATGACGGTGAAGTGGCAGCTTCGTGCCTAGCGGTGCTTGTTGACGGGGAAGCGTAAACGTCCTGGAAGGAAAAGGCATGCGGGGCACCTCGGTGTCGATAGTTCTGGACCATAAAGAGTTTGAAGAACTGTGGCCCAGCAAGGGCGTCGAGTCGTCGGCGTCTCTGTGGTCCTTGGGTGGCGGGAAACCCACCGGCGGATGCTCCTCGGCGTTTCGACGGTCAGGCCTTCTCCAGCAGGATACAGCGGTGCCGATGCAGACGAGAGCGTCTTCGGATCAAATGAAGTTCTTAGGCAAACTGGAGCACGGCGGCTCCGGTCGGCGACAGCGGTCGTCGACAGTGGCGGACAACAGTCCGGCGCTTCTCCTTGGGATTCTGCAGGACTCCCCGTCTGGCGTCGGCAGCCTGTCGAAGGTCTGTCTACCAGGGAGCTTTGGCAGAGATCAGCTGGTGCACGATGGTCCCTCGTAATTCGGGAAGGGCGCCTTACCAGGTCCTCTCTAGGTCAGTCCTTGGAGACACAAAAGCTTTCAAATTGTGAAGGAGAGCAACAAATTCTTCTCTTCCAGCAGGGTTTCAAGGTCAAGTTTCATTTTCACTCCAGTTATTCTTCAGCTTCTGAACACCAATTCTAGCAGTGAGATGCCCCCAGATATACTAGTTGATCTCCCATTCATTCTGCTGGGTCACACTCGGGCAACCAATCGGTCAGAAGGGCATTCTTGAAGGCAGGCATCCAATCAGGTGCATAGTGCATTCAGGCCATTCACTCCTCTCCAGACGCTCACAAGTTCTCCAGCATGGGGTCTGGCATGGATTCACATGCTCATGAATATTCCCCGTCGTCAGGCTGGAAATCCTCGGTAAAGAAAAAACTCTGTATCAGTTTCGTTTCTGATCTGACTTTCGTAGTAGTAACCAATCACTGATTTCTGCGTCATACTGACCACAGCCAATGACTGCCCTCTCCCTAAGCCCCGCCTCTGGCAGCCATCCTCAGATTTTTACCGCACGTTCAAGTGTTGGGATCCTCGTGCTATTGCTCTCGAGCTTTAGTGTGTTTTCGCACTTTTTTCATAGGAAAATTACTCTTTTGAAAGGAAAAAAAGAGAGCCTCGAGCTCCACCGTTTCTATATCCGATCAACGGGGACCCGTGTCGGATTCTTCTACGCCCCTCAAGGGTGAAGATTTCGTCAAGCCACGCTTTTGGAGGACTCCAGAACTTTCTCAGGCCCATCTCGGACATTGCCCAGGAGAAGGGAAGCTCGACGCCTGGGAAGCTGTTCAGGGTCTGCCCTGCATGCCAGCTTCAGAATGTCTTCAAGGAGGACGAACACTCCCTTTGCCTCTACTGCCTGCATGAGGACAAGACGCACATGGAGAAGGACTGTGCGTTTTGCGGGAACATGTCGGAGCGGACCATGAAGGACCGCCATCTGCGTCTCGTCAACTGGCTGGAAGGGAAGAGCCCGTCAGGCGAGAAAAAGAAGTCTGAGCGGTCTTCTAAGACCTTTGAGGGCGCCCCGGCGACAGGGGCCCAACAGAAGGCCAAGCACCGCGAGTCCGCAGGCACCGGGAGCGCTGAACGGTCGGGCTCTTCGTTTGCCAGGCAGGGCGCAACCTCCCCGGCACCAACCACCGCTCTGGCTCGGGTAAGAGGAAGTCCGAGCACCCGGCAAAGCTTCTGGAGAGGCCCCGGTCGAGCTCAAAGGCCAATTAGGGGGGGGAGCGAGGCGGTGACGACCCCCCCCCCCCTAAGGAGAAGGCGGTGAGCGCACCTAAGGTGGCGAAAGTCTTGATCCACCCGGCCAAGGCCTCTATCGAGACAGTCGCGGCGGCCCTGGCTCAGCCTGTGGAGGCTACACCAGTGGAGGCGACCTCGGGGGCCCAGAGTCTCCCTGCCACCGCGGAGGGAGTCCTCTTTCAAGCCCATCGACAGGACCCCCGGGAAACCTCCGACGGAGAAGAAAAAGGGGGGGCAGGAGGCCATCGTGGATTCGGCCTCAACCTCTGAAGAGGAGCTGATCGAAGTCTTAAGCCACGGCATTGGCGTGGAGGGAGACCAGCCTGTCGGGTGGGACCCCGACGAGGGGGACGACAACGTCTAGGGTACCGACGAGGTTCCTGTCTGCCCGTCGGAATCCCCTCAACCAGTGCCGCAAGACAATTCGGCGGCCATTTTGTTGGCTATACAGTCCTTATGCTCGGAGATAACGAGATTGCCGTTGCCACCGACGGAGGAACCGCTCCCGACGGGGGACCCGGAGCCAGGCCCTTCTGGGAGCCCTCCTCCTAAGAGAAGGATTCATCCTCCACCTCCTTTTCAACCATCGCGCCCATCTTGGCCCTCCTCCCCGTCCACGACCCGGGGGGGGATGACACGGGGACGGGGACGGACACGGCCGCGACGGGTACAGACGACGAAGTTTACGGCGAGGATCCTCCGTCGTCACCTCCTCCCCGGGCTTCCCCGCCCGACGAGATTGGATCGTTTCATGCCATGATCGCCAGGGCATTCGAGCTTTTCCAGCTCTGCCCGGAAGAGAAGGAAGGGTTCCTTTATCAACGGCGCGAGACCAAGAGGAAGACGGTCCTCGCTGTACCTCTACTAGACGATATCTGGGATGAGGGTCTCTCCCTCCTCAAGAACCCATCCACAACGCCTGCGAGAAGTCATCTCATCGGCAGCGACGACGATTAAGGCTGCCAACGCCTTGGCTATCGTAGCATGCTACGACAGGGTGTTGTGGTACAAGATCGCCCCCCTGCTGGACTTCCTACCGGACGACCAGAGGGCTGAGGCCCTAGAGATCTTGCAGGAAGGGGAAGTGGCGTCGGACCACACCATTACGGTAGCGACGGACATCGCTGATACTGGTTTTCGCCAGTTGGGCAACGGCGTGTGCCTTAGACGGCGTGGATGGCTCAAGGCAACTGACTTCCGGCAGGACGTGCAGACCAGAGTTTTGGACATGCCGTTCGACGGGAACAACCTGTTTGGGAAAACAGTGTACGATTCCCTGCAAGCCATCAAGGCGGACACAGAGACGGCCCGCGCTCTTGGTGTTCTCCAGCAACGACGGCCGCCCTTTCGGAGCACCGGAGGCAAGCAGGGTGCCTCCAACGGTTCCGGCGGCGGATATTCCAACTACCGTCAATCGGCCTGTTCGTCGTCGCAGGAAGCCTACAGGGGACGAGGCAAGTCGGGCGGACCCCGCCGTCCTCGCCAGGGAGGACAAGGCGGCAAAGCCTTGTCGAAGCAGGACTGAACCGGCCGTGGGGTCGGGCCCCCACTGAAGCACCCCGGTGGGAGGCCGGCTGGCGAACTTAGTTGGCGTGTGGAAGTCCATCTCCACCGACCGTTGGGTGCTGGACGCCCTGGCCCAGGGTCACCCGCTTGAGTTTCTAAAGAAGTGCCCGCGTGTTCCTCTCAACCCTCCCCCCCTCCCCCCTGCCCCCCCACCCCCATCCCCCCCCCCCCTCCCCCCGTGGCCAGGAAGGAACATCACGTCCCTCAACTTCTCTTGGAGGTAAAGGCGATGCTCCAAGGCGCCATCGAGCTCGTCCCAAAGAGGCTTCGGGGCTCCGGAGTTTACTCAAGATACTTCCTCGTGAAGAAGACAGGAGGATGGTGTCCCATCCTGGACCTACGACGACTGAACACATTCATCAAGGCACAGAGGTTCCGGATGGTCACCCTCCAGCACGTCCTGGGTCAGCTGGAGGAGGGCGATTTCTTGTCGTCGTTGGATTTGGAGGATGCCTACTTCCATATGCCCATCCTAAAGGGACACCGAAAGTTTCTCAGATTCGTGGTCCAAGGGCGGCACTACCAGTTCAGAGCCCTTCCCTTCGGATTGAGGTCGGCACCCAGGGTGTTCACCAAGTGCCTCGCACCGGTGGCGGCGCGGCTGCGCCTGGAGGGGATCCATGTCTACCCCTACCTGGACGACTGGCTCATCCGAGCAAAGGCAAGGGAGCTCGCCGCGGAACACACGGCGAGGACCGTCCAACTACTCACGAACCTGGGATTCTCCATAAACTACGCCAAGTCCCACCTGGTGCCCGCGCAAGACGCACTGTTTTGGGAGCGAAACTCGACACAGTGGCGCTTCTGGCCTCGCCGTCGGAGGAAAGAACGAGGGCCATCTTGGGCAAGGTGCAGCGGATGCTGGTTGCGGGCGCGGCAAAGGTGAGGTCCATCAAATCCCTCCTCAGAATGATGTCTTCTTGCATTTATCTCATCCGCCTGTGCAGGCTTCGGATGCGCCCGTTGCAGGAGTTCCTGGATGCTCGCTGGGTCCAGACGACGGGCAGCTTCGAGGGCAGGATCACACTCGAGAGTTTCCGGCGAGCGATCCGGTGGTGGGGCACCCGCGTGCATCTGACGGCGGGCATGGACTTCCAGACCCCGGGCCACCAGAAGACAGTGACCACTGATGCCTCCCTGGAAGGGTGGGGAGCGCACACTGAAAATCTGCACGCGAGAGGCATTTGGCTTCCGACGGAGAAATCCCTCCATATCAACGTCCTGGAGCTCCGTGCAGTGTTTTGGGCCCTCTGGTCCTTCCTTCAGTCCCTCAAGGGCAAGGTGGTGAGGATCTTCACCGACAACACCACCACCATGTTCTACATCAGGAAGCAGGGCGGTACCAGATCCCCAGCCCTGTCCAAGGAGGCAGGATCTGTGGCATTGGGCCGTCGCCCAAGTGATGTTTCATCTGGCAGAAATAAAAAACACCATCGCTGACTCGCTCAGCAGAGAGCTGCGCTCATGCCACGAGTGGGAACTACGACAGGATCTAGTGGACCGCCTCTTCCGACGCTGGGGCACACCCCAGATTGATCTGTTCGCGATGGCGACGAACTCCAAGTGCCGGAGGTTCGCCAGCAGGTTTCCCCAGCCGAGGAGCATGGGCGATGCTTTCTCGCTCACCTGGGAGGGCCTATTTCTGTACGCGTTCCCTCCTTTGCCGTTGCTGATCCGGCTCATCAACCAGCTCAAGAGGTCACAGTGCAGGATGATACTCGTCGCACCCGCGTGGCCGAGGCAGATATGGTTCCCGGACCTTCTGGACTTGTCAATGTCCCCACCAGTCAAGCTGCCAGTGGACGTGGATCTTCTCTCCAGGGAAGGAGGCGCCATCCTCAATCACGACCCGAAGTTGCTGAACTTGCAGGCCTGGCTCCTGCAGCGCTAGAGCTTGGAGGTTACGACATACCGGCCGACTGCAGAGAGGTTCTTGCAAAGGCCAGAGCGTCCTTAATTCTTAAATGCTACGGACACAAATGGAAGAAGTTCTCTGTCTGGTGCCACGCACAGAAGATTAACCCTCTACGGATTACGGCTCCGCAAGTACTGCCGCACCTACTGATGCTGGCCAAGGCTGGACTAGCGCACGCTTCCATCAAGATTCATCTTGCTGCGATCTCCCGATACGGGACGGACGTCCTTGTGGTCTCAGTCTGGTGAAGGAATTCATGAAGGGACTGTTCAGATCGTTCCCGCCGGTGAAGGCGCCGGCCCCGACGTGGGAGCTCAACGTGGTGCTGACCAAGCTCATGGGACCTCCGTTCGAGCCTCAGCACTCAGCTTCGTTGAAGTTCCTGTCGTGGAAAAACAGCGTTCCTTGTGGCCATCACCTCCGCACGACGAGTGGTAGAGATCCAGGCCCTTTCCTGCAAGCCCCCCGTACTTGACTTTTCACGACACGAGGGTAGTGCTCAGGACGCACCCCTCTTTCATGCCCAAGGTGCCGTCGGACTTCCACCTCAATGAACCCTTGGTGTTGCCCGTTTCCTTCCCGTCGCCTTCGTCGCCGGCTGAAAGGACTTTGCACTCGCTGGATGTGGCTGGAGCGCTTAAGTTCTGCGCGGACCGCACGAAGAGCTTCCGGAAGACGTCACAACTTTTTGTGAACTTTGGACCTGTCAATCAGGGGAAGGCTCTCTCAAAGGCTTCCATTTCCAGATGGCTCTCCGGCTGTATCATGTACTGTCATCGGTTGGCAAACCGACCACTGCCCGGCCGTCCGAGAGCCCATTCCACCAGAGCGATCGCAGCTACCACGGCGTTCCTATCTGGTGTGCCCCTGCTGGACATCTGCAGGGCTGCTACATGGAGGTCGACACACACCTTCACGAAATTCTACTGCGTCGACCGGGATTCCAGGGAGGAGTCCAGGGTCGGCCAAGCAGTGCTGCGCAACCTGTTCGCCTAAGGTGAGCCTGATGAGGAGGTAAGAGATGCTTAATGTTGAGTTGTTGTATTGCTTAATGTTGAGCCTGTTGCCACCTCCCGTGGTTGTGCATGTGTGTACTGCTATGTATTCTCTTATTCATGAGCATGTGAATCCATGCCAGACCCCATGCTGGAGAAGGAACAAGTTACTTACCTGTAGCTGTTGTTCTCCATCATGGGTCTGGCATGGATTCACATGCGAACCCTCCCTCCTACCCCTCTGCGGCTCTTCACTTGGTCATACTGCCACTTCACCTGCTACCAAATCTGAGGATGGCTGCCAGAGGCGGGACTTGGGGAGAGGGCAGTCATTGGCTGTGGTCAGTATGACGCAGAAATCAGTGATTGGTTACTACTACGAAAGTCAGATCAGAAACGAAACTGATGCTGATTTTTTTCTTTACCGAGGATTCCCAGCCTGACGCCGGGGAATATTCATGGGCATGTGAACCAATGCCAGACCCATGCTGGAGAACAACAGCTACAGGTAAGTAACTTGTTCCTTATGTGTATTGGGACAAGTACCCAGCCATTCAACACTCCACACTGCATTCATACCAGTTTCGGGCAGGGCTGGCTCAGTCATTGTGTCAAACACCAGATACTAGACACCCACAACACAGAATGCGTATTCGTCACACACTCCATTTACCCAGGTCCCACCCACAGGGTGTACCCACAACATAGTCACTGGGAAGGCTCCAGCCAGTCTGGCCTGGACTTCACAACACCACCATATATGGAACTTCCACCCAACAGCCTGTCAGGGGGAAGGGACAGTCGGGGCTTCCCAGGACTTTGGGAAAACAAGGTAATGGGCAATAGAAAGCAAGAGGCCACAGGGGCCATCTTGTTTCCTATCAGGAATCAACTGATTCCAATGGCAGGGCCTGGGTATCCCAAAATGGAGGATACTCTGGGCATCTGTCAAATTCAGCATGGAACTGCCACCAGCCCATATCCTGCTCTGTGGGCCACACAAAATTGCCCAAAAACATACACTAGGGGCACAGGGTTGTACCCCGGCCCATGGGTGCCATAAGGGTATCCCATGGGTCTGTACACCAAACCAAAAGAGAGCTGCACCGCCAGGAGCCCCACGTGAACTCCTGCGCGGAAAACACGACAGAACACACAATAAAAAGCAGTCAAGGACAAGGATACGGAGGCCCTGTCACTCCGATGCATTTCCAGCATCACATATACAGATATAAAATGCATGAAAGACTGGGAAGCAAAAACTGACGCAAATATAGGGGAATTAGGGGTTTGGACAGGATTGATGTGAGGGGATGAAGGGATGGAAGTCTCATCATAAAGTTTTTCTTGGTGATGAGGATTTTGGGATAGTTGACTGCGACATGAAGAGGGGGAACAGGTGCATGTGGGACCTTATTTTTTTTTTTCTTTTATGTGGTCCTCTACAAAATGTTTTAAAAGATTGAAATTTTCCATAAGCATATTCATTTATTGTTCCATGCGCTGTAGAGTATATTCTAATGTCTCTTTTGCTGTATTATTTTCAATGTTTGTATGGTCTGTTCAGAAAAATATGTTAAGTACACAAAGTAATGATTATTCATTTTCTTATATAGAGAAGTGTCTACCATTAGTATCACTGTCTTCAGACTTTTCCTCACGTGGAAAATGTTCTTCAAGCCGTTCCAAAGTACTAGACATTTCTGTGCAATAAATAAAAAATAATTATTACGTTTAGTGTACCAAATATAGAAAGTTTAGAAATATATAATAAAAATAAAGTTAACTTACTTCTGGTAAGTTGTGTTCTTACTGTTGTGTAGGTGTGCTGTTGCTCCTAGCTGTGTAGTTACTCTGAGGTAATTATGCTTTTTTTTTGTTGGTATATTCCATTTTAGTACACATGGTATTTAAATTGATGGTTGAGGTGTTACATATATAGGTTGCACTTCTTATTTATTGTTACATATAATGTGTTTGTGTTGCTTTTTGAACTTGTTCAGTGTTTATATGGCATGATAGAACAATCGAAGATACCCCCTGAGTTTTTGGGTAGTGTTGATGTCCGCGGACATCAAAATCACTAACTGGAGGGAGGTTCAGCATGTTATATGTATATAAAGTAAGGGAATCCTAGTAAACGTCTATCAAATTCATAGTATGAATATGTAGATTCAGTAAAAAAAAAACTTTGTTAAAAGGACGTTATGGTTCCAAGTAAAACCGAGAAAACCCTGAAATTTGCCAGTTATGGTAAACTAAGCAACCATAACTCGCGCCACCACCGTGCATTGCTAAGACTAACACGCAAGACATCAAAGATGACATCACAAATGTCATTGATGACTTCACATGTCTGGCTCCCTCTTTTTTCCTTTAGTGATGTATCTTAGCTAGTAATACTTATGAACAAAGAAATGAAGTACTAATTTGTAGACTTATACTTCAAATATGCTCTTACAGTAATTAATTTGGGGTTCACTCACAGCATATGAAACATATACATAGGGAAAATACACACTTGAAAAATACCAATGCTTTCTGTGTATGAAGACAATCAGTAAAGCTATCAACACTTTCTTATTCTGCAGTTTTTTTTATTACTGTACTTTCTGTGGATATGCTCATATATTTGTATTCGCTTTACTTTCTTTAGGGTGTAGTCACATGTGATAGTTATTCATAGGGAAGTAGTAGGTTTGAAGCAGCGCAATCATTTCTGTGGATAAAGATAATCAGGTAGGTTATGAACAATTTCTGGTTGTACTGCTGCTTTTTTGCGTACTTCACTTTCCCTGTGTAGACTCATATTTGTATGTGTTGTTGTCTTTGTGTTTTGTATGTAATAATGAAATTATATAGGAAGTGGTTTTCATTAGCTACTTATTACATGTTGCACAGTACACAAAACTCTAATAAGAAAGTATTTATCATTTCACTATTCAACATGGGAAGATTATGAATATTGCACCTCTATGTATGCTGCACACAATGTTTATATTTATACATGAGTAGCTTAGTATACTGTAAAGAACTTCATAATAGAATGCTATTTATATCAATGCATTGCATAATGCACTGCATAGCTAAAGACATCTCTTCCAATGATCCTTGACACTTTTGTGTCAACATTATAATAAGAATCCCTTGTACATAGTTTTCATGAAAAGTACATGCACATGTGATGTCGTCAGTGATGTCATCAATGACATTTGTGATGTAATCTTTGTTCTGCGTGTTAGTCTTAGCAGTGCACTGTGGTGCCGCAAGTTATGGTTGCTTAGCTTACCATAACTGGCAAATTTCAGGGGTTTTTCGGTTTTCTTGGAACCATAATTCCCCTTTTAACAGTTTTTTTTACTGAATAATATATTTCCGTCCTCACCACCAAGGGAACCTCCTACAACAGCAGAATATCAGAAGCTGCCTCAAGCTCACGTGAACTTGAAACCCCTACCACACCCCATTGTCCTTCACTAAAGATGACACTTGGTGTAGCAATATTCAAGACACCCTCACTGGAAAAATTACACAACTACGAATGAAAATTTACTCCAAAGCACATGACTTAGCTGTTACACTGGATGGGTTCTGCAGTGGGGTATCTCCTGTACACCTACAGCCCTTCCAGTTCTCCCCCATCGTTGAACCGGACCTGGCCAACCTTGTGAAAGGCCTCCAGCCTTCTCGGTGCAAAGGAGATGCGTGCCCTGCCACCATGGTCAAACAATGCTTCACACGGCTCACCCCCCTCATCACTGCCATTGTCCATGAGTCCTTCTCTTCCAACACCGTACCTTCCTGCCTTAAAGAATCTTGAATCACCCCTTTGCTTAAACACTTGACCTCTCCATCCCCACCAACTATCAACCCAGCATTCCTTCTGAAAATCTTTGAAAGAATTCCATATACCCAAATACAGGCGTGTGTAGAAGCTCATTCCATCCTCAACCCCTGCTAATCCAGTTTCCGCCCTCATCCCGAAACTGCCCTCCTCGACCTCAAGAATCAACTGGAAGATGCCAATGATGCTGGGAATCCCTTGCTAATGATGCTACTCTCTCTCTGCAGCATTTGATCTGGTGCACCACAAGTCCCTCTGCCACCACTTAACATCAGTGGCACACTTCTCCCCAGAAGTGGCTAGCTGGGTTGCCTCCTTCCCGAAAAACAGAACCTCACGAGTCTTCGATGGTGAAGCTGCAGCTCTGCCTACCCCAATGCCATGCAGTGACACACAAGACTCTTGCCTCTCCCTTCGCACCTCCTACAATATCTATACAAAACCTCTGTTCGACCACCTAGAGTTCCTAGGCATCTTTCACCAACTATCCGCATGATACGCAAATGTTCATCCCACTGACAGGCTCTTACGACCAGGACTGCACCAACATAAATGCCATTTACGAGACCATCCAGACCTGTATGGCCCAACATAGCCTATGCCTCAACATCACGAAGACTCAGCTGCTTCTAGTCGGCCCCTCAACTCGCAAACTTTGAATCCAGCTCTTCCCCACAGATGGCCAGAGCATCCCTGTTTCCACATCTGTCAAATCATTGGGCATGTACCTTGACGCATCCCTCCATATGACCTGCCAAATCAATAACCTTGCCTCTTTAACGGCTTATGCAATCAAACTCATACGAACAAGCAAACCTTTCTTATCCATCACAAACCGCCTCTCAGTTGCCTGCACCCTGGTTCTGTCCAAGCTAGACTTCTGTAACGCCTTACTCTGCGAGACCTCTGACAAAAAGAACATGCTTCAGATCGTTCAAAACAATGCTCTCAGAGCAGCCCTGGACCTGACCAAATCGGACCACATTTCTGACCCAAGGAGCACAGTCCATTGGCTCCCCATCCGGGAAAGAATACAATTCAAAAGCCTCACAATTGTTAACCTCTGGAACAATCTCCCACTTCACTTACGCTCTGAAACGTCCTATCAACTCTTCAGAAAAAAAGACTAACTTGTTTTAAATAATTCGCCTCTCCCACTGGCTTGAACTTTACCTACATATGCATCTATACGGTTCTACGTTATTTCGTTGAACGAAATTTCATCGTGGGACTTTTCATCGCTGACCGACCCTTTCATCGGCAACATTTTTTTTTTTTTTTTTTTTGTGGGGGCGCTGCGCCCCCCCAAACCTCCCTTACTTAAATATTCATACCCCAACCTGCACAAACACCCCACCCCCCCCCTAAAAATTATTATTTTTTTAAATGTTGCCGATGAAAGGGTCGGCGAAGTCCCACGATGAAAAATACTTCGACGAAATGCGTGTATACCCATCTATACCTACCTACGTAACTAGCGCGTAGATGCATCAGGGCTTGGTGCACTGCTATAAATGCTACATTAAAATAATGTACTTGATATTTCTTCATTAAAGGTGGGTGTGTCATTGGGCGGACGTTATAACAAAATGTAAACACAATTAGGGTAGGGGTGATTTTCAAGAGCATAACTTTGCAGCCTTCACAACTAAGGGGGATTGGAAAAAAAATAATTGTTTGGCAAGAATCGCAACCCTTCGCCACTTTTTATGTTCTCCATTTCCCCAAAGAATGTATAGCCCTCAGTAGTGTCCGGATCTATATTAGGGCCACTAGAGTCCTTGAGCCACGTTTCATTGACACACGTGTCTGCGATTGTCAACAATATAGTCTTGGATGTCAATGGCGTACTTGTCCAAAGAGCGGTTATGATATGAGATTGTTAATTATGTTTAAAAACTAGAGCTGTGCTGTTGCTATTTGCTCAGTAGATGTGATTAATAAGTTTGTAGAAGTAGCAAGTCCAAACCCCAAAAATTGTTCACTTTTCCTGTATGTTGCTCGACTTTTCCTTCAGTTGCCTCCCTAGTTTTAGACTCTAAAACATTTTGTTGCTGGGGACTGAAGTCCCATAATTTCATAAATACTGGGGTGAGGTAGAGGGCCCAAGAGCAATGTTGCAGAAGTCATCTTGTTGGTGCTAATATGACCCACCTGTCGGGTAGACAGCGAGGCTTAAAAGGCCCCCCCCGAGGTGCATGCCCTTAGATGGAGGCAAAGTTGGACCTGCAGCAGTGGAATGGAAGCACGTTGTTGGCAGTTCACACAGAGGTTGGCGGAAAGAGTCCACTGCGACCAGTGTAAAGCAGATTTCAACGGTCGGTCCCAGGGGGTCCTTTTCCCCTGAATCTGAAGTGCAGAGGTGCGCAGGAGGAAGCGTGAACGAAACTGCTTCCCCCATGGGAACAGAGTCGGAGACTGCACAGCAGGAAGTGTGCATGAGACTGTAGCCTGGGTCTGGTGTTCACTGACAGGTCTTAGGAGCAAGTCAAGCTCTGTACTCAGCTGGTGGGATTCGAAGGCAACTTCACCAAAGAAGTGTCAGTTCGAAAGGAGCCAGAGCTGTGGAAGCCTTGCAGCATGCAAGGGGATTGAAGACAGAAGCCGGTGAGTGTTACTGAGTGTTCTAATCCTTTGCCTGAACAAACTGGCAACACTAGCATAGGAGAACAACTTGCATGTGAGTGAAAGCGCTGTTAACCCGACTTGATTGGTGGACAATGACTTTAACAAAAGTAGAACTTGTGTGAGTGAAACTACCTGAATGGCTCCAATTGAAGAAAACAGATTAAATGCTAATCGCCTGTGCCTAAAAGTGATTCTGAAGTGAAGGCTAAAAAGAGTCCTTTATAAAGCAGTAGTTAACGTTGTAACCCTAAAGCGAAGTAACTAAACTTTTTAATAATTTGTCAGTTCAGGGAATAAGTATTGGCCACAGCTAAGAGTGGTACTAGCATTGCTCACAGCCAAGAGGGGTATACACGTTGTCTAAATCCTTGTAAAAGCTTTTTATGCATTGTCTTACAGGGGGAGAAGGTTGTTAATGTTGATTGTTCCATAAAGATTGAAGTTGGTATAACATCTCACATTGCCAAAGCCAAAAGGAGAGGTTGAATTACATCCTTAAAGGTATTTGAAAGTGGCAAAGGGGTTACCCTTCAGGAAGGTGAATGTTCAGAAGAAAGTGCCTTGCCGATATGAAGGTGTTGAGGAGCACTAATGTGAATTTTGTCTTTTCTGAAAAGTTGTTGAAAGCCACAAAATTGCAAACTGCCGATGCTGTGATGAGCATTTATTTGTCCATAGACTTCACAATCAACAGTGCTTTTGTAGTACTATTGATCAGGCGAGTAGACCCGCATGGTAAATCCTTGTAGATGTGGGCCTGGTCTGTGAGGAAACCGGGTGGAAGTAGAAGTGCTGTGAAATTATCCTGACAGATACAAACTGTGATTTATGGTGGTAGCAGAAGAGTTGAGAAATGCTGACATTAAGAAGTTGTGGTGATTTGACATTTAGGAGTTGTGACAAATAATCCCGACCAAGAACATCATTAATGTTATTTCATCAAGTGAAAAGCATTATTCCAGGAATAAGGACAACCTTTCCTTTGTTGAACATGTGATTAACAGAACTTTCTTTTGACCAGTTGAAGGTGCAAAGAACTGTTGGCCTTTGTTGCAAACCAGAATTTCTTTGTTTCTTTTTGTTGAACATTGTAATTGAATCCAACTTAAAACCTGGGAAATGGAAGTTCACCCAGGTTATTGAGACAGTGAATATCTTACATGTGCAATTGTTATACATTGCCATATATTTTCCTGTCTATTTTATGTATAAGTGTAAGGGCCAGATATCCTTTTTTGGAGTGTTTAGTTTATTTTAGGCAGGAAAATCCTTGTCAGGGTAGGGATAGTGAGGTGTTTTTTTGAAACTTGTGCTTTAATAAAATGGACTATTTTGAGAAATAATCTAAAAGTTGTCACTCGTATTTCTGACCCCTCACACTACTCTCCACATTTGCAGAAACCAACTGCAACCACCCCCCCCCCCAAAATCTGGCTTCTTACCTTTTCATTGAACGGCCAAAAAACACTGCAGACTCGGAGGGTTGGGCTGCACTTCTTCTTGACGTCTCCGTGGGTTTCAACACCATAAACTACAGCATCCTCATTGACAGGCTACACTCATTTGGCATCAGACGCTGCACTGATCTGGATCTCATTGTTCCTTACAGAGCACAAATTACCTACCTTCCCCCTTTTTCCTCTTTCGCCGACCGTCTTGAGTCCCCAAAGGCGCCTGCCTGTCGCCTCTCCTTCAATCTTTTAATGAGTCCTCTACCTGCACTCATCCGCTCACAGAACCTTGCATGCTAGAACTACACTGATAGCACATAAAATATCCCTGGAATCCCCAAGTCTATTACCACCCCACACCTGGACCTTGCACCCTGCCTCAGACATTGACCACTGGATGACAAGCAATCGTCTCCTGCTAAACCTTGGGAAAACAGAGACCATGTTCTGTGGAAAGACAGCCCTCTTCCAACAACCCACCCCTTTGCCCCCCTTCCCTACCCTGCCACATCTGCCACAGTCCAAAACCTGGGTTGCACAATGGACCCCGACCTAGCTCTATCCAAGCACATAAACGCTGTGTCCAAATCGTGCCTTTACCTGTGCTTATTCTGTGATGCAAAAAGGTCCACGTGCATATGTCCATACTCCCTGGAAAAGGGAAGTCATGTGAAGTTCCCATTCGTAGGAATTTTTGCCCAGCCTGCGCAATCGGTCTGCTTCAGCGTTGCTGTCCCCTGGCAAATGCACTGCTTTCAGCAGGATTCTGTGAGCTAGAGCCCACTCCCAGATGTCCACCCCCATCATGGAGAAGAGCCTGGACCTGGTACGCCCTCGCACCTCCACTGCTTCTTTATATAAAACATTGCGATTGTGCTGTCTGTTTTCACCAGGACTGTCCTGCCCTGTAAGTGGGGGAGAAATAATTCCAGGGCTAAGTGATTGCTTTGAGTTTCAAAGCATTTATGTGGAGAATAGTCTGCTTTGCCGCATAATCTATGAATTAAGCTGTTGTCTATGGTAACACCCCATCCCTCTAGAGACTAATCTGTGGTTGCCACAGCAGAAGGCTACGGGAGCCACAGGGCCCGCACCCACTGTCACATTGCCACTGGCTAACCACCACTGTAGGTCATGATGGCGAGAGACTGGAAATTAAAGTTTGCCTGACTGAGACCCTACTTCCTGATCCCAATGGGACGAGCCAACAGGTAAAGCTGAATTCCCCCTAATTTTGAGCCTGGCTTGCAGTACTGTGAAAATGCATGATGCCATTAGCTTGTGTAAATGCTGAAACCACCAAGCTGATGTTGCCTCCCTGCTCAAATATAGAATGGCTTTCCTCGATAGGTAATCAATGTTCCCTTACCGTTTCACACTGAATTCCCAGAAAGACTGTGCTCTGTGCAGCGATAAGCAGCAGAGATCTTCAGTTTGAGAGAGAAACAAAGTTGGTGTAGAACATTGACTAGCCTCTGACAAGAGTGCTGTGCCCCCTCTCGAAAATTGGCCCTCACTAGCCCATCATCGAGATAAGGATGCAGGTGATGTCCTGCGACCGTGTTAATCAATTTGGTTAAGACACGAGGGGCGGAATTGAGACCAAAAGTAAGAATTTGTATGGGAAATGCTGTACCATTACAGTCCTGTGAGGTTGAAATATGGGGACGTGTAGATGCGTGTTCTTTAGATCCAGGGAGCACATCCAGTCTCCCGCACAAAGAGCTAGCACTAAGAGCTGGCGACAACATCTTTAATCGCTGTAGCGGAAAAGGTAGGTTGAGAAATGAAAGGTCCAGAACTACCCACAGGCCTGCCTCGTTCTTTTTGGGGGATTGCGAATATATTCTAGAGTAAAAACCCTTGCCCTTGGCTGAAGTGGGACTGGTTCCACTGCCTGATCCTCCCAGAGTTTCACAATTTCTCAAAATAGTGCTGGAGACTTGTAGGTGGGTAGCTGAATGGGGCTTGGGGGGGGGGGGGGCGTGAAGGGAAGCATGAATCCTGTCAAAACTATAGACCGAACCCATGGATTCCTGAAGTTCTGATGCCAGTTTGTCAAGTGTCAGTCTGCCCACAACTGTGGACCTGTACTGGAATATCATTGGTTTTTTTCGGGTCGCGGGAGGGGTGGGGGTGGAGCGGATAAACCCCTTAGTACCAGAATGCTGCTGCTACCTCCTGTGCAAACTCTGGGATCTGTCGGGCTGACGAGCTCTGCGGTCCTTAAAGCCTCCAAATTATCTGTTTTTTTGATAATTTCTCCAGTGACATTGGGATGGTTTCACCATGGTTTTGCTGAGGGCTTCGTTAGAATCGCAAGCGACTTTGCTGTTTGGGTACAGGTTTTCTCTTTACTGAGTTCTTGATCAGTTGAAGAATGGAATAACTCTGATCCTTTTGAATGGTAGAGCGATTTATCCTCTCGTGCAAACCTTGTCGTGCATCCATGCATTTCTGTGCATGTCTATACCCAAACACAGTCCTCGACTGGCAGTGTCGATGTGTGACGCTGTGGATTTTAGAAGATCTTGTGCAATAATCTTTTCCTCAGCCAGCCCTGCTTTTAAAGATGCTTGCCTCTCTAATGGTCAGTCCTGTACAAAATCTCCCCCCTCTCCACAATTTTTGATTTGCAGCAACCAGCATGGCATCTGTGTTGGATTGTCTGAGCAGGAGTCCGGAATTGAGGTACACCTTCCTTCCAAAAGCTTCTAAGTGTTTGTCATCCTTTGATCGACAATTTAAAGACTCTTATGCTGGAGGGCTTTAAATATAGTGAGTCTGCTGCCACTACCGATGAGTGTGGTTGAGGGTGGCTAGAAAGCGGCACTGCATCATTTTCTAAAATGCAATTCTAGCTGCTTATTGGTTAGTGTGTCGGAGTGAGGTTTCTGCTACACCTTTTTGGCCAACATGACAACATCCTTTTGCAAAGGAATTCCAGATCTGTGGGATGTCCTTGAAGATCAAATCTCAGAGGATGCCAGGTTCTTGCTGTACCTGCTCCAGCACCCCCCAAAACTTTGCTTGGCCCTCCAACCGATCAGTCCCGTTACTGGATGACATGTGAGGGGCTGACGCTCCTGAAGAATCCGTCCACGGCTCCAGCTAAGATAGACCGGTACGAGTCCCGGATTCCGCCCCTATGTGCCTTAGGGCACAGCCGTCCCTGGATTCAGTGGTCTCCCCGGCGGCCAAGAAGAAAGCGGCGGGGGCGACGGTTTCAACTTCAACATCCCCGCCGGACGGCGAGGGGAAGAAGCTGGACGCCATGGGACGACTGGTCATCTCGTCGGCGGCGATGACCATTAAAGCGGCCAGCGCCCTCGCGATCGTGGCACACTACGACAGGGAGCTGTGGCTCAAGATCGCTCCACTGCTAGACTTCCTCCCGGACGACAAGATGGCTGAGGTCCTAGAGATCCTACAGGAAGGCGAGATAGCTTCGGACCACGCCATTACGGTGGCCACAGACGTCGCCGACACCGGCTTTCGTCAGATGGGAAACAGGAAGAAAAATTAGCCATTAGAGAATTAGCCGAAGATACCTCAGTAATAACTAAAGCGGCTGACAAAGGAGGAAAAATTGTTCTAATGAACAGAACAGATTACATAAATGAAGGTCTGAAGCATCTAAATTTGGGTGACTGTTATGCAAAATTGGCAAATAACCCGTTAGCAGATTTGGAATCGGAATGGAACAAAATCAAAAATTGGTATGAACTGAGTAAGTGAAAAGGAATACTATGGTCTACTTGCCAAAAACTCGATTCAAGCAACCATGTATTTCTTACCTAAAGTACATAAAAAATTCAGCAATTTCTCTTCATTACGACCAATAATAAATGGAATCGGATCAATTACAGAAAACACCTCTCAATACATTGATACACATCTCCAACCATTGACCACCAATCTAGCCTCTTTTGTGAAGGATTCTAAACACAGGTAAATCAAATTCCATGGGAAGAAAACTACCTATTCGTCACCTAGGATGCAGTTCAACTTTATACAAGCATTCAACAAAACAGAGGAATGGAAAGCACATCATTCTTTCTAAAAACCAGATCCATCTCTTTTTCAACAACAAAACCAAATGATGCTAGAAATTCTTCATTTGTCTTCACAATAACATCTTTACCTTCAATAATACCCTATACAAACAACATCAAGGTACAGCGATGCGTTCGAAATTTGCACCCTAGTATGCAAACCTTTTTTATGTTTTTTTTTTTTTTTTTTTTTTTTTTTTAAATCCGGCATGCATGGAAACATCCACTCTTCAACAACAATGTGAAATTCTGGGGACGCTTTATAGATATCCTGCTCATTTGGGAAGGCAATACTGCACAGCTGGATACCTATGTAACTCATCTCAATGACGACTATAATCTTTCCTTCACAAAATCAGTTAGTTCGACAAAGAGAGAATTCTTAGACCTGGAACTCTTTGTCGAAAACTCACAGATTCAAACTAAACTGTTCACAAAACCGTCAGCAGGAAATAGTCTCCTTTATGTAACATCACATCATCCGAGACATACAGTTCAAAATATACCATATGGGGAGATTCTTAGAATAAAACGAAACTGCAGTACTACTTCTTCCTTTCAAGAAAATTTGAAGATAACTTTTTCAAAATTCAGACAGAGGCTATGGCATTAACAACATTAAAACTGCCATTAAAAAAGGCAGAAAACATCTCTAGAGAATCTCTACTCATTGACAAACCAAAAATTGCAAACACCAGACGTAAGACCCAATTTATTACAATTTACAGCACAGAATCAAAGAAAATTAAAAAGATACTAACAGAAAACTGGAACATTCTCCTTACAAATCCGCGTTTAAGAACACATTTGGATGAAACAGCAAGTATATGCTTTCGGAAAGTCCCAACCATAAGAAATCTCATCAGTCCTAGTTTCCTCCAAACCACTGCCAGATACAAGAAAAATATTTTTTCAATCCCTCACAAAGGGCACTCATAAATGCGGACATTGTAAACTATGCCCATTGTTAAGCACAGGAAAAAAAGGAGATCTTATTACCAAATGGAAAAACTAAACAAATCAACCAACTTATTAATTGCAACTCAACATTTGTAATCTATGGACTAGAATGTGTTTGCAAAAAACTTTACATTGGCAGCACAATACGAAAACTAAAGGTAAGAATTTTTTAACACCTGAGAGCTATTCAAAATAAAGACCTCCCATATCAGTTCACATAATGGAAAATCATCCAACGTTGGAGATATCAAATCTTAAGATAGTTGGCTTGTAAAAAAATCTCCTTACCACTCAGAGGAGGTAATAAGGAAGAAAGCTTGAGAAAGCAGATAAATAAACGGATATGTATTAAGGACACATGCACAACTGGCTTGAATTACGACACAGATGTACAATTGGTTATGATTTAGCATTTTGTTATGTTAACTATGAATTTGTCTGACTAGAACAAGGTCTATATATGATTTGGTCATGCTTAAGTAATGATTTCCTAGACTAACTGACCACCAACGCAATATAAAGAATTAATTTTGGTTAAGATTTTCTGAACATGTAATTTAGCAATCAGGAATAACTATATAAATATTTGTATTTTTTGAGAACCATTCTCTCTAGTAAAATACATCAATAGAATCATAAAAAAAAAACTGTCACGTCCAAACATTAAATAAGGGATACCTGTCATCTAATCATGAATAATACAACCAGTGTTAACTTATAAACACTAGATCGTTTCGAACTATAATTACAAACAAAATGGCCGACGAAACGTGAGGCGACGCAATGTCATCGCGTAGCACGTAACAACGTGGCGCGATGACGTCATCGCGCCTCGCGCAGAGCCTAGATACAGCGTCTGGGAACAGAGGTGCAGCAAAAGCATCCTGCAGCACTCATACCAGGACCAGGAAGGACGTTTTTGAAGATGAAAACAAAGGTGAGATTAGTTGGCCTTTTTTTACCAAGAGCCACTTTTGTGTTGGAAATCTATACACATTTCCAAGCCATTTTGAAACTTAATATTCGCTAGAAATCCCTTATACCCTCTAAGTAAGCCTTCTCTGTCCTCAACAGAACTTATTAAGAACTACCAGCAGAGAGCTGACATTACAAATTACCATTAGAAAACGCACAGCTATTGGACTTATATTGATTGAAAGTTAAACCAACTTGGAAAAGTGAACACACTATTAAAATGGTTTGAGGGAACTAAAAAGGGCGAGTTAAGAAACAATACATTATTTCACATCAAAGTTTTATTTCATAAATTACAATTGTGACAATGGTCCTTTTTCCTTTCTTTTCTTACAATAATGTTAAATTGACTAGGATTTGCTCTCCTGATGAACCATTGCAACGAGCAATGGGGAAACATTTGTCGAGTGAGTGGGAATTTAAATAATCGAGTGAGAAAGTAGATATTATTTGAGAACTTTTTTGCTTATTGAATTGTTAAGTGTGGACTAAACACTTGGACTAAATGGAATTATACATGTGATGGTAACATGTGGAAATCAAAATAAAAAGCACTACAGAATAGGAACAATGCATTGAAGATTTTTTTTCAAAAATCTGTTAACTCGATCTATAATTTGAATACTCACTGCAACAAATTTAACTTTAAAGGTTGGCGCATTTGAGTAAAACTTTATATCTCACATCAATTCAATTTTTAATAGTTTCTGTGTAGCAGCCACACACGGATTTTAGAATTACTCATGCAGACAACATCCAAAGATACAAGAAAAACATAACTTTATAGAAAGCTGTCGCCAGGGATGAGCTTTTTTTTTTGCTGCAAACTTTTTTTCAACAGGGCAACAGTGTTTGCCTTCGCTGGCGCGGTTGGCTTAAGGCCACCGACTTCTGTTAGAACGTGCAGATCAGGGTTCTGGACATGCCCTTTGACGGAAACAACCTGTTCGGCAAGACAGTGGACGAGTCACATCAGGTCATCAAGGCGGACACAGAGACGGCTCGGGTCTTGGGTGTTCTTCAACGACGGCTGTCCTTTCGGAACTCCAGAGGCAATCAAGGTGCCTCCAAAGGATGCGACGGCAGTTCCTCGTCGCATCGCCAAGCGGCCCGCTTGTCGTTGCAGGAAGCCTACAGAGGACGCGGCAAGAAAGGAGGATCCTGTGGTCGTCAAGGAGGCCAAGGTGGCAAGGCCATGACGAAACAGGATTGAACCGGCCATGGCATCGGGCCCTCACCTGAGCACCCCGGTGGGAGGCCGGCTGCAAAATTCGTCAGCGTGTTGGAGTCCATCTCCACCGACCATTGGGGGGAGCTGGATGCCCTGGCCCACGCTGGAATTTCAGAGGTGGTGCCCCCGCATACCACCCGTGGCCAGGGAGGAAAACCACGTCCCACAACTACTTCAGGAGGTACGAGTGATGCTAAGAAAGGGAGCCATAGAACTCGTCCCAAAAAGGCTGCGGGGCTCTGGTGTGTACTTGCGGTACTTCCTCATCCGGAAGAAGACCGGCGGTTGGCGACCCATCCTGGACCTTCGTCGTCTAAACAAGTACATCAAGTCTCAGAAATTCTGGATGGTCACCCTCCAGCACGAGCTGGGACAGCTGGAGGAAGGAGATTTCCGATTGTCGCTGTACTTGGAGGATGCCTACTTCCACATCCCCTTTCTAAATGGACATCGCAAATACCTACGATACGTGGTCCAGGGGTGGCACTATCAGTTCAAGGGCCATCCCTTCGGATTGAAGTCGGCGCCCAGGGTGTTCAAGTGCCTGGCACCAGTGGCGGCACGGCTGCACCTGCAGGGGATCCACGTCAACCCCTACCTGGACGATTGGCTGATCCGAGCAAAGTCAAGGGAACTTGCCGTCGATCACACAGCAAAGACCGTCCCAACTGCTCGCGGATCTGAGATTCTCGATCAACTTCGTGAAATCCCACTTGGTACCGTCGCAAGTCGCCCTGTTCCTGGGAGCCAGACTCGACACAGTGGTGCGATTGGCGTCACCATCGGAGGAAAGGACAAAGGCCATCCTGGGCAAGGTACAACAGCTGTTGACCATGGACGCGGCTAGGGTGAGGTCCATCAAGTCCCTACTTGGCATGATGTCATTGTGCATCTACCTCGTGCGCCTTTGCAGGCTGCAGATGCGACCACTGCAAGAGTTCCTCAACGCCCGTTGGATGCAAGCGGCGGGCAGTTTCGAAGACAGGATTCCACTCAACGAGACTTTCCGCCAAGCGATCTGGTGGTGGGGCGCCCGTGCGCATCTTGCGCCGGGCATGGACAACTTTCAGACCCCAGCACATCAGAAAACTGTGATGGGGAGCGCATACCGGAGATCTCCACGCAAGAGGAGGAGGAGAGGTCACTACACATCAATGTCCGGGAGCTCCGAGCCATGTTCTGGGCCCTCAGATCGTTCGTTCCCTCCCTCAAGGACAAGGTGGTGAGGGTCTTCACCGACAACAACACCACAATGTTCTACATCTGGAAGCAGGGGGCACCAGATCCCCCAGCCCTATCCAAGGAAGCGCAGGATTTGTGGCACTGGGCCATCGCCCAAGGGATGTTTCTGGTACCATTCCATCTGGCAGGAATAAAGAACACCATTGCCGACTCACTCAGCAGGGAGCTGTGCTCGTGCCACGAGTGGGAGCTGCGGCAGGATCAAGGGGATCAAGGGGATCAAGTGGATTTCCTATTCCGATGATGGGGCAATCCCCAGATCGACCTATTCATGACGGTGACGAACGCCAAGTGCCAGAGGTTCGCCAGCAGGTTTCCCCAGCCGGGGAGCATGGCCGATGCCTTCTCATTCCCTTGGGACGGCCTACTCCTGTATTCGTTCCCGCCGTTGCTGTTGCCACTGCAACTCATCGGTCAATTTAGACGGTCCCGATGCAGGATGATCCTTGTCGCACCGGCTTGGCTGAGGCAGATTTGGTTCCCTGACCTTCTGGACATTTCAGTGCCCCCTCCCCAGTCAAACTGCCGACGGACGGGGATCTTCTCGCCAGAGAAGGAGGCGCCATCCTCCTCCACGACCCGGGATCGCTGAACCTGCAGGCCTGGCGCCTGCAGCATTTAGAGTTTGGAGGGTACAATATCCCGGCAGACTGCAAGGAGGTGCTTGCAAAGGCCAGGACTCGAGTGCTATGAACACAAATGGAAGAGGTTCTCTGGTGCAGCGCACAGAAGATTAACCCTCTGCGGATTATGGCCCCTAAAGTGCTGCCGTCTTGCTGTCACTGGCCAAGGCAGTTTTGGCTCATGCCTCCAAGATCCATCTGGTGGCTATCTCCTGCTACACCGGAACTCCGGGGCGAAGTTCCTGTTGTGGAAGACAGCGTTTCTTATGGCCATCACCTCCGCACGACGGGTGGGATGGATCCAGGCCCTTTCCTGTAAACCTCCACACCTGACATTCCACGAGACAAGGGTGGTGCTGAGGACGCACCCCTCCTTCATGCCCAAGGTGCCATTGGACTTCCACCTCAACGAGCCCTTGGTGTTACCTGTTTACTTCCCGTCGCTTTCATCGCCGGCCGAGAGGACTTTGCATTCGCTAGATGTGGATAGAGCGCTGAAGTTCTCTGTGGACCGCACAAAGAGCCTGCGGAAGACATCACCGCTGTTTGTGAACCTCTGAATCAAGGGAAGGTTCTCTCGAAGGCTTCCATTTCCAGATGGCTCTCCGGCTGCATTATGCACTGTCGCCGGTTGGCAAACCGACCCTTGCCCAGCTGTCCGAGAGCCCCTTCGACCGGAGCGATCGCTGCTACCACGGCGTTCCTGTCTGATGTGCCCCTGCTGGACATCTACGTGGAGGTCGACACACCTTCATGAGATTCTACTGCGTCGACTGGGATTCCAGGGAGGAGTCCAGAGTCGGCCAGGCAGTGCTGCGCAACCTGTTTGCCTGAAGGTGAGCCTGGTGAGGAAGGAAGAGATGCTTAATGTTGAGCCTTGCCACCTCCCGTGGTTGTGCATGTGTACTGCTATGTATTCTTGTATTCGTGAGCATGTGAATCCATGCCAGACCCCATGCTGGAGAAGGCCAGCATGGGTCTGGCATGGATTCAGATGCAAACCCTCCCTCCTACCCCTCTGCAGCTCTTCTCTTGGTTCTACTGTCACTTTACGTGCTACCAAATCTAAATATAGCTGCCAGAGGAGGGGCTTAGGTAGAGGGCAGTCATTGGCTGGGGGCAGTATGACCTAGAGACCAGTGATTGGTTATTAGGAGAAAGACAGTGCAGAGACAAAACTGAAACTGATTTTTTTTGTTTACCGAGGATTCCCAGCCTGACGACGGGGAATATTCATGAGCATGTGAATCCATGCCAGACCCATGCTAGAGAACAACAGTTACAGGTAAGTAACGTGTTCCTTTTTTCCTTATAACTTGATCCACATTTCCAGGACCTAAATTGCTCATGTTAGTTTGGGTATGGTCTCCTATAGGTGGACCCATTGCACTTCAGGTATGGTGTGACTGCCCATTGTTTCATATATAGCCAATCCGGGTGATCAAATATTTTGTAAAGACCAGCAATCATATGGTTGGCTCCTGAGTTTGTTGTGGGGTACCTTTCAAAAGGGGTATGTTCCCGGATCGCTACCTCCTTAACCACAGGGTTCACTAACCAGTTTCTCAGCTGCGAGTAGCGGAATCTCTTCTCCCCCCCCCCCGCTCCCCCTCACCACCAAGTCAAAATGTTCCTAACATTGTATAAACGTTTTGATCCCCTGGCAGGCCATGTCTCCCAATTTGCGGCAGCCTGCCTCCTCTCACCGGGTGAATGTTCCCCTCACTTTACTGGCACAAACTGGGGATGCTGAAAGAGGCGTAAAGGGGCGGACCAGACAGTCCCACACTTCACCCACCAGTGCCGTGATCTGGCTTAGATTAATATTCTTGGGCCTGTCTTTTCTTGCACAGAACAGAACCAGCCCCGCCACCGCTCTGTCCATCCAGCACCAGATCTTGCCTTGATCTCCCGTAAACCACTCTGACCACCCTTACTTAAGCCGCCAAGTAATGGAGCCGAAGGTTAGGTGCCCCAGACAACCCCTGTGCATGGGGGCCTAGAGCACCTCAATCGGAACCCACGGTTTTCTCTTGTTCCAAATGATGGACCGTGTCTCTCTTTCCCTAGAGTCTTAAATTTCTGCAGAACCATTCCCGGTGGAGGACTGAACAAGTATAGGATCTTGGGAAGTATCACCATCTTGAGTAATGCCCCTTCCCAGCCACGATGTAGACAACGGACCCCACTCCTTCACCATGCTCCTTACAGATTCGAGTCGGGGGCTGTAACTGGCTTGATACAGGGAGTTCAGGGCTCCAGTTATGTGAATCCCTAAATACTTAATGTTTTTTTCTGCCCATACATAAGGACATGATTTTATTGCACCCCCTGAAGTTGAGCCTTCGACAGTCCAGTTTAGAATTTCTGATGTGAGCATTAATCTTCAAACCTGCCACAGAGCTTGAAAAAGCAGGGGGATCTAGCTTCCCTGTGCTTGCAGCAAAATGCTGGACCGCACTTCCCATGATGATCACGGCTGAAGAATCATTCTGGACCTTCAGAGCTAAAGTAAAAACATGGCTCTCACCGCAGTAAAAATATAAACCCTACTCGCCCACATTCAATGTACTTCGTATTGTGTACGATTATTCTGTAGTCTTGTCACAAACCACTATGTAACCCGGTTCTCTTGCCACCTACTTTGTAACATATGTGCAACATATATGTAACCCTGCTTTTCATCATGTTTATGCGCCCAGTTACTCTTGGGCTTGGCTGCGCTCTACAAATAAACTAAACTAAGGCTCGGAGTTCCCTAGTTATCGCTGCTAGTGGTGTCTCCAGACTGGAGATGGCGAGGAGCATGTCATCAGCAAAGCCCATCTCCCTGTGCCATCCTCCCCCCAACCCCCAGGAAAGAATTGCGGCCCTCACCTCCTCATGAGTGATGATCTCCTCTAGACTGATCTCTGCCTCTAGTTCCTCCCATTCCGCCGAGGTGATTCTATGGAAGGGACATTGAGACATGAGAGCTCTGATACTCACCCCTCGGAGAGTCTGATGTATACAAGGCCGAGTAGAATTCAGTAAAAGCCACTATAATCTCTCGTGGAGGAGCTTGCTTCCCCCTTCCCCAGTCTTGAGCTTGAGGATCGTCCTGGACGCCTCTCTTCGTAATCTGCTGTGCTAATAATTGGTCAGCCTTATTTGCCCTGACATATCTTTGTTGCAATTATAGTAGTGATTTTGCCGCCCTCCATGTCTGAAGAACCTCCAGCTGCCCCTTTAACTGTGTATACTCTTTTCTGAGAGTGTGACCCCTTCCATCTTGGACACCCTTATGGGTAGTTTTGAATGCGTCCCAAACAACGTGAACCTGTACTTCCTGAGTCTTATTGGTTTTAAAATAATCCCCAATCGCGGCTCTGAACTCCTCACATATCACACTATCCATAAGGAGCTCGGGGAACTTCCATTTCTACAGCCTTGAATCTGCCCTCTCCCGGTGGAGGGGTAAGGGTGAAGGGCGCATGGTCTGATAGTGCTATTGCACCCAGTTCTACCTCCTCTACCTGACCTAACAAGGAGCCTGAAACCCAGAGGAAAAATGTGCAGGTACTCTATGCCCCATGAATCTAAACAAAGATGTTAACACCCTACATCCCTTCCCCACAAGCCTACTCCCCCCCTCCCACCCCACCCCCCTTTCTCCTGGTGGTCCCTTCCTCAGACCAGCAACAGTGCATTTTGGCTTCACGGGCACCTCCTGAAGGTTTCGGAGTCCTCCACAGGCACAACACTGTTATCTGCTCGTTTGTCTGGGCAACTTGGGACCCTCTTCTTGTTCCCTTTCAGGCCCAACAGTCGTCCACTCCTATAGCTTTAGCTCGATTGCATCTCTCGCAGGCCTCATCTCATGATGCAAGGAGGCAGTTTCCTCCTCCGTTTGCAGGAGGAGGAAACTGCCTTCCTCACATGTAGTGACCCGGTGATGCCTCCCAAAAGTAAACACGAAGGTCAAACAGTGCACTTTCAGCGTAATAGCCGGTAAAGAGTCTATTCCTAATATTAATATCTAAAATAAGATGTAACTTAAGGTATGGGGGAGAAAATTGATTCTGGCGCATGGACCAAAAAATACCGAAGCAACAGATAAAGATCCCAACAGTTAGGGGACTCGTGTCCCCTGCACACTATCACAAGCTTATACAAAGCCAAACAGTAAAGGATACTTGTGTATCAAATTATTAGCATACATTTTCATGTGGAAACCACTTTATTTGCATATAGCAGACTTGTTATACAATTCTTTTAGCATGAAACAATTTTTATTTATTTCACTAGTAGATGGTAACCCAATGCGTTTCGAGATGAATTCTCTTCAAACAATGATTGATCTAAGAAATAATCAATTCAGGTAGTTAATATCTTCCAAGAATAATACATTTTCAAACATTGGAATTGTTACAATACCATATTAATCGTCCGTAAGTAACAAATGGCATGCATCCATATTTCATAACAAACCCAGTGAGCTAATATAGGTCATTGGTGAATGTTAAACTGGTGGTCATTAGCATTGCCCAAATTCAGTTAATAAATTAGCCCAAGTGTATAAGTACCCAATCTGTCCCTCCGTCCACGATATGGTGGTAAAACGGACTAAATCATGTACTGCTTCAGATGTCAATCATAAGGGTGATAGTGGCGCAACAAATTTTGTTAATGTCCCGTGTCATCAGTTTTCTAATTCCATAGGGATTTCCCCACAGTTCTATATACGAATCATGGCACTCTAAATGGTGCCAAATGGGTGTCTGGGCAATGCCAAAGTGGTTTAAATTCACCTTGTGATTTTGAGATCTGAAAGAACCTTCCCCAGAAATCCTGTGGGGTAGAGAGCCGTCTTCTCTCTGTACATGAGAGACGGTGTATGATATGTCAATCTATAATTTAAAAATTGTATTTTCTAGGCTGAATAGCTTAGATAACATGGCAACATAAGAGCGATTATCCTAATGTCAGCGATGAGAGTGTTGAATTCAAGCCAATGTCCCAGTGCACAGCAAGTGGACCGCTCGCTATGACATCTGTGCAGATCCTGCTGACAGGTTTGAATCCCGGCAGGGCCAAAATCCGCCTTTCATTCTTCCGAGGTCGATAAATGAGCACCGCACACCGTGGGTAATGAGCAGCGCTCAGATACCTGAGGGTTCGTAGCGCTATATAAATGCTAAATTGTTATTATTATCATCATCACCTGCCAGAAACGTTCTTCTGTAACAGCAGAGAACGTATAGCAAATGAAAATGCATTCGAATAAACCTGAAATAGTCAGCGAACACTTAGATTAAGTGCAGTTTCCCCAGTAAGAGCTTACCCAAAAGGAACAATTTCCCTCATCAAGGCAGTGTGTATCTTAGTAACATCCACGGAAGGGACTGCTGCTGTAATGGCCGATGTGTATAACTGTCCGCCACAGATGAGCGTGATATCATGCTGCAATTGCGGCCGTGCAGTGTGGATGCATGCCATTTGTTTTACGGAACTCTGACATGTGATGACTTACGGAGTATGTCCTCAATTGGACGATTAATATGGTATTGTAACAATTACAATGTTTGAAAATGTATTCTTCTTGGAAGACACCAATTACCTGAATTGATTATCTCTTACATCAATCATTGTTTGAAGACCCCTGATGAAGAATTTATCTCGAAATGCATTGGGTTACTTTCTACTAATGAAATGAATAAAAATAGTTTTATGCTAAAAGAATTGTATAACACATGTCTGATATATGCAAATAAAGTGGTTTCCACATAAAAATTGATGCTAATAATTTGATACTAATCGGATACATAAGTATCCTTTACTGTTTGGCTTTTTTATAAGCTAGTGATAGTGTGCAGGAGATGGGCGTTCCTGAACTATTTGGATCGCCATCTGTTTCTCTCCTCCCAAGAGAACAGGAGGCCAAAGGGAACAGTACACTTGTATTTCACCTGGGAGTTCACCAACTCCTTGACAACCGGGCCCATTAATCTTCTTTTCACCAGGGTGGTCTGTGCCAGATGTTGGTATAACTGGATTTCGGACCTGTTGATCTTGATGGGGCCCGCCCTCCGGGAGGCCATGAGAATCTGCTCCTTCTGCGCCTTATTGTTGTAGCGCCACAACCACATCCTGCGGCCTTGCCCACGACTCTCCTCTCTTGTGCCCCATTTGATGTATGCGATCTAGCTTTATCAGCCCAAGTTTCTTTATCTAGGAGGTCTGAGTTGTCTCCTGTAAGTCCTTCTCCACTCCGTACAACAGCACTTTTATGCAAATATTGGATAGTCTTGAGTGATTTGCCAGGTCTTCGCTCTGGGTTTGTAGGTTTTGTGACCTTTGCTAATTGTTCTACCAACGTGTCGTTTTTTCTGGTATCTTCTGTTACTACTTGTAGGGCATTCCCTGCTCGTCTGTCCTCCGCCAGAGCTGCAAGGTCACTTTTTACCTCTTGCAGTGATTCGCTCTGCCCTTAGCCTACTCCACTGCATCTCCGTAATCTTTTCACTGGAAGACCTCCTTAGTGACGTCCTGTTCTTTATGGGGTATGTGGGACCCCCTGTGATCCGCCGCAGGGGGAGACCCCTGCTCATTGGGTAGCGCAAACTCCCCATCCTTCCTCCACAGCTTCTGTAAGTTGCCCTCTTGGGCCTTCTTGGATTTGTTCGGGGTAGGCAGCATATCTTTTTCTGTTCCTAGACATCAAGAAGCCGATATGATCACTCGCCCTCAAACCCCCCCCCCTCTTCAGTGCGCTCCTCGTCCTCCAAAGGCCAAGCTAAGTGTTGGAGGGCACCACCCATGCTCATCTTTCACCTTACGCGTTTGCCTCTCTGCTAGCCTAGAGCCCACTTGTTATCTGCAGTGGGCCCCCCCCCATGTCTGTTGTGTTGCTCAACCTTTGGACACCTGCGCTCTGGATGCCTCTCTGTTCCAAGTTCACGCCGCTCATTGCTTGGCCCAATTGAGTGCCTCCAAGTCCCTCTCGTTCCTCCAGAGGGTATGTGAGGTGGCCACCGCCGGGGCCTGGACTGATCTTTCCACAAGTATGGGGTCCCTTCCAGTCCTGACAGCCCTGAGCTCTGCCCCACCCACCTGTGGAGATCTGTTACTGGGTCCCTCATGAGGTGTGCTCATTGTCTGCGCAATTCCTGGAGGGCACTCTCCCTGAATGGTAGGTCTGCTCCTACCCTGTTGTGCCCTTGATGTCACAGGTTCCCAACCTCCGCGAGGCCACGATCCACCAGAGTGGGGGGCAGGAGGGCAGTGGGGGTGCTGCTCTCAAACACCACTCTTCCAGGTTAGCTGGAAATTGGCTTGCCTTTCTCCCGATCAGCGGGCCCTGTTCTGTGGTCTACTGCCTCCTCCTGGGTTGCCACAGGGGAGTCTTGCGCTGCCTCACTCCAGCGTCTCACTTGCCAGGGCACAGGCTGCTCCTCCGACCCACCTGCAGTGTGCCTGTCACACCCCTGGCCTCTGGAGCTCCTCACTCTGAGTCCTCCAAAGTCCCCCTTGTGGGGGGAGAGCGCCTTGGCTATACTGGCTTTGCAGGCCTGCTCCTGGGCCCCCTTCTTCTATGGATCCGGGGGGCTCTACTGACCCCTGCTGCACCACAGGCAGTGTTCTGCCTCCCGCAACTTGCTCGGCCCCAGAGCCAGTTGTTCCTTCTCTATCTGGCCATTGGTAAGCCTACTGGCCAGGGGAGGTTGCTGCTGGCGCTGCTTTGTTATGTCCGGCCTAGGAGGGTACGAGAGCTCCGCACATGCTTTCGGTCCGGCAGCCTTCTTGTCCGAATCCAGCTCTGCTTTCAATCAAGTGCACCCCTGAAGAGGTATCCAATTTCAAAATACCCTTGATTATACAATTTCTTAAAGGGCTCACAAATGTGCTCCCTCCTGCACCTTTTCAAATCCCAATTTGGGATTTTAATCTGGTATTAAAATTTTGGATGTGTGCTCCCTTTGAGCCACTCAACTCATGATCATTAAAACTGCAAACATTGAAAACCATTCTGTTGCGTCATCAGCCCGCAGTGTGAGTCAGATGCAGGCCCTATCTAGTAAGCCTCCATTTACCATTTTTTTGCAAAGATCAGGTTGCCCTTGGGGTTGAACACTTTTTTTTTTTTTTTTTTGCCAAAAATTGTCGATTTCCATTTAGCCCAGAAAATTGTGCTTCAGACTTTCTATCCTCCCCCGCGTTCGGGCAAGGTAGAGGAAAGGCTATATAGGCTTGATCCATAAGGGATTTGAGCTTTTAAATTTCTCGGATGACAAAGATACGTCAACACGACCAGCTTTTCATTGGGTACACTGGACACAAACTGGGTCTTCCAGTTACAAAGCAAACTTTGTCCAGAAGTATAATTCTGGCTATTTCAGAGTGCTACAGAGTGGCCGGGAAAGATTCCCTGGAACGCCCAAGAGCTTATTCCACAAGGTGCATGGCAACATCTTCTGTTCACCAAAAAGGGGTGCTGATTTGTGACTCAGCCACTTGGAATACCAACCTTACTTTTACGAAGCATTACTGTCTGGATTCATCCTGAGGCCAGGAAGGGGGGGGTTTAGGAAAGCAGTCTTTTACTCAAGGCATGACAAATCTTGAAAGTGAAAATTCTTACTCCCACCTCCAAAACCTAATACTGCTTTGTGAGTCTATCCTAAGATGAGGAATAAATGGGAGGAATATCCAGTAGAAAGAATGTTACCAGGGGTAAGAAACTTGGTATCCTCTGCACCTGATCAGAAATATGGTCTTCTGGTGATCGCGATGGCAAGGATCGAGAGGACAAAGGCTGCTTTGAGGTAGAACAGCTGACATCTAAAGAATTTCTTTCATGTGCTGAAAACGAAGTGGCGAAATCTAAAAACTTGGCGCTTGACTACGGTATGTTTAAAAACCTACCCCAAAAACACGGTCCCAACAAAATTGGTAGATCTTTTGATGCCTGTTGAAGTCACGTCGAAGAACACACCTTATATTCCTTCCACCTAAACTTTGACAGAGGCTTTACATCAAGGTAAAGATCCCACAGATCCTTTTCAGTTTCAAAATGTACCCAGCTCCAGTCAGTGGACTAGGGAACAATTTGAAAGAACCATGAAACGTATTTCATGCTTTGTGGACTTTATGGACGGACACCCTGACCAATTTTCAGAACCACAGGGAGGAGGGCGGAATCTCCTGCTCCAACAGAGGTTAGACTCATTACAGCCCCCCCCACTCCTTCACACATGCTGCCCTATTCATGGTTAAGACAGATCAGGTGATTTATACATCATTGATCCACAACAAGGTGACCAGTATTCACAAGATGGCCAATTCGTACAGGATCAATATTAGAATGATGACCCAGCCATTAATGTTTTGCCATCACCAGAGGACCAGGACCAACCCATTGCGGATTCCACTACAGACAAAACACTCCAATATAATGAGCTACTCAGTGCTCCAGATAAGATTTTGAGGTGGGAGTATTTTACTCACTATTTTTTAAACTGAGAGTAAATGTGATTTTAAGAAAGCAAAAATGACTTTTCTCCTTCGCAAGAGTAAAATGTATGTGACATCCAGCCGACGTGTGAAAAAACTGTATGGAAATCATTACTATGGGGTAGCTTTCTGCATTGTGACAGAATACACCTTTCATTATTTCTGGCCATTTGATCTCTCCTGTATATAGTTAAATGTTGAAATCACAAAAACCTAGCCAATTATATAGTAAAGCATACATGAATTTGTATTGTGTGCTTTGCGATTCGATAGCAGAATTGTCTTTTGATGTTTAATGAGTCCTAATTTCCTGGAGCTATTACTACCTAATGGTATACCAATGTTATGATACAACAGTGCAGAGAGGCAAGGACTCCATGCTAAATTCTATATCTATAATCTAGTGGTCAAATTGTTATTTATATAGCTCTTTTGGCAAAGCGCTGTACATGGAACATATTTATCACAATTACCACCAAACCAAAGTTGGTACTCGTTTAGTGACCTCGAAAGGATGAAAGGCTGAGTTGGACTTGCCGGGATTCGAGCCCGCAA
This sequence comes from Ambystoma mexicanum, assembly GCF_040938575.1. NCBI lineage: Eukaryota > Metazoa > Chordata > Amphibia > Caudata > Ambystomatidae > Ambystoma > Ambystoma mexicanum. The sequence continues at coordinate 63,670,702 of NC_090929.1, forward strand.
CCCACAGATCACGCAGAGATTGCAGCAACGAGTGCTCAACCGGCTGAGCTATCTTATTGGCTAACGTCCTTCAGAGGTTGGTTAACTGAGTATCGACTGAGGGATAATGATCAGAGTACCTAGATGTATGACAAACCATTTATGAAGCGCTACATAAAGTTAACTACCTATCTGGATTATCACATGGACAGGCTTTGCTGAGTTTCTATTTCAATTACCAATGCAACTTTCATTTGTTTGTTTTTGAACAGCGCTTGAACTTTCTTGAGTCAGGTTTTGGGTGTTTTATTTGTAGTCTTGAAGATTTGAGAGGCTAGAACACCTGTGAAGTGTAATGACAATTACTCACCCTTGAGCAAAGACTCTGATGCCACTGATCATTTATAGTAATGTACCCCCATTGACTGCAAGGTTGATGGATGTAAACTAGATTGTGCATAGTCATCATTTTACACAGTTTTCATAATTAGACTGTAAATTAGAAGTGTAAAAATGATCTGCCTCTGCATGATTATGCACACAGCACCGGATCTCTGAAAAATAGTTGTGCAATACTAGTTTGCTTTAACTGGAAAACAAGCATTACTTGTTAATTGGGGTTGTTATCACCAGTTTTTATTGCCTCAGCTATGGAGAGGACACCTTTTAAGTTTTGCCCACGCTGTAGGGGCAAATACACTTGGAAGGACAAACACAAGCTCTGTAATCGTTGCTTGCCCCTCGATCATAAAGAGGACAGCTGCGCGGCCTGTAAGCTCTTGAAACCAAGAACACTTAAAGAACGGAAAGTTAAGAGGTGGGCGGACTACGCTATGTCGAAGTCAGTTTCCTCACCCGCTGCCGCTGTACAGAAAGTGACGAGGAGGGTGATAACTCTACGTCCGTTACGGAAGTCATTAACCCCCAGAAGGAGCGCTCGCGCGCCTCGACGTCCGTCCCCGGCCCCGACTGGCTCGGCTCACGCCCTGCTTATGGGGATGAACACCCCGGCGACAAGGACGCACACAGACCCCATAGGCCTAAGCACACAACCCACGGCTCTTCTTCGTCGAGGACGAAAGATCCACCAGCGCCGAAGGGTACGCAGGGCACTCCGGCGTCGACCTCAGACCGCAAGGGTCTCAAGCCCCACCCACAAACGCAGCCACGACCAGCGATTGGGCTTTCATCTAACACGGGCGCTACCTCAAAAACATCCGACGTTAATGCTCCATAGAGCGGCCGTCGAAAACAACGCGCAGCGCAGGCAACGCCGACTCCAGAACCCTCGACTGACGAACTAGTCGTCGAGAGTCTGGCGAGAATTGTTTCCGAGGATAAACGTAAGCGGACGACGAAACAGACGTCGAATACCGCACCCAAGGAAATAGAAACGCCGAATAAGCACAAGAGTAGCCAGGAACTGCCCCATTCATCTAAAGGCACTTCTGAACTACCGGAGGGCTTTTCTGAGGGCGACGGAAACCTTTTGTCGACGTTGTGGGAGCGTTCGAAGCGTTTTGAAGGTGATAACACTGATTTCCCCTGATTTAGACTATTCAGGGGTTCCCCATGAGACCATGGAAAGACTCCATTCTTGTATGGAAAAGATGGAGAGGTTTTTGGGTAGCCAAAACCCACACACACCCAAAAGACCAAGAGAAATGGACCCAGGATGACCCTAGGGTCAAGATTCCTAGGCTGTTTCCCCTTCTACAGATGCATATGACCTCACTGAAGAGGAGCAATACCTCCAGGAAGATGAGGAGTGTTTAGGTGGAGAGGAAGAACATGAGGAGGAGAGGTTTGAGGAAGACCCTTACACTAGCGCAGGAGCTTTTGAGGAAGATACAGCTACCTCTCAGCCCTGGCACTCCCCATCAGTGCAGCCTTGGCAATCCCCATCAGTGCACTCAGACCCTGATGTCTTTTACTCTTCTCCTCCCAAGGACTCACCTATTGGGAACACCTCCCCCATAGATGACCAGCCTTCACTTAATGCACTATTGGGCAAGGCAGCAGCGCATTTTGAAATAGACACAGGGGAGACTCTTCCGGACATAGACTTTGTAGAAAAAGTTATTAAAGAAAAAGCCCCGGTCAGTCAGTCAGTCCATTCCGCTCCTGGCTTCTATAAGGGGAAGAATAACTCCTTCCCTTTCCAATCCGGCCTTAGTCAGAGGGGTCAACCCTCGGATAGAAAAGCTCTTCAGCCCTTCGTCTTCTGACCCTTTGTACATCAGGGGACATTCTATTCCGGACTCTCTGGTAGTTACTAACGCAAGAAAGAGAGCTGGGGTACCACTATCTACTAGTGAGGCACCACCTGACAAAGAGGGCAAGAAGCTCTATGCACTTGGGAAGAGAATCACGACCTCCGCCGCCTTCTCAACTAGGATTGCGAATAACAATTCCCTATTAGCTAGCTACGCAGATGCACAGTGGAGCAAGCTGCGCAGCGAAGCAGGGGACGCACCAGAACCCCTGCGTTCACGCCTGTTGGCTACTATATCAGAGGGAACTCTTGTAAACCAGGGCATCGTAAAAAAACTCCTTGGATGCCGCAGAGACAGCTGGACGTTCCCTAGTTCAGGGAATACTTCTCAAACGCCATGTCTGGCTGCGCAATTCGGGATTTAAGCCAGAAACCCAGGCTTCCCCAATAAATAAGCCCATAGATCAAACACATCTGTTTGGAAAAGCAGTTGATGAGGCCCTAGAACATGCGAAGAAGGAGTTTGATACCATCAAGACTCTTGACCAAATTTCTAGGCCACCTAACAGACGCAGCTATGGCAATAGACGCTCCTTTCGTGACCAAAGCCAACAACAATTTTACTCTGCTACCAACTGGCCCTCTAACCAAAGCACCCAGTTCAGTCAGAGGCCAACGTCGTGGCAAAGGAAGAGGGCGCGGCTCCAGTCCAAAAGGCCCCACGCCCAATACCAACAAATGACCCAAACATTCGGGTCCCCTCCCATGCATCACCGGTCGGGGGCCGGCTAAGATCGTTCCTTTCAGCATGGGAGGGAATAACGTCAGACCGCTGGGTATTATCCACCATAGCCCACGCATACTGCATCGAATTCAACGGTTCCCCAAAATACAGACCCCCACGGAACCGGCGCATGACACCGGAGCACCTCACTATTCTTCTTCAAGAAGTAGAAGAGCTACTGAAAAAAGAAGCTATAGAGGCTGTCCCCCTATCGCAGGTCACAGAAGGTATTTATTCAGTGTACTTCCTTGTACCCAAAAAGGATTTAACCATGCGCCCTGTATTAGATCTGCGCCCAGCGAACAAGTTTGTCAAACCCCAAAAGTTTCGTATGGTAACCTTGCAGGATGTAATCCCACTGTTATCACAGGGGGATTACATGACACTAGACATGAAAGATGCATACTTTCATATTTTAATGTTGCCAGCGCACAGAAAATACCTCAGGTTCAAGATAGAGAACAAACACTACCAGTTCAGAGTACTACCCTTCGGGATAGCATCTGCACCAAGGGTATTCACGAAAGTACTGGCAGTGGCAGCGGCCCACCTGCGCAGATTATCCATCCCAGTTTACCCGTACCTCGACGACTGGCTCATAACAGGGGATTCTTACGAAACATGCTTCTCCAATACCCAAAGGACCGTAGACCTTTTGTCCCAACTGGGCTTCTCCATCAACGAAAAGAAGTCCAGCTTAGACCCCAGCCAAATCAAACAATTCCTAGGGGCTCTAATTCGAACAAAGGACGGCCTCGTCTTCCCCTCCAACGAGAGGGTCCAAAACATGCTGTTTCAGATCCCCCATTATGTGGCAGGTCGAGAGGTGACGGTACGCAAAGCAATGCGTTTGCTAGGGATGATGGCGTCATGTATTTATTTGGTACCTCACGCGCGCCTGCGCCCAATGCAAGAGTGGCTCTACAGCCAGTGGTGTCAGGCCAGCGGACAATGGGACGATCTAGTGGTGGTCTCGCAGGCCTTGGTTCTCTCGCTACGGTGGTGGACAAAGGAAAACCTGTTATTAGGGAAAACTTTTGCCACACCCGCAGTGGAAGCCACTCTAACCACAGACTCATCCCTTACAGGATGGGGGGCTCACCTATCCCATCAGACTGCTCACGGAGTGTGGACTCCGAGCTTAGCATCCAAACATATAAACCTGCTGGAACTATTAGCAGTGTTCAAAGCACTGAAAGCCTTTCAGGAACACTTACAAGGAAAGACAGTGATGGTCCTCACAGACAGCACCACAGCCATGTACTATCTCAACAAGCAAGGGGGCACTCACTCTCCAGGACTGTCCAAGCTGTCCCAGAATATATGGAAGTGGGCTCTCAAACACAACATGTTCCTACTATCACAACATGTACCAGGGGAACTCAATCTGCTAGCAGACAAACTCAGCAGAGACTTCCCCCTACCCAAAGAGTACGAATGGCAATTGCAAGAAGACATCGTCTTAAACGTCTTCACGCAATGGGGTTTCCCGGAAATAGACCTGTTTGCAACCCTGGAGAACTCACAATGCCAAAGTTACGCCTCCAAGTACCCCCAGAACCAGTCCAAGGGGAACGGTCTGTTGATTCAATGGTCAGGGAAATTTGTTTACGCCTTTCCCCCCCGACTCCCCTCCTCAACAAGGTGGTGCACAAGATGCACCAAGAGCAGGTGACCATGATACTAGTGGCCCCAATGTGGGCCCGGCAGCCATGGTTCGCTCACTTGATGGAGATGTCCCTATCTCCCCCAATGAAACTTCCTTGCCCGTACAACATGCTGTCACAAGACAAGGGCAGGACACTGCATCCATGCCCTCAGACCATGAACTTAGCAGCCTGGCTCCTGAGATCATAGAATTTGGACATTTACATCTCCCTCAGAGATGTATGGACATCCTCAGGGAAGCCAGAAAACCTAATACTCGCCACTGCTATTCTAGCAAGTGGAAAATATTTGTCATCTGGTGTAGAAGTAAGAACATCAACCCGGTTGACTGCTCTGCCACTAACATTATTCTGTACTTGACCCATTTACTGGATTCAGGTCTAGTGTTTAATTCCATTAAAGTCCACCTAGCGGCACTTTCTGCATACACCACTTCCCAACTTAGTGTCGTGGTGGAAGATACCAGTTATAAAGGCCTTCATGGAAGGGGTAAAGAGAATACACCCCCCAATAGCTAGCCCAGCTCCCGGATGGGACTTAAACGTGGTACTTTCTAGACTCATGGGCACTCCTTTCGAACCCATGCACAAGGCAACTCTTAAAGACATCACTCTTAAGACTGCTTTCCTAATAGCTATCACCTCCATTAGGAGAGTAAGTGAACTACAGGCTCTTTCTGTATTAGACCCCTTCGTATCAGTTCACAAGGATAAGGTGGTTCTTCGCACACACCCAAGGTTTGCACCAAAATTCATCTCTAAATTTCATGTAAACCAATCTATAGAACTACCAACGTTCTTTCAAAACCCTTCCAACTTGGGAGAAAAAAGTCTGCATACACTAGATGTACGCAGAGCTGTCATGTTCTACATGGAAAGAACCAGATCACTGAGAAAGACTAATCAGTTCTTTGTCTCGGTGGCAGCAGGAAGAGAAGGAGATGCAGTCTCTAAATCCACTATATCTAGATGGATTGTACAATGCATCACTCTCTGTTACACTCTTGCTAAGAGAGAACTACCCTTCAAGCCAAGAGCACATTCCACTCGAGGCACTGGGGCATCCATAGCATTCATTGCAAATGTTCCCCTTGAGTCCATCTGCAAAGTGGCTATCTGGAGTTCTGTGCACACCTTTACAAAACACTACTGTCTAGATGCACACTCAAGATCTGACTCCCAGGTGGGACAGGCAGTATTAAGACATCTTTTCTGTACTGTTCCTTCTCAACCCACCGCCAACTCCGGGTACTGCTCGCTAGTCTATGCACAGCATGTGATTCTAAGCAGATTAACAAACATCAGAAGACAATGCATTACTTACCGTAAAAGCATTTCTGATGGTTGTATCTGCTTAGATTCACATGCGCCCATCCTTCCTCCCCGCTCGGATGGAAGGAACATAGACTTCCTTTTATATCTCTCTTTTCTGTACTCACTCACGTCTAGAAGGCTCCCTCAGGGCAGAAAAATACAAACGGAGGGACCTCGACGCGTGAGGGATTGTGGGTACAACGCACGTCACTATAGGGATAGTGTTACAGCCACGCCTTGTCGACGTCCCCTTTTCGACTACGAAAAACAAAATGCAATACTCCGCTGTGACCACTGGATGTCGGACCTATGCACAGCATGTGAATCTAAGCAGATACAACCATCAAATGCTTTTACGGTAAGTAATGCATTGTCCTATATTTCTGATGTTTGTTAATCTGCTTAGAATCACATGCTGTGCATAGGTCCGACATCCAGTGGTCACTGCGGAGTATTGCATTTTGTTTTTCGTAGTCGAAAAGGGGACGTCGACAAGGCGTGTCTGTAACACTATCCCTATAGTGACGTGCGTTGTACCCATAATCCCTCACGCGTCGAGGTCCCTCAGATTGTTTTTTTCCGCCCAGCTTCTGGTCGCCTTACGCGGATCTCCTAGAGAGACATTGCAAATACTTACTACGGACCTTGGTCCTTAATTATACTTACTATATTGTTAAAGATCCCTCCCCTTGACGTTGGCTGTGAAGCTGTTTCTCCGCCGAGCAAGTTTTCGACGGAGGGGAAGAGACGGAGGAGATCCTTCGGCGCTGCCGAACACGTGGCCTGGCCTCGCCGGCCAACATACAGTAGGGAGAGTGGGGGTTCGAACTTTTATCTTCTCTTTGAGAATGTCTTTCTTTCTCCCCTTCCTTTCCCTTGGGGTTGTTATCACCACTTATTATTGCCTCAGCTATGGAGAGGACACCTTTTAAGTTTTGCCCACGCTGTAGGGGCAAATACACTTGGAAGGACAAACACAAGCTCTGTAATCGTTGCTTGCCCCTCGATCATAAGGAGGACAGCTGCGCGGCCTGTAAGCTCTTGAAACCAAGAACTCTTAAAGAACGGAAAGTTGGTGGGCGGACTACGCTATGTCGAAGTCAGTTTCCTCAACCGCCGCTGCTGTTACAGAAAGTGACGAGGAGGGTGATAACTCGACCTCCGTTACGGAAGTCATTAACCCCCAGAAGGAGCGCTCGCGCTCCTCGACGTCCGTCCCCGGCCCCGACGGGCTCGGCTCACGCCCTGCTCATGGGGATGAACACCCCGGCGACAAGGACGCACACAGACCCCATAGGCCTAAGCACACAACCCACGGCTCTTCTTCGTCGAAGACGAAGGATCCATCAGCGCCGAAGGGAACGCAGGGCACTCCGGCGTCTACCACAGACCGTAAGGGTCTCAAGCCCCACCCGCAAACGCAGTCGCGACCAGCGATTGGGCTTTCATCAAACACGGGCGCTACCCCAAAATCATCCGACGTAACGCTCCATAGAGCGGCCGTCGAGGAACAACGCGCAACGCAGGCAACGTCGACACCAGAGTCCTCTACTGACAACCTCGTTGTCGAGAGCCTGGCGAGAATTGTTTCCGAAGACAAACGTAAGCGGACGACGAAACAAAGGTCGAATACCGCACAAAAAGCTATGGAAACGCCGAAAAAGCCCAAGAGTAGCCAGGAACTGCCCCCTTCATCTAAGGGCACTTCAGAACTACCGGAGGGCTTTTCAGAGGGCGACGGAATCCTTTCTTCGTTGTGGGAGAGTTCTAAGCGTTTTGAAGGTGAAAACACTGATTTCCCCCCTTTAGACTATTCAGGGGTCCCCCATGAGACCCTTGAAAGACTCCATTCTTGTATGGAGAAAATCGAAAGGTTTTTGGGAAACCAAAACCCACCCAAAAGACCAAGAGAATGGCCCCAGGATGACCCTAGGGTCAAAATTCCTAGGCTGTTTCCCCCTTCTACAGACACATATGACCTCACTGAGGAGGAGCAATACCTCCAGGAAGATGAGGAGTGTTTGGGTGGAGAGGAAGAACATGAGGAAGAGTGGTTTGAAGAAGATCCTTACACTAGTGCAGGAGCTTTCGAAGAAGATACAGCTACCTCGCAGCCCTGGCAATCCCCATCAGTGCAGCCTTGGCAATCCCCATCAGTGCACTCAGACCCTGATGTCTTTCACCCTTCTCCTCCCAAGGATTCACCTATTGGAAACACCTCTCCCATAGATGACCAACCTTCACTTAATGCACTATTGCGCAAGGCAGCAGCGCATTTTGAAATAGACACAGGGGAGACTCTTCCTGACATAGACTTTGTAGAGAAAGTTATTAAAGAAAAAGCCCCTATTAGTCAGTCTATTCCGCTCCTGGCTTCTATAAAGAGAAGAATAACTCCTTCCCTTTCCAATCCTGCCTTAGTCAGAGGGGTCAACCCTCGGATAGAAAAGCTCTTCAGCCCTTCGCCCTCTGACCCTTTGTACATCAGAGGCCATTCTATTCCGGACTCCCTCGTAGTTACTAATACAAGGAAAAGAGCAGGGGTACCACTATCCACTAGTGAGGCACCACCTGACAAAGAGGGCAAAAAGCTCTATGCACTTGGGAGGAGAATCACGACGTCCGCCGCCTTTTCAACTAGGATTGCAAATAACAATTCCCTACTAGCTAGCTACGCAGATGCACAGTGGAGCAAACTGCGCAGCGAAGCAGAGGACGCACCAGAACCCCTGCGTACACGCCTGTTAGCTACAATCTCAGAGGGAATTCTTGTAAACCAGGGCATCGTAAAGAACTCCTTAGATGCCGCAGACACGGCTGGCCGTTCCCTGGTTCAGGGAATACTTCTCAAACGCCATGTCTGGCTGCGCAATTCGGGATTTAAGCCGGAAACCTAGGCTTCCCTGATAAATAAGCCCATAGAGCAAACACATCTGTTTGGGAAAGCAGTTGATGAGGCCCTAGAACATGCGAAGAAAGAGTTTGATACCATCAAAACTCTTGACCAAATTTCTAGGCCCCCTAACAGACGCGGCTATGGCAATAGACGCTCCTTTCGTGGCCAACGCCAGCAGCAAAACCAACAGCAATTTTACTCTGCTACCAACTGGCCCTCTAACCAGGGTAACACCCAGTTCAGTGAAAGAGGCCAACGCCGTGGCAGAGGAAGAGGTCGCGGCTCCAGCCCCAAGGGTTCCACGCCCAATACCAACAAATGACCCGAAGATTTGGGTCCCCTCCCATGCATCACCGGTCGGGGGCCGGCTAACATCGTTCCTTTCAGCATGGGAGGGAATATCGTCAGACCGCTGAGTATTATCCACCATAGCCCACGGATACTGCATCGAATTTAACGGTTCCCCGAAGTACAGACCCCCACGGAACCGACGCATGACACCGGAACTCCTCACCATTCTTCTTCAAGAAGTAGAAGAGCTACTGAAAAAAGAAGCTATAGAGGCTGTCCCCCTATCTCGGGTAACAGAAGGTATTTATTCAGTGTACTTCCTTGTACCCAAAAAGGACTTAACCATGCGCCCTGTATTAGATCTGCGCCCAGCGAACAAGTTTGTCAAACCCCAAAAGTTTCGTATGGTGACCTTGCAGGAAGTAATCCCACTGTTCTCACAAGGAGATTACATGACAACACTAGACATGAAAGATGCATACTTTCATATTTTAATGCTGCCAGCGCACAGAAAATACCTCAGGTTCAAGATAGAGAACAAACACTACCAGTTCAGAGTACTACCCTTCGGGATAGCATCTGCACCAAGGGTATTCACGAAAGTAATGGCAGTGGCAGCGGCCCACCTGCGCAGGTTATCCATCTCGGTATACCCTTACCTCGACGGCTGGCTCATAACAGGGGATTCTTACGAAACATGCTTCTCCAATACCCAAAAGACTGTAGACCTTTTGTTCCAACTGGGCTTCTCCATCAACGAAAAGAAGTCCAGCTTAGACCCCAGCCAAATCGAACAATTCCTAGGGGCTCTAATTCGAACAAAGGACGGCCTCGTCTTCCCCTCCAACGAGAGGGTCCAAAACATGCGGTTTCAGATCCCCCATTATGTGGCAGGTCGAGAGGTGACGGTACGCAAAGCAATGCGCTTGCTAGGGATGATGGCGTCATGTATTTATTTGGTACCTCAAGCGTGCCTGCGCATGCGCCCAATGCAAGAGTGGCTCAACAGCCAGTGGTGTCAGGCCAGCGGACAATGGGACGATCTAGTGGTGGTCTCGCAGGCCTTGGTTCTCTCGCTACGGTGGTGGACAAAAGGAAACCTGTTATTAGGGAAAACTTTTGCCACACCCGCAGTGGAAGCCACTCTAACCAGAGACGCATCCCTTACGGGATAGGTGAGCCCCCCCCCCCATCCTATCAGACTGCTCACGGAGCGTGGACTCAGAGCTTAGCATCCAAGCATATAAACCTGCTGGAACTACTAGCGGTGTTCAAAGCACTGAAAGCCTTTCAGGAACACCTACAAGGAAAGACAGTGATGGTCCTGACAGCACCACAGCCATGTACTGCCTCAACAAGCAAGGGGGCACTCACTCTCCAGGACTGTCCAAGCTGTCCCAGAACATCTGGAAGTGGGCTCTCAAACACATGTTCCTACTATCACAACATGTACCAGGGGAACTCAATCTGCTAGCAGACAAACTCGGCAGAGACTTCCCCCTGCCCGTAGAGTACGAATGGCGGTTACAAGAAGACATCGTCTTCGACGTCTTCACACAGTGGGGTTTCCCAGAAATAGACCTGTTCGCAACTCTGGAAAACTCTCAATGCCAAGATTACACCTCCAGGTACCCCCAGAACCAGTCCAAGGGGAACGGTCTATCGATTCCATGGTCAGGGAAATTTGTTTACGCTTTTCCCCCCCGACTCCCCTTCTCAACAAGATAGTGCACCACGAAGAAGTTACCATGATACTGGTGGCCCCTATGTGGGCCCGACAGCCATGGTTCGCTCACTTGTTGAAGATGTGTCTATCTCCTCCAGTGAGACTGCCCTGCCCGTACAACATGCTGTCAAAAGACAGGGGCAGTACACTGCACCCATGCCCTCAGACCATGAACTTAGCAGCCTGGCTCCTGAGGTCATAGAATTTGGACATTTACAACTTCCACAGAGGTGCATGGACATCCTCAGAGAGGCCAGAAAGCCTAACACTCGTCACTGCTATTCTAGCAAATGGAAAAGATTTGTCATCTGGTGTAGAGGGAAGAGTATCAACCCCGTTGACTGCTCTCCCACACAAATTATTCTGTATCTGACCCATTTACTGGACTCGGGTCTAGTATTCAATTCTATTAAAGTACACCTGGCAGCGCTTTCGGCTTACACCACTTCACAACTCAAAGTATCGTGGTGGAAGATCCCAGTAATCAAACCCTTCATGGAAGGGGTAAAGAGAATACACCCTCCAATAGCAAACCCAGCTCCTGGCTGGGATCTAAATGTGGTACTCGCCAGGCTCATGGGGTCACCCTTTGAACCCATGCACAAGGCAACTCTTAAAGATCTCACTCTTTAGACTGCTTTCCTAATCGCTATTACCTCCATTAGGAGAGTAAGTGAGCTACAGGCCCTTTCGGTTTTAGACCCCTTTGTAACAGTTCACAAGGATAAAGTGGTTCTACGCACACACCCAAGGTTCGCACCGAAATTCATCTCCAAATTTCATGTCAACCAGTCTATAGAACTACCAACGTTCTTTCAAAATCCTTAAAATCTAGGAGGAAAAAAGCCTGCATACACTTGATGTGCGCAGAGCTGTCATGTTTTACATGGAAAGAACTAGTCCACTGAGAAAGACTAATCAGTTCTTTGTCTCGGTGGCAGCAGGAAGAGAAGGAGATGCAGTTTCAGTTTGTACAATGCATCACTCTGTTACACTCTTGCTGTTACACTCTTGCTAAGAGAGAACTACCCTTCAAGCCAAGAGCACACTCTACTCGAGGCACTGGGGCATCCATAGCATTCATTGCAAATGTTCCCCTTGAGTCCATCTGCAAAGCGGCAACCTGGAGTTCTGTACACACCTTTACAAAACACTACTGTCTAGATGCCCACTCTAGATCTGATTCCCAGGTGGGACAAGCAGTATTAAGACATCTTTTCTCTACTGTTCCTTCTCACAACCCACCTCCAACTCCGGGTACTGCTCTCTAGTCTATGCACAGCATGTGATTCTAAGCAGATTAACAAACATCAGAAGACAATGCATTACTTACCGTAAAAGCATTTCTGATGGTTGTATCTGCTTAGATTCACATGCGCCCACCCTTCCTCCCCGCTCAGATGGAAGGAACATGGACATCCTTTTCTATATCTCTCTTTTCTGTACTCACTCACGTCTAGAAGGCTCCCTCAGGGCAGAAAAATACAAACAGAGGGACCTCGACGCATGAGGGATTATGGGTACAACGCACGTCACTATAGGGATAGTGTTACAGACACGCCTTGTCGACGTCCCCTTTTTGACTACGAAAAACAAAATGCAATACTCCGCAGTGACCACTGGATGTCGGACCTATGCACAGTATGTGAATCTAAGCAGATACAACCATCAGAAATGCTTTTACGGTAAGTAATGCATTGTCATATTCTCAAATCAACTTAGTTTTCCATCTTATTAATTATACAATCCTAAAATTCTAGGAACACATGCACTGTGATTCTGAAGCTGAATGGAAAGAAACCATTCCTTTTATCAGTGTGCAGTTTATTTTTTTGGAAGGCTTCAGAGAAATGCATTCTGTTTCAGAGGTGCCTTGCAATTACATCCATGTAGATAAAAATCACAAGAAGCCTTCTGGTTTCTGTCAAGTAACCTGACATTTGCACTGCCCTCTGCTTTAAACCTGTATGTAAATGTACCCAGGAAAATAATAAAGCTGGCGTATTTACAAGATTTTCATGCGTAAAAAGGCATCGTACTCGCCTTATCTGGAGCCCTGGTGCTACTTATTAAAGCAGCACAACATTTTAAAATGTACACTCAGGAAGCCCAGCATGACACAGATTTTGTGGATGACATATTAGTGGATAAAATGGCAGCCTGACTCCTGAAGTCATAATTTAGACATTTTAAACCTTCCACAAAGGTGTATGAACATCATAAAAGAAGCACAGAAATCAAATACAAGACACTGCTATTTTAACCAATGGAAAATTGACTTTTTTCCTTTGCATATAGTACAATATTTGCTTCACTTTCTAGGCTCTGGTTTAGTGCGTTTAGCCACATTCTCTGCTGTTATAGTAATCAAAGCTTTCATGGAAGGAGTTGGAAGATTATACCCTCCGATTTCGAAACCACCACCACCTGGTTGGGACCCAAGTGTTGTACTCTCGAAACTCATGGGTTCTCTTTTTGAACCAATGCACGAAGCTAGTCTTAAAACTGCTTTTCGTGTGGCACCATAAGAAGGGTGGTTGAACTAAGAGCACTCGGTCCAAGATTCCCTCATTATTATTATTCACAAGGATGAAGTGATTCTTGGAACCCATCCTCGCTTTTCACCTAAATTCATGTTAAGTTCCATGCTAACCAATCTATTTAACTTTTTCCAACATCAAGTAATTCAGCAGAAAAGTCTCCATACTCTAGATGTAAGAAGAGTAGTCATGTACTACCTAAACAAAACTAAATCACTGCAGAAAATCGATCAGCTCTTAGTTTGGTTAGCAACAGGTAGAGAACGAGATCATGTCTCTTAAGACCACTATCTCCAAATTGATATTCCAATGCATCCAACTTTGCTACTCGCTCTCAAAAAGCTCCTTACCTGTCACACTGAGAGCCCATTCTACTGGACCCACAGGGGCTACTCTAGGCTTCATTGCAAATGTTCCTTTAGGTGCAATTTGTAAAGCTGATACTTGGAGTTCTATTAACACAGTTCTATTAACACATTTATACAATGCAACTGCTTTTCACAGATGGGTTAAGCGCTATTAAAAAATCTAGTTGCCGCTGTACCTTCACACAAACCACCTCCTTCTCCAGGTACTGCTCGCTAATGTATGCATAGCATGTGATTCTAAACAATCTACAAGCCTCGGAAGGCATACGTTCCTTACCGTAATGGGATTTCTGATGCTTGTATCTGCTTAGATTCACATGCGCGCACCCTTCACCTCCTCCTCGAGTTGTAGGTGCATATGTCTTTCACCTTTTGACTTTCTTGTACTCGAGCAAACAATCCATGCTCCCTCATGTCAAAAACAACCATCCGGGAGACCTCAAAGCGTGAAGGACCACTGGTACAGTACACGTTATACAAGGATAGCATTGCTAACTAGCTCAGTCGACGGCCCTTTATGAATTTCGAAAACAAGTCCTGCAATACTCTACTCCTAGGTAGGTGTGTGTGTGTGTGTGTGTGTGTGTGTGTGTGTGTATATATATATATATATATCACATGCTGTGCATAGGCCAACATCTAGTGGAAGCTGCAGAGTATTACAGTTAACGAAACTCGAAGGGAAGGCCGACAGGGCGTGCCAGTAATACTATCCCTAATGTGACGTCGACTATACCCATGATCCCTCATGCGTCAAGGTCCCTCAGATTGTTTTTTCCCACCATTCTAGACGGACGCTTATAATGGGAGTTCCTCTTTCGGCTTTTAGCCATTTATTATTATTCAATTACTGAATTTATTCTTACTATCCTTTATATCACTATCGAAACGTCAGACGCTGGTGAAGACACGAAAAACGACAGTCGAAAAACCCCAGCGGCGGATCAGTTTCGGCCTTGGAAGGCTGCTCCGGCCCACACAGTAGGGAAAGAGGTCATTTTAGAATGTATATACCCCTTTTCCTACACTACATTCGCCTAGCAGGGTGCCTCTTTCACATGTCAGCCGAAGTATCTGGTCTCGGTCCTGATAATTCAATAGTCTGGCAATGACAGTGCGCGGTGGGGCTCCTGGTTTAGGTGGTGGGGCCAGGGGCCTATGTGCTCTCTCCACGAGAAAGTGTAGCAAAAACTGTGCCAAGCCCACCACCCGGATGTTATTCCAACAGGACTGGGATTCCAAATCGTCACATTTGACGCGCACAACCTTTAAACTCTTATTGATGTCCTCGGTCCTTTCCTTGTGTGGTCGCTGTGTGCGCTTTCTTTCTGCAGATCTGCTCTTATGGAGGCAATAATATTGCCTATGTCATCTAGTTTGCTATTCACTGCTGTGAATCCGGCCTGTAATGTTGTCATGTATGAGTCTATGTTCTTATCAGTGGGGGCCTGACTTGCTGCAGGGGTTTCCTGGGGGCCTGCTTCCAACTCCTCGGATCTGTGCGCATTCATATATGCATCCATTGGGCCCTTTTATTTCCTTTTGCGCCTCCCCGCATCATCTCACCACGTGAGACAGGTTGCTAATGAAGGATAAGGCTGTGCGTTACTGTATGAGACTGCAGCACAATTATAATACCAGGGCATGCAGGACAAAACATGTTAAATGTTCTATCCCTCCTCCTTTAAATGGGGACGTGTTGTGTTGGGTGGATCTCACCACTGTGCCGTTCTGTGGGCTTAGTATTGCAGCGTGAAATGGCGGCATATGCTTGATGTGGGGCCCTGGTGTCATCTGTATTAAATGATCACGCTCATGCTGCGTAGTGTGGGGCACCCACCGTTCCAAACCCAATGAAATGCAAGGATATCCTGGTCGGTCCGACCTGACCACTGACCTGCCTCGGCTCGGAGCACCGCAGCCGCCTCTTGTGTTTTTTGTCTGCTTCCTGCCAGCAGACCGGGTAGCTCCGGCGGTCCTGCTTTGTAGAGCCCCCACAGAGGGAGCTCTCGCAGGATCGCGTGTTTCCACCAGCGCCTGCTTGCTCTCTTGCAGTGTGTTGACCATAGTATGAGGCCCTGCTTATCCCGGGCCAGGCCGCCTCATTTTGGCGCACATCGCCCGCAGCCGCAGACCAGGATAGCTTTTGGTACGCCCGGATGAGGTGTTGCACTGCAGTATTCCTGCCAAACTTCCTCCGCAGATGTAGGAATGTTGCGTTACTCGTCAGTTGTGCTCAAACATATCAAAGGTCCAGTCAATCCACAGGATTTCTGCAACAGGATTTCAGTAAGTGCAGAGCTCTTCACTCAAGTGGCCATTTTTGTTTGCGCAGAACAGCGTCCCCAGGATTATCGCGTAGAATCTTCACGTTTAGCTTCTGCCCTCAACAGAAAATGCCCCAGGGAAAGCTCCAAGTACACAACCAGAGCTGGCTGTCCCACAGACACACCTCCAATAACCCTCAAGGTTAACCCTACGGCGGCAAAGATCAGCCTGTCTGAAACTCCTTGGACTCAAACAGTTTGAAGAAATCATGGGAAAATAGCTTTCTTTGTAGACTTTATTAGCAGATTACACACTCCTCAGAAACCTGTGGAGCAGCCTCCAGTGCCAGTGCTACCCACTCAATCAACTCGCCCCCCCACCCACACCCCCTCAAACTTTCATGCCCCCCAGGGAGCCCCCTCAGGGTTTTCGGCAAGACTATCTGCAGACCAGGACATGAAGGTGGTTAACCAGGATGATCCTGTGCAAGATGGTGACAACACCTATGTACAAGACCAGGATGACTCAGATCTCCTCTTTACAGACCTTATCGACCCCCTCAGCAGTTGAGCGGTCATACCTATCCTATTGCAAACCGATTACTTTATAATGAGCTGCATGGTTGCGGAAGTCTGGTTTTTAGGGGATTGGGTCCTCCGACGTATTCCATATCTATGACGGGTAATGTCCACAGCTGTGCTGCTTCGGAAAATCTTTGGCGTTTGCGTCGATGACGTTGATGCGCCGTCCTCGAGGACCTCCTCCGATGGCCGACGTCACCCGATGTGATAAGTAGGACGCACGACGCCCATAGCCTCAGTTCAGTTTTTTCTGTGAACGTGTTTGCTTCGTGAATCTCGGTATGCCTCGACTCGTTGGAGTTTGCGGTTTTCTATTCTCGGTTCGTTGAACCTGTTCGGTTGGTTGTGAAGACCTGTTCGTGGCGATGTCTTTCTCATCTTCGACCCCGCGTCCGGGCTTCAAGAACTGCGGGGACTGTTGGTCCAAGATGTCGGTCACGGACTCGCACGACGCCTGCCTCTGGTGCCTCAGGGAGGCCCACGATACGGACGACTGTCGACTGCCAGTCGCTCACTGCAAAGGATTTGCGGGAACGCAACAAGAAGCTGTCGGTAGGCCGGGTGTCTAAGCCCCGGAAGTCGAGGTCTGCAGGGCTTTCGACCGATGACTCGAGGGGTGACTCTCTGCGTCGTCGTTGGAAGTCCGGTGGGGGTCTCCTTCCAGGAGTCGGTCTCGCCACTCCTCTGCCTCTTCTAGGCATTCCAGGAAGCGCCGGCATAGGTCGCCTTCCCCGTCCTCTTCCGAGGACTCCGCCCGTCGGCGGGTCGCTTATCCCTCCATGCAAGCGACACCGGAGGAATGGGCTTCCTTCGGGAAGCAGATGCTAGCGATTGTGGAATCGCAGGGCACTGGTCCGTCCGCGCCTCCGAGTGGGGTTGGTTGGCACCGGTCGAGAGACACTGCCCGTACGCCTTCGGGCTTGGGTGGTCGGCACGGCTCGCGGGAGAGGTCCCGCTCGGACAACGGTAGCTGTTCTCGCCATGCCCGTTCAAGGTCGCGGTCCTCGACGCGCTCGAGACCGCGTGATCCTGTCCCGTCTTCGAAGAAGACCTCGACGCCTGTGGCGCCAAGGTCGTCGACAATTTCTCTCGAGATTCCGTCTCAGAGGGGGTCATCGACGGCGCCCAGGTTGTCGAGGGACACGCTCGGAGCTCCGGCTTCGAGGACTGTGCTGATGCTGGTGGCGCTGCAGCTGTCGTCGACGCCGATTAGCTCGACGCCGACTCGTTCGGTGCCCTCGACGCCTTTTCTGCCGGCCCCTTTCGAGGCGGTGGTGTCAGAGGGGCCCCGTGGCACGGGGTTTGCCCCTAGAAAGGCTATGGCTAAGGTCCGGCACTGCTTTGGTCCGCAGAGGTCTTCCTCTCCCCGCCTGGAGTACATTTCAGAGGGTGATGAAGGCTCTGATGGCGGCCTGGTTCAGGTTACGGTTCCAGATGACCTTCTCGGGCCATAGCCAGTTTGATGACCTGAGGCAGTCGCTGCATGATGCCAGTGGACTGGACACCTCTCCGGAGGTGGAGTTTTGTCGGCCGGAGCCTGGCACTCATGCCGATTCTTCATATCGGCGCCTTATGTCTCGGGTTAGCGAGTACTTGGGTTGGTCAGCTCCCCCAGGGGAGTTCGTTCAGTATGATCTCACGGACATCCTTGATCTCGGTCCACCCACTGACCCAGTTTTGTCTTTTCACATGGCTCTGCAGAGAAGGGTGGCGGCGGCGGCTTGGACTGCTCCGGAGAGTCTCCCGGCAGTGGGCAAGTCTTTGTCGCGAAAATACCATCCAGCCAGTAGCGACCCCTACTTGTCTAGGCACCCCACCCCGGAGAGTTTGGTGGTGCAGGCGGCTACGGCCCCGGCAAAGCGGGCGTCGTATCCTACCATCCCTCCGGATAGGGACGACAAACGTTTTGACGGCTAGGCGAAGAAAGTGTTTTCTTCGGGGGGTGGGGGGGTATGGCGCTTCATGCGGCCAACTCCATATGTGCCTTGTCTCGTTTCACGCACACTCTGTGGAACTGTGTTGCATTAGCGGCTGATCATATTCCCAAAGCGGACAAACGGTATGGTTTCCTTGCTATGGTTCAGGATGGCAAGGATGCTATGTGTGAGGCCGTTCAGTCGGGTTTGGACTTGGCGGATTGTGTCAGCCGGTCCATGGCGGCGAGCACCGTAATGCGCAGGTTTGCGTGGTTGCGGAAGTCTGGGTTCGCTCCTGATGTGCAGTCCCGGCTCCTCAACATGCCTTTTGATGGTGAACACCTTTTTGGCAGCAAGGCTGACGAGAGCCTTGAGAGGTTGCAGACCTCCAAAGCTGCAACAAAATCGTTGGGTGCTGCAGTTCGCCAACCTCCGCCTTTTCGTCCTAGGGGACAGCAATTGAGGGGAGGTTCCTTTCGCTATTACTCGTCCTTCAGTAAAGCGAGAGGAGCTAGCAGTCAAAGAGGCCATCGTAAGAGTGCCAGAGGTGGAAACAAAGGTACTCGAGGTGCCAAGGCCGCTCGGGCAGTTGCCTCTTTGCCCTCAGGCAACGCCGCTGCCACTCAGTCATGAGGCCAGGTCCCATGGTTCGCCGGTTGGGGGAAGGCTGGCGCAGCATCTTGTAGAGTGGCAAGCCATTACTTCGGATGTGTGGGTTCTGGAGATCATAACCCACGGCTACCGTCTTCCTTTTCGGCAGAGGCCTCACGACAATCCACCAGGGAACCTCTCTTTGAAGAGTCCGGATCCGCTCCTTGCGCAGGAAATTCAATCCCTGCTGGAGAAAGGCGCCATAGAACTGGTGCCTGTAGCGGAGAGGAACAAGGGATGGTATTCCCCTTTTTTGATTTCAAAGAAAGACGGAGGGGGGGGGGATTGAGACCCATCATGGACTTGCGCGGTTTGAACAAACTCCTCAGGAAGGACAAGTTCAAGATGGTGACTCTTTCTCAAGTCCTCCTGGCCCTTCAACTTCAGGACTGGTTGGTGTCTCTCGACCTCAAGGATGCTTACTTCCATGTGCCGATCCATCCCAAGAACAAGAAGTACCTGAGGTTCGCGGTTGGCGACTCGCACTTTCAGTTTCGGGTCCTGCCGTTCGGATTGACCTCCGCCCCGAGGGTTTTCACCAAGCTCATGGTGGTGGTGGCAGCGCATCTCAGGAAAGGGGGGATTCTCGTCTACCCCTACCTGGACGATTGGTTGATCAGGGGGAGCTCTCCCGAGCAAGTCCTGGATCATCTGTCCGTCACCTGCCACTCCCTTCACAGGCTGGGCTTCTCCCTCAATTTAAAGAAGTCCCATTTGACACCAACGCAGCGGCTCCAGTACATCGGAGCAGTGCTCGACACGTCCCTGGTGCAGTGTTTTCCTCCTCAGGTGAGGGCTCTTCACATTCAGCAGATGGTGCACAAGTTTGTTTGCCCAGAATCTCCCAGCGTCCGAGTTCTTGAGACTGCTCGGCCTCATGGCATCCTGCATTCTTCTGGTGCCCGAGGCTCGTCTGCGGATGAGATATTTGCAGTGGGCACTCAAGCTCCAGTGGTCTCAGTCCTCCGGCAGGCTGTCTGATCCTGTTCAGGTGCTGCCCTCGGTAGCCCGGGACCTTCTGTGGTGGGTCGTCGAGGGCAATCTGATGAAGGGGGGGGGGCCCCAATTTGGCTGCTCTGGCCGGAGTTGACGATTGTGACGGACGCATCCCTCATGGGATGGGCAGCTCATGCCAACGAGTTGACAGTCAGCGGTCGTTGGTCTCCGTCGGAGTCCAGACTCCATATCAATCTGTTGGAGCTGAGGGCCGTCAGGCTAGCCCTGAAGGCTTTTCTGCCGACTGTGCGCGGGAAGAGTGTCCCGATTCTGATAGACAACACGGTGGCCATGCACTACCTCAACAAAAAGGGGGGGGGCAGGGTCACTTCCGCTGTGCAGGGAGGCGATGCAGCTCGAGTTCTGGGCCATCCAGCAGGAAGTTTCGATCTCTGCGGTTCATCTGGCCGGAGATGACAACGAGACGGCAGACACTCTGAGCAGGCAGAGCACGATCTCTCACGAGTGGGAGCTGGCTCAGGAGATTCTCCTGGAGATCTTTACCCTTTGGGGGACCCCTCAAGTGGATCTCTTCGCCTCCAGTGTCAACCGGAAGTGCGAAAGGTTTTGCTCGCGGGAATTTCCTCCAAAAGGAGCCTTAGGAGACGCGTTCGTGGTGGAGTGGTCATTCCCACTGCTGTACGTGTTTCCTCCAGTCCCCGTCATCCCGCAAGTGCTGCGGAGGTTCGGTTCCCGGATGATCCTCATTGCTCCGGCGTGGGCCCGGAGGACGTGGTACCTGGACCTTCTAGACTTGTCCATCTACCCTCCATGTCATCTTCCCTACCGAGACGATCTGCTCTCACGGGAGGGGGGGGGGGTCAGGTTCCTCCATCCAGAGGTCAGATCCCTCAATCTTCACGCTTGGCTTCTGAAAGGTTGAGGTATAAGGATTGGGGCCTCCCTGAGGACATGATGGAGGTGTTGCTTTCGGCCAGGCGGCCGGCAACAAAGTCTCTGTACCGTTGCCATTGGAGAAAGTTCTGCGACTGATGCAGAGTTCAGAATGTGGATCCTTTTGAATGCGACATTGCCATGGTTTTGTCTTTTTTGCTTTCTTTGGCCCACAGGGGCTTGCAAGTGGGGACCATTAAAGGTTACCTGGCGGCGCTGTCCATATTTAAGCGCTCATCTCAAGAGTGTTGCTATTTTAAGATTCCTTTAATTTCGCAGTTTTTGAAAGGGCTCACTAATGTGTTCCCTCCGTCACCTTTTTTGGTGCCAGGTTGGAATTTGAACCTTGTTCTTAAGTTTCTTATGGGTGCTCCGTTTGAGCCTTTACATTCTTGCCCTTTGAGGCTGTTGACTCTGAAAACTGTGTTTTTGGTTGCGGTTACTTCCGCTCGCAGAGTGAGTGAGTTACAGGCACTTTCAGTTAAGCCACCCTTCACTGTGTTTCACAAGGACAGGGTTGTCCTTAGAGTTCGTCCTTCTTCTTTTCTTCCGAAGGTGGTTTCGGATTTTCATTTGAGCCGGAAGGTTGTTCTTCCGGCGTTCTATCCTCCTCCACATCCTGATAAGGAAGAGGAGAGGCTCCATAGGCTTGATCCTCGGAGAGCGTTGAGCTTTTATATTTTGCGCATGTCCCGGGTCAGAGTGGACGATCAACTTTTCATTGGTTACGCTGGAAACCGTTTGGGACAAGCTGTGACGAAACAGACTTTGTCTCGTTGGATTAATTTGGCTATCTCCGAGTGTTACCGCTTGGCGGGTAAGGACCCTCCGGCTGGCTTGCGGGCCCATTCTACCAGAGGAGTGGCTGCGTCTACTGCCCTGCAGAGGGGTTCCTATTCGTCACATCTGTGATGCAGCCACCTGGGCTTCAGTACATACTTTTGTACGTCACTACTCCCTCGATTCCATCAGAGGGCAAGATCTGGCCTTTGGCAAGGCAGTTCTCTATTCCGGAATTTGATTGGGTATGCTAAATTTGTATTCTAAATTCTTTCCCACCTCCTTGCTTGGTACTGCTTTGGGAGTCTGTCATAGATATGGAATACGTCGGCGGACCCAATCCCCTCGAAGAACAAGTTACTTTCTTACCTGGTAACGTTCTTTCGATGGGATGGTCCGACGACGTATTCCATATCGCTCCCTCCCTGCCTTCCCCGCTGCAGAATTTCTTTTGCGATTTGCAGCTTGCGTTCCGCAAGGCCTTGTGTGTCTGGCTGGCAGAAAACTGGTGGCACACGTTCTGGGGAAAAAACTATAACTGAGGCTATGGGCGTCGTGCGTCCTACTTATCACATCGGGTGATGTCGGCCGTCGGAGGAGGTCCTCTGGGACGGCGCATCAATGTCATCGACGCAGACGCCAAAGATTTTCCGAAGCAGCACAGCTGTGGACATTACCTGTCGTAGATATGGAATACGTTGTCGGACCATCCCATCAAAAGAACGTTACCAGGTAAGAAAGTAACTTGTTCTTTGCTTCTGATGTGCAGGCCCGTCTTCAACATGCCCTTTCATGGGCTGCATCCATTTGGCAGCAAGGCTGGCAAGAGCCTTGAGCAGTTGCAGACCTCCAAGACAGCTGCCAAATCTTTGGGTGCAGCGGTCAGACAACCTCTGCCTTTTTGTCCTAGGGGACAGCAATGGAGGAGTCGTTTACCCTTGGTGGCAACCTTGAGAAGAACTAGTTACTTACCAAACTGGTAACGTTATTTCGACTGGATGTTCCTCCAACGTATTCCTCGTCTGACATATAATGTCCACAGCTGTGCTGCTTTGGAACTCTTTTCGGCACAGAGCGTCGATGCGATGTGCCTCGACGGCCTCCGTCGAGGGTGACTTCATCGGATGTTTTATAAGTAGCATGCACGACGCCCGTAGCCACAGTTTCTTCTGCAAACATGTTTGCTTCGCGAACTCGACGCGCCTAGTGTCTTCTACTTCGTATTGTGCAATGGTTTTCTTCCACCCCGAAGACCCCTCGGTCTGGCTTTAAGAAGTGTCGAGACTGTGGGTCCAAGATGTCCATCACGGACCCGCACTGTATCTGCTTGTGGTGCCTGGGCGAGGACCACGCCACGGAAGACTGCTCGAAGTGTCAGTCGTTGACTGCCAAGGCCTTGTTGTGGGATCGTAAGGGGAAATTGCAGGTAGGCCATGTTTCCAAGCCCTGTAAATCAAATCTGCTGGTATATCGACTGACGAGCCAAGGGAGTCTCCTTGTCGGAAGATGTCAGAAGGTCTAGGTCCCGGAATGGTTTCCGCCACTCTTCCTCTTCTTCGATGCAGTCCCGAAAGCGGCGTCACCGTTCGCCTTCCCAGTCCTCGTCAGACTACCCATGCCCCACCAAATCCTCTACCCCCTAGGAGTCTTTTCGGGAGCAAATGTTGAAAATATTTAAATCTGTTGGCACCGTTCCATCCGTGCCTTTTGTTGGAGCCGGCAAGGAACAATCTCAGTCTGATGCTCGTGAGCCCTTGGGCTTGGGTAGTCGGTGAGAAAAACACCAGGAGCCTTCAAGGTCCTATTCGGACAAGGCATCGGGGGGGGGGGGGGGCGAGAGGGTGGGGATCACCAGAGACGTGCCAGGTCGCGGTCTCCTCATTTCCACCGAAGCCTGTGAAGTTGTCGAAGGTGGCAACGCCATCTGCGTGGAGTGAGTCTATTGGGTCAGACCTTCAAAGCCTTTGACGCCTTTATCGCCATCAGTGCCTATTGAGCAGAATTTAATGGTACCCCCCTGTGGCTGATGCACCTCCTAGGAAGGTTACGTCTAAATCTGTGAAGCCTGTCCCTGATAAGAGGTGTACTCCTCTCCCTAGGAAGAGGTGTACTCCTCTCCCTAGGAAGGAGTTCATTCAGTCTTATCCAGAATATTTTTGAAGGGGGAGAGCTGTCGGGGGAGGAGGATGTGCCCTTTGGTCTTCCTTATGGGACACCTGGGGCTCAAGAATGTCTCATTTCCGAAGAAAGTCGAATTGAGGAACTGCGTCCATCCTTCCATGATGCCAGTCGCCTAGACACGTCTCCTGAGCAGTGGTCGAAGTGAGCGGGAGCGGTCAGGAGCGGTGCGCCTCGACTTTTAAAATTTAAGTTTTACTGTTCCTATACTTTTATTTTAAAAAAACGTTCCGGAATGATTTTGTTTTAAAATAAGTGTAGGAAGAAGTTGAAACTTAATTTAAAAAAGTAGAGTAGCACCGCACCCACTTGAATGTTCCTTTAAACAGCGTGTGTGTGTGTGTGTGTGTGTCAGCCAGCCAGCCAGCCAGCCAGCCACATAGCTCCACTACTTCTTTATACACTTCGAACACTGCTCCTGAGATGGAGTTTGGAAAACCCAAGCCTGGTGATCATGCCGAATCTTCCTATCGGAGGCTGTTGTTGAAGGTTTTGCCATTTCATCTGACTCTGCAAAAGTGGGTGGCTGCTACTTGAAAAGCCTCTAGAGTCTATTCTGCCGGTTAACAAGTAGTTGTCAAGAAAATACTGCCCTTCCACTAGTGACCTTGGCTACCTGCCCACACACCTTACTCCTGAGAGTTTGGTTGTCCAGGCGGCTACGGCCACCTTGAAGCAGGCAGCGTACCCTACCATCCCGACGATAAATGCATGGATAGATGGGCGCGCAAGGTATATTCTGCTGGGAGTATGGCGCTTAAATCTGCCAACTCCACCTGTGCCTTGGCAAAATTCATGCACACTCTGTGGAATTGTATTTCGCTTCCCGCTGAGCATATTCCCGAAGGGGAAGAAAGGGGTGGCTTTCTAGCTATTGTGCAGGATGGCAAGGATGCCATGTGTGAATCCCTTCAGTCTGGTTGGACACTGCGGATATTGTTGCCAGGTCCATGGCTACGAGCACCGTCATGTGCAGATTTGCATGGTTTCGGAAGTCCGGTTTTGCTCCCGATGTGCAGGCCCGTCTTCTCAACATGCCCTTTGATGGGTCGTATCTTTTTGGCAGCAAGGCTGGCAAGAGCTTTGAGCAGTTGCAGACCTCCAAGACAGCTGCCAAATCTTTGGGCGCAACTCGGACAACCTCTGCCTTTTCGTCCTAGGACAGCAATGGAGGTGTGGTTCCTTACTCTATTACTCATTTGGAAAGGCGAAAGGGATGGCCAGTCAAAGGGGCCAATGTAGGTTCACTCCTGGTGAACGAGGTAGAGGTGCCAAAGCCGCTCAAGCAGCTGCCACTTTGCCATCAGGCACTGCCACTGCTAAACAGCTCTGATGCCTGATCTCATTGTTCTCCGGTGGGGGGCAGGCTGTTGCAGCATCTCGAAGAATGCAAGCTATTACTTCAGATGCGTGGGCTCTAGATACAATAGCCCACGGTTACTGCCTCCCTTTTCTCCAACGGCCTCACGACAATCCGCTGGGGGAAACACTTTGAAGGTTCCGGATCCGCTCCTTGCACAGGAGATTTTAACCCTGCTGGAAAAAGGCGCTATAGAACCAGTGCCTGTGGCGGAGTGGGACAAGGGTTGGTATTACCCTTATTTTTTGATACCCAAGAAGGACGAAGGACTGACTTTTTACCTGAACAAGTTCCTCAGGAAGGACAAGTTCAAGATGGTCACTCTTTCTCAGATCCTTCAGGCCCTCCAACTTCAGGATTGGTTGGGGTCATTGGACCTGGAGGATGCTTATTTTCATGTGCCGATTCAAGTCAAGCACAGGAAATACCTGAGGTTCGCAGTCGGCGGATTCCACTATCAGTTTCTGGTCCTGCCATTTAGGCTCACCTCCGCCCGAGGGTTTTCACCAAGCTCATGGCCCTAGTGGCAGCACATCTCGGGAGAGGGGGATTCACGTCTACCCCTACCTGGACGATTGGCTGATCAGGGCGCGTTCTCCCAAACAAGCCTTGGATCATCTCCGTCACCTGCCACTCCCTTCACAAGCTGGGCTTCTCCCTCAACTTCAAGAAGTCGCATGACACCTTCCCAACGGCTCCAATACATGGGGGCAGTTTTGGACACGTCCTTGGGGTTGTTCTCGCCACCCAAGGTGAAGGCTCTTCACATTCTTCAGATGGTCACATAATTTCAGCAAGCCCAGAGTCTTCTGACTTTGGAGTTCTTAAGGTTGCTCGGCCTCGTGGCATCCTGCATTTTTCTGGTGCTGGAGGCCCGCTTGAGAAGGAGATCCCTTCAGTGGGCTCTATGGACTCAGTGGTCCCAGTTCTCAGGCAGGATGTCGGATCTCCTTCATGTTCCGCTCTCGGTCTTGCAGGCACTTCTGTGGTGGGCCGACGAGAAGAATCTCATGAAAGGAGAGCCTTTTTGGCAGCCATGGCCGGATGTCACGGTGGTGATGGGCACTTCCCTGACAGGGTGGGGAGCTCATGCCAACAATCTGTCCATCAGCAGTCGTTGGTCTCCATGGGAGTCCAGACTTCACATCAATCTTTTGGGGCTGCAAGCCATCAGACTGGCGCTGAAGGCTTTCCCGCCGTCTGTACGGGGGAAGAATGTCCTGATAATGACGGACAACACAGTGGCAATGCGTTACCTCAACAAGAGGAGGACTGGGAGGACCACTGCCTTTGTGCAAGGAGGCAATGCGGCTCTGGTTCTGGGCAATACGAGGGGAATGTCCCCGTCGGTGGTTCATCTAGCTGGTGAGGATAACATTGTGGTGGATGCTCTGAGCAGGCAGAGCGCGGTCTCCCACAAGTGGGAACTAGCTCAGGAAGTCCTTCAGGAGATCTTCGCCCTTTGGGGAACCCCACAGGTGGACTTGTTTGCGACTGTTGCCAACTGGAAGTGCGAAAGGTACTGCTCGAGGCAATTGCCTCTGAGCAGAGCTCTAAGAGATGCGTTCATCGTGGAGTGGCTCTTCCCGCTACTGTACGCGTTTACTCCGATTCCCCGTCATCCCTCAAGGTCCCAGGAGGTTGAGCAGGTTCGGGACCCGCATGATCCTCAATGATCCGGATTGGGCAGGAGAGCGTGGTACCCGGACCTTCTAGATATGTCCATCTGTCCTCCAATGTGTCTTCCCCCAACGAGAGGATCTCTCGTGAGATGAAGGTCAGTTCTCCATCCAGAGGTCAAGACTATCAACCTTCACGCATGGTTTCTGAGAGGTTGAGATACAGGGATAGGGACCTCCCGGATGACGTGATGATGGTGTTGCTTTCGGCTAGGTAGCCGGCAACAAAGTCCCTATCCCTGTACCATTGGCGTAAGTTTTGCGACTGGTGCAGAGGACAGAATGTGGATCCTTTTCAGTGCTCGATTCCGGAGGTTCTCTCCTTCTGGCTTTCTTTGGCCCACAAGGGTCTTCAAGTGGGCACCATTAAAGGTTATTTGGCAGCTCTGTCTATATTTAAGCACTCCTCAAAGGAATGCTCTTATTTTGAAATTCCACTGATCACTCCGTTTTTTATAGGCCTTACGAATGTGTTCCCGCCATCACCGTTTCAGGTGCCAGTCTGGGACCTTAATTTGGTTATAACATTTCTGATGGGTGCTCAGTTTGAACTTTTGCACGATTGCCTATTAAGATTGTTGACACTTAAAACTGTTTTCTTGGTTGCAGTCACATCTGCTAGAAGAGTTGCGGAAGGTGGCACTCCCCACTTTCTGTCCTCCTCATCCTAGCAAAGAAGAGGAAAGGCTCCATAGGTTGGATCCTAGAAGAGCCTTGAGCTTTTGTCTCTTCAAGAAGGCTGAACTCGGAGTGGATGACCAGCTCTTTGTGGGGTATACTGGACACTGTTTAGGACAGGCTGTTTCTAAGCAGACCTTTTGTAGGTGGATTATCCTCACTATTTCAGTATGCTACTGGTGGGCTGGTAAGGACCCTCCTGAGGGTCTGCGGGCTCATTCTACCAGGGGCATTGCTACTTCAACAGCCCTCCAGAGGGGGGGGTGCCAGTACAAAATATCTGCGACGCGTCAGCGTGGTCTTCTATACACACGTTTGTTAAGCATTACCCCCTGGACCCCCTGGATACTTCCCATGCTCAGGTTGATGCCTTTGGTAAGGCAGTGCTTTACTCGCCCATTTAATTGGATATGTCTAAATTCTTTTCCCTCCTCCAATCATTATCACTGCTTTGGGAGTTTGTCATAGATGAGGTTTACGTTGAAGGACACCATCCATTCGAAGAACAAGTTACTTACCAAACTAGTAACGTTCTTTCGACTGGATGTTCCTTAAACGTATTCCTCATTGCCCTTCCAGTCTACCCCTCAAGAATTTCCCATGCCATTACAACTTATGTCCCGGAAGGCTGGGTGCAGTCGATTCTGTGTTCGGAGACATCGACCAGACGCCATCGATGCAAGGATGCCCTCTGCTGAGAAATTCCGAAGCAGCATAGCTGTGGACATTACATGTCATAGATGACAAATACATTGGAGGAACATCCAGTCGAAAGAACGTTACCAGTTCCATGCCGTTGATTGGGTTTTGGGGGGGATCTGGGGAACCAGGGCCATGCCATCGGTGGGTGGCTGGGAGTGGGGGGGCAAGGACATGCTGTTTGGTGACAGTTGGGAGGATATGAGGGGACCAGGCCCTGCCATTGGTGGGCGGTCATAAGGTGGACTAGGGCCATGCCATTGATTGGGAATGTGGGGGGACCAGGGCAATGTGTTGAATACAAATTGGGGTTGAATAAGTCTCTAGCCCTGTCGTTTCCCAATCCTCCTGACTACCGCCCGTCCCCAAACATTTACTTTTCGGCCCTCTATAGGCAGTATGTAGGTTACATTCAGCCCTCTGCCAAAATCAGTTGTGCACCCCTGATCTACCTAGTGCCTCACGCCAGGCTGCGCATGCGTCCATTGCAAGAGTAGCTAGCAAAACAAAGGTCGCAGGCATGTGGTTTGTGGTACGATCTAGTGGTGGTTTCGTAACCTCTGGTTCAATCGCTACAGCGGTGGAACAGAAACAATCAGCTAAAGGGAAAACCTTTCGACACACCAGTGATAGAAACCGCTTTCACAACAGACACGTCCAGGACTGGGTGGGACGCTTACTTCCTTCACCACACTGCAGGTGGAGACAGGATCTAACCAGGAAGCACATCAACCTTCTGGAACTACCAGCCGTTCTTAAAGCACTTCAAGCCTCGGCTAGCGCACAAAACAGTCGAAGTCCTCAGACAGTACCACAGCCATGTTTTCTATAAACAAACTTGGGGGGGAACACACTTTCCAGGGCTTTCCAAACTAGCCCAGAACATCTTGCGATGGGCACTACATCACATGATTCTAGTGGAACTCGATTCTCTGGCAGACATGCACGAGTACAATGCTACCCTCGGAGCAAAGAATGGCAACTAAACATAGCTGTGCTAGATAACGTCTTTTGAAACTGGGGGTTCCTAGAAATAGACCTCTTAGCAACACGGGGAGACTCACAATGCCAAGATTACACATCCAGGTTTCCACAGAAAGGATCCAAGGGAAATGCACTTCTGATGACCTGGTCAGGGAAATTTGCATACGCCCCCCCTCCATCCCCCCACTCCCAACCCCTCTTCCCCACAAAATTGTCCACAAGTAACGCTAATCCTAATGGCTCCAGTGTGGGCACGACAGACCTGGTTTCCCCCACCTTCAAATGATGTCCTTGTGCCCTCCCATGAAACTACCTTGTCCGGACAACCTGTTAACTGAGGATCTGTGAATAACGCTGCACCTGTGCTCTCAGAAGCTGAACTTAGCATCTTGACTCCTAAGGTCATAGAATTTGGTTACATAGACCAAAGGTGCGTGGAAATACTCAGGCATGCAAGCCTAACACCAAGGCACTGCTATTTTAACAAATGGAAACGTTTTGTGTTATGGAGCAGAACACTGCCTCTTACCGCAACCGACAGTTCATTGTCTAATATAGTCAACTACCTTCTCTATTTACTTGACTCAGGATTAGTCTTTAACGCGTTCAAAGTACACCTGGCAGCTTACACTGTCTGAGTAAAGTTTTGTGGTGCAAGGTGCTTGTGGTTAAGGCTTTCATAGAGACTGTCAAAAAATTGTACCCTGAGATTTCGAATAGTACTTACGGCTGGGACTTCAGTATCATACTAGAGAGGCTCATGGTGTGACCCCTCGAGCCTATGCACAAGGCCAGCCTTAAATACCGGACATACAAGACTGCCTTCCTTATAGCCGTTACCTCAATCGGAAGGGTGATTGTACTACAAGCTCTCAGTACAAGACCCCTTTGCAGTTATACACAGACAAGGTGGTGCTATGCACCCATCCTCGATTCACACTTAAGTTCATATCCAAATTCCATGTAAATCAAACAATAGAACTCACTGCGTTTTTCTAAAATCCCACAAACGCAGCAGAAAAAAACCTTCATACACTTGATGTACATAGAGCGGTCATGTTCAACCTTCAAAAAACTAGACCTATCAGAAAAACACTTTTTAAAAAAAAGTCTTTATTTTTTTGTCTAGCCGCTGGGAGAGAAGGGAACCCCATCTCTAAAGCAGCAATTTCTGAATGGATTGTCAACTGCAGCCAACTTTATTTCCTGCTAAGAGAACGCTTACATTTAAGCATAGAGCACGCTCCACTCGAGGCACAGGAGCAACTCTAGCCTTTATAGCAAATGTACTCCTAGATGCCATTTGCAAAGCTGCCACTTGGATTTCAGTGCACATTCACCCAACAGGTGGGACAAGCAGTGCTGAAACATCTCTTTGCAGCGCTACTTTTTAACAACCCACCTCCTTCTAAAAGTACTGCTTGCTAATCGTTGCAAAACATGTGATTTTAAGCAGATTAACAAGCCTTAGAAGGGATACATTGCTCACCATAATCCTATTTCTGATGCTTGTATCTGCTTGGATCCACATGCACCCACCCTTCCTTCCCCTCTTGCAGTAGAAGGTGCCTGAGAAAAAAAGCATTGATCTTTTGCACCTCATGGCCTCTACCTACAGTCCATGCTTACAGCTTACACTTCTTGCGGGACCTTGACGCGAGAGGGATCATGAGTACAGGATATGTCACAATAGGGATAGCATTTCAGTCACACCATGTCGACGTCCCCTTTCAAACTTTGAAAACTTCATGTGCAAGAGTCTGCAACTTTCACTAGATGTCGCCCTATGCAAAGAATGTGATTCCAAGCAGATAAAAGCATCAAAAACGATTACGGTGAGTAATGTATCCCATCTATATTTCTGAGGTTTGTGGCTCTGCTTAGAATCGCATGCTGTGCATAGGCTGAAATCTAGTGGTAGGTGCGGAATGTTGATGTTCGAAAAGGGACTTCGACTTGGCGTGCCTGTAATACTATTTCTAGTGGGACATCTATTGTACCCCTGACCCTTCACTCTTTGAGGTCCCGCCGATTGTGTTTTTTCCGCCATAGGGGTCGGTCGCTTCATGCAGAGTTTGTAGCTTTGCCACAAGAATTTTTTCCCTTTGAAAAATAATGATCTTCTTGCGTCTTTCGACGGGCGCCCTTTGCTTGTTTCAATGAACGATTCAATTACCATCTGAAGAACTCTAATTTTGACATCTTGGTTGCTGGTTATGACCTTCACCAGGCTCCAGCCTTTACAGTAGGGAGTGGGGTTTTTGACATTCTGATAACCTCTTAGACAATGCCTCTTCTCATTTTCTTTTCTGCTTGTATTTATCTGGCTGCTGCTAGATTTACCTTTAAAAATGGAAAGGACGCCCTTTAAATTCTCTCCTTCCTGTAATAAAAAATTCCCCTAGAAAGACACTCGTTGAAATAGCTTTCATGTCCTGACACTCAAGGAGAGGCGCACCAAGCGGTGGGCAGCCTATGCCATGCAGGCTGAATCCCATTCACCCCTCGGCACTGCTGCCTTGGACGAGGTAGACCTAAGCAGCTCCATTTTGGATGCCAAAGACATCCAAGGTGAGTCGGTAGACTCCCGCGTGTCCACCACCAGGCAAGCCAAATCTGCTACATGAAAATCTTTGGCGACGGACACACAGGTGCTTACACATAAGCCCACAACCCCAAGCCAACCTTCAGGAGCGTTGACAAAGGCTTATACGGCAGCTAGTTTTGTCTAAATGTTCAAATCTGCCAAACCATAGCGAAATGGGCTTCGAATGCTTCCACACTCGTGCCCAGTGCAGGGCTCCAAGACAAAGGAAACGCACATTTCTGCGCTTAAACTCTCAGCGCATGCCATTTTCTGTAATATCGAAACAGCCGTCAAAATGCCATTCTGTCAAAATACGGTAGGGTGGTGGTGGGGGGGGGGGATGAGTGCAACACCCAAACACCCGTAACTTGCTTGGGTTACACTAAGGCAATGGATCACTGTCCGGAAATCTGTAAACCCAGAGGAAATTGTTTCCCCTCCCATATACCCTTGGTCAGATATATGGACTAAATAACCATGGACAAAATGTCAGTTTGTACAATAGGATCTGTTTCCATGAATGTGACAGACACTACTTTTGGAAGAGGGTGAACCACTTCCAAAATCCCCTAGACTTCCCTACACACTCATTGATGTTACTGGCCAGACATCCAATATATTTTATGATGACTGGGATGATCTTTATTGTTGCCAGGACCAGGGGGCGCGTGCCAAGATCAGTGTACGTTGCAGGGATACCGATCGGTTACGTGGCCAGCTCTTCGGACTCATGATGATGCCAGGCATCTTTGCACACCTTGAATTTAGAAGTGTGCCTAATATCCTCTCTTTGTAAAGTTGATTTTAGAAGTGGCCTACTAGCGTACATTGGTCGAATTTAGAAGTCTGCCTAATAGCGTGTCTTGCTTGGAATTTAGGAGTGTGCCTAATAGCCTGCCCTGGTTGAATTTAGAATTCTGCCTAATATCCTCTCTGTGCAAAGTTGAATTTAGAAGTCTGCCAAATAGCGTGCCTTGGAAATATTCCAACCCATCTGTCAGTTACAACCATGAGTGCGCCCAATCCACCAAGGTCTGCCAAAAAAGATCCCTGTACTAAAGCCCTGCCGCCCGTCCCATCCTCCCCAAATCATCCCACCCTCAACCACATCCCCTACCCACGCCCTGTCCAAACACCAAGCCAGAGGGGCACGATGGAGAGCAAACCACCCTAAGACCACTGCTCCTCTGAACCCTTCCACCGATCAGCCTACTATCATACCCGCTCCCCTCACTAGCCTCCCAGGCACTCCCTGCCCAGCGATCATGCACCCCCCGCTTTCCCCTCAACCCCCACCATCACCACCCCATCCACACTCCTTCCCCTCCCTAAAAACTGCACGCCTAGCACTAGCAAGAACAGAAGCATCATCCCCCTCCCCCTCCCCCTCTGACCTCCCTACCCTCTCGCGCACACACACCAATCGCAACAAAGACTCTAAAGAGGAAACGTACATGGTCCCCCTCAATCTCTCAGCACTCATTGCCTCTCCTATCTCGACCCACTTCCTCAGCCCCCCCAATCAACACCCCCCACACCTCACCCTGCCTGAAACCCCTCTCCCTCGATTTCTCCCCGACCACAACTGACACTCTTACCCATCCACACCCCACATTCAAATCCCCCGTGCCTAACCCAACCATCCCAACACACACATCCATCTGAAACCCACTAATTTTTCTGCTCGTCCACTCTTCCCATCGACCACCCCACCCCTCTCGCTCACCAGCTTCCACGCTCTCCCACCCTACCCCCGTCTCTGCAGCTTCGACATCAACCTCATCTACCAATGTGAATTGCATCCTATTTAATGCCCGATCTGTAGCCAAAAACAGACACAGCATCTTTGAAAACCTCGCCTCTGACAAACCAGACCTGGTCTTCATCACTGAAACCTGGTTCTCTGATGACTTTGCCCCTATCGCCAATGAAGCCTTCCTCCCTGACTACTCCCTCATTCCACTGAACCGTCCCTCTAGAGGAGGAGAAATAGCATTCGCCTTCAGGTCTCGCCTCAATCATCGACAACCAACCTTCCATTCTGTCATGTGAATCGCTCCTCGTTAAACTATCCCTTTCCCCTTCATTCTCCCACAGCTTCCTAATAATCTACAGACCCCCTGGCTACGATAGACAATTCTCAAACAACCTCTGCGACTCTATTGCCACCCTCCAACTAAACCCTCCCAACCTCACCCTTCTAGGAGATTTCAGCATCTGGATCGACATTCCCACCAACCCTATTTATTTTAAAATTTGTTTATTGGCATTTATCAATGTTATTGCAGTAACTTGACATAGAAATATACACTATTAAAGGATGGTGTGGATTCCGTGAGAGAACATTAACATTAACAAATTAACAGTTCAACAGTTCAACAGTAACTGTCTCCAAGTGTTCCGTTCGTTACGGTGGCCTAGGTTGCCAGTTCCGAGGGGATCAGGTCAGCCGGTGTTAGGGGGGGAGGGGGGGTTGGAGCTTGTAGGATCCTAGTAAGGTGAAGGTCGGCTGCTCTTGGGGTTCAATGACATTGATCGTAGGGCCATGTGCCATGGGCTCATTTCCTTCATGGGGGCTTGTCGTCCGAGGGATGAGACGGGGATCCTATAAGTTCTTTCCAGGCCGCTAGGGTCATGCTCGAGGCATCCGTCGACCTAGCTACGCTGTCTTCCCATGCCCTTGTTTCGGCCTGTATCCAGCGTTCCAATTCCCTGTGCCATAATTTTTGTTGGGGTCCTGCAGGTTTTTTCCAGGACATTGCGATGGTTCTTTTAGCCAGTATGCACACCATATCCATTAATTTGACTAGGTGCTTAAGTTTGGCTGGCCTGGGGTACGTTCCTAGTAGGCATTCATCTGGAGTCCATTTGTACACAGCAGGCCCAGCTTTCTCGCATGTCTGCTGTACAGCAGTCCATAGGGCTTGTGCTTTGGTACACGGCCAAAACAGATGGATCAGGTCCGCATTGTTCGCCCCGCACCAGGTGCAGTGAGATTGTGGTGATTTGGTGAGCTTCGCCAGCCTGGATGGGGTTAAGTATGTTCGATGTAGGAGGTTCAGTTGAATTTGTCTAAATCTGTGATTCCTGGAGACTGTTTTAGGATGCGCTAGGGCCCTCTCCCACTCTCCACTCGTTATCTCCCGGCCCAAGTCCACTTCCCATCTGCTTTTCAGACCGGCACTGCGCGGGTTAGGGATGTCACTCAGTTGGGCGTAAATCTGGGATACCGGCTTCCCCCCCCTCGCCCAGGTTATACAATAATGTAATTAGGGGGTTTGATTCTGGTTCCTCTGGCCATGTTGCCCACTTATTTCGTGCTGTAGTTCGTATCCTAAGATACCAAAGAAACTGGCCTGTGGGCACTCCAGCCTCTTCGCGTAGTCTTTCAAATTCTTTAAAGGTACCGTCGGCGTATAGGTCCCCCCATGTGTATATCCCTTTCCTTTCCCAGTATCTGAGGTGTTGTAGGTCCGAGTCGGATCTGCATAGGTCCGAAATTAACGGTATGTCCGGAGAGTACTGGTGTCGTATGTGGGCGAGTGTCTCTGCTCTGCGCCAAACTTTACGTCCTAGAGCTGCTATAAGGGGGGCATTTTGCATCAGGTGGCCGGGGGCCCAGATAAGTTCCCTCAAATGGATTGGGGAGATCAAGGACTGGAGCAGAGGAGTTTCAGATGTGACGTCGTCAGCCAACCACTTGGACACGAAGGTAAGTTGTGCTGCCAAATAATATTTTTCAAAGTTTGGGAGTTGGATCCCCCCCTGGCTGTACGGGAGGACTAAGGTGGTGAGCGCTATCTTGCGCCTTCCTTTCCCCCATAGGAAATCTCGAAGTATCCCTTCTAGGAGGCGAAAGAAGGAAGCGTTGATATAGTAGTGAATGTTTTGAAACTTGTACAGAAATCTGGGAAGGACGATCATTTTAATTATTGAGGCTCTACCCATCATGGACAGGGGGAGTTTTGCCCAAAAGTTCATGGATTTTCTCAAGGCAGGGATTGCTGCTTTCGTGTTGCGTTCGTGCGTCAATGCCGGGGAGTGCGTTACATGTATACCCAGGTATTTGAAAGTGGTGATCTCCCATTGTACCCCTAGGGAAGGGAGTTCCGGTGTGTTCTTGTTCCTGAGGCCCGCCAGAGGAAAGAGGCAGGACTTTGCCTTGTTAAATTGTATACCTGAGTATTTTGCAAAATTGTCTAAGACGTCCAGCATTGTTCCCACCAACCCTATGACACACTCTCTGGTTGACGGCCTAGACGCAATTAACCTCCAACACCACATAAACTGCCCGACTCACTATAAAGGACACACTCTTGATGCCATCTTCAGCTCCCACAACCAGATACATCCAAACCCCCACACCCCTATCATCTGGTCCAATCACTTCGTTTCTTTCGCCATTCTCTCACCCAATCCACTTCCCTGTACCTCAGAATCTAAGCAAATGCTGGAAGAATCTAATAATCCTTCCCGACCTAGCCGACACACACCGCGAGTCTCATCTGCAAGCCTAACCTACTCAATATTCAACTAACCCCTGACACCTTTGACTCATGGCTCAACACCTCACTAATGCAGCTCTCACCCTCTTGCGAACCATCAGCCCGCCGTGGCCTTTTCCCCAGATGGTTCACTCCTGAATTGAAGACCAGTAAACAACTATATAAATACCTTGAACGCAAATGGCGGAAAGACAAAACTCCCCTGAGCAGATCAACCTTGGCACAGCAACTTCATTAGTACAAGGCCGAAATCCTGAAAGCAAAAAAAGCCCATTACAACTCCTGAATCCTAAACTGTAAAAACCCCAGCAAAGAACTTCACAAAATCATCGCCAAATTCACCAAACCATTGTGCACAACCACCGTCCCGACTGGGTGATACCTTTCCAGGTTCCTCTCCGGCCGGGAGGGGCGTTGATCGCTCTGTCACCGGGGTTCGCTCTGAGGTGCCAGTTGGGCCTAATAATTTTACCGGAGTTTTCTCTGAGGGTCTCCATAAGGGGCCTGTGGATACCGGAGCACGCTCCGAGGCCCCTCCTGTGGGGGCTGTTTGTAGACCCAGTTGTACTGAATCGTGGGATACCAGAGCTCGCTCTGAGGCCTGTGTCGGTTTCCCTCAAAAATAAGATCGGGGTGCGCCCCGAGGCCTTGGTGGGGCTTGCTGTTACCGAACATATTTTCGAGGCCCGCGTGGATAAGGCTGTCTTTTCAGAGGCTAAAGTTACCAACATTTCTGAGAGGCTTGGCAAGGCCTTACCGGTGAAGGCTGTTTCTCACCGTTCCCGCTCTTGCAGCGACACCAGATCTGTTGAGGGGGCAAAGAAGGAAAGCTCTTCTTTTACCAGCAAGACTGAGGTCCTTCCTGGGAATGCTGATTTGGCGGTTGGAATGTCGCAAACATTCCAGGCCTCACAGTACCGGCTCTGCCGAGGTTCCTTATATTAAGGCTGAAGTTAAGACCCCGGATCCATCGACAGGGACCCATGCCTCACTTCCTCACGTGCCGCAGTTCCCCTCAGATGATGACAAAATGGTGCCCGTTCCCGCCACGACCGCGGCGGCCATTTTGGGTGCTATCCCTACAACTACGCCATCGGCCTTAGGTGTAGGGCTTGGTTCCTTGGGTGAACATGGAGTCCCTTGTGCGCATCCTTATCGGCCAGTTTACGATTGGATCGCTCGGATGCCTCTTCCGCACAATGTTTCGTTACCTGCAGGGTCGGCACGGTTGGTTGCTTTATGTGGATACATCGGTGGAGGGGTCAGTGTTGCACCCGTCCCCGTAACGTCCCTGGATTTGTCCACCTCATGAGAGGCCGCCTCAGGTTCCGAAGCAGTCTCCGGAGGACGACTTTTTCAGTAAATTTCAAACGCTTTGAAATACTCCCTCATGGGGTCGATACGTAAAAGGGCTTTTTAGTGAGATATGTCCCGTTCCTCCGGTGGATCTGCCGGCGCCTCCCTTGCCTACGGTTCCTTCCCCAACTCTTCCGCCTTTGCCTCCATTGTCCCCTGTGGAGAAGGCAGCGCCTGACACAGCTCACCAGGATCCTGACCTGTCGGATGACGCGCAAGGCGATCAGGACAACAAGGACCTTCCCCGCTCTGTCAGAGCTTTTCATGACCGGGTACTGGACATGATGAGCTTCTTAGATGTTCCAGTGCCCGAGGCACCCGCTCCGCAGGAGGGCGTGCTTTCTGGGGCGTTCACCCTGTCTCCCTTGGAGCGTACCGGAAGAGGTGGCCCTGTTGTCTTGTCTGCCCCCTTCCTCCACAGTAGTGGCTGCGGCCACTTTGCAGTCCAGGCCTGCAGCATCCTCTTCCACGACGGCTACTCAGGTTCTGGGAAAGGACGAGCTCCTTGACTCCCTCTGGAGGAAAATCTTCACCAACTCGGCCTTGCAGCTCAGGCAGGCCAACGCCGAATTGGTATTAGCGGGAGCTAATATGCGGATGTGGAAATGTCTGTCAGAGTTTGAGGAGTTTATTACGGTCGATAAGCTGGAAGACTTTAAAGGAGGCCTATCCGATGCCAGGGCCTTGGCCCAGGATCTCCTGGAGGCTGCGGCTCATCACATAGACACCTCAGCTCGGGCCTTATGCTGGGGGCTGATACCTCACGGCAGGCGAGGTTGCATGCAACCAAATTCTCAAAAGAAGTGCAGGACAAGGTGTTGGACCTTCCGTTCGATGGGAAGGAGTTTTTTCATTCTACAACAGATGTAGAGCTCACCAAGACGAAGGATAGCACTCAGACAGCTAAGTCCTTGTCTTTCCTGGTTAAGAGTCCTTTCAAAACCCAGAGACCGTTGTCGCAAAGTCGACCTTCCCGTGGCTTTAGGGGCTTACTCGACGGAAAATCTCTCAGAGTGGATACCCCTGTGGGGATAAACCTACTAAATGAGGGTTTTCTGTGCTCGCACGAGACCCCGGTGGGAGGACACATTGCGTCTCATTGGGAGGTGTGGCAGACATCACAGAAAACAGATGGGTCTTGTCAGTCGCTCGGACGGGGTTCCGCTTACCTCAACCCTTCTTTTCAGCTGTCGGGCTCGCCCTCCCTCAAAGCCGAGCTTCAGAAACTTCTGGACCTCAGAGCTGTGGAACCAGTTCCCCTTAGGGAGCGAGGGGAGGGCTTCTACTCCTGGCTGTTTACGGTGCCCAAACTCAACCAGGCTGGCCTGCGCACCATCCTAGACCTTTCCCAGTTCAATCTTTTCCTACCCCAAGAGAAATTCAAGATGATTACGCCCAGCCAGATACGCTCCTCCTTACAGATGGGCGATTGGCTCAGTGTGGTGGATCTTCAGGATGCGTACATGCATATCCTGATTTGGAATCCACACAGGAGATCTCTGCTTCTGCTTCTCTTTGGGAGAGGAGCACTTCCAGTTTCAAGTGCTTCCTTTTGGCGCCGCGTGTCTTCACAAAGATGTCAGTGATTGCGGCCCATCTTCATCTCCAGGGTATCCATGTGTATCCATATTTGGACGACAGGCTCTTATGCAGCCCTTGTCCGTTGGCAGCAGCGGGCAATCTCCAGTTTCTCCTTCAGCTGCTGTTCCATCTTGAGCTGTCGGTGAACTGGCAGAAATCTTCCATGACGGTCTCGCAGGATCTGATTTTCCTGGGTTTTCGCTGGAACACGATCGACTGCAAAGTGTACCTGACCGGGGACAGAATGGCAGATCTGTTAGCCACGTGTCAGATGTTTGCGCAGTCGGAGAGCATGTCGGCCTGGTGGTTCCAGAGGCTTCTAGGCCTCATGGCCTCGTGTGTGCTGGCTCTTCCTCGTCTCAAGATGAGACGGACCCAGATGGCTCTTCGGAGTTCCTGGCGTCAGGCTGTGGACCCGGATTCCAAGCTGATGATGATTCCGGATTCCATGAGAGTGGGCCTGGATTGGTGGTCATTTCTCAGCAACCTGTCGGTGGGTGCGGGGTTTCAGGACCAAGCTCCTATGGCAACAATCACGATGGACTCCTCCCTCCTGGGGTGGGGTGCGATGTTAGATCTTCTACAAGTCTCGGACCTCTGGTCGCCTCAGGACAAGCTCCTCCACATATTTAGAGCTTCTGGCGATCTTTCTAGTGCTCAGGGCGTTCAGATCGGTCATTGCCAACAAGGTGGTCCGCATACGCACGGACAATGTGGTGTCAATGTATTACATCAACAAGCAAGGGGGAACAAAGTCTCACCCCCTCGTGGACCTGTCATCCAGATTTGGGAGTGGGCCGTGCTTCATGGTGTCTGGCTGCTTGCAGTGCACATTCCGGGCCAGCTGAATGTCACAGCGGATGCCTTCAGCCGGTGGACAATGGTCAGCTACGAGTGAGAGTTGAAGGCGGAGGTCCTCTCATGGATTTGCTGTGCCATAAGCCTTTTGAACCCATGGCCTTGGTGGACCTCAAGTACCTATCATGGAAAGTGTCCTTTCTGGTCGCCGTTACCTCAGCAAGGCGGGTGAGTGAGCTCCAGGACTTGTCAGTGGAGCATCCCTTCTTGGTCTTTCACAAGGACAAGGTGGTCCTACGGACAAACCCTGCCTTTCTACCGAAGGTGGTAACTGAATTCCATCTGAATCAGTCGATCTCCCTGCCGGTCTTTTTTCCGAACCCTACCTCAAGACAGTGCAGAACCGTTTCTGCCTCTGATGTCAAAAGGGCCCTTAAATTCTACCTTGACAGGACTTCCGAGCTTAGGAGTTCTCAACTTTTTGTGACTTTCGGTAACCCTCAGGGTAAGCATGCGTCTAAGGCGACTATTTCTCGGTGGATCGCCGCCTGCATTATGGAGTCTTTCACTGTCCAAGGGCTGAAACCTCCTAAGGGTATTCATGCACACCTGGAGCGGGGAAAGGCAGCTGCAGTTGCTTTTCAGATGTATGTCCCCTGGGAGTCCATCGCTAGGGCAGCTACTTGGGCCTCACCATCCGCTTTTTGTAAGCATTGTCTTGACATGAGCTCAAGAGCTTATGCTCAGTTTGGTCAGGCTGCGCTGAAGAACCTTTTTCAATAAGGAGTATTTCCATCCACCCGTAGTTCCAGTTAGGAGTGCTTTGGAATCGCCCAAAAGTATGGAGGAAAGGGGACGGGACGTAGGAGTAGAACCAGGTTACTCACCGTAGTGACCACCTTACTCCTAGTCCCTTTCCTCCATACGCCCGCCCGCCGTCCCCTCTAATAAGGTTCCTCTGTTATTGCTGCTAGGTCTCTGACCTGGCGATAGAAAAGGACTGATGGGCGGAGCCAAGGTGGGTGGGGTTACGGCCGCATGCCGGGCCCCGTGCAGAAAGAGGAAGGACACATTTTTTAAAAAGAATTTTGTGATGCTTTTTACAAAGTGCTCCGTTCCCGTCCCACATGATGGAGAGATGTCCCATAAGTATGGAGGAAAGGGGACTATGGACTAGGAGTAAGGTGGTCACTACGGTGAGTAACCTGGTTATTATTCCTCCCAAGCACGACCAGTGGACACGGGAGTTCCGCAGGGAGCATGCCCATCAGCCCTCCTGTTCAACCTCTACATGGCCGCCCTCCCACGAATAATTCGCTCACACAACATCATGTGCTACAACTATGTGATGACGCTCAACTGATCCTAAAACTCCAGAACTCAAATCCCAACTGCCGACCCGACCTCAATTCCTGCCTCCTCAACATAAAGCTCTGGATGACCACAAACCACCTCTTGCTAAACCCCTCCGAAATCATGCTATGTGGCAACACTGAACTTCTTCCACACCCACTACCCTGGCCATCTGCCATGGGCAACTCGCGACTCCCTCTAATTCAGTAAAAAACCTTGTCTGCATCCTAGACTCTGACCTAACACTCTCGCGCCAAGTCAACGTCTCAAAGTCCTGCCACTACCACCTTAAAACTCTTAGGCGCATTTTTCCATACCTCTCCTTTCCCAACAGATTCTCCGCGGTCCAATCAATTGTTATATCAAGACTGGACTACGCTAACCCCCTCTTCCTCGAAGTCCACGCATACCAACTGACTAAACTACAAAGAGCACAAAACGCTGCAGCAAACTGCTACTAGCGCTTGGCCAGAGAGACCACATCTCCCCGGCCCTCAAAACTCTGCACTGGCTTCCGGTTGCCCGAAGGGTGACCTTCAAAACCTTATGCATTTCTCACCGAGCACTGCATAAAACCGGACCTCAATATCTGCAAGACAAACTAAAACCTTACCACCCTGCACATACTCTAAGATCAAGCTCAGCCAGCCTCCTAGTGATACCTAAAACAAACTCGGTCAGGTTAGGCGGATCATCTCTCAGCCTTGGCCCCCACCCTGTGGAACGCACTCCCACCCCACATCCGACTCACTGAAGACCTCATGTGTTTCCGCAAATTACTGAAAACCAGGCTCTTCCCCTAAAAACCGACCCAAACTCAATCTGGAAAACAGCATCTCAATGACTTTGCCAAATGCTAGATCATAAATAGCAATGCAGCATCATGAACTGAGCAAGAAATCGAAAATAACATGTATTAGTTAGCTAAAAAGGACAAAGAAATCAGATTAAGTAAAAAGGATTAATCCTACGAAGTAGATAAAAAGAATAAGCTGTACGAGAGCAATAAAGTGGTTGAAATTAATGAAATGGACAAAACAAATGTAATGAACAAGAGGATCAATATAGACGTGAGGAATAAAGCGGATAACAATTCAACTAACCCAAACTACTAGATCTTAAATAGCAATAAAACATCAAGATCCAAGCGAGAAATCGAAAATGATTAACCTCTAAGGTAAACTAAAAAAGGAGAAACCGAATAGAATGAGTAAAGTAGATCAAAGCAGTGAAGTGGATAAAAAGAATGAATAGTACGAAAGCAGTAAAATGGTAAAAATTAAATGGATGAAAATAACAATCGACTAAAGGAATAAAGTGAAGACGATAGAAAGATGAATACAGAAGACGGATGAGTGCACAGACCGATGGCATGGAATATGAGTGCATGGTATAAATGGAAAATACAGAATGGACGATTCAAGGACATGAGACTGGCGTAGTACATGGGGAGATGGAGAGCACAGAATAGAGTGCGTGCGACAAACGATAATGTAAGAAGAATAAACGTAGTGAGTGGAGCGGATGAAGTCTGTGGCATGGATGAAGCGCGCAGAGCGGATGTAGGGTGCGTAGAGCGGATGTAGGGTATAAGTGGATAATAGAGTAGAGTGGGTGTAGGATGTTGAGCAGATGCTAGGTGCGGTGGTGTTGCGCCGATGTAGGATGTTGAGGGGATGTAGGGTATGGTGTAGAGTGCGGAGCGGGTAGTGGGTGTCAAGTGCAGAGCAAATGGGTGATGTGGGTAGATGGTACGGGTGAAGTGGTTGGAGGAAACGGGTGTAGTAAAGGTGGGAACGGAGGATGGATCGGGAAGAACGGGTGATGTATATGGGCGTGACGGAATAAAGTATGGGGAAGGAACAGGAAGTATTTGAACAAATGGGTCGAATTTATTGAATAGCACGATTGAAGTATGTGGAAGGAACTGGTGAAATCGATGGATCAAATGAAAATGTGGCTGGAGCGGGGGAAGGTTGCAACGGACGAACTGGGTGGAACGGACAGAGTGTAGTATCTTCATGGAAAATGAAGCATGTGGATGGAATGGGTAAAGTATGTGGATGGAACAGTCTGAGTACATGGAATGGATGGTGTACCTGGATCTATTGGAATGGGTGCGATCTCAACCACCTAAGGTAAACCACCATATCACACCCCACGCTTACTCTTCTTTACACCACCACTCAAATAGAACACAGCGTAACTATGACACCATTCGGTAT
The DNA here is from genome assembly GCF_040938575.1 of Ambystoma mexicanum. NCBI lineage: Eukaryota > Metazoa > Chordata > Amphibia > Caudata > Ambystomatidae > Ambystoma > Ambystoma mexicanum. The sequence goes on from NC_090929.1 coordinate 63,714,551, forward strand.
AACTGTTCTCATACCATCACTTGTCCCATACCGCCCATCACCCTAACTAAACACTGTTGGTTACACACCCTCCAGCTTAGGCGTTCTTCTCAGGCCTAACGCAGCCAGAATCGGTCTGGATAGCAACCGGCCAGAACTAACACATACGCTTGATCCCTCAACCACCAAACCTACTGCTATGAAGCAGCTATCACTTGAATGCCACACCAGCTGCACACATATACGGTGCTCACATGCACCTTTTGACTCTCTACTGACTTGAACTTTGGTTCCCGAGGCCGTTCAACCTACCAGCGCCATGAGACTTTACCAATGATGCATAAGGCGCTATATAAATGCAAAGTAACATAACATACCACAGATCAGCCCGGCGACTCTCCTATAGATGACCAGCTTCTTTTGAACAGCCTCCTTTAAAAATGCAGCTGAACACTTTCAGATTCGGGAGTCAATTGCAGACATTGATTTTGTGGAAGATATCTTAAAGGAAAAGAAAGCTGTTAGCCAATCTATTTCCTTGTTAAATTGTCAAGAGCATTATTGCATATTCCCTGCTTACACCATCCTTTACATGGGTGTGTTTAACCCTCGAGTAGAGATGATGTTAAAACCTGCGCCTTCTGTAACTCTTTACTTTTAGGGCCAGATTACAACTACTAGAAATCGTGCTGTTTCTTTTTCTCCAATGCAGAAGCGACTTGTAGCATTCTTCACGAAGTAGGGTAAGAATGTGACACTCTGAATACTCAATGTGGAATGCAGTGGAAAGATGCAAGAGTGAAAGGCAGTTAAGAGGAGACCAAGAAAGGAGCCCGTGGGGTGTACAAGCCTTAATCACTTGCCTGTCTCCTGGATCTTTTCACACCTCCAGATAAATAATTCAAAAAGCTTTACACTTTAGAAAAGAGTAACTGCTTCTGCCGCTTACTAAACAAACATTGCTAACACCACTCCTTTGGCAACTTATAATTCTGTTCAATTGGGTGGGGGAGGGTTACTTTAGAACAATTTAGATGATGTTCCTGAGCTATGTCTCAATTACAAAAATGGGTCAGACGGTAGGCAGGTTACACATAATCTTACAGAATATTCTTGATTCACTGGAAACTGTGGGCAGTATGTTTGCAGAGGGTACTTTTATCAAAAAGTCATTAATGGCTCCGCAATTCTGCATTTAAACCAGAAACTTAAGCCACTCTTAAGCCAGTTGAAAAATCAGTCTCATTTGGGAAGGCTGTGGTTGATGCATTGGAAACTTCTAAGAAACAAATGTGATGCATTAAATACCTGAAGTCAGAACGCCAATAAGCCATATGTTCTCTGTCCCTGCCAATACATTACTTCCCTGCCAGGAACCCCGCCCATGCATTTGCAGTAGGTCTAATTGCATCCTTCACCCACTGTGAAGGCATCATGAAGGACACAGACAAAATTCAAACAATAATTTTTATTATCTTAAATGTCAGGATAGAAAAGGGACTAACTTGCTTTTTGCTAAGGTGGGATTTCCCTACCCAAATAAAACTGAGTCAAAGAGTTTAACCTAGGAATCTGTGTTCAAAATCTAGGTTTCCCCTCATAACTATAACAATACAGTGTGTAGGGATGTCGGCAATAAACAGAAAACGGTGTTGAGCACAAAAGTTCTGAGCTTCTCACAGCTTCCTTTCAACTCCCTTCCCCAAGTATAAAAAAAGTCTCTTCAGTTCTCAGGGTTTCCTCCCCCGAAGTTAGGACTTGGGATCCCCTAGTCCAAGTTCCACAAAATGCTTTTGAAATGAAAGGCTTCTGATCAGGACTCGGGGGTTCCATAAGAAACAGTCTTTATCTTCTACAGTTTGGTTAATGTTTTCAAATGACCAGTTCAAATTATTTTGTGGTTTTCCAATTGGTTGAAATTGTCTGTATCCGGCTGCAGTGTCTGCTCTTGTGGCCTTTTGGTTTCAAAGCTTTGGTTCTTTTTAACAACAAACTCTTAATTCAATTTTGATGTTCCCCTTGTATAACTGCTCATTTTGCTTTAATTGGATAGTTCGCTGTTCATAGACGTTCCAGAACTTGTGGCTTGCCACACATGACCACTGTTATACACTGAACAAGCATAAATGTTTGTTCCACTTCAGTGTTTGGAAACCTTTGAAAACAGGCTTTCTGCCACATGTGACCACTCCGATGCAATGTGTATGTATATATATATATATATATATATATATATATATATATATACACACACACACACACACACACACACACACACACACACACACACACACACACACACACACACACACACACACACACACACACACACACACACACACACACACACACACACACACACACACACACACACACACACACACACACACACACACACACACACACACACACACACACACACACACACACACACACACACACACACACACACACACACACACACACACACACACACACACACACACACACACACACACACACACACACACACACACACACACACACACACACACACACACACACACACACACACACACACACACACACACACACACACACACACCACCCCCCCCACCAGGATGGGTTGGGCTCCGTTCATGCAGGTGTGAATGATTATTCAGTCCTGCTTGACTCCCATTGAAGGGACATGCCTCACCTTCCCCGCTCGCTTTTGACTCTTCCTGGTACTAGTGGGGTAAAAGAGCATAGTCTTCATTGCTAACCATGTTCCGCACTTCCGCTCTCCCCTGCACTTTTTCCCAGTCCCCCTTCCCTTGCACTTGCGTGATCTGAATGACACCTGGCCTAGTAGGATTGTTGTCTGTCTCCCTCTGTCCCCCCTACCCCCGCCTCGTCACGCCTTGAAACACTTGTGTATAGGTGCGTTACAAATGCCATATCATACCCAAAAACGTAATCATGCGCCCTTTATTAGATCTGCGTCCTGCAAACAAGTATGTCATGCCTCAAAGAATCAGGATGATAAGATTCCAGGAGGTAATCCCTCTTCTGAAGCAGGGGGATTACATGGCAACATTGGGTATGAAAGATGCACACTTTCATATTTCAATGTTGCCAGCGTGCAGAAAATTGCTAAGTTTCAAAGTAGGAGTCACTATTGATTCAAGGTGCCTCCCTTTGCATAGCCTCATCGCCAAGGGTGTTCACCAAAGTTCTGGCAGACATGGCAGCCCTCCTGCACAGGCATTCCATTTCAGTGTACCCTCATCTGGACGTCTGGCTAATTACAGGAGACACACCTGAAGTGTGCCTATAAAAAAACACCCACGATACAATCCAATCAACCTACTGTTCCAACTGGGGTTATCACTTGAGGAAAAAATAGTCTACTTCCCAGCCAAGTAAAACTGTTTCTCGGCGCTCTAATTTGGACAGCAGATGTCTTGTCTTTTCCTCCGACAAGAGGGTCCAAAACATCCTTTTCTGAATTCCCCCCCAATATGTATAGCTGGTTGTCAGATAACCGTACAAAAGGTCATGCTCCTGCTTGGAATGATGGCTTCCTGCATTGATCTATTGTCGCAGACCCGTCTGCGCATGTCTGCGATGCAAGAGTGGCTCGCGAGACGGTGGTCTCAGGCAAGCAGTCAGTGGGACGATCTAGTGGTTCTCGCAGTCCCTCGTATCTGTGGTGGTGGACAAAGGAGAACCTTTTGAAAGGAAAACCTTTCTGCACCCCCGCAGTAGAAGCCACACACTAACCACGGACTCATCCCTATCAGGGTGTGGGGGGTTATTTTTGCAACACTGGAGAACGCACAATGCCCAGACTGCCTGCAGGCATCCCCATACAAAGTCAAAGGCCCTGTGGATTAAATGGTCAAGTAGATTTGCTTACGCCCCCACAAACCTCCCAGTGTAGTCTACAAGAAGCACAAAGAACAAGTCAAATGTTTCCTAATAGCACTCTTTGTGGCAGGTTTAAATGGCCAAACTATGAACTCAGGAGCCAAGCTGCTAAGTTCATTGTTTGACATGGATGCAGTGACCTCTATGGCCCAAACTCAGAGCTGGTCAGCCACTGGGCGGACAAGGGGCACTGCTGAAGGCTCTTCTTGGACATCGAGCTGAGGTCGAGAATGGATGCTCCCTTCACTCCAAGCGTCGCAGCTACTTCGCACTACTGCTATAACCTACAAGACGGGCTTCTTTCGGGGCAGTTGCAGGAGATGGTCGCCAAGCCTTCTTTCAACAGGTCTACGGTCTCCTTGCAGGTGTTGCATCTGGACAAGTTTCTTGGCTCATTCGGTTTCTTCCAGGAACACCGCAGAGTGGGTGCGGGGGTCCCCGTCTCATCCTAAAAGCCAGGTAAGAGCTGAAACTCCCACTAGCCAATGACTGAGCTGGCCCACACACACACACCAGCAGATGGCAAAACTCATGCATTACACTGACACGCCAGTTTGTGGATTTGGACCAGACCGTCCCAACCCACTTCCTGGCAGAAAACGCACATAGCCTTCGAGTAGCCTGGCAAAAGCCTCTGGTTTCCTGGGCACTGGAAGTTCATGTAATAATTTTACGGCCTCACATGCCCAGAACAACGGTAAAACACAAGATCGCCAATGGACAAGCGAAATACCTTGTGGCATGGCCATGTTTGACCACTAGCCACAGTTCGTAGCCAAACGGGGTAAGGCTAAACCGAAATGCACCAAAAAATAGCAAAAAGTAACTGCTGCCACCAGGTTGTCTCTTTAGCACAGCTAGAGTGACCAAAAATCCTCTGAGTGTTAGTCTAGTGCAAAACAAAGTGTACTGCATTGTAAGATGCATTGTACAATGATATAAAGCTACCACAAGTGATAACAAGTTACTGAAACTAGTAACAAGACTAAGGGAAACAATGTTTCCCAGTACTGACTGCCTGAAGGACATGACAATTTCTCCATGACAAATGAGCAGAAGTCAGTATAGTGAACCTGCAGGCTTCACTTCACTGCAATGCATCAAGAGTAGGTCAAAATCAAAAATAAAAGGAAAATGGTTGGGGGTCCATAGAAATGCAAGGAAAGGTGCTGTAAAGAGTGCTTTCCTAACACACCTTCCCATGTTCTATACCTGCTTTACCTCTTAGACTCGGGACTAGTCTTAAATTCACTGAAAGTTCATCAAGCTGCTGTTTCTGCATAAATCACCTCGCAAAGTTTTATGGTGGAAAGTCTGTGCCATTAAAGGCTTCATGGAAGGGGTCAAAAGATATTACATCCCCCAATTTCAAATCCAACTACCGGATGATCATCGAATGGTGCCCTTACTACATGTATGGATCCATCTTTTGAACCAATGCATAAAACCAGTCTTAAGTGCCTCGCATACAAGACTGCTTTTCTCGTAGCCATTACATCAATAAGGAAGGGTAGGCCACTGCGGGCTCTGGTTTCAAAACCCATTGGTCACCATTCACAAGGACAAAGTGGTTTTGCGCACACCCATCCACACTTCTCTCCTAAATTCATCTCAAAGTTCATACCAATCAGTCTATAGAACTTTCAGCTTTCTTCAAAATCGGTATGCAGTGATAAAATCGCAGCAAACATTTCGCCTATACAAAAAATCGCGGCAAAAATGCTGTGGTTTGAACCGGTAAAGGTGAATCATGTTATACAATTTAAGGGGAGCAGAGGTTGCGGGGGGTGTCCCCCCGCATCCTTTACATGGATTGTGGCAGCAAAACCACAGCATTTTTGCCACGATATTTTGTAACCACAGCAATTTTTGCTCCGATTTTTAACACATGGAAACTCCAAATCCTGCAAATAAATTAGATGTTAGGAGAGCTGTGATTTACTACCTCAATAAGACAAAACCGCTATGGAAAACATTCCAATTATTTTTTTCTATAGCCACTGGAAGAGCAGGGGATCCTGCCTTGAAGTCAGTTGTTTGAAAATGGATTGTGAAATACATCCAGATGTGTTCTCTTTCAAAGAAAAGTTTACCTTTCACACCTAGAGCACACTCCTAGAGACATAGGGGCTACTTTGGCTTTCATTGCAAATGTGCCTTTAGATGCCATTTGCAAGGCAGCTAGGAGTTCCATTCACATCTTTGCACAACATTACTGCTTAGATGCACGTTGTAAAGGTGATTCACACGTGGGGTCAGGCGGTGTTGAGACATCTCTTTGCTGCTGTACCTTCAAACAACCCACCCCCTTTCCTGGTACGGCTAGCTAGTCTATGCACAGCATGTGATTCCAAGCAGATCCACAAGCCTCAGAAGGCATACCTTACTTGGCGTAATCGTATTTCTGCTGTTTGCATCTGCTTAGGTTCACATGCGCCCACTCTTCCTCCGCTCTTGAAGTTTAAGGTACATGGACATTTTACAACTTTCTTTTCTTCCCCGTACATTTCTTCTCACGCGTACACTTCATGCTCCCTCATGTCGGAAAGAAAAGAGGGGGGGCCTCGACGCGTGAAGGATCATTGGTACAATACATGTGTCACTATGGATAGTATTGGACACACCCAGTGAACGTTCCTTTTCGAACAGAGAAAACAAGATGCAATACTCTGCATCTGACACTAGATATCGGCCTATGCATAGCATGTGAAACTAAGCAGATGCAAGCATCAGAAATAAGATTATGGTAACTAATGCATGTCGTACATGTGCCCTGAAGTAATGTCCGGCATGGGACGCTAATCTGTGCCTGGTGGAGCCGTGCGGCGGAAAATATTTACGGGGACATGTGGCGCTGGAGATAAACTATCAAAGATGAAGAATCTGTGGGAGGAAACATCAGTCAGCTGTAAATCAGTGATGACAGTTGTAGACCCAAGGGGTGGGATAAAAACCCTGTAGTGGAATGTTAAACGTACCACTACAGGTTTAGGGACTCCCAGTGGAGTGAACCGAGAGGAGCCCGTTCAGACGGGTGTGGGCACCATACAGAGTGACGGAGATTGAGCAGTGCTTGGCGTTGCAGTGGTGAAGTTAAGGGAGACTGCCACATTGTAGGAAACCCATGAATAGATTTCAGTGAGTAGGAATTTGGTGCGAGACCAGTGTTGCAAAAAGGCATCCACTTGACGGAGGTGGGAAGTCGTGGCAGAAGATGTGGGATGTTCTAGAGTATGGCTATCAAAATTAATTCCTTTGAGGGAAAGCCAGAGTGCGGTCAAGTCAACTGAGGACAAGAAAATTAAAACCTAAGTAATTCAAGTTTTCATAGTGGCTAGTATGTATGGATTTTGTGTACTTGTAGTAGGTTTATTCTGGTAGTAGAGGTAATTATTGAAGCTTTAGCTGCGACCCTTATAGTTCCTACGCCCCTCGCCAATCCAGTGTTCAATCCATAGAAGGCACATGCAGCGAGCGGTGTGTGTTGGTTTTGGGATTCTAGGGCAGCTGCTTGCTGCTAAATCACCACTGATGTGCTGGTCACCAAAGGTTTTTCTTTAAAGTAACCCCAGTGAAAGCACCCATTTCCCCTGCCTTGCCATATTTGGTACAGCTATTGGAATCTTGACGAATCTGTGGGAGGGATGCATATATGAGAACAAGATGCTTGCCAAAGGTAATTTACTTTGATGCAATCATTTAATTACAGATTGCTCCTCCATCTTCCCCAACCTCCTTCAGCAGCCTTGTGATTCTAGAACTAACTTCAACATTTGTGTTGGACCAGGCCTCCGGAACATAGGTACACAGCTGTGGGTGGGCATACGCCCGCAGAACTGGTGTCCGTTGTACCAATATCACTTTTATAAAGCCAGGCTGGAGTCTCTCTACTATCCCTTCTGGCTATATAAAGATGCATAGATGTGCACTGCCTTGTAAGCTGTTCCATAAGATGAGCAGGCCTGGGTGTAGGAACACCTGTTAATAAGGTCAATGAGTGCTATCTAGTTGGTGGCTTTGCTAGTGGAATGCTTTTGAAACTCATTTTTGGCAGTGGCCAGTATTAAAGAATAACTGACCACCTTACTACAGACTGCTGCTCCAGTGAGGCCTGGAAGTGGACCCCAAACAAGCCCACAGGCAGTCGGATCAAGTAACATATCCCTGCACCTTGTTCTCCTCTTCATGTTGTGGAGTTTTAGATCACAGCCCTAGTTTCTGGCAGTTCCAGGCCTGATCTAAGTAAAGCCTGCAGCAATCCACTCAACAGCAAAAAAATAGGATGAATTGAAGTCTGACCTGTAAGGTTATGAAATGTCGCGAAAAGGAAATCCATTTTAAGAGGCCCACATTGACCGTTACTTGGGGTGGTGAAATGGGGCAAGAAGGTACAGAATGGAGTTGCAGTGTTTGGTGCAAAAACATTTTCCACTTAGCCCTCAACTAAAGCCAAGCAGAACTCACTAGCCTTGATCCCTTTTGTCTGTTCACGCCTAAACGTCACCCAGCCCATAGAGGGGTGAAAAAGGCCCAAAGGAGCAAACCCCTTCCTTCCGTGAAACCACCTTTTTACACTGCAAATGCTATTGTTGGGACCAATCGAAGGTAAAAGAAGTTGGTTTAAAAACCCTCCAGTACCCGTGGTTTCATAATGAAGTATGCCTGTGGCTGGTCTGAGCAAGAGGCCTGAAAGTAATCCATAGACTGTGTTGTGTATCGCTGATAACTCTATGCCTCTTTGGGATCTAGCAATGGCCAGCAGATTCTGTTCTACCTATTACTCTTTACCCTCCACCCTGCTGGAAGAAGGGACTGGGAAGGTAAAGCAGCTTATTTCTGGTAATGTCTTCAGTTTAATATGTGTGTTTGTTTATTCGCATTTGTTGAGCGCACAGCAGCCCGTAGGCATTGTGGCGCTGGTTACAGACATTTTTTCTTCGTTACAGTTACGTTGACATTTGCAATTTTCTTTTCAGGGCCGGCAGGGTGGGGAGCGGCGGGAGTAGTGGGTTAGGTGAAAAGAATGGTTTTGAGCTTTTTCCTGAAAGCAACAAGGGAGTTTTGAGCTCTGATGTCCAAAGGTAGAGTTCCACAGCTTGGCGGCTATGTATGGGAAGTGTTGTGGAATTCTGACATGCCAAACCTTAACTAATAAAATAGCGTAGCCATGCACAAGTGTTACATTTTCCCCAAAACGTTTGTAGCATTTTTACCCACAATACTTACCGGTTGCAGTTAGTAGAGTTTATTAAATTATTTAAAATGACTTCCACCTTTCTATAGGAGTCTTTGCTGCTATCGAGTCTGTTCTTTAATTGCTGTGCTGTAAACATTTAAAGCCCATGGCAAACCATTATGGGAGTGTGAAATATTAATGATCAGTAGCTTTTCCTTAGTTAATTGTTCAATAATTTGCTTTCCTAGCTTGCTGCATTTTTATGTACACTGTGTGGGTAGATTGTTACCATTCAATTTGGTGGCTTTAACTGGGAAAGATTGAGGCTGAATTTGGTCCATGGACCATGATGTCTTTGTAGAGGTCAAAAGATGGATCTGTGTGCTGCTGTGCCTTTTATACCAGCATTCCGCGATGCTGGCTCCTTGTGCCTGGGTTGACCAAGCTGTCACAAGGAGGGCAAGATCCAGTTTTTTGCTTTGGCCAAATTGTCATGTTCAACTTCACCTCTCGGTTTATCCGCTTGTACAGATGGAAAGCAATTTCCCCACTCACTCATTGTGCGAAGTGCTACTTCCAACTCATGTCTGCATCCTTTTCGCAGTTTTGTATGTACAGGCTTCTGCTTGGTCGCTGTTATTGCTGTTTTGCCTACTTATAATGCCTTCTGTGGAAATGAACTGTGCCTTTTTTTTTTCCCCCCTTTAGGCAGATCATAAGAGGTGCAAAGAAAACTTTCCTACTCGATGACATTTCATCGCAATGTCCGATCGTTTGGGGCAAATAACAAAGGGAAAGGATGGGAAAAGCAAGTATTCGTCTCTCAACCTGTTCGACAAGTATAGAGGGAAATCAATAGAAGCTATCCGAACCTCAGGTAAGCCTTACCTGTAAAAAATGTGATTGTCTGGCATTTGCATTGCCGATCCAGACAGTTAGCTCAAGGTGCACACCCTTGCTCATCTTTTCCTTAGATCTGTATGGCCTCTGGCTCGGTATCCCTATAGCTTGCCCCTGCGGCCTGCTTGTGTGTGTGTGTGTGTGTATTGCCCCAATTATCGAACGCTGCATGTCTGTATTCAGTATTGTTGATTGCATGCATGTTTTCACAATTGTTATTAATGGGGAAACGGTATTAACACTCACTCTAAACACATCAATTTATATGTATTAAATGCCAGGGGGGCTGCTGGGCACAATTGAACGTGGTAAGAATTCATATTTTGTTGTGCTTTTTTTAATCTATTCCCTAGTCTTCAGTTTAGGTGGTTTTATCCTAATTGTGGACAGTCACCAATTCCATGATCCTTTGTCTCTAGTTATTCCTAGACATGGCTTACAGAGTCTTGGGAAAGTTGCAGCTGCCCGGCGCATGCCACCACCTGCAAACCTGCCAAGCTTGAAGTCTGAGAACAAAGGAAACAACCCTAATATTATTCTCGTGCCCAAGGACGGTACAGGATGGGCAAACAAACAGGAGCAGCAGCCAGACCAAAAGAGGTAGGTGCAGCAATGTTCTGTGGCTTGCCAGCATGTATGGTATGTTGCTTGATATTTGTATAGTACCTCCTGCCATATGTTATGACTTGGTAGCACTATAGGTTGCATGGCCCTTCGGCAGACCGTAGTTTGAACATGTGCAATTGTCAGGAGTTGGACACCTGTGCTTCTATTGGCACAGGTAAGTGAGTGCTAGATCTTGTCTTATTGCCTGTGTTTATTGTTCGGAGTTGGCGCTCTAGTCAGCTGGCAGTGTTGAATTTGTGACCAGCTAACTGTTAAATCACCAGGAGATTGTGGGGGATGGAGACAGCAAAGCTTCCTCCGGTTACCTAATGTTGAAAAGCAGTGAGGGTCTTCCCACCCCCAAGGCGATGGCGAATGAGAAATAAATGCTAGAGAGCACATGCAGGGAGTTGGAGGGGGGGTCCATGCTTAGAAGGGTGCACAATCGAGGTAGTGCACACATTAGAAACCTTATAGTGAATTCAAATGCAAATGCCATTTTGGATGACGGCTGCCATTTTGGAACATCGGGCCAAGTGCGGAGAACAGCATTGTATGCCTTACAATTGGATCCCTTGCATGAGCGTGAACATCACCTCCACCCCGGCCAGGTCTCAGTCCATGAAATCCTTCATTGTTCCACAAGCTACAGGCCCTCGCTTCCTGGGAGGAATGCGCCTTGCAAGGTCACGAGAAGGGAGCAGCCTGCCTCTTGGCAGTACCATCCCACAGAACAGATTGCAAGGCCCTCCTGCCCCAACAATCCCTGCACGAGAAATACAGCTTTATAACACTTTCATCCTGAGATCTCTGCATGCCACAGGACCACCCAAGCCCAGACCACCGACCATAAAAGGTTTACGCACCCTCTGCTTGATCAATGAGATCAGAAGGCAAGGCTATTGTGCCTTCACCAAATTTGTGCAGGGTGGCGTCCAAATTATAGCCCAAAACAAATGTGGAGAACGTTGGGAGTTGCTGATCTGCATGGGAATGAGTGAAACGCATGAGTTTGTGACCTCAGCTCTGCCCCAAGCTCATCCTTGTATCTTCCAGGTGTAGTATTGCCATGTTAAAGTAACATTGTTTGTGTTAGTGGATAATTGATTGCTGGGCCAACTTCGCTGTGCATGACTAGCTTACCAACCCCCACGTGGACGAAGATGGGCCAATGGCCTGATATCCCATATGGAGCAGGCGTACATGTTTGGGGACCGTCCAATTGGGGTTGTAGAATTGTTACCTAGAATTTATTTATGCATATCTAAACCGCCCAAAGGCAACTAGGCGCTGTTTCTTTCTTAAAGAAATGGTTCCAAGGTGTTAGACACCTAACTTCAAGGTTGCAAGATTACTCTTTTACACAGAGCATATAAACGAGCAAATATAAAGTTATATACATTTATATGCAAATTATGTACATGATTCATGTAGCTATTGAACAGATGACTAAGCAGCTATTGCAGGAGGTCGGTCTTGAAGAGAAGTTTTTAGGCCTTTTCTGAAGGACCAGAAGGAAGTGTCATTTCTAAGATGAATGGGGAGGGCATTCCATAGTTTAGGGGCTATTGTAGGGAAGCTTGCTCCTCCTGCTTTCTGTCTTTTGTAGTTGGGTGTGATGAGGTGTTTGGTGTCCTGGGATCAGGTAGGTCTGTTGGTATTGGCTTTGCGGATGAGATTTTAAGGTAAGCAGGTGCCTTATTGGTAATGCATTTATGCAGCATTAGTGATGCTGTTTGTGCTTATAAGGTGCTGCATGTGCGGACGAATCTCAGAACGTTCCGCGGCAGTATAGTTCTTTGTTGGCGCTTTATCCTTTGGTGAGCCAATACATACTTTTATCCTTGCAAGAGTGTCTTGGGCCTTTTTCCCTACTGAGTTGTATTTGTTCTGGTGTAAGCATGCTGGGGTGTGCCTTCATTTGGTGACCTGATGTGATCCCAGTGACCCCCGCACTGACTGGCTTCACGGGTGCTTTTCCAGAGGTGCCGCACTCCCCCCCCCCCCCCCCCCCCCCGCCACCACATACCCCCCCCATCTGCAGCGACCAGTCCCTAAAATACACAATTCCCTGGGGATCGCAGGAGCCGTCTTTGCGGAAGGTCCTGCCTGCTCTTTGAAGCAGGGCGTGGGTCTAAGGAGAGTACAGGCTGGTATTGGGCCTCTGTGACGGAGGAGTTCGGGGGAACATGCATATGTGAGTAAACCCTTGTAATTCATAACGAACAGGGGAATGATATATGGGTAACAGTGTGATGTGAGTGAAAAACGAGGGTGTTGGTATGGTGTGGGGGTGATTTTCATTTTTTACATTTATTATTGGTATTTTAACAGAAAGGGAAAAACAGGAGTGTAGGGAGCCTTCCTGAGTGAGAGGAGATGGTGGTACCACATTTTTGTGTAACCGAGAAAAAAGGAAACTAGTTGAAGCCCTGCATAATTAGTGGGCTTGGATATCGTAGTGGTTTAGCTTGTTTTAGTGTATTATGATTTATTGAAGTAGGTGGAAGTCCAGGAAGGGGTGGGTGTGTGTGGTGAACCTTGAGTGAATGCAGTGAAATAGTGTGTGTGTGAGAGAAAGGGTGGGGAGGGGAATTCATGTGGGCTGACTGGGTAGAGGAGGTGGGAATTATTTTTTGACTGGCATTTGCAGGGTGTGTGCAACACCAGATTGGGGGGTATAGGGACACTTTAAAAACACAAATCACAGCAAGGGGAAGACTCCTTTATAGTATATGTACATGGACAACATTGAAAGGGATCAAAAACGGGGACGACGGACAAAAGGTGGGGATGCCCTGCTCATGGCCAGAGCAGGGCAGCCACAATAATTCTGGAACATAGGACTACATTTCTAGCTGCTAAGTATAAGGGCAAGCAGCTACAGAAACAAAAGGAGATCTTAGATTTTTGGAAGACACCAGTGAGAGGGGGAGAACAGTACATTAATGAGGAGACAAGCGAGCAGAAGTGGGTGGGACATGGACAACACATAGGAATATATCCATTGGCCACGCTCCCAGTGACAGGACACGCAAACCCAACATATGTAGCCACGCGGGCCACTGTCCCACCACCCCCAGATATACCCACTCTGTCAACTGCTCCCCCTTCGGAGTGTGCAGGATACAAGGAACACTAGAATCTGCGCGAGCAGAGCTAGCGCGATTGCGAGCGATGCATAGTGAGGCAAAAAATCGGTCTAGACGAGTGGAGAGCGGGGGACATTCTGTTTTAGATTGGACAGCACAGCAATAAAGGATGTGAATATAGAGAAGAAAGAACGGGCGAGCAGCCAGCGCAGGCTATGAAAACATGGTCTGACAAATGTGGGTGGGGCCCCAGGAGAAGAGGGGAGGAGTACCTTGGATGAGTTTGAGGAAGCCCAACAGGCGCCGGAAATATCCCACCGGGTAGAGAGTTTGTGGGACGAGAGGGTAAGAAGGTTCGTCCGGATGGCAGTAGCAAGGAAAAAGGGAAGTGCAACAAGAAAAAGTAGGGTTACAAATGCCGTTGATACACAAGGGCGCAGATGGAACAATTCGATCAAGGTGCACCCGCAGCTAACGGCGGGAGCGTAGAAGTGGATATACGCATTTGAAAAACAGACTGCGGCTGTGCCCCTTGCCGTGGGTGACATGAGGAGTATATTTTTGGCGATAGTGGGGGACGTGTGGATTAAAGCAGGTTACCCAGAGTGAGGTTAGACAACTATGTGCACAACGGTGCACCTTTCAATAACATCAGAGCAGTGTGTGGCGTGCTTTGGTGCACATACCCCGACACGCCAGTCAGTCGATCATGCAATATGTTATGGACAAAGACCCAGTGCAGTATATTTTAAGGTTCAGGAGCTGTGGAGAGCGGAGGTGGGGGACCATTGGGACCGATTGTTAGGGAGAATTCTCTGTTTAGGCTGAATTTCCCTACCTAGTGAGTCCCCCAGCAGCTTTGCTGGATTTCTGGGGTTTATTTTTTTCTCCTGCCAAGAGTGAGACTCTCTTACCCTCACTCTTGGGCATGTTGAAGTGTGTTTTCTTGGTTAAACCTTGTGTTGAATGGGCTATGGGGTCTTTTACTCCATAGGGCCTCATGTATTTTTTGGATGTGGGTTACACAGCACCCTCTGTGCCGTAACCCAGGGGTGTCCTAGGGACTCCCCAACATAGACTCCATACCCTGGGACTGACTACTGTCTCCCAGGACATGTAAAGTCACCAAAGACTTTACTAGTCTTAAATCCTGAACAGAACCAGTACAAACCATCATATTGTGGACGTACTGGCTGGGGCAATTCGATTGCCCCAGGGTCTGTTAGTCGAGGGGGCACGTCTCCGTCCCCCCTGATCGAGTTTTGGCTGGTGGCAGTGGAAACTACTTTTTATATTCGACCGCGAATATTTTCCTATGGGATTTCCCATTGTTTTAGGCTAACACATTTAATTATTTATTTACGGTAGCCTTAAACATACCGCCGGTTTATATATTTATTATTATAACTCCGGTTGGGATTTTTTGCCAAAACTTGATACTAAAATGGCGTTGGCGTTCGCCTCTGTAACTCTGACCCAAAGTGGAGCCCTTTGTCCCACTTTTGGCGGGCTTCTCCACAGAAGCCCTCCAAAGTGGTGCCACTCTGTCTGGGGTACTTAGGAGGGGTGGAGGGGGATTTAGGCACCCTGGACTGAGTTACCTAGGTAACTCAAGTCGCACTCCGGCTCACCACTTAGCATGGTTGAGTGACAGCTAGGCTGGGTGAATGGGGGTTTGCTGCATAAAAGCAGGGCTTTGGGGACTGGAACTTCAGAAGTCGCCACAGGACCTAAGAATCCAACGAGGGACGAGCTGAGCTGATCTGCTACGACGACACCGCCGGTGGAGCCCTGCTGAACCATCTCACCACTTTTCCCGACGACCGAGGAGAACTCCTAACGGAGTGGCTCCTTCCCTTGACTGGTGGGGACAACCAGTTTTCACCTTCTTTCCGTTCTTCGAGGTATCCCGTGGCCGCCTTGCCAGTGCCAAGCACCCCGGCAACCGGAACCCCACCACTTTTACCCCAACCGCGAAAGTCGGTACAACCCTTTAACCGGAGGACTCCGCGGCTGGTTTCTTCCCGGGCAGTGCAACGACCTTCTTCTTCTGCTCTTCAGCGAGATCTTCTTCTCCCCTGACCGACGTCGAGCCTTGCTGCCACTGCCTGGAACAACTGCCCCCGCTGGAGGATCCTTTCCGTTAAGGTACCGTGTTCCGCCTGGCTTCCCTTGCCACCGACTGTACGAGGTAGTTTTAGCCCTCGGATTTCGATCCTGGGATTGCCTGGGACACTTTGGCTAAACTCTCTGAGCCTCTCTAACTCTTTTCCGAACTCTGTAGCAAGACTCTGAATCCCTACCAACTGTGTGATCTTGGGCACGTTTTCGCTCTGTCTGCTCTAAGAGTGGGCCCTGCTTAGTGACTTTTGCTCACCTGTGACTTTGTGCTTCTTTGAGCTTACCAAAAGTGTTCTTGACCTTAGAGTGGTGTGTTTATCCTAATTCTGCTCTTTTTCCCTCCCTTCTTTAACCTACTAGAGTGTCATCTAACGTTAAGCGCTCACCTCTGTTTTAATTATGTGGTGTTAACCTAGAGTTGTCTAGATAGGAATAAGGATTGGGACTGCTTTCCATATAACTGTGTTTGGAGTGTTTTATTATATTTTGCTAGAGTGTTTTCAATTTGTGTGTTCTTAAAAATAAATAACTATATACTTTTGAAACCAAGCGCTGGTCAGTGTTTGCTTGTGCTATTGTGCCAGAGTACATATTGTGTATACTTTGCATACTGCCCAACTCTTCTTGAGGGAAGTCTAACTGCTCAGCCACAGCTACCAGGTAAATCTGGGTGGTACAGACTGCTACCAAGTGGGTTTACTGCTATACCTGTAGTCTTAAATCTTTTGCAGTGTTCCTCAAGGGAACTGCACAGGTTTCTGCCTAACACCGATCAGTTCCTCTTTTCTATTTTGCCATCAAAAGGGGTTTACAGAAGGCACTCGATAAGATTGTGGGCATTTAAGCAATGGGGTGGTTGGAAATTCAGAGTATAATTGGACACCACTGCAAGCGAACGAATAAAAGAACTTGAACGGGAGACAGCACAATAATTGCAGGCAAAAGAGGCGCAAATGGTACAGAGGAAGTCAGCTAAAATAGCTGTAGAAGGGGCAACGTCCACACCCGCAGAAGCAACGGGGAGCACAAAGGGAGCCACGGATGTCAGAATAGCAACGTTTTGGACAGGAGGAGGACAAGGGCAGTGCAGAGGTGTACAGCAGTACACCACCCAGGAATGGCAACCAGGAGGTCAGCAGTGTGGGAGGGGCGGATTCAGGGCAGATAGAGGGGGCTTTGGAAGCATGGGACCAAGAGGGGCAGCTATGGGGCCCTTGCAGTGTTGGAACTGCGAGAAGTGGGGCCATTTTTCAAGGGAGTGTAGAAGCAGGCCAGGAATTGCATATGAACCATACAATAATTATCACCCACCATCCCAAAATATGCCACAGATGCACACACCAAGAAATTAAGTTACTCACCGTAGTGACTAACGTACTCTTAGTCCATTGTCCCCTTTCCTCCATACTGTATGGGCATCCCTCTCAAGGGGACGGAACCTTATTCACTAGAAAAATCTTCTTCCCCTTTAAATTTAGAGGCGCGCGGCCCTGGGAGCATGCACTCGCTTGACTCCGCCCACCAGCGCCACTCCTCAGTCCCCATTGACTCGTTGACAACATTCAGAATTGCCTAATGACACCAGTATAATTAGGGGGGAGGATGGTGGGACGTATGAAGGAACTATGGTGAGCAACTCTTAATTACTCTTAGGTCCCGTCCTATTTCCTCCATACTGTAGGCGCGATTACCCCTGAATGTAGCCCCCGGGTGGAGAGGGGACCGTCCTTAAGAAAACTGGTTTCTTCGAACCACCTGCCCAAAAGCTGCATCTGACCTAGAGGCGGCGTCCAAACAGTAGTGCTTACAGAAAGCCGAAGGTGTGGCCCAGGTAGCCACCCTGCTGATGACCTGCCACGGCACATGCCATTGGAATGCGATGGCCGTGGCCTTGGCTCTGACCGCGGCCTTGGTTCTGACCGCATGGGCATGCAAGTTTGGAACCTGCTTGTGCTGTCCCTCTTAAGCCTCCTTGATGGCCGTGACCTCCACCTTGCTATGGAGTCCTTAGAAACCTGATAACTGGGCCCTGACCCACCGAAAGTGACAAACGGGGCGTCCTGGTAGTATTTTAGAGCTCGTCTTAGGTAGTACATCCAGACAGTGCAAAACCCTCTGAGGCTCATGCTTGGGGTCAGTGAAGAACGTGGATAGGAGGACCTTGTGGAAAGTGGTGTAGGGCTAAGTTGCCACCGGAGCCTGGCTCTCGCTGACTCTGCAAGCAGAGGTGATGTGACAAGCCTGATGTCCACGGACCCCATTGGCTCGAAAGGTTTGTACACCAAGGCGCCCAACACAACCTTGAGGTCCCTCGCAGGGTGGAGTTTCTTTATAGGTGGGTAGTGTCTGTGGAGGCCCGCCAGATGTCACTTGACAACCGGGTTGGAAGAGGAGGCCCTCCTCTGAATTCCTGTAAGCCCCTATGGCTGCCCGATAAGTGCAGCATGTGTCCACCTGTACGCCGAGTGGGCGAGGTGTGCTGAGGAGAGCACGTACGTCGTCCAAGGTGCACCCAAGAGGGTTGATCCCCTTAGTCTGGCCAATGACAGAATGTAGACCATTTACTCCTATATTGGCTCCTAGTAGCCTTGCTTCTAGCTCCCTGGATGATCACTAGGTTAGCTTGAGAGGGGTTCAAGTGTTTCAACATGACCTGCTCCGGAACAGCGCTGCGAGGGCTAGTTTGTGAGGAGCAAGGTGGAATACCCTGCCCCCCTGCTGGGCCAGGAGAGGAGCCAGGCCCAGCAGGGAGTGAATGGGTGGCCTGTCCGATAGGCAGAGTAGCTCGGAGAACCACAGTCTCAGCGGCCGCCATGGAGCTATCAAACTGATGTGACAAGATTCCTTTATCTTGCAGATCACCCTGTGGACCAGGGGATTGGGCGGGAAGTAGTATGCTGTTCCACTGTATCTGGAATGTGTCGCCCAGGGAGCCTTGCCCCTGCCAGGAGGCGAACTGCTGGCATTTCCTGTTGTCCTGCGAGGCAAACAGATCCAATTGGGGATGTCCCCACCTGAGGAAGGTCTACTTCAGTACCAGGTCAATCAATTGTCACTCGTAATTGTCTGCCCCCAGTTTGCTGAGCCTGTCCGCCTTCAGGTTGGACTCCCCCGGGAGGTGGACTGCAGTGGGGTAGATGATGTTCTCCAGTGCCCACTCCCACATGCAGACTGCTAGATTGCACAGTGGAGGGGTTCTGGTACCCCTTTGCTTGTTGACATAGTACATGCTGGTGGAGTTGTCTGTCTGAATAAGATTTGCCTTGCCCTCGATGAGAGGGAGAAAGGCCTTGAGAGCCAGCCATATGGTCTTCAATTCCAGCCAATTGATGTGGGACTCTGCTCATACCGAGTCCAGACTCCATGCACGCTGTGGCTGTCCAGAGTGGCTTGCCAGCCCTCTAGGGAGGAGTCCATAGTAACGCAGGTTGAAGTCTGTGAACCACCATATGAGGTCCGGATGGAGAAAGGGAGGAATGGTGACTGGCTCCGCTTGGGAGCCCTTCTCCTGATTCCATGAGGCTGTGAAGTGCAACTGTAATCACCTCATCTTGAGCCTTGTGAGCGGTACGGCCAACAGGACCGCTGTCATTCTAACCAACAGATGTTGGTACCATCAAGCTGAGGTCACTGCCCTGGAGAGGAAGTGAGGTGGCTTTCTTGATGGCCGCTATCTTGTCCTCCGAGGGACAGACTCTCAGAGCTTGTGTCCCAGATGAGGCCCAGGAAGGTCAGGGTCTGCGTGGGCTGCAGCTGAGACTTCTTGAGATTGATAGTGCGCCCCAGATCATGCAGTTAATTCATCAGTGTGTGGAGGAGCTACGGTGAACCGCTTCCGGAGATGAAGGCAGGATGAGCCAGTTTTCCAGGTCTGGGTAGACTTGGTGGCCCTGGGCCCTAAGGAGGGCTGCCACTGCATTCATCAACCTGATAAACCCCTTAGGGGCTGAGGTAAGGCCAAAGGGGGTAGTACCTTGTATTGGAAATGGCAGCCCATGATCCTGAACCACAGTAAGGAACGATGCAGCTGCCAAATCGGGACGTATAGGTACACGTCCTTCAAATCCAGGGAGTACATCCAGTCTCCCCTGTCCAGTGTTTCTGCAAGAAGTGCTGGTGTAACCATCTTGAATTTTTGCAGAGGAAGGGGGAGGTTGAACGTGGAAAGGTCCAACACAACTGTCGGGCCTGCCTGGTTCTTCCGTATGGTGAAAATCCTGGAATAAAAGCCCAAGCCTCGCTAAGAGGTTGGGACTTCTTCCACAGCCCGGCTCTCGACGAGTGACCGGATCTCCGCCAACAGAGTTGCTGTCCCAATCTGTAGGAGAGGAGAGGACCGCTAGGTGGTACCCCGTGGAGACTACGGAGAGGATCCAGGGGCCCAAAAATTCTGGCGCCAATATGGCACGTGAAAGGCAAGCCTGCTCCTCCCCGGAGACATGTGGACCTGAATGGGCGTGTCATGCCTTTTTCCCCTCTGACGCTCTTGCGGGGGAGGGGGTTTGGAAAAAGCCCTGCCCCTGAAACCCTGCCCCTTTTCTTGTTTCCTCTGGTGTTAACTAAGAGAATGGTCAGGTTGCCTGGACCTTCGTTCTTGAAAGCCCTGGAACCCGCCAAAGGCCCGCCCCTTGTCGGAGCGTTGCTGTGACTGGGTTGTCTTGGGCGCGGCCTTCGTAAGAATAGATAGACTTTGCCGTTTGCGAGCTGTTCTTCTTTTTATCTAATACTTCATCCGTGGTAGAGTGAACAAGGTCACTACCTTCGAATGGAAGTTCCAGTATGCGTTCCTGGCTGTCTGGGTTCAATTTAGTAGCCCAGAGCCAGGCAGTCCTTATGTCTGTGGCGATGCAGATGGCCCAGCCATAGGTATCGATGTGGGCCAGGGTGGACTCCATGATGTCCTGCGCTACCAGCCTGGTTTCTCCTAGGCCCGCCTTGAAGCGCACTTGGCTCTCCGCCGGAAGTTCTGGGAGGAAGTCTGCAATATCCCACCAGAGCCTTTGGTTAACGGACCCCCCCCCCCCCCGTATGCATCCAAGATATTCTTCTCCTTGCCTAGCAGCATTGAGGACGAGGTGGCCGAGGATGTCTGAGGCTTAGACTAGAGTGACGATGCAGCGATCACAGACAAATGCGGTTGAGGAGGTGCTGAAAGCAAGTGTATTCCCCTCCATCTGCCTATACTTGGCATTGAGGTGCCGATTGACCGGTTGGGCTGAGTGCCGCTTGAGCCACCCCTTCTTGGCCAGGGCAACTAAGTCTTTCTGCATCAGGATCCCGTTCTGGTAAGGGATCTTAGGGTGAGGACTTCTGCTAAAACCCCCTCCTCCGGCTGATGAAGGCCCAAATATTCTGCCAAACCTGCAAGGCGTTCGTGGAAGGCCCTGGCTGAGGATGGCGTGTCGGGCTCCTCCTCGGTGTCCACCAGAGTGCTGGGCGGGTCTGGAACTGGTGGAGGGGTGCTAGGCGCTGTGGGCTGCGATGTGGCTGCTGAGGAGCCGCCTGTAATGTGGGCGGAAGGGGAGCCCGAATCTGAGGCGCTGGCTGGGGCAGCAGTGGCTGCGCTGGCGCCTGTGGCACTAGAGCCATAGGAGGAATGACTATGGGTGCCGGTGGTGTAACCTGGGGAGCATGTCCCTGATGGCATACCTGAGAATGGCCCCCATCTGGGGAGTTCTCATCAGCCCTAGGAACCTTTAGAAGAACATGTCTTCGGAGGCTGTAGAGGTGGCAGGTGATATTGACTGAGTGACTAAGGGCAACTGGGGCCGGGATACACTCTGCCTTGGGTGCAGGGGAAACCTGCCCTGTGCTGTTGATGGATAAACTGTAGGCCCTGCACCTGGGTGGCACCAGTCCCACCTTGTGACTCTTTCCTCCACCTGCTCCGTAAGGTGGGATATCGGACAAGCGGCCATCTTGTCTGGTTCTGAGGCCATTTTGTAGAGTAGAGCTGCGTGCCATGTGCCGAAGTCGTGGTGCCTGGCTCGCTAGAACCAGCCCCGTCCAAGACGCTTGGTGTTGGAACAAAAGGCCTATCCCTTACCTCAGGCTGTGACCTGGAAGGCGTATTGCCTTCGGCAGAGCTGCCGGTAGTGCTGCGTGAAGGCACCCCCTTTGACATGTCAGTACTAGGGTGTTGCCCCTTGGGAGTAACGCTGGTAAAAGAACCTTGCGGTCCCTCAGTACTGACCCCGGAAGGATCATGAGCGCTCAAGTGGCACAGCGAGTAGAGCGCTCGCTTTGACATCTGTGCAGAGCCTGGTAACTCAGGTTCGAATCCCGGCGGGGCCAAACTCAGCCTTTCATCCTTCCGAGGTCGATAAAATGAGCACCACACACCGTGGGTAATAAGCAGCGCTCAGATACCTGAGGGTTTGTAGCGCTATATAAATGCCAAATTATTATGAGACACCTCGGCCGTGAGGCTGGTAGTTGGACTAGCCTCGGAACGTGTGCTGATGCTGGAACCCAAAATGTTCCTCCGGGTCGGGTGCTTCCTTGGGAAGGAGTCTCCTTTACGATGTTTGACAAAGTCATTAAGGTCCTCCGGAGTTGACTTCCACCTAGCTAGCCTGTTCTTCAGTGCCCGTGGAGTCAGTGCGTTGCATGCGGAACAAACTTCCCAGCTGTGGTCGGGGCCAAGGCAGCGGAGGCAGAGAGCATGGGGGTCGGATGTAGGGAAGAGTCCCTCGCAGGCTTGACATCTGCTGAAGCCTGCTCAAGTCATCATGCGCCGGGGAGGAGCGTGCCATCTGAGGACCAAGTACCTAATTGAAAAGAAAGACGGATAGAAGAATATCTGGGGAAGAGCGTGTGGTATTGAGTTTGTACGATCAAGGGCCGACCGTACAAAAAGATCGAAAAATGCTACCACCAAAGGTTCGAACACCAAAAGTTCAAACCTTTGGTTGTAGCTTTGTAGGTAAGTATAAAAAGACTGCGGGGGTGTCCCCCGCAACACCCCGCTCACTATACTGTGTGGTAGAGTGAGCGGGGTGTTGCGGGGGACATCCCCAGAGCACACCCAAAACCCCCCCCAAAAAAGTAGGGGTTATGAGCGTGTGTTCGCATGGGAAATGTACAACCCTTTTGTGGTTCGTACATTTCACATGCCAACATTTCGGCCGCGGCAAAATCAGCCGCGGTCGGATCATGCAGATCAGTGGTATCCAGGAGCACTGGTGAATTCGGCCCGTTCCCGTCGACGTGGAAAATAGGACTGGGGGGAGTGGTGCAGGTGGATGGAGTCAGGCGAGCGCCTGCTCCCAGTGCCACGGCCCCCGCGCACCTTTTAAATTAAGTGAAGATTTTTCGGGTGAAAAAGATTCAGTCTCCCATCCCTCGAGGGACACCCATACAGTATGGAGGAAAGGGGACAGGACGTAAGAGTAGGACCTCCATACCGTATGAAATACACAAAGCATACACACAGCTCCCACCCATGCCCCCAGTGGCACAAGCACCGCCACAGCATAACCAAAATCAGCAGTACCCACAGCAAACAATGCTCCAGCACGAAATCCACACCATGCACCCACCCAATGAAGTGCCGAGCGGCAACATAGTGCCCCACCAGTGTGCGACCGTGATTGGGCAAACAGCCCTTTCATGTTCCCACGGGACGAACACCTACCCGCTTGTGTTTCTGGTGCTATCCATGACAGTCTGCCCTGAGGAGGAACCCTTGGTGGGCGCAGAGATGGTAAACAAATCATTTTTATGGTCGACACGGGTGCCACAAAATCGTGCATCAGTGGAGGGGGCTTCCCACTATCTGGCAGGGCTTTTCTGGGGCTGGCTCCATGGTTCCATACACCAAGGAAGTTGATGTAAAGATGGGGAGAAGTTGGTTAGGGCCCCCCTCCTCTACTCCAAAAGCTTCCCAGTGAACTTGTTGGGTAGGAATATTCTCAGCAAATTGAACCTGACAATCTCCTTTGCAGACAGTGGCATAGTGTGCGCAATGCCAAGAATGTGCGCCGTAAGAGTAATGCTGATAATCCATGCAATGGGAGGGAAGGTGGTGGTTCGTGGGATTTCTGTAAATCCGGACATGTTTGTATATGGAATATTGGTGCTTGTGGAGGCGGTTCCTCAGATTGGCAAAGGGTGTTGGCGTGTGCCCACAGACTTAATCTTTCGCCCTGTTTTGTCCTGTGTTTTGGCGCCAGGTACCATACTATCCTTGGACTTGCACGGTTTAGTGATTTCTACTAAAATATTGTAATTGGAACTGACCAAGATGGGTGCTAGTGGTGCACAGTACTTTTATCAACCCCACGATTCCCCTAAGAGAAGTGACTGACGCAGGTTTATTCGAAGACAGGCCTGTTGGAGAAATAGTCCTGGCAATTTGCATTTCCTGTGAAATGGTGCAATATGGGAAAGTTCAGTGTCCCCTAATGGCCCTTGCAGCCCCACCCCAGTTTGTCCAGGAGGATTTGGAGCTGTTGCCCGAGAGACTGTGGACCACTCATCACCATGATGTAGGGCTCCTGCACGGTGTGACACCAGTGCGAATAACACTAAAACTAGAAGTACTACCCTGAGTGAGACAGTACCCGCTTTCCAGAGGGGATTAAGGACTCCAGAAGTGCCCTGCTCAATCATGGCATAATAGTACCTTCGAAGGGATTGTGTCCTCCGAAGTAGTCCTTATCTTTGATAATACGTTTCCAGCTTGCTGGCCTCGGAAATTTTTTCTGTAGAGGGCGCTGCGCGTCGACGTCCCTCGACGGCCAACGTATCGGCGCCGACTTCACCATGCCCATAAATAGCCACACGCTGCGTCCGTTGCTCAGTTCCTTTTTTCCGCGCTTTGTGGGGCCTCGGAACGTCGTTGCTCAGTTCAGTCAGGTTAACTATCTATTTCTACTCTAATATTGCTTATCGTTCTCGATTCGTTCATCAGAATCGACGCCGCCGCGAT
The DNA here is from genome assembly GCF_040938575.1 of Ambystoma mexicanum. Classification (NCBI taxonomy): domain Eukaryota; kingdom Metazoa; phylum Chordata; class Amphibia; order Caudata; family Ambystomatidae; genus Ambystoma; species Ambystoma mexicanum. The sequence goes on from NC_090929.1 coordinate 63,739,248, forward strand.
CCGGCTTCAAGAAATGTCGAGACTGTGGTTAAAAAAAAATGTCAACTGGTGCACACAGGGTCCGATTATGGTGCTTGGGATCCGAGCACCATTGTTCGGAGTGTGAGGACTGCATGTCCATGACGGCGAAAGCCTTGAAGGAGCGCAAGGGGAAGCTCGAGAGAGGTAAGTCAGCCAAAACCTCCTCGAATGTTTCGTCGGCTGAGTCGAGGCATTCGTCTCCTCGCCGTCAAACATTCCCATTCTAGATCTTGAAGCAGCTCCCACCATTCGTCGAGATCAAGACACACAAAGAAGAGACGTCGAAGGTCCCATTCCTCGTCTTCTGTGTCCCCAAAAAGAGTCTCCTGTCCCACCAAACACAGTTCTCAAGCTGAGTGGGAGGAATTCAGAAAGAAAATGTTAAGCGTCTTCGAGAACGCGGCCTCGACCCCCTCGAAGACTGCTGAGGGTGATACCCTGGGTGAAAAACCCAAAAAATCAAAACGCCGCGAGTCGCAGCACCCAGCGAAACATTCCACCTGAGAGCGCCATGAGCCATCGGGTAAGAAGGCACCCTCTTCGAGGATTCCTTCGCTGTCGTTGAGGATTCCTTCGCACGGATCGGCGCCATCGACGCTGTTGTCGAAGGGTTCCTTGACGCGTTGATCTACTCGACGCCGATGAAAGAGAGGACCAAGGCCACCCCACAGCCAACGGGGATTTCAAGGGCCTCCGGCACGACGCTGAGACCGTCGTCGATGCCCTCGAGTAGGATCCCGATCCTCTCGAGTTCTTCGAGACCCCTTACAGTTTTATCGACGCCGTTTTCGGCGCCTTCGAAGCCTGTTAAATCGACGACATCGACGTTTTCTCGTCCAATAACGACGAGTTTGGCTCCTTTTGCCTTAGAAATGGGTTTTACTCCATTTCAGAGGTCAGAATACCCTGGACTTTCTTCAATTTATGAAGAAGGGGAAGATTCTGACCAGGAAACATTTGGATTACAGAGGACCACACTGCCTACTGCAGAGGATTTCACCTCTGAGGAAAGAAGGCTGAAGGAACTACAGGAGACACTACATGAGGCAAGTGGGCTGAACACTTCCCCAGAAGTGGAATTTGTAAAGCAGACACAGGGGAACATGCCGAAACACCATATAGAACCCTGATGGCAAGAATAATTGAGTTTATGGGTTGGTCTGCGCCTTCACCTGTTTTCCAACGGTATGACCTAACAGATATATTGGACAAAGGCCCACAGGAGGACCCGGTGGTCCCCCTCCATGCAGCCTTACAAAGAAAAATTGCATCTAATTGGGAAACTCCCGAAGTTATCCCTGCAGTCAACAAAAGATTGTCAACCAAGTATAGGGTAGCGGCTGACCCTGAATACCTGTCAAAACACCCGACCCCAGAGAGCCCGGTGGTTCAAGCGGCAAATTCATCCAGCAGTAGGACCGCTTACCCTACTGTCCCACAGGATAGAGATGACAAGAGGTACGACTCTATGGCAAAGAAAGTCTTCTCTGCCTGTAGTATGGCGTTGAAGTCCATCAACGCCACCTGTACGCTCGCCAGGTTCAGTCACACACTATGGGAGTCTGCTTCATCAGCGGCTGACTGCATACCCGAAGGAGAGGAAAAGGAAGCTTTCCTTAACATTATTAAAGATGGCAAAGATGCCATGTGCGAATCACGTCAAACTGGCATCGATTCCGCTGACAGTATCAGCAGGGCCATGGCGGCAAGTACAACAATCCGCAGGCATGCGTGGTTGCGAAAGTCGGGCTTTACCACTGATGTACAGGCCAGACTTTTGAATATGCCCTTTGACGGCTCTTCATTATTTGGGAAAAAGGCTGATGACAGTCTGGGAAAGTTGCAGATTTCTAAAGCAGCAGCAAAATCCTTAGGAACTGCTATCCGCCAAACTCCTTTTCGCCCCTCAGGAACCTCTGGGAGAGGAAAGTCCTTTCGCTATTATTCCGCATTCGGGAAAGGCAGAGGACAGCCGGCTCAAAGAGGCCAAAGGAGATCCACCCGAGGTGGACGGGTCAAAAGTACCAAGACCGCAGCAGGTGCCTCTTTACCCTCGGCATCTGCCGCCCCCAAACCACTCTGAGGCCTTCCCACACAATACACCTGTAGGGGGCAGGTTAACTCACCATCTGACAGAATGGCAGGCTATAACGTCAGATGCTTGGGCATTGGAGACAGTTGCCCAGGGTTACTGCCTACCCTTTCTACACATTCCTCAGTCATCCACCGGGGAACAGCTCTCTAAAAGTTCCAGATCCGCTCCTCTTGCAGGAAATTATAGACCTGCTAGAGAAAGGGGCCATAGAGCCGGTACCTGTAGCGGACAGGAACAAGGGCTGGTACTCCACCCTCCTCCTCCCCCTACTTTCTCATACCAAAGAAAGACGGAGGACTGAGACCCATCCTGGACTTATGAGAATTGAACAAGTTCCTCAGGAAGGACAAGTTCAAGATGGTAACTCTCTCTCAGATCCTTCAGGCCCTCCAGCTCCAGGACTGGCTGGTATCTCTGGACCTTCAGGATGCTTATTTCCATGTGCCTATCCATCTCAAACACAGGAACTACCTGAGGTTCGCAATTGGCGACTCTCATTATCAATTTCGAGTTCTGCCATTTGGGCTGACCTCTGCCCCGCGGGTCTTCACCAAGCTAATGTCGGTAGTGGCTGCGAGTCTAAGGAGGGAAGGGATCTACGTCTACCCCCACCTGGACGATTGGCTGATCAGGGCCGTATCTTCGGAACAGGCCCAGGCCCAGCTAGATCATGTCTACCTCTTCCTTCACAGACTGGGCTTCTCCCTCAATTTAAAGAAGTCACAGACGATACCATCACAGAGACTCCAGTTCATTGGAGCGGTCCTGGACACTTCCCTGGGAAAAGCCTCGCCACCAGAGGTGAGGGCTCAAGAAATTCTACAGATGGTCACCAAGTTTCAAAATGCCCAACATCTCCCAGCCTTCGACTTTTTGAGGTTGCTAGGCCTCATGGCATCCTGCATCTTCCTTGTGCCAGAGGCTCGCCTGAGAATGAGATCTCTTCAGTGGGCATTGAGAAGTCAGTGGTCACAATTCTCAGGGAGAATGACAGATCTCCTACGGATTCCGGACAAGGTAGCCCGCGACCTTCAATGGTGGGCCTATCTAGAGAACATCTTGAAAGGAGAACTGTTTTGGCAACCATGGCCGGAGATCACAGTAGTCACAGATGCCTCACTCACGGGGTGGGGAGCCCATGCCAACGACTTGACCATCAGCGGTCGTTGGTCTCCATCGGAGTCCAGACTACACATCAACCTATTAGAGCTGAGAGCGATCAGACTAGCGCTGAAAGCTTTCCTGCCATCAGTACAGGGGAGAAATGTCCTGATAATGACAGACAACATGGTGGCCATGCACTACCTCAACAAAAGAGGAGGCGTAGGATCACTGCCACTGTGCAGAGAGGCAATGCAGCTCTGGTTTTGGGCAATTCGGGAAGAAATTTCTCTATCGGCAGTCCACCTAGCCGGAGAGAAGAATTTGACAGCGGACGCTCTGAGCAGGCAGAGCAGTCTCCCACGAGTGGGCGCTAGCTCAGGAAGTCCTTCAAGAGATCTTCGCCCTTTGGGGAACCCCTCAGGTGGATCTGTTCTCCACAAGCACCAACAGGAAGTGCGATCTGTTCTGTTCAAGGGAATTTCCCCCGAGAGGAGCTCTAGGAGATGCGTTCGTAGTGGACTGGGAGTTTCCACTCCTTTACGCGTTCCCACCATTCCCTGTTGTTCCTCAAATGATCAGGAGGTTGAGAAGATTCCGGAAAACCATGATCCTAATTGCCCCGGATTGGACCAGGAGAACGTGGTACCCGGACCTTCTAGATATGTCCATCTGTCCTCCAATCCGTCTTCCACTCAGAGAATCTTCTCTCACAGAAGGGAGTTCAGGTTCTCCATCCAGACACCAGAACCCTCAACCTTCACGCTTGGCTTCTGAAAGGTTGCGGTACAAGGATTGGGATCTCCCTGATGACATCATGGAAGTGTTGCTTTCGGCCAGAAGACCAGCAACAAAGTCTTTATACCGCTGCCGTTGGAACACATTTTGCAGCTGGTGTAGGGAACAGAATATCGACCCTTTTTCATGTGGTACACCAACGGTGTTATCGTTTCTACTCTACTTGGCAAACTCAGGCCTTCAAGTGGGCACTGTAAAAGGCTATCTGGCAGCGCTCTCTATCTTCAAGCGCACTGCGGAGGAACCATTGTATTTCAAAATTCCTCTAATGATACAATTTTTCAAGGGACTAACTGTGTACCCTCCAAAACCATTCCAGGTTCCCTTATGGGACTTAAATTTAGTCTAAACTTCTTAATGGGCACTCCATTCGAACCACTTCACTCTTGCGTGCTGAGATGTCTCACGCTTAAAACTGTCCTATTGGTAGCACTAACATCTGCTAGGAGGGTGAGTGAGCTACAAGCTCTCTCCTGTAAACCCCCACATACAATCTTCCACAAGGACAAAGTTGTCTTACAGGTGAAGCCTAATTTCCTCCCAAAGGTGGTTTCTGAATTTCATATTGCTCAGAAAATTACCTTGCCTTCATTCTACCCTCCTCCCCATCCGAAGAAAGAGGAGGAAAGGCTACATAGGCTGGACCCTAGGCGAGCTCTCAGCTTTTACATCGGCAGAATTGGCTAGGATCAGGCAAGCAGACCAACTGTTTGTAGGATACTAAGGTCACAAGTTGCGACTACCCATAACAAAACAAACCATCTCCAGGTGGATTATTTTGGCTATCCTGCAATGTTATAGACTAGCAGGGAAAGAGCCACCCCAAAATCTCAGGGCTAATTCAACCAGGGGTATCGCAACCTCTTCAGCTCTCCAAAGAGGGATACCGTTCCGGGACATATGTGCGGCTGCCACATGGTCGTCCGCACATACATTCACAAAATTTTACAATCTGGATTTCTCCACTGCTCAAGAGACCAGGTTTGGCAAGGCCGTATTACATTCGGTCCATCCCTAAAGGGATACATAACACTATCACTCCCACCTCTAATTACATGCCACTGCTATGGGAGTCTATCAAAGATGAGGAATACGTCGGAGGACACAATCCCTTCGAAGAACATGTTACTTCTTACCTGGCAACGTTCTTTCGACGGGGATGTTCCTCCGACGTATTCCTTATCGCCTTCCCATCCATCCCCGCAGTGATAACTTCCCTTGTGGTTGCAGTTTACGCTGCTTCAAGGTCACTAACCAATTCAGGCATGACTTTTCTTATGCTATATAACGGAACTGAGCAACGGACGCAGCGCATGGCTATTTATGGGCATGGTGACGTCGGCGCCGATACGGTGGCCGTCGAGGGACATCGACTCAGGGGGCGTCGACACGCAGCGCCCACTACAGAAAAAATTTCCGAGGCCAGCAAGCTGGAAACGTATTATCAAAGATGAGGAATACGTCGGAGGAACATCCCGTCGAAAGAACATTACCAGGTAAGAAGTAACTTGTTGATCTACCGCCCCTTGTACACGGCGATCTATCCTGTCAAAAAGGCAACTGGGGGCAATTGGAGGAGGATCTAGGATTTGCGCCCCCTAAATGACGTGCTGCAGCAAGAGTTTCCTGTGGTTCCTAACCCTGCCACAATCCTGTGTAGTATCCCCATAAAGGCGACCCACTTTACTGCAGTGGATCTCAAACGCCACCTTTCTGATGCATTTGCACACAGACTCCCAGTATCTCACTGTGTTTACACATGAGGGGACTTTGAGCACATGATACTGCCCCAATGGTTCAGTGAGAGCCCTAGCATCTTTAGCATAATACACCGCACAGACTTGGGTAACATCCAAGTGTCCAGTACGTGGAGGACCTGCTGGTATGCAGTGACGACTAACCGGGCAGACATGATTCTATCATTCTGTTACAGCTCCTGGCCCGCTAGGGTTACAAGGTTGACAAAGCTAAACTACAGTATTAATTAGAAGTGTTGCACTTGGGGCAGTTGATCTCAGCAAATGGCAAAATAATTATACCTGACTGCGCAGCATCTGTGCGTGCCCCCCCTCAACCCACAACTGTAAAAGAAATGCAAAAGTTTCTAGGGTTATGTAATTACTGCAGGGTGTGGATTCCTAACTATGCAGCATACTCTTACAGAGAGCCTCAGGGAGGCACAAACGACTGACGAGATTGTTTGGATGGAAGAAATGAGACACTGCTTCAATGACTTCAAGGAAGTAATAACCACTGCCCCTGTGTTAGACACCCCAGATTTCACCCAGGAATTCTACTTATTCTCACATTCGAATGGTCAGCTTCTGACTGCTGTGTTGACACACACGAGCACTGTGGGCCACAAGCCATTGCCCTATTACAGTGGCATTGCTAGACTCAGTGATGCAGGTACTCTCAGCTGCGGCATTCGTAATTGAGAAGTTACACCATCGGGATGGGCTGCTCCATCATGCTGTACCTGGAACATGCGGTCTTTTCCATTCTGGAAAGATCAAAATCCACCTTAACGACCCAAAGAGCATCTGGGTACGAGGTAATTCTTTCCAGCCCAAATATACACCTTGGGCGATGCAAGACTGTAAATCCTGCCACATTATTTGAGTATTTATATAGCGCACAAAACCCAAAGGTATCTAGGCGCTTAAACGTACGCGATTGGTTACAAGCATGTAATTCAGCTTATTCAAAACAGAAATGTGCACAGACAAAAATATGGCCAGACATGACTGTGACATACGAGGGGGAGAATGACAACATGTCCAAGGCAAAAGACTGTGCACTCAAGGGGTGAGGGTTGCTCTTCGTTGACTGGTCAGCAACAATTGACCAGAGGCAAGTCTTGGGCATACTGGCACAGCATTGGTGCCTGCAGTGGAGGGCGAATATGAAACATTAATCTGAAAGACTACCCATGCACTATTCAGGTCAAGTGGCAGAGCTCCTAGCGCTCATTGAGGTGCTGCAGGCTTTGCAGGGATGTCACATGACCGTTTATTCAGACTGCGTACGTTACTACACCAGTGCATGCTGGTCTTTCACGATGGAACACGAGGGGGCTTCAGGAGAGCGGATGGGTCCCCAGTGCAGCATGCTATAGACTGATAATCACACTTTCGCAACCTTCTGTGTTGGCCGTCGAATGCGCCACCCATACTAAAAACACTGAGAAGGTGTCACTTGAACAAAATTGCAGCACATCTCCCCGTGCCCATGCCGGCAGAATGTGGTTGTCCGTCCCCTATAATGCCTTACCAAGGGCAGAAATAATTCAACTGCAGGGAAGGGCCCCAGAGGAAGAAAAGAATTGTGGGTAAAGCAAGAATGCAAACAATCCCCAAGTGGGATTGCCACACGAGTTGCTTACAGGTGCGTTTGACCAGTTACACCACCACTCACACAGTTCTAAATGCCACATTGCTGCTGACATCCAGGTGGCTTGGTTTGTTCCAAACCTCCAGAAACGTTTAGCAAGTATGATCATTCAATGCATCAGATTTCAGTACAGTAATGACACTGCGCATGCTGAGGTTCATTGTCCAGCTCCACTTGGTCATTCTGCGAGTTAAACATAGACTATGTGGACATGGGCGAGAGATGCAATGGGTCCCGTTACTTTGTCGTGGTCGTCTTCCCCTTTTCACGATGGCTGGAGGCGGGGCCCTAGTGCCCATCCGGATGGCAAATATGCGGCCACGTTTCGGCTCCGCAAAGTGTTCCCTCGATGGGGAGTTTGTGACGTATTGAGAATGGATGATGGCACATAATTTTGTAATTAGTTATTTAAAGCCATCACTTGGCATTAAACACTGGATGTGTATGATTTCCCACCCCCAGGCCAACAGTTGTGGAATGGAAAAACTGCCTCCTCCAAGGTAAATTTGTCCAAACTTTGCACCACACTGAAAAATAATTGGGTGCACTGTTTGTCCCTTGCACTTTCAATTTATGCACGCAGCCCAGCAAAGACCACCATTTATCAATCTACGAGGTGGTAACTGGTTGCATGCATACTCATCTCCCCAAAAAGGAGTGTCAGATGCTCATAGGGCAGCAGCCGTATTAGGAGACTAATTCATAGTATATTTTGCCACCCTAACATGTGCGATTAAATGTTTCTGACATATTTCACCACCCCGATCAGAAGATGTCCCCGACGCCACAGCTGTCTCCACAACTGACTCCCCACCCATTCAACCGTTGCTTTGAATTTGTCTACGTGCAGTCCTTTGTCCGCAGTTGGGACAGCCCTAGATTCAGCGGACCCTTTGAGGTCGTCTTCTGTACCCCGGCTGGCTGTTAAGGTGAAACCGCTTCTATACTGGATTCACCTATCTAACATTTGGAGAACACCCCCGGACACTGCCCAAACACCCTGAAGGACTGGTAGCGTTAATCTACCTCACACCATATTTTGCTACCAGTCCCTCCTAGTCCGCTAAATAAATTGACTTTGTGCACACACAGCTGCTTAATAACACCACATTTGCACAGGAGGCTCTCTCCCTCTCCCCACACCTGTCCGTCAGTTTGTGTGCATTATTTGTTTTTTCAGGACTGTAAAGAACATGGAACCAGCACTCTCAAATCACTCATTAGAAATGTGAAAGTATGCAAGTTGTACTTTATATAGATATTCAGATTCTTACATGTGTGCAATGCATTTTATCACGGATATATTCGCTATGTCATTGTTTGGTTTAGGGATTTATTATATTAGGAGGATATATAAAAGGTGGGGGTGTGAAGGGCAAGTTTTCAATAATTCTGTACATAATGGGGCAAATGCACACCCCAATGGAACTGATTTTGAACATCCCCTAATGCCTGTCAATACCTCTTTTTAATAACATCTGCAAAAAATAACCACACTGGATTGTTAGAATATATTACAAGGTCGATATTTTCAGAATGTCCCAATGCCTTTACTAACACCAGCCTGGATAATGTACATAATGTTAGTACTGTTATTAACGGATGCATAGGTAAAACAAAACGTACAAAGTGACAAGCCTGAAAGGTGAAATATGGCCCCTACCACAGCATTGGTCTTGACGCTATAGAAGATGTGCGTCACCCAGAACTGTCTAATAGTTGGTATATGGAATTAAGCTCAGTGGGCAGAGGCAAAGTGAATGGCCGTTGCTATGTGTGTTGATTTCACATGTGTTGGGGGAACCCAACGTTCTAGTGCCACAAGAAGTCCCAATTTTAGAAGCAGTATTTAGTACATCTTGCGCCATTTAGGCTCTTCCAGGCACACCATGCAGGACTCAAGTTATTGACCCAGACCAACTGCAATGCTATAAAAAAAACAAAAAAACAAAAAGCATCCAGTGCCTGCGAAGACCATACTTGGCAATACAAGGACTTAAGCAGGTGAATAACAAGTGGTAAAATACTAAAATTGGCTGCATGGCAGGTGGCCTCATTGGGTACGAAGTAGTTCTGGCTCGAGTAATATATGCACTGTTCTGAACTGAGCATATCACAAAGCTACCATGGATTGAGGCAATGGAGAAACCAGTGAAGGTACATAAAGAAGAAAGATACAAACTTTGTTTTTTTAGTGCTGAAACAATATTTTTAGGGGTCCGTGAACATCGCAACAAGACCTTGCTCATTCCTGACCTCAAAGGCACAGCAGCAGTAATAGATTACTACTCGGTGTGTGGCAAACAGGCGTACTTGCATCTCCCAGCATCATGGAAGGGCTATTGATTGCTTGCAATGTTTCACTCAGCCCTACTAGTCATTCCAGAAGAAAATTTGCAAGGGCCCCGGCACTTTTACACCCCAGCACCCCCGTTGAGGGAGTGGGGGGGGGGTGGATGGATGGATGGATGGATGGATGGATGGACATGGGCCAATGGCCTGGCATCTCAAATGGAGCAGGCCCTACATGAATAGGAACTGTCCAATTGGGATTGTAGAATTGTTTCCTATATTTGCGTCATTTAATGACGCTGTTTGTGCTCATGATGTGCTGCACGTGTGGATGAACCTTGGAACGTTCCGCAGCAGTAGGGTTCTTTGGTGCGTTTTTCTTTTTGTATGGAAATAATTAATTACTTTCCCTGCTTGAGTGTCTTTGGCCTTTTTTCCCCTAGCGGGTTGTATTTTAGTCTAGTGTGAGTGTGCAGGGGTGTGCTTTCACTATGGAATTCACTTTTGATCAGCTAAAGAAGATATGGGGCGAAATTAGCACATGCAGAAGACTGCGCGTTCTTGCTGAAGCGTCTCTCGGCACACGTTTAAGTGGAGGAACTTAAGAGGGGATGTCGTGAAGAGGATTCATGGATTGCGGCGAGATGGGAATCTTGGGAGCGGAGTGTGGCAGTAACGGTTGGAGCGCAGTGAGGAAGATACTAAGGCTTGAGACATCCTCAGGTAGTGGTTGATTGTGTTTCGCTCTACCTATGCTGGCAGAGAAAGACATTTTTGTTGTCCGGTGGTGGCGAGTGCCAGAGATCAGTGGAAAGCCCTCATTCATGATTGGGGCTTAAGAACATCTGGACTGGTGCTAGTTCTGTGATACGTTTTTGGTGCACAAACATCAGAAGGACCATCATGAAGAGGGTTATAAAGGGCTGCTCCCATGGGCTACCACAATTAACCTATTTTCATAAGCACTATTTGCTCTTCACCAGCCTGCGCATTGGATTCTGATTTGTTGTCCAAAAGCAGCCTTACCTGCATAAGAAAACTGTGGGTAGTGCTTAGACAAGCAAGGCATCTGGTGCGTTTTGCAGTCGATAAAGTATCCAAGAAGTGAGGGCCTGCTCTTCGTTGCCCAGTGCTGCTTTGGGCAGAGACCATTTTCTAACCAGCCTTTCACTTCTAAAGGAGTTTCCGCACCAAACTGTAACTCAATAGACAAACATATGTTTTTGTCCAAGTTCACAAAACGATAGTGCTGATTTTTTGTTGGAATTTAGGTTCACTAATGGCTTCACGAGTTGCATGACTTGCAGACTAGCGAGCGGATCTGCCACTGTTGGGCCCGAAAAGGCATAAAACGGTTTAACATAAAATGTTCCATTACCAACACCATGCAGTGATGCCAAGTATAACCCTGTCTGCTTCATAATCTGTAGACTGCATGAAAATGTATTCCTGTAGGGCGTATCGGGCAACTCCCAAGATGGCCACCAAATTCTAATGCTCTGTTCCTCGGCTCAGAGCTAGAACTGTTAAGTTTTTATCCCCCAACGCCCCCCCCCCACTCCCCGCCCTTTCTGCTAGTTTTGAACCCTACAAGACTGCCTGACACCAGATATTTTTGCATTTGGACCATGATGTAATCAGTGTTCGAATACATAGGCAATTAATGTAATCCGCCACTATTATCCAGTTCCCTAGAGACCCAACGCTAACATGCATACAGTTACCGGTCTGCGGTGCGATGAACTATGCTACAAGTTCTCTTGTTTGTAATGGTAGCAATTAATGATCTCTTACTATACTACATTCTTTACTTGCACTTCCAAATACACACTGCCTTAATCAAGGTTTTGTTTGTTTAACATTCTTATTGGCACTAATTGGGTCTTTTTTCTCTTGCAGTTCCAGTGTAACGACTGCACAGCCGCAGGAGTCGCAGCTGCAGCAGGCTTTGCAGAAGTCTGTATCCAGTTTACAGACACCGACCCAACAGAACAGTCAAGAGGTATGTTCAACCTATTTGGGGGAGGGAGAATGGGTGGCTGGCGTACACACCTGCCATCTCCTTTTTTTCACGTGTTTGCCTGGTCCTGTTGTCCTTGCTTATACCTGTGTGCTAGGGTTGCAGTTGTGTCTGGCCTAGATTTACCCTTCATCTTCTGGACTCAATTTGTAGGCTGCCTACTTTGGCTATACACCAGACACTGGCTTATCTGCGACTAAGAAATGTACCTGTAAGAAGTGCTTGGTATTTTGCTTTCTGAAAGCGGTGAAATGACTAGTCCTGGCATAGGCTCTTTGGTTTTCCATTGGGCTGCCAAAGTCGAGCAAAGATATGTTCCCAGTTTCTGATTGGACAATGTAGAACTACTGCACAGTGAGTGTATATTTTATACAAGAATACTTACCTGCTCCTTTGTTTCGGCTTTAAAGTACTCTTGCGCCCCATTGCCTTTCCTCCTTGCTAATAGTGTGCCACTCTGAATGGGGACTGGAGCATGTTGCATAGCAGCATACCATTTTCTTTAAAGCGGGCAGGATACTACAGGCTCTTTTGCTGTTGCCCTACCTCCCCCAGCTTCCTCATACCCCTCAAAGGGCGACCCATGCTCCCTGCTCCAACCTGCACTTCCAATCTCTGCAGAGGTCATGACATTAGTTGCCGTAGGTACAGTTTCACATGTAAACCATTGGAACACATCCTGTGCGTAATACACAGCGATCACAAGGGTATAGGGCTGGCCATACCTGCAGAGGAGAAGCAGGAAGGGTCCTGCAGGGGAGCAAGTGTTTTCCAGGGTTCCACCCTGTAAAAGGAGAGCAAGTGGACTGGGTGGAACGGCTGTGTGTTCCAGGGGTGTCCATTACAGAGAAAGCAGGTGGTTGGGGCAAAAAGGGGGAGAAGAAAATGAGGTAGAGCAGGAAGCAAAAAGAAAAGGCCTTTCACAGATCACTTTGTGCGAGGCATCTTAATGGGAGTTGTGGAAGAGATGCTTTTCTCACTGCTAACACTTCCACGCTGTTGGGGGGGAAATTCAAATTTCTGTGCTAATTCCCTTTAACCTTGGAGACCCCCCAGCTTTTTCGCTGGACTTTAGGACTTATCCTGCAGTGAGTGACTTTTTTTTTTCTCTCACTCATGTATTTTTATCTGATTTAGACTCAGTTTCTTTTAGTTTTGGAGTCTTGACAAACTCCATAGGCATTACATTTTGTATTGTGACACACATCACCCTCAGTGCAGAGTCACAGAGAAGTCCTTTGGATTTCTCTTAAGGTTTAAACATCCTCTTTGGTAAACTACTGTTCCCAAGAATAGTAAAGTGAAATTTACTTTACTTACCTGTTTTTCCTATGTAGTCCCAGTACATCCCATTTTATGGGGACGTACTGGGTTGGTGGGGGTTTTATTTAGTCCCTTTTCCTACTTACTCATGTAACCCTCATTTGTTTTGTTACCCTCACTACATTTAATGGCTGGTGGCAGTGGTTTAATTTTCCTAACATTGTGCCTCAGCTGCAGTATTGCACCCATGGGTGCCCATTTTGTCAAAATGGCCCTGGTCGTCTGTCTTTGCCATTTCTTGCTCGTGAGGTCTTTCTTGGGTTTTACTCTGCGTGCCAAACCAGGTCTGGTCCCTTGGAGGACAGCCACCCTGCTGTGCGAGTGACAGCTAGGCTGCAAATGAATGGGAGAAAGCTGCATGAAAGGTGAGATCTCTTGGAAGTGGAAGAGAAGCTTGCTGCACGCTCCTGGACCACTGGTTGCCTGGTGAAGCCCTGCTGCAGTGCTTAAGCTTTATTTTTTTCATATTGACTAGAGAATCCCGGAACCCCTGGAATGAGTGCATCGTCTTCAAGCCGGACCCTAGGCCCAGGAAGATCCGGAAGACCCTCCCAAAGCAGGGTGACCCACGCCTGAGCCACCACAACAGTGCTGGACCCCAGGAGCAAGGGGAGCCCACAAGATATCCAAGAACTGCAGTGGTGCTATTTGCTGGTAGCTGATCTGAAGTAAGCCCATTGCTGCCACCAACCTTCAAACTGCAGTGCAGGAGTCCTACAGACATCCTCCCTCTTGTCCGCACAACTGAGGCCCAAGAACACAGGAACGTTGGGACTGCAACCAACAAGAACAGAAGCCAGCTTGATCCTTTTCTTCAGACCTAACATACTGTAACTAGGGGTACTTACCTCTTGTTGCTTGTAGCTTTCTTGCTCTCACTGGAGACTTGCATTTAGCTGCCTTTTGCAGAGTTGCTTGGATCTTTGCGTTTCACAAGCCTTCAACCTTGTGGCCCTACAGTGATGATTTTCTACAAACTCTCTGTATAACATTGTGCATGTGCTGTCTACAAGAAGTGCCTCAGCTCCCCTAGACTTTGTACCATTGACATTGGCGGTCCTGGCTACCTGCACTCTTCTGACCCTCTGACTTAGTTTTTCTGTCCCTCATAGGTGGTACATAGGTTACTTGTATGGCTGGGAAAGGGTTAACCTATACTTCATTGGGGGATTGTAAAGTACTCACCTGTTCAGAGAACTTGTTAACCTTTGTTTCCTTCCCTAACCTTTTCCTTTTTCGACAGCCTCATTATTGCATTAAGTGTTAAAGTGATATATCAATGTCCAGTGTCCTAGTAATTGAAGTCACCTCAAGTTGTTGGAAGTGTTTGTGTGTGACATCCCAAAAGAGTATCTACTTACTTAACTGAAGGCTGAGCAATTGTATTTTTGAAGTGTATTTTATTGTTGCATATTGCCCTTTCGAGGGGATTGTCCTCCGACGTATTCCACATCTATGACGGGTAATGTCCACAGCTTTGCTTCTTTGGAAAATTTTCAGCAGAGGGCGTCCTGCGTCGATCCGTTGTCCCTTGAGGGCCTCCGTTGAGGGTCGACGTCACCGGATGTTATATATAGGACGCACAGTGCACGTAGCATCAGCTCCGTTTTTTCCGCAAATGTGTTTGCGTCGTAATCTCGGCGCACTCGATTCTTCTCTTCGAAAGTGATGTCTTCGTCTTCTACTACCCTGAAGTCGGGCTATAAAAAAAGTCGGGACTGCGGTTCGAAGGTGTCCATCACGGACCTGCACGACATCTGCCACTGGTGCCTCGGCGAAAGCCACACCACAGACGACTGCGAGGATTGCCAGTCCCTGACATCTAAAACCTTGTGGGAGCTTAAGAAGAAATTGAAGGTAGGTAGGGTGTCTAAGCCCCATGTATCAAAGTCCGCTGGGCTTTCGACCAATGACTCGAAGGGCGACTCTCCGCGTCGGCGATAATCCAGGGGGTCTCGGTCTAGGAGTGGTTCCCACCATTCCTCTGCCTCGTCGAGGCATTCTAGGAAGCGCCGTCACCGGTCGCCTTCCCTGTCCTCGTCGGAGGAGGACTCCGCCAGACGGTTGACTTGTCCCACCAAGTCTTTGTCGTCAGCCGAATGGGATTCATTCCGCCGGCAGATGTTTTCGATTTTCGAGTCGCAAGGCACAGTTCCGTTCACGACTTCGAAAGAAGCCGTCAAGGAACTGGCTCGGTCCACCACTCGCACGCCTTTGGGTTCGGGCAGTCGACGCAATCGGGAGCCGTTGAGGTCCCGTTCGGACGAGGGAGATTGCCATAGCCGTGCCAGATCCAGGCCCCGGTCCTCAACGCCATCGAGACCGTCGGAACCTGTGAAGCCTTCGAAGTAGGCCTCAACGCCATCAGCGCTGTGTCCGTCGAGGGACACTCTCAGGACTCCTCCCTCGAAGTTGTCGACACCTCTGTCGACGCCGATTCCCTAGATGCGGTTTATAGAGGATTTGCCAGAGGTGCCCTGGAGGGCTGTGGAACCTCTGAGGAAGGCGCTCAGTAAGTCTGTGAGGCCTGTTTTTGAGCCCTATTCTGTTCCTCCTCCTAGATTGGAGTTTGTTCAACCTTTACAAGATATTTCAGAGGTTGAAGAACTGTCTGATGAGGAGATGGTTGTGCCCCCGGATGTCCCTCATGATCTTTTGTCTGGTCATAGTCAGATGGAGGAACTCCGTCAGTCATTGCATGACGCTAGTGGCCTTGACACCTCTCCGGAGGTGGAGTTTGGCCGACCTGAGCCTGGGGCGCATGCGGATTCCTCCTTTCGGCGCCTCATGTCAAGGTGACAGAATACGTGGGGTGGTCTGCTCCACCTGTTGATTTTGCTCAGGATGATTTGACTGACATCCTGGATCAAGGTCCACCAACTGACGCGGTGTTGCCATTTCACATGGCTTTGCAAAGAAGGGTGGCGGCGGCTTGGACTACTCGGGAGAGTCTACCGAAAAAATACTGCCCATCCACTGGTGACCCCTGCTACTTATCGACGCACCCGACTCCGGAGAGTTTGGTGGTGTAGGCGGCTACGGCCTCTTCGAAGCAGGCTGCGTACCCTACCATCCCTCCTGATAGGGATGATAATCGCTTAGATGTTTGGGCGAGGAAGTTATTTTCCGCTGGGGGTATGGTGTTGAAGGCGGCCAACTCACTTGTGCCTTAGTGAGATTCACTCATGCTCTGTGGAACTGTGCATCTTGGGCGGCTGAGCATAGTCCCGAAGAGGAGGAACAGGATGGTTTTCTAGCAAGGGCAAGGATGCTATGTGCGAGGCCGTTCAGTCGGGTTTGGACACGGCAGACTGTCAGCCGGTCCATGGCTGCGAGCACAGTGATACGCAGGTTTGCGTGGTTGCGGAAGTCGAGGTTTGCTCCTGATGTGCATTCCCGTCTTCTGAACATGCCCTTTGATGGTGTTCATCTGTTTGGCAGCAAGGTTGACGAGAGCCTTGAGGATGCAGTCCTCCAAAGCTGCAGCGAAGTCGGAGTGCTTCAGTACGTCAACCTCCACCTTTTCGTTTTAGGGGACGGCAATGGAGGGGAGGTTCCTTTCGGTACTACTGACTGGCAGCTCCTCTCGATCTACCAAAGGAAAAGCGGCCACCGGAGGAGTACCGGGGTGGAAAGCAAGGTACTCGTGGTGCCAAAGCCGCACGGCCAGTTGCCTCTTTGCCCTCAGGCACTGCCGCAGCCGTGTCCGCTCAATCATGAGGCCATGTCCCATGGTTCACCGGTTGGGGGCAGACTTGCGCAGCATCTTGGAGAATGTCGGGCCATTACTTCAGATGTGTGGGTTCTGGAGATCATAGCCCATGGCTACTGTCTTCCCTTCCGGCAGAGGCCTCACGACAATCCACCGGGGAAGCTCTTTGAATCGTCCAGATCTGCTCCTTGCGCAGGAAATCCTATCCCTGCTGGAGAAAGGCACCATAGAAACGGTGCCTGTAGCAGAGAAGAACAAGGGATGGTATTCCCCATATTTTTTGATTCGGAAAAAACACTGGGGATTGAGACCCATCATGGACTTGCGTTGGCTGAACAAGCTCCTCAGGAAGGACAAGTTCAAGATGGTAATTCTTTCTCAAGTCCTCAAGGCTCTTCAAATTCAGGATTTGTTGGTGTCTCTGGACCTCAAGGATGCTTACTTTGATGTGCCGATTCATCCAAAGCACAGGAAGTACCTGAGGTTCACGGTTGGTGACTCGCATTTTCAGTTTCGGGTCCTGCCGTTCGGATTGACCTCCGCCCCGATGGTCTTCACCAAGCTGATGGTGGTGGTGGCAGCGTATCTCCAGAAAGGGGGGATTCACGTCTACCTCTACCTGGACAATTGATTGCTCATTGCGCGCTCTCCCGAGCAAGCCCTGGATCATCTGTCCGTCACCTGCCACTCCCTTCACAAGCTGGGCTTCTCCCTCAATTTAAAGAAGTCCCATTTGACATTTACCCATCTGCTCCAGCACATCGGAGCAGTGCGTGACACACCCCTGGGCAGTGTTCGCCTCCCCAGGTCAGGGCTCATCACATTCTGCAGATGGTGGACAAGTTTCAACGTGCCCAGAGTCTCCCGGCGTTCGAATTCTTGAGGTTGCTCATCCTCGGGGCATCCTGCATTTCCTGGTGCCAGAGGTCAGGCTGTGGATGAGATCTCTGCAGTGGGCTCTCAAGATGCAGTGGTCTCAGTTCTCCGGCAGGATGTCGGATCCTGTTCGGATTCCGACCTCAGTCGCCTTGGATCTTCTATGGTGGGCCGACAAAGGCAATCTGATGAAGGGAGCACCATTTTGGCAGCCATGGCTGGAGGTGACAATCGTGACGGACACATCCCTCACAGGTTGGGGAGCTCATGCCAACGAGTTGACAGCCAGCGGACGTTGGTCTCCGGAGTCCAGACTCCACATCAATCTGTTAGAGCTGAGGGCCGTTAGGATAGCCCTGACGGCTTTTCTGCCGTCTGCGGGGTAAGAATGTCCTGATTATGATGGACAATACAGTGGCCATGCACTACCTCAACAAAGGGCGGGCAGGGTCACTCCCATTGTGCAGGGAGGCGATGCAGCTCTGGTTCTGGGCCATCTAGCAGGAAATTTCAATCTCGGCAGTTCATCTGGCTAGAGACGAAAACGCGGCGGCGGACGCTCCGAGCAGGCAGAGCATGGTCTCACGAGTGGGAGTTGTCTCAGGAAGTTCTTTTGGAGATCTTCGTCCTTTGGGGAACTCCACAAGTGGATCTCTTTGCCACCAGTGTCAACCGGAAGTGGGAGAGATCCTGCTTGCGGGAATTTCCTCCACTCGTAGTGGAGTGGTCCTTCCCAATGCTGTACGTGTTTCCTCTAGTCCCTGTCATTCCGCAAGTGTTACGGAGGTTCGGTTCCCGAATGATCCTCACTGCTCCGGCATGGGCCAGGAGAGCGCGATACCTGGACCTTCTAGACAGGTCCATCTACCCTCCACGCCGTCTTCCCTACCGAGATGATCTGCTCTCATGGGAGGGGGTCGGGTTCTCCATCTAGAGGTCAAGTCTCTAAGCCTTCATGCTTGGTATCTGAAAGGTTGAGGTATAAGGATTGGGACCTCCCTGAAGACGTGATGGAGGTGTTGCTTTTGGCCAGAAGTCCTGCAATGAAATCCCTGTACCATTGCCATTGGAGAAAGTTCTTTGACTGGTCAGGGTACAGAATGTGGATCCTTTCCAATGTTCCATTTCTTTGGTTTTGTCTTTTTTGCTTTCTGTAGCCCACAAGGGCCTGCAAGTGGGTACCATTAAGGGTTACCTGGCGGCGCTGTCCATATTCAATCGCTCGTCTGAGGAATGTTCTTATTTTAAGATCCCTTTGATTTCTCAGTTTCTAAAAGGGCTTACTAATGTGTTTCCACCGTCACCTTTCCAGGTGCCGGGATGGGATTTGAATTTGGTTTTAAAGTTTCTAATGGGAGCTCGGTTTGAGCCCTTACATTCTTGTCCGTTGCAACTGTTGTCCTTCAAAACTGTATCGCACGCAGAGTGAGTTGCAGGCACTTTCAGGCCAAGTCACCCTTTACTGTGTTCCATAAGGACACGGTTGTCCTCCGGGTGCGGCCTTTTTTTCTTCCGAAGGTTGTGTCGGAATTCCATTTGAGCCAGAAGGTGATTCTTCCGGCGTTTTATCCTCCTCCACATCCTGGTAAGGAAGAGGAGAGGCTCCAAATGTTGGAACCTAGAAGAGCTTTGAGTTTCTATCTCTCACGGATGTCCCGGGTCAGAGTGGACGATCAGCTCTTTGTTATGCTGGAAGGCGCTTGGGTCAGGCTGTTTCCAAACAGACCTTGTCTAGATGGATCATTTTGACGATCGTTACCGTTTGGTGGGAAAGGACCCTCCAGTAGGCTTACGTGCTCACTCTACTAGGGGTGTGGCTGCCTCCACTGCTCTACAGAGGGGTGTTCCGATTTGCAATCTTTGCGTAGCAGCCACATGGGCCTCTGTCCATACTTTTGTGAGAAACTATTCCTTGGACTCCATCCATGGGCAGGATTTGGACTTTGGTATGGCAGTCCTTTATTCACCATTTTGATTCGGCATTCTAAATTGTAAATTCTTTTCCCACCTCCATAAGTTGGTACTGCTTTGGGAGTCCGTCATAGATGTGGGATACGTTGGAGGACACAATCCCCTCGAAGAACCAGTTACTTACCATATCTGGTAAGGTTCTTTCGATGGGCTGTTCCTCCGACATATTCCACATCGCCCTCCCAACTTGCCCCTCTACTGAATTTCCTATGCGATTTCAGCTTATGTTTCCGCAAGGCTTTCTGCAGTCATACTGGCAGGAGATTGGTGCCACACGTTCTGGAAAAAAAAACTATAGCTGAGGCTATGGGTGCCGTGCTTCCTTTATATAACATCCGGTGACGTTGACCCTCGACGGAGGCCCACGAGAGACAACGGATCGACGCCATCGATGCAGGACGCCCTCTACCGAAAATGTTCCGAAGCAGCACAGTTGTGGACATTACCTGCCATAGATGTGCAATACGTCAGAGGAACCATCGAAAGAACGTTACCAGATATGGTAAGTAACTTGTTCTTCTAAAGAAGGCTTATTTTAAAACTGACTGTTAAATTAATAATTATTTAATCTAGAAAACCATGAGTATTAGTGTTTGAATACTTGTCATTGTGAATCTCTGTTGCATCTCTACAGCTCACATGTACCCCTCTTGAGATGAGTCTGGCTGCTCTGTCACTCTACCAACTTGTGTAGTACAGGCTTATACCAATAGTTTGGTATCTATTGCCAAGAGAACAAGGCTTGTGTAGTCTCCCGAAGGGTTTCTAGATACAATCTTACCTAACAAATGCTTTTCACCCTCTGCACATCGTAGACTGTCAAATTGAGGATGGCCAGTTCTTTCCCCAGAGCATCTAGGTCTTGGGACAAGTTTCCACCTTGCGCTTGGGGCCAGGTGAGATTCCAGAGACCCTTTATCGGTCTACAACACGAGATTGTAAGGCTTCTCAGGAATTTTGAGGTATTAAGGCCACCTTGATTGCAGGTGTGTCTGAGGCTCCTCTGGGGGCTGGATTGTGCAGGACCATGCCCCTCACCAGGTCTGATCTGGTGGTCTTACTTTGGGCTTATTGGTCCACCTGGACTGGTGGTACTGTACTGGGAAAGGTCCTGTGGACCCTTTACTGGGCTATCAGGCTGCTGTCACCAAGTTTGGTCCCTTTAGGGCCACCCCTGGGAACTAGACTTAATGGGCAAGCAAGAGGTAGTGCATATAAACCTACCCAAAACCTGTTGGGATAACTGGGATTTCTTTGATAGTGAGTCTTGACAATTTAATTGCTTGTGTACAAATACTTTGGCATCTTTTGCTCACCAGAATAGATTACTTACTCTTACCTATTGGGATGAAGGGCTAATTAAATGTATCATATATGTCTGTATTTGCTGCCTTTGGGGCAACCCACCTATTAAATTCAGATAGGGGAGTTACCTGTAAAGCTGCACCTTGACTTGAGGAGCAAGATGTCGCAATGGGGGAGTCACTGCAACTCCCCTGGTTTGAGACTTTTGCCATCAATTAACGCTCCACTTCACTGTTTGATTTCACACACACACCATTAGTCAGTTGGTCTTCAATACATATTGGTTTATTAAACTTTTGTTGGGGGCTTCACCTATCCCTTAGCACATGGGCTTGCAGTCTCCAGCGACCTGAGTCGTTCTGTATTATCCTGGGAGGATAGCTCAGCGGTAACATCCTCGCCTTGCAAGCAAGACTGTAATACAGGTTCGATCCCCGGGTCCGCGCTTAGAAACCTCTGGGTCGTATATCATATAATAGCATTTTTCCTTTTGTTATGTGTTTGGATTGTCTCTTCCTCTGGAGTTTGCAGGGGAGAGACGGAGAAAATCCTAAGGGGGATTCTCCATCATGGTCTTGGTTGGCATTAACACTCTCTTGAAAGTATATCCTTGTTCTCCAGCATGGCATCGGGCATGGATTCACATGCTCATGAATATTCCCCGTCGTCAGGCTGGGAATCCTCAGTAAAGAAGCAATCAGTTTCAGTTTCATTTCTGAACTGTCTTTCTACTAATAACCAATCGCTGGTCTCTGGGTCATACTGCCCCAGCCAATGGCTGCCCTCTACCTAAGCCCCTCCTCTGGCAGCCATCTTCATATTTTTACTGCACGTTCAAGTGTTGGAGTCCTCGTGCTATAGCGCTCAAGCTTTTACTGCGTTTTGCCTTTTTTCTAAGAGTTCTTGTTTTTCGGTCAATTCGAGCCTCAAGCTCCACCGATTCTTCTTCCGATCAACGGGCCCGATTCTGTGATTTTTTTTCTATGCCCCTCAAGGGCAAATTTTCGTCGGGTTTCTCTTCTTGGAGGATTCCGGAAGATCTTTGAGACCTACCCCACGTGGACATGTCCCAGGACAAAGACGGAACGCCTACTGGATCCAAACTGTTTAGGACCTGCCCGGGATGTGGATTGCAGAATGTCTTTAAGGGCTGACAAATTGCGCATGGAGGACGACTTTGCGTCCTCCATGAAGGACCATCGTAAACGACTCGCTGACTGGCTGGAGGCGAAGAGCCCAGCAACGGGTGAGAAGAAGCCTGAGCGGTCCTCTAAGACCTTTTGAGGATGCTCTGACGATGGGGGCCCAACAAAGGACAAAGCACCACGCTCTGTGGGTACCGGGAGTGCTGTTCGTTTGGGCTCCTCGGCTGCCAGGCAGGGCGCGATGTCTCCGATGCCATCAACCACGAGCCAACACTCTGGCTCCGGGAAAAGGAAGTCGGCGGACCCGGATAAGCTTCGGGAGAAGCCCCGGTCGGTCTCGCCAGAGAAAGCCAAGGGGGGGTGAAGGCCCCAGATGTGGGCAAGGTCATGAGGGCCCTGATCCACCTGGCATAGGCCTCGATTGAAGGAGTCGTGGAGGCGCTGGCAAAGCCTGTGGAGGCTATCCCAGTGGAACCGACTCCTGGGCCTAGAGTTTACCTGCGGAGGGAAATCATCTTTTCAGCCTATTGAGAAGACCCCCGTGAAACCCCGGGATGACAAAGGGGGGGGGGGGCACGGTAGCCATAACTGACACAGATGCCACCTCCGAAGATGAGCTGGTTGGCGTCACAAAGATCCTGGACAAGAAAGTTAGAGGAAGTCCGGTCCTATGGGAGGGATCCCGACAAGGCGGACGTAGAGAGCAACGGTGGAGCTGACGAGGAACCGTGGGCCGTAGAGGAGACGGAGGATCCCATGCCCCAACTGTCGCTCCCGTCGCAACAGATGCCTACGCCACAGGACAACACAGGAGTGATCTTGATGGCCATCCAGATCCTGTGTACGGACATAAGAACGAGGTTGCCCTTACCCCCAGCGGACAATCCAGCGGCGCCTGGACCGTCGGGGAGCCCACCGACACCGAGCAAGCGGAGGCGAATCCATCCACCCCCCTACTTTCCAGCCTTCACCTCCTTCCCCTTCGCCGAGGGATGAGACTGGAACAGCGACGACGAGGACGGATGACTACGGTGGTGACACGACAGATCTCTCATCACCCCCTGCCCGGGCTTCCCCTGCCGACAAAATTGGCTCCTTTCACGCCATGATCGCCAGGGCTTTGGAGCTTTTCCAGCTCTGTCTCGAAGAGCAGAAGGAGGGGTGTCCTCTACCAACGACGCAAGGCCAAGAGGAAGACAGTCTCTCGTCCCAGATGTCGTCTAGTAACAGCACTGAGAGGACTATCGCTGCTCAAAAACCCATCCACGGCTCCTGCGAAGAGGGACCAGTATGAAAAGTAGTACCCGGTCCCAGATTCCGCCCCGCTGTGCCTCAGAGCTCAGCCGTCCCTGGATTCAGTGGTCACAGCGGCGGCCAAGAAGAAATCGGCAGGGGCGACGGCATAAACTTCCACTTCCCCACCAGACGGCGAGGGGAAGAAGCTTGACGCCATGGGACGATGAGTCATCTGGGTGGTGACGACCATCAAAGTGCCCAACGCCCTCTGCGGATTACGTCTCCTCGTGCTGCCGTACTTGCTGTCGCTGGCCAAGGCGGGCTGGCTCACGCCTCCATCAAAATCCATGTGGCGGCTATCTCCCACTACACCAGAACTCCGGGGCGGTCATCTATGTGGTCTCATCGCCTGGTGAAGAGTTCATGAAAGGACTGTTCCGCTCGTTCCCGGCGTGGGAGCTCAACGTGGTGCTGACCAGGCTCATGGGTCCCCCATTCGTACCCTTGCATTCGTCACTGCTGAAGTTCTTATCATGGAAGACAGTGTTTCTTGTGACCATCACCTCCGCACGACGAGTGGGAGAGATCTAGGCCCTCTCCTGTAAACCTCCATACCTGAGATTCGACGAGGCTTGTGCTGAGGACGCACCCCTCCTTCATGCCCAAGGTGCAATCGAACTTCCATCTCAACGAGCCCTTGGTGTTACCTGTTTTCTTCCCGCCGCCTTGGTCGCTGACTGAGAGGACTTTGTGCGGTCCACGTAGAATTTCAGCGCTCTAGCCAAATCCAGCGAGTGCAAAGAGTTTTCGGAGGACTTCACAGCTGTTTGTGAACTTTGGACCTGTGAACCAAGGGTCGGAGGCTTCCATTTCCAGATGGCTCTCCAGCTGTATCATGCACTGTCACCGGTTAGCAAACCGACCTTTGCCCGGCCGTCCGAGAGCCCATTCAACCAGAGCGATCGCTGCTACTACGGCGTTCTTGTCTGGTGTGCCCCTGCTGGACATCTGCAGGGCTGCTACGTAGAGGTTGACGCACACCTTCACGAGATTCTACTGCATCTACGGTATTCCAGGGAGAAGTCCAGAGTCGGCCAAGCAGTTCTGCGCAACCCGTTTGCTTGAAGGTGAGCCGGATGAGGAGGTAAGAGATGCTTAATGTTGAGTTTTTGAAATGCTTAATGTTGAGCCTTGCCACCTCCCGTGGTTGTGCATGTGTTTACTGCTATGTATCTCGGTCCTACTGCCACGTTACGTGCTACCAAATTTGAAGATGGCTGCCAGAGGAGGGGCTTAGGTAGAGGGCAGTCATTGGCTGAGTGCAGAATGACCCAGAGACCAGTGATTGGTTATCAGTAGAAAGACAGTTCAGAAATGAAACTGATTTTTTTTCTTTACTGAGGATTCCCAGCCTGACGACAGGGAATATTCATGAGCATGTGAATCTATGCCAGACCCATGCTGGAGAGCAGTTAGAGGTAAGTAACTTGTTCCTTCACTTGCTCACTCTCTACCTGCTTCCGTGCCCGGTCATACGTCGTCCATCATTGATTCGGTTAACTCTCATGCATACGTGCAGGCACTGGGAGACCGCTACTCCCTTCCATTCTGCCTTATAATATGAAAACTCTGCCACTGAAGAACCAACCAATGAACAAACCTGTGACCTCGCAACAGCAACTACTTATTTGAAAGCTTAACCCCTTTTGATCTCAGGCAGTTTCATGTACTGGCCAGGTAAATGGGGGAAAACTGCATTTTGAGGCTACTAAATGTCATCGGGAAGGGGGCTGGGGGTGTAGAGTTCTTCAGTAGGCTCCGAAACTCAATAGGAAAATGTATCCCAAACGATGCAACACTATGCACTTTAAAATTACTTCTAAGAGTAAAGAACTGTGATTGCTACACAAAGTCCTGTATACAGACACGTAGAGGTTGTAGTTACTTAAAAGGATAGTACAGGATCTCTGAAGACCCAAATCACTTTCATAGCCTGTAGGAAAGATTACACAGTTTAGTAAAGCTGTAACCACTTGATAAGTGGTTCAAAGCAGTGGTTTGATTGTATGCATGGGGCATTTCAGCCAGCAAGCCACACGTACCACAGCATCGCTCTGTTGTGGGCATGCAAATTTGCTCAAAAGCGGGACCTTTGCTTGAGAAAATTCTTAAATGGCAGTGCTATTTTATCCACCGCTTCATCAATGGAAGACAGACCTCTCAAGAATGCAGGCGACCACATGTGTGTTTATCCCTCTTCAACGATAATCTGTGTAGTACAGTCTGACATCCCTCAAACACTTTCAATGTTAAGGTCTGATTATGGTTTAAAAATGTACTAAAAACCTTTTTTACATGAACTGAGTCCAATAGGCCATTTCTGCTTACAAGCCACACGTCGGTGCCACCCAGGAGCTCATTTCCCTGTTCTGATCCTCAGCGCAGTACATTGTGCGTATGTAAAAGTGAAAAGTATGCATTGTTGCTATGGAAAGCTTGTTTCTTCATGCCTTTGTTTTTTAAACTCTCCATAACCTTGATGTTTGCTAAACCTACCATGTTGTTCCTCTCACAAGGATATCGGACTGTCCTCCTGCTCTGATCAATCCTAATGTAAAGTGGTCTTATATAATGCCCTTCTGCCAATAATGTTGGCCTCACTGCGCATGTCTCTGTAAGATTGGAGGGCTTTGAGAATTATTCCGATAGCAGATATGCAGATGCAAAAACCTTTGCGTTGATGGTGGCAGGTCGGAAATGCCCATTACCTGTGTCGATCCGAAAATCTGTTGCTTGTTGTTGGTCCCGAGCAGGCAGGTTAGCCACATATTTTATAACACAGGAACGGGTATAGGAGTATTTATATACAGTAGTTTGTACTCCCACGTAACTATCATAAAACACACACATAGACTGTCCCTAGTGGGAAGCACACCCTAACCCTGTCACGGCAAGCGCTCCCTACGTGGCCGTTGATGCGCCGCCTATCCAATAAAGATAGCAAGAGAACTTTCCTTCAACAATTATATAGTTTCCTCAATCGCACTCAATTAAAAGGCCCAGAGCAAGTATAGCTTGACAGTGAATATTAAATCTTGTCTCTTCTGTGTAGTGTGGAAGGCGGCTTCTACCAGGATTTCCTATACATGTATTCACCAGCTGGGTAGAGACATTCCTAACAGACCTTGTGCTGGAATATTAAAACAAAAAAACACCAAAGGGTGTGGGAACACCTAGAGGCCTGTCTAGGGGAATTTGTTAGTCCAACGTGTTCAGTCTGTCTTGCAGGAACATAATCTTAATGATTGATCCTTGCGTCGACAAGTTTCGATGACAACTACAGTTGGTGTAATTTTCTTCAGGACGTAATTACTTCTTTCATGGGCATCGCTACATCAAAGGTCTACAGATGCTGATCAGGCGGTACCTCCGGCCCCTGCTCTCAAGCGTCTAGCATTGATTTAGGCGGCAGAGGTTATTCAATGAACAAGCCAAACGTTTTTCTCTGCTCGCCTCGTCGCCCTCGTTCTGTAAGGAGACGTTATGCTGCAGAAATGGTTGCTGCTGTAGTCATGAGCTGAACCGTTTCTCCATTCAATTAGTATCCCGTTCTGTACGAAGACATTAAGCTGCTAATCAGTTGCTGCTACCATAGTATGCTGGCCATATAGGCAGCACCTGGATTGTTGAGTGTAAAAATAAACAGCATGGTTGTTTTCACAGACTCAAACCCTATCCATCTTCTTTCAAGTACACTAGACCAAGGAGGTAATATGTAGGAGTGTGGAGCTTTAAGGATGCATGATTAACTAGCGTCCTGGCCTTGATGAGGTAGGTGTTGTACTTTTGCCCCTGTGGCCCCTCCTCTATTTTGTAATCTTTGCTCTGCTTTCTTGCCCTTCCTTTCCTCCACTTCCCTGCTTTCCCCTGCACGTTTTGTCATCCATGGCCCTGCTTTGCTGGCTGTTATTTCGCTGCCTTTTTTCCACTTTTCTGCCACACCTGTGATCCTCCCCCCTGCCCTGTGCACGTGATTTGCTCTTTCCCCTAGGGAAGCCAAAGCCGCCTCCTGGAGACAAAACGCTCTTTCTATCTAGCGTCCTGACCTTGATGAGGTAGGTGTTGTACTTTCCCCCTGCAGGCCCTCCTCCTTTTTGTAATCTTTTACCTGCTTTCTTGCACTTCCTTTCCTCCTCTGCTTCATCCTGCTCATTTGTCATTCATTCCCCTGCTTTGCCCTGCTCACGTTTTTGTCATCCATTCCCCCGGGCAAGTTTTTGTCATCCATTTCCCCGGCACTCCCATGCACGTTTTGTCATCCATTCCCCCTGCTTTCCCACCTGTTTCGTGGTCTTTTATCCATTTCTTTCTGCTGTGCCTGTGATTGGCTGTTTCACTCCAGGAGGTAGGCTCTCAACCACACCTTTCGGCTAAGGGCCCCAAGGCAAAGCACAGCACCTAAAGAAGCAGCTCCAGACCGTGTTTGCCCACGTTCACCTGAGAAGCCATAAGCCAGCCGTCAAGCAGCAGTGAGGAGGGTGGGGCGTACAGCAATTGGTGTTTTCCAAAAAGCCCTGCGCCTCCTACCTACAACAGCATAACATACCAAAATTAGTCGGCTAGTAAAGGGTACCCAGACCACTGCTGTGTACCAACCGTTCAGTGGTGGTATTTACTGTTGTGTCCCATACTTGGGCATTCTCTAACTATCTAGATCCAAATCTGGGTGTTTTGCACTTTCTGTTGTGCCTCCAATTTGAGTTCACACTCTATCCATGTGAATTTTAGCCACGCGTCGCACTCAGAAGAATTAAGGAGATTAGTCATTTGCCACATCAACTGGGACTGTCTAGATCAGCCACATAGAAGAACTTAGTGAAATAGCCAAAGCACTAACCACCTGCTTCTACTTCCTCAAACACACCACCCAAACACTATACACTCCCACTGGTCTAGCAAACCCCTAACACAAGCAACACACATTTACAGCAAACTAGCCTGAACACTGTACCCTACCCATACAGACACAACAAGCCAGTGCATACAACCTTAAACACTTGCCAATCTATCCATAAACACCCAACATGACAAATGGCCAAACGGAAAACTCCCAAGGCATTGGACCATAACCGTATGGATAACAAGGCAGTGCATGTAACGTAGCATCTGCAAGCCAACACACAGACACTAGTTTCTCCTGGTTCTGGACCTAACCTGTCATTCTTCCCCCTCACTAACCAACCATGTCCTCTTTCAGAACAACGTGAGCTCCTGGAGACTGCCCTTGAGTGGTATTGTTGTGCGTATAGAAATCAACATAACATGGGCACAGCTATCTCTGCAACCACAAAACTGGCCCACCTCTCCCCAGGGTTATTACCACCAAATGGAAGGTAATGTGCTTGTACCCACTTCCATGGCTCACATACTCACTGAGTTGTGAACTGTGTTGCCCAGCCAACTCATCGAGATAAGTGAGCAATTTCTCACAACTAGCTAGACTACACTCTGTTAGCTAGTCCAGATAAAACTGCATATGAGCCATCGTCACAATTAGACAGTCTTGTGAAGATTAGCATTGTCATATGTAAACAGATCTGTAGTACTAGCTTGCGTCACATCTAGACTGAATTGTGAATGTCCGCTTGCACCACACCTAGACAGGATTGTAAAGATTAGCTTGCGTTGTATCTAGACAGAATTGTGACTATTGGCATTACGTCATATCTAGCCAGAACTGTAATACTAGCTTCTGTCTCATCTAGACAGAATTGTGAAGATTAGTTTGTCATATATCGAGACAATTGTCAAGATTAGCCCCTGTCACATCTAGACAGAATTGTGAATGTCGGCTTGCGTCGCATCTAGACAGAATTGTGAATGTTAGCACTGTCATATCTAGACAACTGTAACATTACCTTGCCTCATATTTAGACAGAATTTTGAAGGTTACCCTCTCACATCGAGAGAAAATTGTGAATGTCACGAGAGAGAATTTAGTGTTGGCTTGCACCACACCTAGACAGGATTGTAAAGATTAGCTTGCGTCACAACCAGACACAATTGTGAATGTCAGTCTGCACCACACCTAGATAGAACTGTAAAGGTTAGCCTGCGTCACATCTAGACAGAATAGTGAAGATTAGCATTGCGCCACATCTAACAGGATTGTGGGGATCAGCATGCGCCACTTACAAATAGCGATGCCATTAACCAACCCCACTAAAAAATCTTACCCCTCTGCATACACATCTCAAACACAACCATACCTCTAATGCATAACAAGCTGCACATACTTCACCACAGCAAGAAAAAAATATACTACACATAGCCTCACACAACAATACACAAAGGCTCCCAACCGAAAAGCACACCTAAGCTCAGCAAACGGTGCAAACCGAACTGAGACTTCCAAAAGCACATCACTGATCTTTCCTTTCTCCTGCTCGGGCCTACTAACCTTCCTACCCTCTTCCCTTTTCAGATCTGCCAGAGCGCCTGGGGACCACTCCGGTGGTGACAGTGTGTGGTACAAATACCTTCAACATTAATAACGTTAGATATGTTATGTACTCCTACGTCCCGTCCCCTTTCCTCCATACTGTATGGGGGTCCCTCGCTAGGGACAGGAGATGAAACCTTTTTCACCAGAAAAAATGTTCTTCCCCTTTAAATTTGGAGACTTGCATCCCTGGGACCGTGCGCTCCCCTAACTCCAACCACTGGTGCCACTCCTCAGTCCTCCTTTCCGCATCGATGGGTTCGGACCGCTTTCACCAGTGCTCCTGGGTTTGGCTTCAGCATTGTAATGCCACATGCTCTTCCCTGAATACTGTCTTTTGTCTTCTGTCTTTTGGTCTTAATCAGGTACTGTCCTCTGGCGCCACGCTCCTCCCCGGCGCATGTCGATTTCTTCCGGCTTCAACAGGTGTCCAGCCTGTGAAGGGCTCTTCCCTACATCCGACCCCCTTCCCCCATGCTCTTTGCCTCTGCTGACTTGGCCACAGCTGGGAGGGTTGCAGACACAAGTCAAGGCCCAAGGTAGGGCTGCTTTTTTCTATTGCACCCCACAAGGGGCGACTCCTTCCCAAGGGAATGTCGGACCGGGAGGGACCGTCCAGGTTCTCACACCAGCACAGATGTTTGAACAACCGTAGGCGGGGTCCTGGCCGAGGTCCTCCATCTAAGCGGGGAATGGGGATTCTGATGCATAAGGACTTTGTCTACTTGGCCAAAAAGGGATGGCTTAAACACTATTCAGCCCAGCCGATCAATCTGCGCCTCGATGCCAAGTACAGGCAATTGGTGGGGGATCCACTCTTGCTGTCGGCGCACTCTCAACCACACATCAGTGATTGCTGCAGCGTCACTCTACTCCAAGCCTCAGTCATCCTCGGCCACCTTGTCTCTTTTAGGCAAGGAGAAGAGGCAGGAAGTCCGGCAGGCAGACCCCTGGATACTCGGTGGTCTCCACGGGCTACCGCCTACCGGTTCCACCCTCTACGCTCTCCTTCCCTCCCACAGATTGGGACAAGAACTTTGTTTGATCGCTCATAGTCGGGCAGTGGAAGAAGTCCCAGCCTCCCAGTGGGGGTTGCACTTCTACTCTAGGATTCTTGCCATAGACCAGAAGAACCAGGCTGGCCTGAGAGTTGTTAGACCTTTCCGCCTTGAACCCTTTCCCTTCCTCTTCAAACGTTCAAGATGGTTACACCAGCGCTTAGACACTGTGCAGGGGAGACTGGATGTGCTCCCTGGATCTGAAAGACGCGTACCTACACGTCACGATTTGGCAGCCTCACCGGTCCTTTCTGAGGTTCAGGATCACAGGCTTCTGTTTTCAGTACAAGGTTCTACCCTTTGGCCTCAATTCAGCCCCCAGGTTCTTTACCAGAGTCATGAATGCGGCGGCAGCCCTTCTCAGGGCCCAGGGGCATCATGTTTATCCACACGTAAACGACCGGCTCGTCAGGGCGAGATCCCTGGAGGCAGTCCATCACACCACCTCCGCCCTCATAAATACACTAAACAATTTGGGATTTACCATCAATCTTAAGAAGTCACAGCTGGAGCCTTCCCAGAATCTAACGTTCCTGGGCCTCATCTGGGATACAAGCTCTGAGAATGTTCCCCTCAGAGGACAAGGTCACAGCCATCAAGAGGGCCATGAGTCATTTTCCTGCCAGAGCTGTGACCTCCGCATGGTGGTACCAGCATCTCGTGGATATCATGGCGGCATGTCTACTGGCAGTGCCATATGAGGTTCAGGATATGAGAATTGCAGCTACACTTCGCAGCCTCATGGATTCAGTAACGGGGTTCACAGGCGGAGCTCCTCCAGCATTCCTCTCCTTCTCAACCAGGACCTCGCCTGGTGGAGAACGGACTGCAACTTGAGGATAGGCAGACACTTTGCACCACAGGTAACCATCACCACAGACTCTTCCTTAGAGGGCTGGGGAGCAACCTTGGACAACCACAGCGTCCATGGAGTCTGGTCTCTTTAGGAGCAGGAGGCCCAGATCAACCCGCTAGAGCTGAAGGCGATCTGGCTTGCCCTCAAAGCCTTTCTGCCGATCAGTGGCAAGACGATACTCATCCAGGCAGACTACTCCACCAGCATGTTATACATCAACAAGCACAGTGGCACCAGGTCCCCTCCCCTATGCACCTTGGCAGTCAACATTTGGCAGTGGGCTCTGGAGAACCACATGCTCTTGAGGGCTATGCACACCCCCCCCCCCCCGGGGTAGTCCAACCTGGAGGCGGACAGGCTCAGCAGACTTGGTGCAGACAACTACGAATGGCAGTTGAACAATCAAGTCCATCAGGGGATCTTCAACGGATGGGTGTCATCTGCATGTGCATCTCTTCGCCACCTGGTACAACAAGAGGTGCCCCCAGTTTGCTTTCTGGCAGGGACAGGGCTGGGGCTTTCTGGGAGACGCAATGCAGACGCAAAGGGACAACATGAATGCGTATGCCTTCCCTCCCACTCCCCTGGTCCACAGGGTAATCTGCAAGATCAGGAAGACCCGGCACCTCTGTGTCATCATGATAGCCCAATGGTGGCCCGTGAGGCTGGGGTTCTCCGAACTACTCAGCCTGTCAGAACAGGCCCTAGTGCATCTTCCGCTGGGCCCAGCCCACCACCTCTCACAACATGGAGGCACGGTTGTTAGGCAGAATCCTGTGCAGTTCCCTTAGGGAGCACTACACAAGATTAGGACTACAGGCGAGGGCAATAAATCCCCTTTGGTATCAGTCTGTACCACAAAGATTTAGTTGGTAGCTGTGGCTGAGCAGGCAGACTTCACTCAAGAGGGAGATGAGCAGTATTCAGGGTTTACACAATAGGCCTACAGTACTATGGAACAAGGAAACGCTGACCAAAGCTTTGTATTAAAAAGTAGATATATATTTTATACACTTCTAGATAAACATATCTATCACAGTTCTCAAAGCAATTTAAATAAGTCAAAGGAAAAATATATACACTCCCTAGTTAAATTGTAGACCAAGTGAACCAGAGTGAAAACTGAGCAAATCGGCACAGTGAAAACTACACACAAGGAAAGCTCTATATTTCTCACAAGGGAGGGAAAGTACAAGTTATACAGAAATGGCTTCTCACACACCCTAGCAACACTTCCCATAAGTTTGTGAACCAGCTTAAGCAAGACAGTGCATCAGTATAGCCAATACTTAAATGAAAACTGAGCAAAATGGCATTTCACAACGTTTAGCAAGGGGAAGGAAAGGGTAGTTATCAGAAGTAGGTGCATCAACACAGTTCTAGTTGAGAAATCTAAAGAAGGCGGTTCTAACAAATGTAGCCGGAGTCAGTAGGCCTGTGCCAGTCATTGGTACAGGGCAAGGGCCCAGGAGCAAAATGTTCTTGCAGCTGCTGTCAAGTCTTTGGTTAATGATTTTGAAAAGGTGGCTGCAGAAGTTGAAAGACCATGTTCAGAGAGAGGGGCGGCCAACCCAACAGGTAGGTAAAGGATTTAAAACACCTTTAGTGCTACCGCGAAGAAAGGGCGGCCTAGCGGAACAATGTACCTTTAAAATGAAGAAGTGGCTCCTGCGGTGGCGGTTGTTCCTGGTAGTTCCTGCAGTTCGGGTGATCCAGCAGAGGAAGAGAGGCTCTCGTCGTGGAGGAAGGTTCGGGTCACTGCACTACCCAAGGATGAAACCAGCCGTGGTGTTGCCCGATGAATAAAAGGTACGCTCCTTTAAATCGCGATCCGGGTGGACTGGTGCCTGGCTATCCGGCCTCCAACTACAAGGTACGGGAGATTCGACCGAGGCAGGTCCAGGAAGGCGATTGGCAAACTGGTTGGCCCCACCAGATCAAGGGAAGAAGGCTCTTGCAGGTGTAGATCTTCTCTCGTCGTGTGGAGAAACGTGGTGAGACGCTGCAGCAGGGCTTCACCGGTGGTTGTCGTTGCAGATGTCTTTGACTGCTCTCCTCTTTGGCTTCTTAGTTCCAGTGGCAACGTCTTGCTCTTCCAGTCCTCAGGACCCTGCTTTTATGCAAAATATCCCCATTCATACAGCCTAGCTGTCACACAGTGGAGTGGTCATCTTTGCGGGAGACCCTCCAGCCTATCATATAGAGTGCGACATGGGTTGCTGAGGCAACCCTGTCCAGGGGTCCTACTCCCCCTCCCACGCAATGGACCCACCCCAGACTCGGTGGCGTCGAAAGGAGGGCTTCTCGGCAGAAGCCCGCCAAAAGGACGAACAAAGGATCCCCCGACCTGGGTTAGGAGTTTAATATAACTTCTTTTTCGTGTCTTTCTCTAAAGTTCTGGCAATAAAAACCTGCTTGAGTAAAGTTAATATTAAAATACACCGCTGGTATGTTAGAGGCTGTCAGAAAAAGTGGTAGCCTCGAACAATGGGAAAATCCCATAGGAAAATTATTTGCGGTTGGATATATTTGGTAGTAACCACTGCCACCAGCCAGAAACTTTTGAGGGAGGGACTGTATGGTACCCTCTGGAAAATGAACATAAGGGAAAAACTATGAACCCTTTCCAGTACCTCCATAGTAAAATGGGTTGTACTGGTTTAGTTCATAAAAATTGACTAGTAAAGTCAATTGGGACTTTACGTGCCCTGGGAGACAGTCAGTCCCAGGGTATGGAGTCTATGTTTGGGAGTCGCTACGACACCCCTGTGTTACTGCACGGAAGGTGCTGTGTAACACATGTGCCTAAAGAGGGTTCCTATGGAGGGGAGAGAAACTCCATAGGCGTTGAACACAAAAATAGCCTAGAACACACATAGCAAACATGCCTAAGAGTGGCAAAAAGAGTCTCACTCTTAGCAGGAGAAAAAAACAAACCCTTCAAATCCAGCAAAGCTGCTGGGGGACTTTATAGGTAAGGGAAATTAGCCATAAAATGAGTTCTCCCTAACACTGGTCATCCACTCCACACCCTAGAGGTGTGCCATTGCAGCGTGGTTCTTGAACAGGTTACTCTAAAGCATCTGCTTCTGTCACAGGCTAACCTAGGCATCATACAGGGCGATGCCAGTACAGGAGTAAGTGGACTAGGTTTTGTCACTGGGCAGAATTAAAGGAAGTTGATCCTTTGACTTGCACGTTGGACGACGTGCTCTCCTTCTCGGGACATCTCGGCACACCTCGCACACTCTGGGGTTCGAGTAGACCCATGCTGCACCTATCTGGTGGCCACAGAGCTGATCGGAACTCGGAGGAGGCAGTCTTTTCATCCTCCAATCAGATGGTCAAAAGGCATCTGGTGGGCCTCACCAGGCTCTACCCGCCTATCAAGAAGCCACACCCTGTGTGGGACCTCAATTTAGGTTTCGGCGCATAAACCATTGGAGCCAGTGGCGTCCGCGGCTATCGGGCTACTCCCCATTAAGATAGCCCTCTCGGTGGGGTCGTACGTCTGCACGCAGGGTTAGTGAAATCCAGGCACTGGTGGCTTCAGAGCCCTATACTACCGTTCAGTGGTCCTTGGAACGCATCCAGTATTCCTACCTAAGGTAGTCTTCTCGTTTCACCTCAATGAGGAAATAGTGTTACCTACTTTCTTCGCGGACCCCAAGGACGATACTGTCTGGATGTCGGGCGTGCTCTATAATTCTATCTGGACAGAACCAAGAGCTTCCACAAGTCGGGGGCCCTCTTTGTCACCTTTGGTGGGTCAAGGACAGGCTATCAAGCCTCCAAGGCCCCCATAGCTAGATGGATGCGGCCATCAAGGAGGTTTGTGAGGCAGCATAAGCCACTCCCTGAAAATATGCACACCCACTCTATCAGAGCCAAGGGGCTTTCCAGAGGCATGTCCCGGGGCAGATCATCAGTAGGGCGGCTACATGGCTACGCCTTCGGCCTTCTGCAAGCACTACTGACTACTGCTTGGATGCCCAAGAGAACCTCCCACCCCCTGGTGCCAAGACCCTCCCGGCCCCTGGAGGTTTATGTTGGGGTGAGGAAGTTCTGCTCATAATCCAGGAATGGAGTCCAAATGTTCTGGAATCGGTGTAGAAGTCTGGCTCTAGCTGCTGTTACTGTCTCTGTGATCAGGATGTCCCACATCTTGCCCCACCACAGACATAAAAGGTGCTTGAGCTGATTTCCAGGTGCGGGCGACCACAATTCTCCCCGCCAGGAGGCACTGGGTCAGCAGCCTGGCTCTCCTTCTAGATCTCGGGTAGACTCCAGGGACCGGGGCCCCCAAGAGAACAGGTTTGGGCTACAGTGGGATCTTTGCTTGGGTTATGCTTTACATGGTGGCTAAGCATTGCTTCCAGAACTGTTGTACCTTCGGCCATGCCCACCACATGAAAGAAGGAGCCCGGTTGTCCGCAGTCTCCAGGCGGAGTTCAGGGCCCGATTCATGTGATGAAGCCTAAGGGCGGTGGGGGGGGGGGTGTAATACCAGCATAACAGGATTTTATACGCACATTCTCTTAGTGATACAGATGGACGAGGAGTGTGTCCGCGACCATATGTCCACCCAAGACTGGTCCTCCATGGAATGTCTCAGATTTGCCTCCCACTATGCCATACATAGGGTCTTTGAGGAGAGAAAGTCTCCCGTAGGCGTTTATATAAGGTGTAAATCCTCCCCCAAACCCAGAGTTCCCCTAGGGTCAGGTCGAGGGGAGTGGGGGTGCATGTTGCCGCTTGGAGGGTTTGGGAACACCAGTGGCAGAGTTGAATGTAAGAGAATGTCTTTTTCTGTTACGCTCGCCTGGTATCCATGGGGGCGCCACACGATATTGGATGGAGGTCTAAGCGCTATCCCGTACCCCTCTCTGCTTGCTTATCTGTTTGGGTAGCGCCTTAAGTTTTTGTGCGTTGAACTCTCCGCTCTGTCTCTCTGTGCAGGAGCGCGTGGTTGGTGCGGGCGTTCCTTGGACCTAGTTGCTTCACTGGTCCGTGTGCCCTTATGTCGGATCCAGACCGGCTGTGACTCAGACTTTGCTTGCTGTCTTCCAGGTGAGTTATAATGGCTTTTCCATCTTTATTCTGTCTCTTTCCCTCCGTTTTCTCTCTTCTCTTCGTCTTGCTCCACTACACTGTTCCCTAACAATGTTTTTTCACAGGGATGGTTGCGATCTCAGAGTTGTTGCGCCGATGGTGAAGACAATGGTGAGTTATAGATGTGTGGAGCGCTTCGCTGTTTATTGGTGTTAATTGCTAACCTGTGTTCTCTTTGTACAGGTTGCAGTGATGTTCTGAAGTGATGAGCGATCGAAGCGCTGCTTGCCCAGGTAAGTGCCTTGTTAATGCTGACCTTGTTCCTTCCCCCTGCAGGTTACGGTGAAACCCGGAGATGGGCGACATAAGGGAAGCGCAGGGTGCTGCCAGTACTCGCTGCTTGCCCAAGTAAGTGCTTTAATGCTGTCCTTGTTTCTTTACCTTTGCAGGTTGCGGCAAACTCCGGAGATGGGCGAGGTAAGCGAAGCGCAGGATGGATTCAAGGCTGGTTACTTCACAGGTAAGTATTCTTGATCGCTAATGCTGTTCTTCTTCCAGGTTATTAATGGAATCCGGATCTAGGGCTTCAGGATCGGGCTGCCGGAGAAGATGAGCAAGAGCTTGAAACGGTGAGCGTTATGCTGCAGGAGTGCAGAATAACGCGAAGCATGTTCTACTGTTTGGGTGTGGTTTAATTAGCCCAGGCAAAGTAGTTCCAGGCTCAGCCACACCCAAAACACTAGACCGCATGGCTTGGTTCTAAGGAACTGAGCTGTGTAATAGGCCTCCATGTTGGATTAAGGTCCAAAACTGGTATTGCTTTATTCCTGATAAGGAGCCTGGCGCCAGGACTGACTCATGTATATTTAAGTCCCTTGGGGCCAGTGTGAAGGGCTTTAGCCCCACTGCTGCCAGGGGGCTGTTATACCTGAGGGGGTCAGGGGCATGGATCGTGACAGTTTCCCTAAACTGAAAGGCCTCCTTACATTGAAAGGTATAGGGCAGGCCTCCCACAAAGAGGTGGTCCAGAGTTGCAAGATCCCCCACAATCCAATTTCTAATGTTCTGGGGACAGGACCTGGGCGAGAATGGTTATGAAAAACCAGGGAGAAGGGACTCAGACCCTGGGGATCCCCCTGCGCCTCAAGGCCTAGTCCCGAATGCTCAGGGTGTGTTACGTAGATGAGTAGTCTCTCCCATCGCTGCCGCAGTAGGGGCGAGATATGTGGAAGAAAGCGTAGGTGAAGAGGCAAGCGGAATTGTTCTACCTCCACCCACCCAGGGCTCCCAGAAGCTATGAGCCAAGCATAGGTGTGCGCTAACTGCCCTGCCACCTTATAGCCATGCAGGTTAGGGTTTCCCAGACTGCCAAACCTCGCATCACCCAACATCGTTTTCTGAGGATCCTAGCCCTTTTGCTCCTCCAGTTGAACTGGAGCATTTTCTTCTGTAAACCAGAGTGCGGGCGGTGGGTAAGGAGGCGCAGGCATACAAGAATCTGGGGAGGAGATTCATTTTGCAGGCTGTAATACACCCCATTAGTGAGATTTCCTGCGATGCCCATCGCTTCGGGTCCTTCTCGAGCTCTTTAAAGAGTGTAGAGAAATGTATGCAATATGTTTCCTTTGGTCTCGCAGGAACCTGAACCCCCAGGTAGGGAATATTTTTTTTCCCTCCATTGGATAGGGCACAACAGGTCAAGGGAGTCCCGTTCATCTGGTGTTAAGCCTATCTCCAGGGCCACCGATTTATCGAAATTGATGAAGCCTGTGACCCTCCCATAACTATCAATTTCAGGGAGGGCCTGTCTTAATGAGGAATCGGCCTCCAAGATGGTTAGCAAGACATAGTCTGCAGAGAGGGCTATTTTGTGTTGGGAGGGGCCAATGTGAAGACCCTTAATATCGTTCAGTCTAATTCTTTGGGCAAAGGGTTACATCACTAGTGCAAATAGCAGCAGAGACAGTGGGCATCCCTGCCTAGTCCCGCAGGTCAAGGGAATCGGACTTGAAAGGGAACCATTAACCATAAGGAACATTTTCGCAGAGCTATAATTCGCCAGGACTAACTTTTGGAAGGCTGGTCCAAAGCAAAACGCTTCTAGAGTGAGACGCATAAAGGCAGAGTCGACTATATCAAATGCTTTGGTAGCGTCTAGGGCCATTAGTACTGATTTCTGTGAGTCTTGAGAGGCAACATCGATCAAGTCCAGAGCTCTGCGGATATTATCCCCTGCGGCTCTATTTTTAACAAAGCCATTTGATCGGGATGGATTATGTCAGGCAATATGTGTGACAAGCGATTAGCAAGGATTTTAGAATAGATATTAGCGTCTGTTTAACAAGGCAATCAGCCTGTAGGAAGCAGTGTCCCTGGTATCCTTCCCCGGCTTAGGTAGTAGAATGGTTATTGACTCCTGCATGGAGGGGGGGGGGGGGGGTTTACAGTACCTGATTCCCTAAAGGAATTGAAGAGCGCAACCAAGGGGGTTACCAGTTGGGGCCGGAAGAGCTTATAGAATTTGGTGGAATATCTGTCGGGGCTAGGCGCTCGGGATTTGAGATTTAATGGCGGCCTCCACCACCACCTCCTGAAATCTGAACATCCAGGTTGTCCCGGACAGAGTCCTCCTGCTTTGGAAGTGCCGCCTTCCGCAAATATTATTTTTGCTCCCTTTGGTCCTGTGGCGGCGCGGTCATCACCTGAGACAGGTAGGCTGCCGCTAGCCGTTGCTTCTCCTGCTATGCGTATTGCACCACGCCCCGTTGATTTCGCAGCCCGACGATTGAGTTGCTCCTCCTTGCCTTGGCTAGCTTTGCCACCAACAACCTATTTGCCTTATTGTTCCTGGCGTAGTAGAATTGCTTAGCTTTAGCCAGCAGCTGCGCCGTATGTTCGGCAAAGTGGGTCTCTATCATCTTCCGGGCGACGCGGATGTCACGCTGCCTCTTTGGAGACCAGCCTTTTCGCTTGAATCTCCTCAGCCTCCTGGAGTTCCTTCTCAAGAGCCAGGCGGGCATGTTTACACCTGTGTTATGCTACTCCCTGCGCAATCGGCTCCCCCTGAATTACAGCCTTCATGGCGTCCCAGGTGTTCACCGGGCAGGTGTCTTTGCTTGGGTTCTCCTTAAAGAAGGTCTTGATTGTTGTAGTGATTGTCTCTCTCAGCGGCATCTCATTAAGCATTGGGTCGTACAGAGTCCATCTGCGTTGTGGGATCGGAGTTGGCTCGTACACTTGGCTCTCCAACGTTACCGGAGCATGGTCGGATAGGATCCTAGAGCCGATGGACACCCCGTTGATGTAGGCCAGTATTTGTGGGCATGTCAGGTCGTTCCTCAAAGGTCCTATGCACATA
Source organism: Ambystoma mexicanum (assembly GCF_040938575.1). Taxonomy (NCBI): domain Eukaryota; kingdom Metazoa; phylum Chordata; class Amphibia; order Caudata; family Ambystomatidae; genus Ambystoma; species Ambystoma mexicanum. The sequence continues at coordinate 63,779,362 of NC_090929.1, forward strand.
GGAGTAGGAAGAAAAGTCCTTCTCAGTAGGATGGTGCACGTGCCACGAGTTCACCACATCCAGGGTCCTGAATAGGCAAAGGAGACCAAGTGCAAGATTAAAGTCCCTGGGAGAGGGAGGATGCAATATGTCCCTTGTGGGGTCCGGAACCCCATTAAAGTCCCCTCCGATTACGATTTGACCTTCCAAGAAAGTGGGAAGGGCAATGCCCAGTGACTCGTAGATGGCTTGCCCATCATTGGGGGCGTACACAGAGATGAATGAGTATAGTTGTCCCAGCAACAGGCATTTGACTGCCGTATATCTGCCCTTGGGGCATCGCTTTGTTTTCAAGATCTGAGGGTTCAACCCCCTTGCTAAGAGGACTGCAGTACCCCCCCTTTATTGGTGCCCCCAGAGGCCAAGAATTGAAGTGGGAAGTGTTTGGAGCGTAGCCGCCCAAAGTCTGCTGGTACTAGATGAGTCTCTTGAAGTAAGGCCTCTGCGGCGTCTCCATCTTGCAGTTTCTGTAAAATGGGTTTTACGCTTAGCGGGAGAGTTCAGCCCTCTATTGTTGGAAGAAAAACATTTCAGAGTTCGATGATTCGGGGTAGAGTCAGAGGCCACTGCGACATCCAGGTGAGGGGATTGGGATGGATGCGAATCAGCCATGCTCTCGTGGCATCAACAATTGGATGCCACCCTGCCATTGGGATGTGAAACCCGGCCTCCAACAGGAGGTCGGAACTTTAACTGGTGGGGGGGGGGGGCACATTTTCAGTTCAGCACCTCTCCTGGCTAACCAGGCTGGGGCAGGAAACTAGAATTTAGTTTCTTTCCAAGGACCCATAGATGGTATGTACCTTGGGAATGGACCGTGGGAAGCCTGCCACAAATATCTGTAGTTCCATGTTTTGGAGCCAGCGAATCTATGCCGAAGAGGCACCTAGTCCCTGAAGGTGGGAAGCTGCTGAACTCCACCTTCTGAGGCCAGCGCAGTCCAAGGGGTTCACGACCATGCCACCAGGCCCCCAACGACCCGGAATCTGGCACCTCTCCAAGCTCACCGTCCCCACCACGGGTCATCTCTGCCTCCCGTTCTTCCGCACCCTTGACCAGGACGCTCGCCTTCTGTGCCCTCCGGGGCCGGTTTTGCAGAACCCCCAGGGGAGTCTGGGTGTAGGATCTTCTCTGCGTCTTCGAGGTGACTGATTCTTCGAAGGGAGCCTTTATAAGAGAACTGCAGCGCCGTTCGGAACAGCCATCTATATTGGATTTGGTGGTTCCAGAGGAAGAGGGTCAGAGGGACTTTCTTTTTTGTAGCGTGAGGGAGAGATCCTGGTACATCTGAAGGGGAGAACCCTAAATGGACAGTTCGTCCCGGGACCGGCTTATTGCTGAGATGGCCTCCTTCGTGGTGTAAAAGTGAATCCTTATTACATCGGGGGGCAGGGGGAGTCTGAATCTATCCCCTGTCGCAGATGCATCCTATGAGTGCCGTCCAGGAGTAGCTGAGGTTTGTCCAACTGTGGTAGCAAGGATTGGAAGTAGTCCCCCCACATATTCCGCCGGGACTTTGTCCGGGACCGAGGACAGGATTCCCCGAATCCGCAGGTTATTGCGCTGGGTCCTGTTTTCGAGGTCCTCTTGCTTAAATTCAAGGATCTCACACTTGTCCTGCAAGGTTTGAATTGAGCGTTGGATCTCTCCCTGGGCCACCGCGTGGTCTTGAGTGGTCCTCAACCTCCCCAAGCCTCAGTTCTGCCTCTGTGAACCTTTTTTCGGTTTGCTCCAGTTTCGTAGTGATCTTGGTCATGTATGACCTGAACTCCGCCTTGATATCCGTCATAAAAGCTTGGATATCCTCCTTGGTGGTCAGGGACCCCTTGTCATCTGGGGCCTTTTGTGGTATAAGCTTAGGAGGATCCAGCTCCCCCCCCCTTTCAGCTGATAGCGGCATCGTGGCAATGTCTGGGTTCTTTGTGGTTTTTAGCTGTTTGGACATTGTACCCCATATTTTTAGCGGGGCAGAGAGTTTGATGCACCCTGAGGCAGAGGGGAGTAGACGAGGCTGATGTCCCGGACCCCCTGCCCCCCGGTCCTGTTTAGTTTAGCGGGGTCCAGGAGAGGCCTTAATCTGTCTGTTGCAGGGTTTTCCAGAAGCAGTGCGATACAGGAAGCTGAATGGGAGGGGGGGGGGGGAGAGTCCCCTTGTTTTAGAGTTGCTGCTGGCTGTGTGGAGCCTGTAGGGGCCTCACCCCGTTGGGCTAATGGATTCAACTTCTCACCACTAGCGGGGTTGCCTGGTTTAGATGCTGCATAGAGGGGGTCAGAGTAGGGGAGATACCGTGTGGGGGTGGGGTGCCCCAGGGAAAGAAAGTGGCCTCTGGAGTTGCTCAGCACCAGGTGGCGGCAGGCAAAACGCTCCATTCCAGATGACTCCCCCCAGAGAAAATTTTAATGTAATGAAATTTCCTCCCCAAGAAACCATGAAGACACATTGTTGATTGTACCTTGGAGTCCTGAGGGCCCCCAGAGGCTCAGAACTTGTTATGACACTGTTCGGATCCTAGGCGGGACCACCGCCAAGAGTTGGTCTCCCCTCACCAGTGAGGGGGAATGGAGACTAGAGGATATTAGAGTCCTACGTGGCCAGCCTGCTAAAATCCGCCAATGGGGCTTCAGTGGTTCCCACATCCTGGAATCAATAAATTTGCTCAGCCCCTCCGAGGGGAGACCAGCAGAAAGCTCGAACGCAGTGCAGGGGAGGGAGAAGGGCAAGCTTAACCATGTGCTGGGGCACCCCAGGAATCTCGAACAATGACTGGGAGGGCCGCCATGTCTCCTCCGCGGCTCCCGAAAATCATGGGGGAGCCCCTAACAAGAGCCGGTCTCCTCACTCAGAGAGGGCGGGGACACCGTATAAGTCCGACTCCCCCGCGGCGCCCAGATTCTGCTCTGTGGAGCCGTCCGCTGTTTCGGGCCCGAAGCTGCTGTGCCTCTCTCCAGAGTATGCGGGTGGGAGATGACCCTTCGCGCAGGATGCCGCCGCAGGCTCACTTCCCGAGCCAGATGGGTGCCCAGGTGAGGGGTGTCCTGACAGCTCGCAGGGTGGGTGGGACACCACAGCAGGGTCTCTCGGGGCTGCAGGCCCCTGTCTCCGGTCCCTCCTCAGAGGTCGCCACATGTCTTAGCGGATCCGCCCGCCATCTTGGAAGTGCATGGCGGCAGATCCGTGGGGCTCTCCGATCTCGCCCCCAGTCCCCAAGGGACACGCATTTTCGCCTCACCCACTGCCCAAGACTTTTAGCTGCCGCCACAGGCATTTGCCTTTGAAGGAGGTTTACAGAAACTGTGCTAAATAAAGCAATGCCACACACTTCCCATGGAGGCCATCAAGAGAGCTACCGCATCGCTGGTGCTCCAGGCCACGCCCCCCTTGGTCAGGCAGATTTAAGGAACTTGTTTTCTTGGGAGGGTCACCTCTCCACCCTGGTGCTACATTCATTTGTAATTGCCCATACAGTATGGTGGAAATGGGAGGGGACGTAGGAGTAATTAGAAGTTACTCATCATAGTGACTAATGTACTCCTAATCCATAGTCTCCTTTCCTCCATAAATCCCACCATCCTCCCCCCTTCATAAAACTGGTGTCATTAGGCATTTGGTAATATTGTCGACGCATCAAAGGGGACTGAGGAGTGGCACCGGTGGCAGGGTAGCGCATGGTCCCAGGGCTGCTCCCTGCGCGCCTCTACAGTTAAAGGGGTAGAAGATTATTTTTCTGGTGAAAAAGGTGGTCTCCCGTGTCTCTGCAAGATAGAGGATGGGTTTGGTTAGCGAGGGTAGAGTGAGGATAGCTCCAGAACCAGGAGAAACTGGCGTCTTTGTTGGCTTTCAAATGGTTTGCGTGCACTGGCTTGTATCTGTCCGGGTAAGGTCCAGTGCCTGGGCGTTTTTTTTTATGTGAATGTTCATGGTGGGGGCTGTGGGGGGGGGGTGTCGGTGTGTTTGTGCACACTGGCTTGTTGTATCCGTATGGGTAAGGCCGCGTTGGGGATCGTTTGCTTTTTGCAAGTCTTATGTTGGGTGTGTTTGTGTATAATTCTGCTAGCCCAATGTGCAGTACTTGGATGGAGTGTTGGAGGGGAGCAGGGTGGTTTGTCCATTGGATAATCTCGAAGTTTTTCTAGGTAGCTAATCTGCGCAATTCTATCTAATGTGATGCATGACTAATCTTCAGTGTGACGCGTGATTAATCTTCACAATTCTATCTAAAAGTGATGCTTAGCTAATCTACACAATTCTATCTGAGTGTGTTGCTTGACTACTCCTTAAAATTGCTAAATGCACAATAATTCTACCTTGCCCAATTAGGCTAGATGCAGAATTTGGATAACTTGCACAATTAAACTAAATATGAGATATGGTTACCTTAAACAAATATGCTTTATTTATAATAGGTAAGAGTGGTGGTGTTTTAATTGAGTACAGTAATGGCTGTACTCCCCGCCCATACCACACTTACCTTATCAGTCGCTGTAGGTATTCTGCGTCTGGTGTCCCAGGCATACACAGGCAAGTGTGAGTGGAGCTGTTCAGTCGGGAGCTGCCCTTTGCTTCTGGCCCGTAGTCGATGGCTGCCCAAGGCTGCCCTGGGTCCTTTTGTTAAGAGGGCAGCTAAGGCTACCTGAAGCCAATAGCGGCCGAGGGGAGGCGGGAAGAGGGAGGGGAAACAAAGCTAGGGAAGGGAAATCAGGAAATACAGCCAGTGGGCTCGAGGAGAGTATGCAAAGCACAAAAGTAAAGCCAGGTAAAGAGATAGATGGAGGGGACACTTCTCTGCAACGGAACGTCTGCCGAAGGGCCCGTTTACAAGGGTCCTCTGCGGATCAGAATGCCTGTTTGGTTAAAAGATGCTCTTTCGACATGCAAGGATCGAATTCCCACCTTTTACCACCTTGCCACAGAGAAACATTCCAAATCCCTTGCCATATCAATCTTGGGCTATGACCACGATTTTACAGTGTCAGTGAAATATTGGCAAGACTTTGTGGTGTTGGAGGCTGCGCACCACAGACACTGCTCGCGGTGTTGTACAATATATTCAGGTGGAGGTGGTCACCTCACAAAGACTTTTGCAAAACATTTCTTTTGCAAATATTCTCTGCTTGTGCAATTTTATTTTGCTTAAGCAGTGTACCTTCGCGAAAGAAATAGCACTGTGCTATTTTAAGTGTCTGCCATGAGGATGCTGCAGTACCTTGAGGGCACGTGAGCACTAGCGATTCCACTTGGATGGTTTTGTTTTTTCATGTGCGTTGTGCCCTCAAATTGTATCTTACCTAACACACCAGGAATACATCAGTACTGGCCCCATAATGGTTAATACTGCATCTGATGAGAGCAGTCCAAGCACAAGCAGATTAACATAGGAGTGTACTGGCTTCTACATTACAAAGCACTATTATACTTGGTAGGTAACGTACTTAAAAAAATATATATATTGCTGGCCAGAGGGTGTCTTTACCATCTCCAAGCTAGGTGGTAGTAGGACATCATCAGGGATCTCAAAGGAGGACCGTCGGAGGTGCTTTGAGGAAGGAATGGGTCCAGCAGGCACCATCGACCCTGATGGAGTCCTTGCTCCAGGAGAAACCGCACCCAGTTTAGGAGTAGTGAGGAGTTAGTTAAGGGAAGACTGGACGGGGATGACAAGGATGTTGTTACCACCTGGCTCATTGTGGTACATTCTACTGAGTTAAAAGGTGTGGACCAGTGTCCTGCAGGAATGAGGGTGAAATGCATATGCTGACAGCATCGTTGAAAGCTATTTTGTAACTGGTTGATAAAGCTATGTATACAAAAAGGCATTGCCCTTCAAGACACTACTTTCAGGAGCAGAAATGCATGCTTTTAGCTAGTTTCAGCAGGAGCACAGACCACTCGATTACAGCAACACTGCCAACTGACAAAAAAGACAGGCTTTAAAAGTGGCACATGGATTCAGTCAGAGGCTCCAGCTGTTTATACCAAAAGGGAATGTAGAAGAGCTTGAGACAGGATTCCCCAGGACAGAGAAGAAGTGGAACCTAACCTTAGGGTTTGGAGGAAGAATCACATGCCTCCAGCAAGGGTCTTCAAAAAATCTTCCCTCGGCTGCAGGAGGTGATTCCAATTAGGATTTTATAAATGGCTGTGGATCCGCACATATGAATGCATATATAGGCTGGGACACTGCCCAGCCTATTAGACTGTGTCCATACACCATTCAAATCATTGACCTCCAATCAATCGCCACAATCCAGCTCAACTGCACTTTCATGGGTGTTTGGGTAGAATTCTATACTGGGTGGTGGTGGGGATTCTGTCTGCTGTCCTGTTTTTCTGGGACTGCTATTTCTTTTCCTTTTTTCTGGATCTTTGTGCTCTGGGGTCAGAGGCATGTTCCTCTGCAAACCTTTTTGATTTGCTGAGTTTCCCTGTTAGCCCATGTATAGGCTAGGAATGCATATTAAGCACCACAATTTGGCCCCAGGTTGATGGTGTCACCCTCTTCTTAATGTGGAGAGGAGTGTGATGGCAGTGCAAGCACTTCTACTGAGAACGAACATGGTTCAGATAACCTGTTCCATGGAATTTCCTCCACTGAGTGTCTACAATCATGTTTTAGCTCACTGCACAGAGGATTAATATCCATTTGCATGTCAGTCTGGTCCCACCCCCAAGGGCAGCCAGCACCAAAATGCTATGCAATTGCCTTGTTGGTTCTCCAAAGTGAGGTGAAGCTGTTCCTCTAATTTGAGTTTGAGGGGAACGGCCCCTAATGTCCAGGAGCTAGGGACAGAGGATGAACAAATGCTAAGCAACGGGCTCCTGACATAACCATTCTCATATCTGTCCTTTTTGGTAGTAAATCAAGACTCAAACATATATTCTTTGTAGTGCAACACTGTCACACCCTGAAGAAACAAATTCCTCAGGCAACTATTGGATATATTCAAATAATTTCTCGAATTCATTCACATGGCCCAACCAATGCGGCCTCTTAAAAGGTATCAGGATTTGACCTCTGATCTAAAAACAATATGAACGCATGCTGTACATATTCTAAAGTGTAACACAGTAAAGTGCTTGTGCTAAGAATAAAGCAAAAATGTTACAAAGAGCATATTAATGCTGAACTGCTGAAAATAATTATATACACACACTAGACCTAATAAACGAGCAAAGTGATAACCAACAAACTTCGGCTCTATGTTCAGACATGATTCAAAATGAATTGATCAGGGGGTTACTAACTACTACACTCCATTTCTACTATTCAGTCATAATGACCAGGGTCCATGTCCTACTAATCTTGTACCTACGCCCCCATTCAATGTGTGTGCACATTTCCCTAAATACATATGCGCTGAAACTTAGTTCCTCAGCTACAGAGGAGTTAGGAAGTTAGTGAATCATTACTGGCACTTTTTTCCGGCGGAGTCTATGGTTTTGAAAAACCGCCTTCTTTGGGGGAGGACTTTATGGATCAACCCTGCGAACAAACATGTGAGTTTTAGCAAAAGTAGTGCTTGCGATTTATGTAATGCAATTAGCCTGCTGCTAAAACATATCTCAACAACTGACCTGCTCTTGCGCTCCATACGCCAGCACCAATGTAGCCCTCGTTCCCAGTTAAGGGGAAAGCTAATAGAGGGATCTCCACGAAGTAACTATTAACATCAATCCTAAAACATTACACCACTAACCAATATGGATACATACGTGCTGTGAATAGGGGAAACCAACATATCCTAACCAATTCATTAGAGCTCTTAAGCGATTGCTAAAGCCTCCTTACCTTAAGTTAGGCAGAGTTCATAAAACTTTTGCCACTGCATTCTCTCCTTTCACCAGGACTATTTTGACAGTATACTGATTTAGAAAAAACAAAGGGCACGTGTAAGCCCACTTTCCTTGTAGCTAACCTACCAGCCCCTGAAAAGGTCCCCAATTCCTGCTTCAACTACTACCTTCACTGATACTCAACATGCGTGTAGCCATAGCCAAGCTGGTAAATGACTAACCATGTCACTAGCGTGAATGTCGCTCAACTCCGTTTTGAATTGGCCCACCATGCTGAAAAGACAAGGCAAAGAAACCTATCAAGCGGCCATCGGGTCTAGACGGTGCCATGAAATATAAGGGCATGGATGTAAAAGTAGACGGCTGAGAGCTTGGTGAGTAGCGGCAGAGAGTTCCCACTCGCCATGTTTGTGCTTGGTACCCCATGGCAATGACAATTGTTGCTTCTAAGCGACCTTCATTTCCGCCATTCTGTTTTCACGTGCTGCACGTTTCTCTCTCGGTCTGGAACCAGACCAACCAGAGCAGACCACCTGTAGGATATTGGTGGCGCCATCTTGAGTTGGTGCACATGTTGGAGATTACCAATGTATATCTTATCATTGGCTTGACGTACAGCAGGAAAATGCCCAAATGCATGGCCAGCACATCTTGATGTTTAATTTTAAAAGATTCTAGAGAGGAAGCTAGATTTTACTGTCTCTGCCCTGCGTTATACCATGGAAACAGACATACACATGAAGCTTGGTTGCTCCAAACGTAGTGTTGTGCACCCAGTACTTCAGGGCATGCAGTGAGAATATAAGACAAAATCATTCCTTGCTCAAAGGGGAGTTCTTCGTTCAGCCCCTCAATATGCATGCAGTGTTTAAATATCCACCACTGTTCTTTGTGGCTCAAGGCACTTATTGAGTTCATTGACATACCTACTTTATCCAATACCCTCCACCGGATATCCTCCTGTGAATGTTGGAACTCCTCTTAGTGGGGCACTATTGGGGCATCCAGTTTCCGACACCTGATCTGGGACCTCTTATGCATCGGTCTGCAAGTTTTGCCCCATACTTCCTCCCGCACAAACACTGTATAAAGGACAAAACATGCAAGGTTTTGCGTGATGTCCCTGCAATGTCAAACTCTGACTTTCCGTGATTATCAAGCTGTACAGTTCCCACAGGGGTGGTGGCCCACTACGGGCCACGGATTCCAGAAGGTCTTACTGTTTTTTTCTAATGAATCCGGAATGCACCAAATGTTCACGCAGGTTCTTTGACCTTTTCAGTGCCATCCGAGGGAATGGCTGAGGGAAGTACAAGCCTGACCAACTGGCAGAATGTTTTCATGATTTTCCTGACACTGGAAGTATTCTGACCTAAGTCATGATGCATGTCTTACTGTCGTCCACATTTCTGTGCACACCTGGGTTCAGTAGGGTCTTGCAGGGAGTAAACTGCCTTTTTTACATGGTTGGGTAACCAACTTTTTGCGCTATCTCCCGGCCCTCATGCAGACAGTTGATCAGTATGGTTTTAGAAACAATTTAATGTGGAACAATTCTATTGCACCCTCAGATATTGACTGTAGGGCAACTTTAAGAGGCAAGGGATGGTAACTCCTGAAGTGTAAAAAAGTATTCTGATCAGTTGCCTTTCTAAACGGGCTACAGTTCAGTCTCCCTTTTGGATGGCTGATAAGTTCCAGAAAGTGGATCGCTTCTTGGCTGGCTGTCTTGAATTGAATGCGAGTACTCCTTCCAATAAGCCACGCTACAAAGTCTGCCAAATCTCCTCTGGTACCTGTCCCCATCGGAATCACATCGATCTACCTCTGCCATTTGTGTACCTAGCATAGGGTGTATACAAAGAGAAGACCTAAAGTGCTTCTCTTCATACCATGCCATATAGCACATTTGTTGATGGAAGGTTTTGTCAAATCTGTAGTAATTCTGAGTAAGCGCAATAGACTGAACGTCCAGAGTGAACTCTACTGGGACTCTTTGCTGTAAGTTATGCGCAGTCGGGGACTCTGTCGCGCATTCAATAGTATGCTTTTGGGGAATATTAATGTATAGTGCTTTGATGTCCATAGTGACCAGGATATCCGTCCCTGGATTAAATGTTTTGTCCTCAAAGCATTGTATGGCAGCCGTGGTATTGCGTAAGCAGGATTCACACCTAGTGCTAACAGGTTTGAGGAATTGGTCAACAAATGTACTAATAGGCTCAAACACTTTCAGCCACAAACCATCAGACGGCCGGGAGGTGTATCTTGGTCTTATGGTTCTTGGGGTGCATAAAGGGTTGGTATTCTACCTTGCGACGCTTTTAAGAATTCCTATTCTTTACTGGTAATCCTTGCTTTTGTTTCCAAAACGTCTTTTTTAATGGCTGCTGTCGGGTCACCAATCCAATTTTTACTGTTCATCATTCCTGAGCAACTCGAGGACCATGCTTGCTGTCCGGGGATAGAATCTTGCTACAAAGGACCCCAGGCACTTCCTGTGGGTGTCCCCTGGCCCAAAAACAAAGGCATCGTTGGTCCTCTGTGTGGCCCATATGAAAACTCATATTAACCTTTGTAATCTTACTAATCACAGAGAGCAAGCGCTCCATGCCTGGATTAGCTTTAGTTACTTAAGGTTTAACCCCAAGTTCAACAAAATGAAGTGATGGAGATGTGCAGCTGGTTTTACAGCAGTTCAATGTACCAGTTTGGTAGCTGTTGTGGTATGGATGCATTTTTCTGAAGTCTTACTCAAAATTTGTTTTGGGCCGCCACTTGTCTGTTGGAACCATGAGGCCGACTTAAATAGCTGTTGTGCACACGTGCGCTCACTCTGAGCCCATCCCTGCATGCTCTGTATTGTTTTGGACTAGTTTAGGCTGGTCCATGCCTCGGATCGCCCCAGTACACACACTGTGTGGGTGCTGAGCCTGATTGTTTGCTGGTTTTTAGAGTTGCCTGGGTGCGAAAACCTCCTGTGTCTGTCTTATGTGATTGGAAGGATGGTTTAGGCCCAGGCGTGGCTGGGTATATCTAGGGTAGACCCTGAACCTTGCTCAAGTTTGCTAGGTTTACTTAACTGCTTGCTGCTGGTTTAAGACCTGGTTCAGCCCTACTGTCTAGGTCCTGTGTCCTGTACCATAGCTCTGCAGTCTGCCTTTTGCTGCTGGATGCTCTTCCATGGCTGTACTTTGTCCTCCCCTGTGCCTTTTTGCTGGATGGTCTGAATTGAACATCACTATTTTTGGGCAATACTGCTGTTAGGTCACACATAATGGCAGAGGCGAGTGATAACTTGAAGGCTGGTCAAGCTCTGGTCAAGCATTGGCATGATCAGAAGGCAAACATGGTTGAGTTTACTCAAGACCAGCTTGTTCTTGTTATGGTCCCAACAAGGCAGAGGGCCTTGCAGGGCAAATGGATAGGACCCTTCAAGGTTGTGGGTAAACTTGGAGAGGTGAACTATCTGGTGGACCTAGGCAATCCTAAGGAGGCTCCCAGAGTCTTTCACACCAACCGTTTGAAGGCTTATGTCTCTAGACCTGACATAGGAGCTTTGGTTCTAGCTTCAGCTCAGAAGGAGCAGAGTGAGCCTCTGCCTGACCTCATCAGAGGCTTACCTTTACATGAGCAAGTGGAAGGAGTTAATCTCTCTTCCAGTCTCGCATCTGACCAGCAGGATGAGTGCAAGTTACTGTTGAATCAGTTTGCCTCCCTGTTCTCACTTTCACCAGGCTTGACCCCTTGGGACCAGCATGATATACTCACTAGTGACTGTTTGCCTGTCAAAAGCAGGGGGTAGAGAATGTCTTACAATGTAAGAACCCATATAAGGAATGAGGTCAACAAGATGCTTGATCTCGGGGTTATTGAGCCCTCTACTAGCCCATGGTTTAGCCCAGTTGTGCTTGTACCAAAGGCAGGATCCAAGGAGTTGAGATTCTGTGTGGACTATAGAGCTCTAAATGCAGTCACAAAGATTGATGCCCATCCTTTACCTAGGACAGATGAGCTGGTGGACACACTTGGTGCAGCCAAGTACCTCAGCACATTTGACCTAACGTCAGGCTATTGGCAAATAGCCCTGACAGACCATGCCAAGGAGAAACCTGCATTCTCCAACCCAGCTGGCCTCTACCAATTCAAGGTAATGCCTTTTGGACTAAAGAATGCACCTGCTACATTTCAGAGGATGGTCAACCAAGTTCTGAATGGGATGGAGGACTTCTGCATGGCATACTTGGATGACATTGCAGTGTTCAGCCCTACATGCAAAGAACATATTGAACACCTAGGATATGTATTGCAGGCTCTTCCTTGGACATGAGGTAGGAGGAGGTGAAATGAGGCCATTGCCTAGCAAAATACAAGCTGTAAAAAACTGGGCCACCCCTACTACTCCAGCCCAAATGAGAGCCTTCTTGGGTCTCACTGGGTACTACAGGAACTCCATAGAGAACTATGGGACTATAGCCTCTCCATTGAATGTCATCTCCTCCCAAATTCCCTAAAGGTCAGGTGGAATGAGGAGTGCAATCAAGCTTTTGAAGGTCTGAAGAAAGCCCTTTGTCAAGCTCCAGTCTTAAGAGCTCCTGACTACCACCAACCCTTCATTGTACAAACTGATGCTTCTAATGTAGGTATAGGTGCAGTCCTTAGTCAACTGGATGAGAAAGGTAGGGAACGCCCCATTTGTTTCATCAGCAGGAAGTTAAAGGATCCTGAGACAAGGTGGGCAACAATAGAACGAGAATGTTTTGCTATTGTGTGGTCACTGAAGAGGTTTAGACCGTACTTGTATGGATCTACCTTCACTATTCAGACTGACCACCAACCCTTGAGATGGCTGATGCGAATGAAAGTGGAGAACCCAAAGTTACTCAGATGGTCAATCTGCCTGCAAGGATTTCATTTCTCCATTGATCACAGAGCAGGAAGTCGCCACCAAAATGCTGATGGTCTCTAGGATGTTTAAAACCGACTGGAGGTATGAGATCCATCCAGGAGTGGATTAAATCCTCCTGTCCCTTAGTCTGGGGGGTGGGAGGGGAACGAGTGTTGGGGAGAATTATCATTGTATGGCTAATTTCTCTCACCTACACCTAGTGAGTCCCCCAGCAGCTTTGCTGGATTTCTGGAGTTATTTTTTCCACTTGGTAAGAGTGTGAGCTTTTCCCCCACTCGTATCCATGTTTTGCCATGCATATTTCATCTGTTTTTGTGATTGTGGACTCTGGAGTACACCACTTCAGTAGCCCCCTTCTTTTGTGTTACACTGCACCTTCAGTGCAGTGACACAGGGTTGTGTTTTAGACTTCCCACTGACTCCATTTTCTGAGGCTGACTACTGTCCCCCTAGAAAAAGGTAAAGTTGCCATTAACTCTACCTAGTCATTTAACCGGTACAACGTCCTTTCATCGTTGGATTTTTCATCCCCAGACTTTTAAAAGTGCACATTCCATCTAATTTTTTAGGGGGGCGGGGGTTGGGAAAGGGCGGCAAATAAGGGTTTGGGTTGGTGGGCAATAGCAAAACAGTTTGGGGGGAACCCCCCCCAAAAAAAGATGAGCACAATCAATGGAATGTGCACGTTTAAAAGCCTGGGTATGAAAAATCTGACGATGAAATGACAGAACCCATTTAACCACAGATCCAGTACACCCCGTCTTACATGGAGTACTGGAAAGGGTTACTCCGTATCCCTTTTTATCTGTACCTCCCTAGAACCTTGTTTTGCTCTTTTAACATTTAGACTTGTCTGGTGGCGGTGGCATCTACCCTAACTTTTCTACCGCGATTATACTATATAAATGTGGTATTGTTTTAGGCTATTATATCGGCCTCGGACATAAACCCGCTTGACCAAATGTTCTTTTTTTTGGCTCCAGTCGGGTTTATTCGCCATTTCTTTTTGTTAAAGTCCTTCTTGTGTTTTACTTTGCGCAGCAAACCAGGTTTGCCTTTTTTGTTTTGGCCGGCTTCTACAAAGAAGCCCCCCTCTGGGTGCCTGGGTGTCTAGGTGGGCTGAATGTGAGGGAGGGGTGTAGCCACCCCCTGCACAGGGTATCCTAGGAAACCCAAGTCGCACTTTGGCATGATTGGCTGAGGTGGTTGTCCGGGCTGGACAACCCTCCCCCCCCCCTGCTGCGTGATTGACAGCCAGGCTGTGTGAATGGGGGATTGTCACATAAAAGGCAGGTCTCTTGGGCTAGAATTCAGAGGCGCCACTGGAACTACAAGGAACAGAAGAGAAGCAGAGAAGAAGTCGGCTGCTGCAACTACCCCGTCCCGGTGAAGCCCTGCTGCAGTCCTGAGCTATCTATCCATCGACGACCAGAGAAGATCCAGTCCGGAGTCGTCTTGCCTTGAGCCTGTTGGGGATAACCAGCTCATCTTCCACAGCCAGAGGATCCTCTTCGTGGTCGATCGCTGCACGTTTCTGTAGTGGTCCGGATAGCCATCTGAAAAGCCTCTCCTGTTTTAAAGGAGCGCACCTTTTATTCGCCGTCGCTGCTGCTGGCTTCATCCCTGTGTGGTGCAGACCCCTCCAGACGTCCTCCTTCATACCGAAGCTCCAGGAACCGTGGGTCTGCAGGAAACCAACAGGAACAACTGCCGTGGCACCAGCTTCTTCACGGAATAAGGTAGTGTTCTTCTTGAGGAACTAGGGTGAATCCCTTTTCTCCTCTTCCAAGGCTTGCCCATGTCTTTTCTCCTTCTTATAACTTTTGTTTCCTCCAAGACAATATGTAAGTACTCCTGGCAACGTTGAATCTTGAACTGTCACTGTGTGATCCTCGACAACAGGAACCCAGTTCCACATGACACTGGCTCCCGCCTATTGACTTTTGAATTTCTGTCAGCGAGTGTTCTCTGATTCTGTCTGCCTTGACAAAAGTATTGCATACGATTTTTGCCCCCAACTCTCTCTGGTTCCAGGTGCTAAGTGTGTTTTGCCCCGGTAACGTTTTTTACCGCGGATATGCGTTTCTTTAATACGACGAGCCGTCAAAAAGTGATTGCATATGTGTTCCTGGTAACGTCTTTTGTTTCACAACACTGGTCCGCCAAAACATAAGGTACTTACCTTGAGCTATTCTGTGCCAAGAGAATTGGTTGTTTGTAGTGTGTTTTTCGTAGGGTTTTGAATTCATAGAAGTGTTGTTTTTTACTGATGGTTTAAAAAAGAAATTTACTTCTATTTTTTTTACCTGAAACCTTGAGTCAGTGTTTGCTTGAGTCACAGTAATTGTGGTCCCTTTGTGTAATCTCTGCTACTGCTCATATACTCTTGAGATAAGCATGACTGCTCCGCTACTGCTACCACTTTAACATAGTAGTACAGGCTTGTACCAAAGGTGAACTTGTATTACCACTTGTGGTCTTAATTGTGGGTAGTGGTCCCTAAGGGCACTGCACAGGATTCTGCCTAACAGCTGCCCTCCCAGATGACCATTTTGTTACCTCACTGTTTAGGGCATGCCTTCTAGACCACTCTGGGCTGTGAGCCTCGCTCTGCCAGCATCCACTGCAGAACCGTTCTGTTAGGTAAACATTTCACTACTGCTATTTTCCCTCGATTTGTGGACCCCCAACTATTTGCTGTTGTTTCAGCCTCCTGTCCTGACTTTTTGGCAGTGGAGCAAAGCCTTCTGCTACACTCCACTGGGCTGTTCTGGGGAAACGGACTTGTCCCTCCGATAGTTACTACTGGGAAACATTGTTTTGCATAGTCTTATGTCTTTTGGCAACTGTATTTCAGTGCACAAAGTGGCAACAAAGTACATTACACACACTGGGTTCCTTGCGTTTTCAAGCCCTAGACACCCAATGCGCTTTGGACTAGACTGGTGGCAGCAGAGGCCTTTCCATGTATTTTGATGCACTTTTACTAAGCCAGTCCGCGCTTACCATGTGTGGCTCATGACTGTGGCTAGTGTCCGTCATGGCCATGCCACAAGGTCTTTTGTCTTCTCCTTTGGCCATTTTGTTAGTTGCCTTCCCGTTTGTGACACGAGAAGTCCTTTTTTGGGCATGCATTCCCCTGCGAAAGTTGGTGCTTTTTGCGGGCTGATGTATGTCACGTGAGTGGGGGGTGCCCAGAAAGTGGGCTTGGGCTGTTTGGTCCCAATCCACACTACTGGTGCCAGGATGTCTGGTGTGCACAAGAGCATGAAAACCACAGTGGTCCCCGATTGTGAGCACTCACTGGACTTTGGCATATGAGGAGGGGGCCCGAGTGCAGACCTGCAGATCACCCTTGGGTCCGAATCGACCTATACACTGAGCCAAGTATCCTGAGAAGCAAAGCTGATCCAAGGACTGTCCGGAACCGTGCACAGAAGGTTTGGGACCCTGAGCCTGCTGTTGTCCTGGTAGAGCCCTGCTTTGCGTCTGATTGCAGAAGACCTGCAAAGGTGCTTGAAACCTTGAGTGCTGGGACCAATCACTCAACGCCTCCTTGGTGCTCTTCAAACTAGCCTTCTCATTAGTGTCCCAGTGCCCTCCCATAGACTGACGAGCTTGTACCTTGGCACGCATGCTGGAGCATTGCTACATCGAGTTTCGGCTCGAGCTTTGGGAGAACCCTTGTTCGCACGGCAAAGCCTCTTGGCAAATCTCCTCCCTACTGATTTGGGCTGCGAGACCGAAACATGTGCCAGTTTGCGACAGCTGCATCAGTGCTTGCTTTGTCCTGCATTTGTGACAAGGGATCCAGCTCCAGATGTAAATCGGACTCTCACCCGCAGCACCTGCGCACTTTGACGTGTAATCAAGGAGGGGATGTCATAGTCCAGGCGACTGGGTTCAAACCTACCAAGTTTGAATCCCAAGTGAGTGAAGGGCGGTGAGTAATCGTACCACTTACCAGTGGCCCCTAGTTGATACCATTTTTACGCAGAAAGGATCCCTTGTGGTCCTTGCTTTGACTTGGGTGGCTCTTGCTTCCTATAGTAGTCTGAAAGTTGGGGACAGCTTTGTTCTCTGTAGCAGACCTGCCTCTGACTCTTGGAACCAAGTTCCTCACACTCCAGTGTCCTAACTTTTCCTTCCCATTGAAATGTGTCCCTTGTGAGCTTTATGCATCAACAAGCACTTTTCTCCAGCATGGGGTCTGGCATGGATTCACATGCTCATGAATATTCCCCGTCAGGCCGGGAATCCTCGGTAAAGAGAAAATCAGTATCAGTTTCGTTTCTGATCCGTCTTTCTCAGTAGTAACCAATCACTGGTCTCTAGGTCATACTGCCCCCAGCCAATGACTGCCCTCTCCCTAAGCCCCGCCTCTGGCAGCCATCCTCAGATTTTTACCGCACGCTCAAGTGTTGGGAGTCCTCGTATTTAGCGCTCGAGCTTTTCCTGCATTTTCACGCTTTTTTCAAAGAGATTTTATAATTTTTCGGTCAAATAGAGCCTCAAGCTCCACCGTCTCTACATACGATTAACGGGGATCTGTTTATGATTTTTCTACGCCCCTCAAGGGTGAAGATTTCGTCGAGTTACGCTTCTTGGAGGAGTCCAGGAGTTTCTGCGCCTACCCGGACATGGCCCAGGAGAAAGGATGCTCGACGCCCGGAAAGCTGTTCAGGGTTTGCCCTGGATGCCAGCTGCAGAATGTGTTCAAGGAGGACGAGCACTCGAAATGTCTCTACTGCCTTCATGAGGACAAAGCGCACGTGGAGAAGGACTGTGTTTTGCAGGAACATGTCGTAACGGACCATCAAGGACCAACACCTTCGTCTCTCCAACTGGCTGGAAGGAAAGGGCCCGTTGGGTGAGAAGAAGTCGTCCGAGCAGTCTTCTAAATCTTGTGAGGGCGCCCTGGCGACGGGGGCTCAACAGAAAGCAAAGCACCGAGTCCGCGGGCACCGGGAGCGCCGAACGGTCGGGCTCCTCGGCTGCCAGGCAGGGCGCATCCTCTCCAGCACCATCAACCATGAGCCAACGCTCTGACTCAGGGAAGAGGAAGGCCGAGAACCCGGCGAAGCTTCTGGAGAGGCCCCTGTCGAGCTCGAAGGATCCGGCCGAGGGGGAGCGAGGCGGTGACCCTCCCCCCAAGGTGAAGGCCACAGGCCCACAGAAGGTGGTAAAGGCCTCGATTCGCCCGGCTAAGGCCTCTATCGAGGAGGTTGCGGGGGCCCTGGCGCAGCCTGTGGAGGCTACACCAGTGGAGACGACCTCGGGGCCCAGAGTCTCCCTGCCTCCGAGGAGGGAGGCCTCTTTCAGACCCATCGAGAAGTCCCCGGTGGAAAAAGAGGGGTGGGGGGCGGTGGCCATTGTGGACACGGACACAGCATCCGAGGAGGAACTGGTAGAAGTCTTAGAGGGCCTCGACGAGAGCGTCGAAGAAGCCCGTTCCCACGGGAGGGATCCCGACAGAGGACGGGAGCGACTGCGGCACCGGCGAGGGTCCTAGTCACCCGTCGCTTCCGGAGCCGCAGGACAACTCGGCGGCCATTTTGTTGGCAATACAATCCTTCTGTTCGGAGAGAAGGACCAGATTGCCCCTACCACCGACGTAGGAACCGGAACCAGGCTCGACGGAAGAGCCAGGCCCAGTGGGAAGTCCCCCACGCAAAAGAAGACGGATCCATCCAACCCCGCCTTTTCAGCCCTCGCGGCCTACTCAACCTTTGCCCATGCCCCCCGTCCCTGGGGATGACACGGGAATGGACATGGCCACGACGGGTACCGATGACGATGAGGATGACGATGACGATGACGACGGGACGAAGCTCCCATCGACCCCAGCCCGGGCCTCCCTGCCTGACGAGATCGGATCTTTCCATGCAATGATCGCCAGGGCATCCGAGCTTTTTCAGCTCTGCCCCGAAGAGAAGAAAGAAGGTTTCCTTTACCAACGGCGCGAGGCCAAGAGGAAGACAGTCCTCGCCGTGCCTCTGCTGGATGACATCTGGGACGAGGGTCTCACCCTTCTCAAGAACCAGTCTACGACGCCTGCCAAGAGGGATCTGTACGAGTAGTAGTACCGGGTCCCCGACACGGCCCCTTTGTGCCTTAGGGTACAACCGACCCCGGCTCGGACGTCTCAGCAGCGGCCAAGAAGAAGGGGGGGGGGGGAGCATCAGCCTCAACGTCCACTTCCCCGCCGGACGGCGAAGGAAAGAAGCTGGACGCAATGGGACGACGAGTTATCTCGTCGGCAGCAACAACGATTAAGGCGGCCAACGCCCTCGCGATCGTGGCCCCCTACGACAGCGAGTTATGGTACAAGATCGCCCCCCTGTTGGACTTCCTACCAGACGACAAGAGGGCCGAGGCCCTGGACATCTTGCAAGAAGGCGAGGTGGCGTCGGACCATGCAATAACGGTGGCAACGGACATTGCCGACACCGGTTTCCGCCAGGTAGGCAACAGCGTTTGCCTTAGACGAGGGTGGCTCAAGGCGACGGATTTCCGCCAGGACGTACAAGCCAAGGTTTTGGACATGCCGTTCGACGGGAACAATCTTTTTGGTAAAACAGTGGATGAGTCCCTCCAAGCCATCAAGGCAGACACGGAGACAGCTAAGGCCCTAGACGTTCTCTGGCAACGAAGGCTGTCCTTTCGGAGCACCGGAGGCAAGCAGGGTGCCTCCAAGGGATTCGGCGGTGGCTCCTCTAGGTACCGCCAATCGGCCCGCTCCTCGTCGCAGGAAGCCTATAGAGGACGAGGCAAGTCGGCTGGACCCCGCCGTCACCAGGGAGGCCAAGACTGCAAGGCGTCCTCCAAGCAAGATTGAACCGACCGTGGTGTCGGGGGCCCCCACCGAAGCACCCCGGTGGGAGGCCGGCTGGCGAAGTTGGTCAGCGTGTGGGAGTCCATCTCCACTGACCGTTGGGTGCTGGACGCCCTGGCCCAGGGGCACGCCCTCGAATTTCTAAAGTGCCCCCCGCATTCCACCCGTGGTCAGGAAGGAAAATCGTGTCCCTCAACTGCTATTGGAGGTAAGGGCGATGCTCAAGAAAGGTGCCATCGAGCTCGTCCCGAAGAGGCTCTGGGGCTCTGGAGTATACTCGAGGTACTTCCTTGTGAAAAAGAAGACCGGAGGATGGCGACCCATCCTGGACCTGCGACGACTGAACAAGTACATCAAGGCACAGAAGTGCCGGATGGTCCCCCTCGAGCACGTGCTGGGACAGCTGGAGGAGGGCAGTTTCCTGTCGTTGGATTTGGAGGATGCATACTTTCACATCCCCATTTTAAAAGGACACCGTAAGTTCCTCATGTTCGTGGTCCAAGGGCGGCACTACCAGTTCAAGGCCCTCCCGTTCGGACTGAAGTTGGCACCCAGGGTTTTCACTAAGTGCCTCGCTCCAGTGGCGGCGCGGCTGCGCCTAAAGGGGATCCACGTCTACCCCTACCTGGACGATTGGCTCATCCGCGCAAGTACAAGGGAGCTCTCCGTGGAACATACAGCGAAGACCATCCAGCTACTCACGGACCTGGGGTTCTCCATCACCTTCCCCAAGTCCCACTTGGTCCCCTCGCAAGTCGCACTGTTTCTGGGAGCCAAGCTCAAAACAGTGGCGCGTCTGGCCTCACTGTTGGAGGAAAGGACAAAGGCCATCCTAGGCAAGGTGCAGCGTCTGCTGGCCACGGACATGGCCAAGGTGAGGTCCATCAAGTCCCTGCTTGGGATGATGTCCTCTTGCATACATCTCGTGCGCCTGTGCAGGCTTCGGATGTGCCCTCTACAGGAGTTCCTCAACGCCCGCTGGATACAAGCAACGGGCAGCTTCGAAGACCGGATCCCTCAACGAGACCTTCTGTCGAGCGATCCGGTGGTGGGGCACCCACGCTCATCTGGCGGCAGGAACAGACTTTCAGACCCCCGCCCACCAGGTGATGGCAATGACGGATGCCTCCCTGAAGGGGTGGGGAGCGCACACCGGAGATCTTCACGCGAGAGGCCTTTGGCTCCCGGAGGAGAAGCCGCTCCATCAACATCCTGGAGCTCCGGGCAGTGTTCTAGGCCCTCTGGTCCTTTCTCCCGTCCCTCAAGGGCAAGGTAGTGAGGATCTTCACCGACAAAACCACCACAATGTTTTACATCCGGAAGCAGGGCGGAACCAGATCCCCGGCCCTATCCAAGGAAGCCCAGTATCTGTGGCATTGGGCCGTTGCTCAAGGGTTGTTTCTGGTGCCATTTCATCTGGCAGGGATAAAAAACACCATTGCCGACTCACTCAGCAGAGAGCTGCGCTTGTGCCACGAGTGGGAACTACGCCAGGATCAAGTGGACTGACTCTTTCAGCAATCGGGCAAACCCCAGATCGACCTTTTCGCGACGGCGACAAACTCAAAGTGCCAAAGGTTCGCCAGCAGGTTTCCCCAACCAAGGAGCATGGGCGATGCTTTCTCGTTCCCCTGGGACAGCCTGTTCCTATATGCGTTCCCTCCGTTGCCGTTGCTGCCCCGACTCCTCAACCAGCTCAAGAAGTCCCGGTGCAGAATGATCCTCGTCGCACCGGCGTGGCCGAGACAGATCTGGTTCCCGGACCTTTTGGACTTGTCAGCGTCCCCACCAGTCAAGCTGTCGTCAGATGCAGATCTTCTCTCCAGAGAAGGAGGTGCCATTCATCATCACGACCCAGAGTCGCTGAACTTGCTGGCCTGGCTCCTGCAGCACTAGAGTTTTGAGGGTACGATATCCCGGCCGACTGCAGAGAGGTTCTTGCGAAGGCCAGGGCGTCCTCAACTCAAGTGCTATGAACATAAGTGGAAGAGGTTCTCTATCTGGTGCCGGGCACAGAAGATTAACCCTCTGCGGATTACGGCCCGTCAAGTATTGCCATACCTACTGTCGCTAGCCAAAGCTGGACTATCTCATGCTTCAATCAAGATACACCTGGCAGCGATTTCCCGATACACCAGGACTACAGGGCGGTCATCCCTGTGGTCTCATCGCCTGGTTAAGGAATTTTATGAAAGGACTGTTTCGATCATTCCCGCCGGTGAAGGTGCCAGCCCCGGCGTGGGAGCTCAACGTGGTGCTGACCAGGCTCATGGGTCCGCCATTCGAGCCGTTGCATTGGGCCCAAGTTTGTCGTGGAAAACAGCGTTCCTGGTGGCCATCACCTCCGCACGACACGTGGGAGAGATCCAGGCGCTATCCTGCAAGTCTCCATACCTGACCTTTCATGATACAAGGGTAGTGCTGAGGACGCACCCCTCCTTCATGCCCAAGGTGCTGTCGGACTTCCATCTCAACGAGCCCTTGGTGTTACCAGTCTTTTTCCCGTCACCTTCGTTGCCGGCCGAGAGGACTTTGCACTCGCTGGATGTAGCTAGAGCGCTGAAGTTCTACGTGGACCGAACAGAGTTTTCGGAGGACATCACAGCGGTTTGTGAACTTTGGACCGGTGAACCAAGGGAAGGTTCTCGCGAAGGCTTACATTTCCAGATGGCTCTCCGCTGCATCATGCACTGTCATCGGTTGGCAAACCGACCGTTGCCCGGCCGTCCGAGAGCCAATTCGAATAGAGCGATCGCTGCTACCACGGCGTTCTTGTCTGGTGTGCCCCTGCTGGACATCTGCAGGGCTGCTACGTGGAG
This sequence comes from Ambystoma mexicanum, assembly GCF_040938575.1. Classification (NCBI taxonomy): domain Eukaryota; kingdom Metazoa; phylum Chordata; class Amphibia; order Caudata; family Ambystomatidae; genus Ambystoma; species Ambystoma mexicanum. The sequence continues at coordinate 63,801,756 of NC_090929.1, forward strand.
GTCGACGCACACCTTCACGAGATTCTACTGCGTCGACCGGGATTCTAGGGAGGAGTCCAGGGTTGGCCAAGCAGTGCTGCGCAACCTGTTCGCTTAAGGTGAGCCTGGTGAGGAGGTAAGAAATGCTTAATGTTGAGCCTTTGCCTCCTCTCGTGGTTGTGAATGTGTACTGCTATGTATTCTTATATTCATGAGCATGTGAATCCATGCCAGACCCCATGCTGGAGACGGAACAAGTTACTTACCTTTAACTGGTCATACTGCCACTTTACGTGCTACCAAATCTGAGGATGGCTGCCAGAGGCGGAGCTTAGGGAGAGGGCAGTCATTGGCTAGGGGCAGTATGACCCAAAAACCAGTGATTGGTTACTACTGAGAAAGACAGATCAGAAACGAAACTGATACTGATTTTTTCTTTACCGAGGATTCCCGGCCTGACGGGGAATATTCATGAGCATGTGAATCCATGCCAGACCCATGCTGGAGAACAACAGTTACAGGTAAGCACAAACAGAACATTGAACACAAGGCTCCAATCTTCGTAGGGATGGACTTAAGTTAGGGATATCCATTTCTGGAATTAGCCATTGTGATAGTTTGTGTGCTTTCCCTCCTTACAGGTTTTGGTGGGAATCTGCACTTTACAGCACTGACCGAAAGGTGACTGGTGATCTATTTTACATTGTGTTTAAGTAGTAGTATTACTGTGTTCTTCATGATTCACCTGTTTGTTCTGGGCCTAATAATTTGTATATTTTTGAAGCTCAGTGAAGGGTGCAAACAGAACTGAAGCTGCCAACAGGACATCACAACTCTCACTTTCCTATTCCTACTACACATTATTAATCTCCCTAGTTCCCCTCCTCTTCCACCCCTCCTTTCTTCACACACTCCTTTTCAGATCCGCCAGAGTGCCTGGGGACCACTCCGATGGTGCATGGTACAAATAACATTAACATATACAACTAAGAGTAATTCTTGTGTGCGCTCATCGAAGACCTCAGATCAACCCCACTACTCCGGAGACGCAGCCTTGACTGCTCTCCAAGCTTCCGTGAATTGGCCTGGTTAACTTTGCAGAAGTGTTCCCTGTTTCACTAAACTAGAGTGGCCTCCTGAACATCTGTTCACCAGAGCGGAGTTCAGAAATCCATTCTAATACCACCCTTCTGGTCTCCTGTGTTGGTTTCAATTTGTTCCCATCCGCTGATCAGGTTACATGACCAGGGACCCCATAATGTTAACCCTCCCAGGATAGCCTTTCCCGGGCAGCCAGTGAAGGGTGCAGGCTAAGGGTGCCTTGCCAACTTGGCCTGAGCGCTCTGCTCTAGTCGGCTAACAAATTCTAGTGTTTTTTCTCTTCACACCAAAATTATAAAAGTATGCATCATAGACAGTGACACTAATTTCATTGCATCAGTTTCATTGTGCTAGAATTCTTAATTCCAAGGATACTTACACAAACGTCATTGTGCTAGCAGTTGTAATCATAGCAGAATATTTTTCATTTTGCTAGCAGTTAAATATATACAAATTTCATTTTGCATTTCGCCCATAGCATACTTAATTCACTGTGCTAACAGTTGAATCTGTAACTTAGCGGCATCAGTTTCACTGTACTAGCACAATTAAATTAATTAACTTTTTCTAGCAGTTGAATGCACAGCATTGCTGTCAATTTCCCTCATTTTCTAATGTACTAGAGCTGACTCCATTGCCTACCTGCATTCATTCATTCATGCATTTTTCTGGAAGTGTGAAGCTCACGCATTTCATTGTGCTAGCAGTTGAACCCATTGCATAACTGCGTCAATTCCATTGTGCTTCAAGTGTGAATCCAAAGCAGTAATGTTAACTTCATTGCTAGCTGTTTGAATTTTTAAGCACAGTTACATCTGTCAATTGTCTGGATTGCCAGTGAACTCTTTCCACATGTAAATCTAACCATCATACAATGCCTTTGGCTACCTGCAAACTCGAGCCATAGCTGGACCTCAAAGGCCTAGCTCTTACCCCACATCCTCAATTTATTGAAACAACAGTGAAACTTTATCACTGAAACAAATTGCATCTGTTTACTGCTTCCCATGAATTCACTGCACAGTTAGACCTTCTCACGGGCCCTTCTCATTACCACTGCCATTCTCACTGCATGGCTGGATAACTTCATTCAGCTGTTGGTGAATCAAGGACACAACCTAGTGTAAGGTGTCTGACATTTTTTACATAGTCAATTTATTAACGTCCCTTCCCCATTATTCCAAGCACAGACCAGATATATCTTCTATTCCCAGTAAATCGGCATGATCGCTTACGTCAATTGACTCTTAAACAGCACTACTATTGGGTCCAATATCCACTTCACTGCTACTGAATGCATAGCTCCTTATAGCCATGTTTGAACTTTCAAGACTAGTACAACAATCCATCTGCTCCACAGCTCAGCTTCATAATACCAAACGAGGTAGGCCTTACCCTGCTACCTTTCAAACAGACTGTGTGCCCTGCATACATCCACACAATCCGGTCCTATGCTACACTAAGGAAGCAAATCAACATGCCAAGAAACCACAAAATCAGAAAGGATAAAGAAAATGATGGAAGGCACGAGCCCTAGCTGCGCCCTTCAAAACCACCCTCAACAAGTAGATAACCTTCTTAAACCCACACTGCTTGTTCATTGCAGTGAACCACCTATAGGGAGACGGACACTAAAGAGAGCCACTGATAAAACCGAACTATAACCCTTACCCACCCTACCTCCTGCAAGACGGCGACTGATCAAGTCGGCTATATCAGCCGGAAATGCCACCTACAGACAGAACCCTATCTGCTAGCGGACAGCCTCCACACCCATTACTAGACCACAAGACAGACAGACCAAAGCAGAACCAACTGGACGCCAGCAAATAAAGACTAAACCACTCTATCTTATAATGCCACACAAACGACCCATTCCGAGGGCAAGAAAAAGAGAAGAAAGAAAAAACTCCGGAACAGCAACAAAGGACCAGAACTACAGAAGGCACCCCCACAGTCGGGAACAAGAATCGAACCAACACAGAGAGAAGAGACAAATCCCTCTACTTAACTCCTTACCTCGCTGACAACGGCTCACCAGAGCAAGCCAACTCCACGCTAGAAGCAGCAACGTCCAACTACCCAACACAAACGCGCAGAAGGATGAACAACACAAGAAGCAACAAACGCAAGACCGATGCGTTACATCACCAAAACAAGAACTACTTCCAATCGACAACCACAACTCGTGGAAGACGAACTGGATGAAAAAAAAAAAAAACCAAGACAGAACCTAGAAGAACTCTTCGATGGTGCTGACACCCCAAACCCTGCACCCCAACAAGAGATCGACCAGGAAGAAAACCCCAACTCTGATCAGAAGACGACCTCAACAAGAAAGTCCAAACCAAACGCCTCCAAACTCCACTGCTATCTTATAAACGCAAGATCCATGTCGGAGCGCTCAACAGAAATCTTCGACCTACTCGATGACAACGGCATTGACATCCTGTTCATCACAGAAACATGGCTGGACGACAACTACAAAATCACACTCCAAAGCTGCCTTCCAAAGGACTTCAAAAGCCTTCAAATAAACAGGAAAAACAAAGGAGGAGGCATTGCAATAGTATTCAAACACCTGAAAATAAAAACAGATGAACCGCTTATCATCCTCAACTGCGAAACCATGGTAATACACCTAACTGCAAGCCCAAAAACCAATGTCCCTTTCATCCTGGCGTATAGACCACCGACATATGATGCAACCTTTGTTGATAACTTCATAGAAGCCATCACCAACGTAGCCCTCAACCATGAACACCTAATCATCCTGGAGGACATCAACATCTGTTTTGAAGACAGTCACGCCAACTCTCAAAACACACTGATTGAACAACTCACTGCCATGAAACTATGACAACTAGTCAAAGGGGCAAAGCACTCTGCAGGACACACCCTCGACGCAATTTTTGCCAAGAAAGCACTCGTCACCACAGCACCGCCAATACAAATACTGTGGAGCGACCATCTCGTCCCATTCGTGATCACTCTGCCTACTCAAATCTGCATCCAACCTCCTAAACTCTCAACCACCAAAAGAAACTGGAAACGCGTCAAAGAAAGCAACCTATTCTAACCAAACCTTCAACTACAGAACTAGAGCAAGCTGACCTAGACGGGAAAACAGAGCTACTACACAAATTGATTGCAGACACAATTGACAAAATCGCCCCAGAAAAACCATTCACCCCATCAAAAAAAAGAAATATGGCAAAATGGTTCACCCCACTATTAAGCACCATAAAAAAGGAAAACAAAAAGATGGAACTGGAATGGTGGAAAGAATACAACCCAGACAAAAAAAACACTGTTCCAGAGACCAATCCGCACATACAGGAAGGAAATTCAAAAGGCGGAGAGCAGGCATTACGATGACGGAATCACCAATGCCACGAACACCCAAAAAGAAATGTTTAACATAATTAAAGAGATGAGAAACCCTCCAGGCTGTGACAACACCCCAGCCCCCTCAGAGAAACTATGCAACGACCAGGCCGACCACTTCAACAACAAAAAAAATCAATGACATCCGTCAAACCATACAAAACATACCAACTGACCACAACATACTACAAAGCGAACCTATCGCAGAACCTCAGCACAAACTCAACAACTTTCCTGAAATATCTGCAGAGGCATTCGCAATGCTGGTAAAACACAGCAAGAAAGCTGGATCACCCATGGATCCCTGTCCCCCGGACATCTACAAATCAATCCTCGCACAAGGAACGCCAGCAGAATACTACAGAAACCTTCTGAACCTATCACTAGCAACAGGAACTGTACCGAGGACCTTCACATCGGCATATATCAAACGACTTCTAAAAAACACAAGTGGTGACATAGAAGACCTCCAACTACAGGCCGATCTCAAGCATTCCCTACCTGGCAAAACTCCTGTAAACCTACATATACAAACGAACTAACCCAACAACACGTAGAAAAACACCACCTGCTAGACCAAGCTCAAGTCGGTTTCAGACCTGCAAGAGGAACGGAAACGGCACTATTATCCATCTGGGACGACCTAAAAACTAACGCAGACTCAAACACAACTTCTGCCCTTATCCTACTCGACCTCTCCGCAGCCTTAGACAGTCATGTCACCCTAACCAAAGGACTAGAAGACATAGGCATAACAGACGCAGCACTACTCTGGATTAAATTATTCCTAGCAGACAGAACAGAAACCGTATGGATTAAACCCTTCAAATCCACCCCAAGAGCTTACGACTGTGGAGTGCCATGAGGATCCTCACTATCACCACTGTTCTTCAACCTCTATCGGACTCCAGTTATCAGAATCTTCAGCAAGTACATTACATGCTACAACTACGCAGATGATACTCAAATCTACAAAATCAAAGACGCCTAAGCCGATCATTCAACCCTAATCGAGTGTCTGAAAGAAGTCTTCAACTGGATGACTTCCAACAACCTAAAAATCACTCCTGCTCTAAAAACACTACACTGGCTCCCAGTAAAACATCCCATCACCTTCAAAACAATGTGCATAACGCACAGGGCAATCAGCAGACAAGGGGCAGAGTTCCTACAAAAGAAAATAACAATCTACAAGCCAACAAGACCCTTTGGGTCAAGCAACGACATCCGCCTGGAACGTAAACCATACCTCAAGAAAAAACTTGGAGGCACCTCATTCTACCACTTGGCCGCAAAAAACTGGAACAACATCCCAAAAGAAATTGGAAACACCAAAGATAACCTAAAATTAAGGAAATTACTAAAAACCTTGCTCTTCAACACCACAGACTCAAACTGAAACAGAAAGGAATAGGGATGACTAAACAAGAGTGGACACGGACAACTCCCAGACACGACAGGGTAGCCCCCACGGCACCCGGATGAGTGACGCCGAGCGTAGAGTGGAACTCGGGGGACACCCATGGAGACGGAGTCAACAACCCCACCTAACCCCACCCAACACCCGCACTCGCCTCTTAGTTCCCACCAGGTACTACGTTGTTGTGAAATTGTCAGAATATTATCAAACATCACAATATGGACATTGACAGGTGCTCTGGCTGTATGAGTGGGAAGGGAAGGCAGGTAGGACAGCGAGGGAGACGAGAAGAAGGGGGCCAGATTTGAAAGGGAGCTTCAAGGCCCGACGGATCCAGATCAGGACAGAGGCGCTGGGGTGCTCCCGAAACCCATCTGGGGTACTTCAGAAGCCGAAGCCCATCGCCTCAAGTGAGGATAAAAATGCCAACTAATCAATTTGCACTAAAAAGTTCGCCCTCCGCATACATCACTCAAACGCCAAGCACAAACCTACAGCACAACAAACCGCACTACATTGAAACAAAACAAAAACACACAGACTTGCACAACAGTACACAACGACTACCAGCCGCAAAAACCCGAGGCCGAGCCAACGGACCCACCGGGCTGAGGCCACCAACAGCACATCACTGCTCTTGCACTTTTCCAGCTTCCTACCACTAACTCCCCTCCCTTCCTCTTTCAGAGCCGCCAGAGCACCAGGGGACCACTCCGGTGGTGATGGTGTGCGGTACAAATGTCCTTTAACATAAAATGAACAAACCACTGATGCTTCACTACACTGTCAATACTCGGCATGTGGTGGGATTCTGTGTCTCTTTATCAACGTGTGATCTGTCGCCAAACACTCTGGATAATTTCGACATACTGTATGTGGACCAAATGGATCTAGTCTTCATCAAAGAAAAATGGCTCTGTAGTCAATCGCCAGTCATTCTCAGAAACAAAACATAAGGACAAATGAGCTAATTGTTCCAATAAGTGAAGGTGAGTCATAGAATTGGTCCACAGATTCTGTCGAAGTATCCATGTCCTCTGTGGACAACGTCCTGTACTGCAGACTCTCTGCACTTCCTTGCTAAGCTTTCGCCTTTTGTACAGCGCTCCCGTTAGGGGAGTTTTCCTAAAGTCCTTCTGGCAGTAAGACTTTAGTAAGCTATCCCAGTGGTTTGTAGATCCCCCAACTCTTAGTATCAGTCTGCACTAGCTCAGGACTACTGATAGCAGCCAGGCTTAACTTAAGAGGAAGATGTGAGCTGTAGGTAAGTACTCTGAATCTTAGTTAGACAGGCACAGAAAAGAAGCACTTATATGTACACCCCAATCGCTTTATATACTTTAGACGGTAATGGTCGAACACTTAGGAATACTAGATAATACACTTCAAAGGGCACTTTCACTTTTGTGTTAGTTTGTGGTTACAATTGTAGCAATGTTAGAAAGGGAAAGACCAGGTTATCGTATCATCGGTAATTGCGCACTCATGCGGTTTTCAACAGGTTATATGGTAATGCATTTACTCTGCAAACACATATAGAAAAGTCACTTAAAGGGAGGAAAATAAGGGGTTAGTGCAACATGAGCTTAGTTCAAGGTTAGAGATGGTTTCTTTGCCTGACAAGTCTTAAGTCCAAAAAACGTAAACCTAGCTAAAGGCAGTTCGAAGAGGGCTTGAAGTCTTGGCAAACCACGAATACTGAAGAGCTCCTGCTGATTTCTTCCACTGTCGAAAGTTTTTGAAGCAGCAGTTAACTAACAAAGGAGACCGAAAACCTGACTCTTAAAGGGGACAATAGCAGCATCAGCGCGGGTCAGACGTAAGTGGGGCTTGTCCTGGACACCTCTAGGTGCAATTCCAACGCTCTGGAGTGACTTCTCAATCTGGTAAGCAATGCATTTTTCTACACAGTACCTTTTGGTTTGAAGAAAGTGTTTGTGTTGCTTCCTCCGCAATGCGGCAGCTCTGCACCCGACCTCCGGATTCCTGGGTCTGGTGATGAAAGGCAGGACCGTGGACTGTCTTTCAGCAGCAGTCTCGTGGGGGTACCTGTGGCATGACTTTCAGCAACTTCTTGTTTCACTGCGGTTTTGACGCCTTTTGAGCAGCACCAACAAAGGACACGGATCGCCCGGTCAATCTTCTTTGCTTGCTGGAGTCTGGGTGAGTATGATCGGATCTCTGGAGTCTCCTTACAGACTCAGCACAGATTTGAACATCTTCAGCCTTTCTACGACAAAGCACTCGAAATGGGCTGCAGGTCTCTTGGTATTGGGGTTCTGCAGCTCTGGAAATTCTCATCTTGGGGCTGGTTGTTCCCACCAGCCAAAGGGAAGGAGTCGTCCTCTTCAGACCTCCTCTGTCATAGTAAATGGGGTCAGGACAGCAGTGGTCGCTTCACTGTGTTACAAAGGGTTTGCAGGCATCTATGGTTGTCTTCGGTTACTTCTGTTTCCAGTGGTCGACCTGCTTTACACTCCAGAAGTCTCACCTTTTTACAGTTCCAGCACACTCCTCTGCATTTTACAGAAGGGGGCATTTGGCTGTCCAATCAGGATAGCCAGACCTCCTGTGGGAGCGTCTCGGGAGCATAGCTCGGAGGCAACATGCTTCGTCTTGAAAGCGAGGCAGAGCAACACAGGTGTGATCCTCGGGTCTGCGCTTATAAACCTCTGGGCATTAAGATTGTGTTATAAATAACCCATTACAAGGAAGGCCCCAAGTTGGTACTTGGGTGCCCCTATTGTGCACTACTGGGTCTATGGACATAGCCTGCAGTATATAAAATACACAACAGTTGGTAGAACACGTCCACTGCCACCTGCCATAACTAGGTGATTGTCTGTTATTAAAAAGTTACAGGAGCAGAGAGTATCCCTTTGGCACTCCACTGAAGGTGGTGTGTGCCAATCTGACTATACAGTTTGGGCGAGATACTAAGTACCTCTCTATACCTGAGCACTAGTTACTTAAGGATATAGGAAAGAGTTTTAAAGAGGACCCAAAGGGTCCCCAACAGCACTGCCCATAAGGAGCTGTGTGCTGCAGTTGCAAAATACAGATGCCTTTTAAGAGCTATGGAGTAGACAGACTCCATAGTACAGGTAGAATACGAAGAATAGAGTTCCAAAAGACAGAGCCCATAAGGATGAATGAGTGTAAAAAGGCTCGACTCATTCAGGATTAAAAGACAAAAGGTTTGAAAGTCAAGCAAAAAGTGCTGGGGGTCTCACTAGGAGAGGGGATAAAGCACAATAATGATAAATCTCCCGAACACCTTTCTACAGTCCAACCTTTGCAGAGTGACTCACTTGGCGATGTCATCCTATCCCTAGACCTTTAATATCTGGCTTGAGACATCTCCTCACAAAATCCATTGCAGGTAATCTCACTGCACATTCTAGATGGTATTTTCTGTAATGAAATCAGGGTCTGTTTCCCCCTGCTTTCTTGTTAGTTTGTTCCTAGTACACCTTCCCTGGGAAGACTTCTTATCCATTCCATTTACAACCGGACCTTTTAGAAAAAGAATAGATAAGCGTGATTCAAACGGACCAGTCATTTCAGCAACACTTAGGAAAATACTGGATGAACTACTCCACAGCCTCCTTATTTAACTCTGCACTAGATGAGTGTTCCAAAAAATAAGAAAACCTTTCAAAAACTCAAAGCAAAAAATTGTACATCCTGAAATTGAACAGCATGAGAGAAAAACAAAAACTGGAGGGGAACTCAACCAAACAGAATGGCCTACTTTAAACTACAACCCTTCTACACAGCAGAAATGATTGAAGCCAAAACATTACACTATTCGCAACACATTAAGTCGACACAACGCAGCCACAATGAAATGTACAAATTATTCAAGAATTTAAAGCCCCAGCTTTCTGCAATACAACCCCAAGATTGGTATGATCGCAACATATTTAAGCAATAGACTACTTGCATATCCAAGAACACCTGGATAATAGACCAACATCGCTTTACTGTACCAGTGGGACACCAGTTCTGACACCAATCCCTGCGCTGCTACTCCTTACGCCACCTATGTCGACCCCTACAACCTTGCACAATCTCGAAAATCCCCATCTCCCTGAATTATAGGAAAGTATTGTGAAACACTCAGAACTGACACCTGTGTTCTTATAGGTTTCAATGACACTATGGGGAGCGTCCCCCTGCTTTAATCTACTTGTCAGGCCACACCTAACAAATGAAATTGCAGACCTAAATGACCCTGCAATCCACAGATCCATCTCGAATACACTGCTCACCAGGAAACAAAATCCGGACAAATTCATGTACCGTTGGCTCCGGGATGTCATTGAAACACCATTATCGAGTCACAGCATGTGTTTAGGCAAATTGGGCTCACAGAATCCACACTGTGCTCCAACATGCTACACACTGAAGAACAGCACAGATTGATAGAGCTCACCCATCCTTCTGGATATCTTGGCAGCTTTTGAAATGAGCCATGAGATTCTTCTAAAGAGTCTGGAGGAAATTGGAATAAAAAGAACTGCAACCAGGGGCATAGGAGAGCTATACAATCTGGGGGTGGGGGGGTGCACCTTAGGGACTTTGTTTTTTTTATTTGTTGTGTTTTAGTCTAAGAACTCGACTTTTCCCAAAATTAAAATAGCAGCAGGTATTAAATTACATATATTATCACTGTATTAAACAAGAGAATAGAAAACCGAAGCAAATTAAGAAAAAGAAAAGCAGTTCAGAGTATAAAATCCTCCCAGCGATGGACCTTTAGAGAGATCTTTTATAATACTCTCACCTGTGCTGTAAGTGCAGATGCTTTATGGAGTTTCGCCAACCCATCCCATCCTATCCTATTCCTCAATGATGGAACATGAGTTTGCCCCTTTACAGCAGTGTATGGGCTGCAATCATACCTCGGCACCAGGGTATTCACTGGAATTACATGGATAGCGGAACAAGTACAGTTTTGAATCTCGAGGCTCTCCTTTATTTTGTTCTGGGTCACCCAGATGCTTATGGTTGCCTCTATTAAGACTTGTCTACAACTCATTATTCAGCTGGTGGTGGGTACCAAAAATGCAGTTGCATCCCTATTTTGAAATGAGCGTTGGCATCACTAACCATTTGGGCTTTAATGTAGGCATGAAAAGGCACTTGCTAAGCTCCACCATAGTGGTATTAGGGACCCACTGATGGTTGCAGCTGCAAAATGGTGCAAGTACCTGAACATTTAATAGCAGTGCCTGGCAAATGCCCAATACATATAAACAAGCAAACACTTGCCATTTCAGTGAAGGAAATGCACAGTACTAATAGAGTGATTGATTATTGATTGTTTATTTGTATAGTGCCTATACACAGTGTTTCAAAGCGCAACCAGACGGGTGCGTAGATGACACTGGGGCAGTGGGAGGGCGCCAAGCCCAAGCACCCAAGTTCCCTCTAACAAATCCTCCCCATGCCGGCCTGTACCTGGGAGAGGTGGGGCCACTTTGTGCATTATCAGGCGCAATCAATGCACAGACAGATATGGTGTAGTCTGCATATATCTGCAATTATTTCAACAAACAACTTCTAATCGTCCTTGTGAGCATGGATCAAGCGTTAGAAGAAGATGCATTTGTGACTGCACCCTTTATCTGGGAACATGAGGCGAGGCACCATTCTTTCTTGTACAAATCTCCCCTGTGTACCCTTCTCTACTCCATTCTCGTCTGCTGTACACCCTTTTCTCCCAAGTCCCTTCCCAGCACCCCACAGCAAGTCACTCCTCTTACACACTGCCCTCTGCACTTTCTCACTTGTCTGTACTTCTCTCTTTTGCAAATCCCAAAGCACCTCCTATGCCATTTCTGCCCTACACCCCTCTCACTGTTCTGGTGTTTCCTGCACCCCTCTCTCTCCTGAACACACTGGTCACTCAGTGCTGCAAGCCATCCCTATCTTTCATCTGCACTCAATTCTTGTTCCCATCTCTCCCCTCCCTTGCGCTTCTTTTTCTGTCCTCTGCACCCTTTCAACCCTTTTTCACTTTGCAGTCCCACACTCTACTGCACCCCAGTCCCTCGCTTCCCATTCCCCCATGGCCAGCACCCCACAACTCTCATCCAACTTACTCAGCATTTTCTCCTCAGTCTTCAGAGCACCCTCGAGATCCTGGCTTACATTTCACCGGTTTTCTCTTGCACTCCTTGCATGACCAACTACTCGATATAGCTCCTCAAAATAAGCTGGAACAGGCATGCCAGATCCATGACCTTTTAAAAGGGCCCATTGATGCCTGCAAGCATTAACTCTTAAATAGTCAGGAGCATGGATATTTGGAAGGGGGGGGGGGACAGACACAAATCACGAAATCCACGTACTGCCTACACTCTACCCCCACTCAAGTACGCTGACGGAAACAGCTAGGTTGAACAAAACAGGGTGAAGCTTAGCCAAGACCTACAGAAGATTAGCGCCCGATTTCTTTTAAGAGATGGGCACCAACAAATGGTTTATTTTGGCAAGGGACATAGTTCAGGTCTGTGCTGGTACCAGTTTGTTGTATGGAATATAATAACACTTGTCATAGCGCTTCATGCTAGATGCTTTCAGCTTCTAGGCAATGTCATTACAGGTATTATTACCCTCATTTGAACAGTACTGAATGTATGAAAGGTTAAGTGGACCCTGCTGCTGGGTTTGAACTAGCGAAATGCAGGTTGCCCTCATGTCATGTCAAACCAAGCTTTAGGCATGGTCCCATCCAAACCTCAAGCAGGTGTAAGTTGGTGGGAAGAGGTGGAGGGGTGTGCCTTAAGTGAAGCCTACTGATATTAGAGTATACATCAAGTGTTTTCCCTCGCTTACCTTGGACATTACTATGGAAAAGAGCACACATCCCACGTAGTGGACCTTCTTGAGATTGGCTCATCCTCATTTTACTTTATATGGTTTCATGAGGATCTCGTATACAATGTCAGGCTGATATCTCAGGCAGTGTCTGCACTTTGCAAGCCTGGCCTGGGGTACAGGGACATCTTGGAGAAAATCGTCTTTGCCAGATTGTGTGATCCTGGGCGAATGGTGTGACCCCCCCACCCCCCTACTGTGCATTATTTTCTCCATATGTTTACTTGGGATCACCTAGAAGTGACTCAGTTGGCAGTGTACACTAGAACGAAATGCCTCATTCGTAAATGTTCTAACAGAGTTTCTTGTTGCTCCATGTATGCTAAGCATGTTGAGTGTGTGAAGAGGGACAAAGTGTGACCGCAATATATGTCGCCTCCAGCTGGGTGACCGGGTCTCATTTTGGGAAGCAGTTAGATACATATGATGTCAATGTTTTTTTGCAGAGAAACGTATCGGGTGTAGTCAGCGTGATCCAACTCTAAGGAAATAAACTAGAAACAATCTCAAAGTAACCTGACTGTTTAGGGGAACTAGTATAGTGAACAGCAAAACTAATCACGCCCTACTCCTTTAAAAAAGACAATACATAATATATTAAACAGTGTTGTGGCATTTTTATAGAAACTGCATGTACATGTCAATATATACCGGCACCTTTGATCCCCTGCTGTATAGGTGAATGGCCTCCATATTTTTTGTGCAGCATTGCAAGCCCATGTTGGCCAATGCTTGGAGCTTAAATGTGAGCCCTGGCTGCCCATCAGTAAGGAACAAAGAAAGCCGTTCCGAATGCATACTTGGCAACTCTACAGATTTAGGCAGTAGGCGACTGCTTTTGAAGCAGCCCTACAGATTTCATTGACCGATCCTACTGCTTTTTACAGTGGTAAATAATTGTGATTCTAAGGCAGGCTCCAGAACAGAGCATGTAACACATTAGTCTGTCTATACAGTGGACTGGTAGGTGATTACTTTGATTGCACGCAGACCAATCCACTGACCTGACTGCTGCGTGACTCTGTCCTGCACTCTTGTCAGTACAACCCTTAGGTGAACCAGCAGTGAAAGCAAGTGGCAGAGTGTAACACCATCACACAGCATCTGCCGACAATTTGGTGTTAGCATTCAGAATTATACATTTTTAACATTTCAACATCTTTCCATGTTGTGCTGTTTGTATGTTTTGTATTTTCCTGTGATGTCATTGTTATGGGAATTATTATTTTTCAAACTTGAAAAATCCTGCATCTTTTTGGTCACAGAATGTTGTCAAGTATGCAAATGGGATGTTCCTCTTTGGCAGGGGCTGGGGCACACTTTCTTGAATTGAAAAACCTGAGGGCGGAACTGGCAGGGCCTCAGATTTTTCAATTCATTAAAGTGTGCCACTGCCAATGTCTCATATACAGTTTATACACACGCGCGGCACGTTGCAAACTGATCAGGATTCCCTGATCAGTTTTGCAATGCGCAGCGCGAGTTTAGAAACTACATCCGACATTTGCACAGCCGCACATTCCCTCCAATAAATCCTCCACATGCCGGCCTACACCTGGGAGGGGAGGAGGGGGGGGGACTTGCCTGACGTACCTTATGGTAGCTGGTGCCTGCTCAGCCTGTTCACACTCGGTTTCCCTCAATAACACACACGCTGTCACGAGCACAGTCACTGGAGCACCTGTCGCTGCCTCGCTTCTCCTCCGTTCTGAAAAACGAAGTCTGAGACTGCGCAGGCAGGGCAAATGCAGTTTGTTCACCGGCCTGAGCACGTGCATTATGTGCAGGCCTGGGGCAGCAGCAGAAGTTACAGTCTACTGTAAGCTTGCAAAAGTAAAAGTAGACCCTAACTTTTGCAAGCTTACATGACAACTTGCAGGCTGCAGTCATATTTGTTTTGCAGCAGAGACACAAATAATCTGGGGGGATAAAAGCTATAATATCCCCCCACTTAAAATTGTGGGTGGGGTTTGTTCCCCCATGTCCTACGCCCACGACTGCAACCCCTTTCTCAGACTTAACCGGAACCTCCATTATGACCCCCTACATATCCCAGCTACGCCTTTGCAGGGTTCGATATTCATGTTTGATGAGCAGGAGCTAAAGCCAGCTCCTGGGCTTCAGGCATCACTCAATAGGCAAGAATTGCAGCTGGGGATCCAGGAGTGAGTACACAACAGTGCACTACAAATCTAAGTTCCAGATGATACACAGTTTAAACTTTTGGCTACTATATATGATTTATTATGTTAAAATGTCTCCAAGATGTGCTCCAGTTCTTCTGTAAACATTCACAAACATTCAAAGTTTAATTTCACATAGGCATGTTAGTAAGGCACCAGTCTGACTAGGGAGCAAAAAGTAGCTCCTGGTAGCTGTTGATTTCAAGTTAACCATTCTCTACTATAGTAGAGGTAGGCACTAAATGGCTTTAAACCCCTGCTGTTAACCTATGGAGGACCTGCAAAGATCCATGCTTTTGCCTCTCCTTTATAGCATTTACATAACTCCTAAATTTCATCAGTATATCTGCTGCGACTCCACAGATTAGACACAATCCACAAATTTAGACCTGTCGCAAACTCGATAGATCTAAAATTATGCCTTCCATGTAATTAAAGCTCACCCCTACGAAAACAGAACCCCTGCTTGTTAAGGAGAATTGTCAGAAATGTGCTAAATTCCTTCCATTTTAGGGACCCCCTGCAAGTTTGCTGGATTTTGAGGACTTGATTTTTTTTAACCTGGTGTGTGACCCTTTTTTCCCACTCGCATGTATTTTAATGTGATTTTATACACTGTTTCTTTTGGTTGTGGAGTCTGACAAACTCCATAGGCGGCATCTTTTAGTGTGCCACTGCACTGAAGACCTATCTCTTGGATAAACTGTTTTCAAGAGCAGTAAAGTGAAATTGACTTTACTTACCATTGTAGCTTTCTAGACCCAGCACACCCTATCTTACAGTAGAGTGCTGGAGGGGGTTACCTAGTATCCCCTTTGTCTAGTTTCTCATGTAACATTTTGTATATTAACCTTTTCGCACTGAATGGCTGGTGGCAGTGGTTTTGTTTGAACTACCATGGTGTGCCTTTACCGCGGGCTGCGTTCACAGCTACAGTAAAGCACCCACGGAAGCCATCTTTGTCAAAATGGCGCCCGGTCTTCTTTTTTCACCATTTCTTTGTTGAAAGGTCTTTCTTGAGACTTGCTCTGCGCGACAAACCAGGTTTGGTCTTTGTTCATTGTTCATTTCGCCTTTGGCGGAATTCAAGAGTGAAACCAGTCTCTGGCTCCAGTGTCTGGGGTAGGCAGGAAGTGAGGCAGGTGCCCGAAACTCCTTGCTTATTCTCCTAGGAGACTCAAATGCACTCTGTAGTGATTGGCCAGCTGACTGTCTGGCAAGGACAGCCACCCTGCTGGGTGAGTGACAGCTAGGCTGGAATGAATGGGAGAGAACTGAATAAAAGTCTTTTGGCTTGGAAGGCAGAGTCAGCTACTGGCAGAAGGAACCAAAGACAAACTTGAACGCCTGCTGCAATTCCTGGACCGTTGGTTTGCCCGGTGGAGCCCTGCTGCAGTGCAAAACCCCAAATTTGCATAGACAGAGAAGCCCCTGCAAGGACGACTTCTCCTTTTGAGTTGGTGGAACCAATCAACTCCAAAGTAAGCCATCCATCTTAGAGATGGTTGAACTTCCACAGAGTTGCTGCTGGAAACCATATAGCCAGGGAGAGGAACACCAGATTGTGTGCGTGGCTTTTTAGCTGTCCTAGAGCTTTTGGAAGATCCTCCGGACTCCCAAGAAGCAGGACTGACCAAGCCTGAGCCCTCAACCGAGTGCGGGACCCCAGAAGCAAGGAAAGTCCATCTCGACAGCCAGGAACTGCAGTGTTGCTATTTGCGGTACACAAGAGGAGCTGAAACACTGAACAGCCACTGAAGGTGAAGTTGCTGGTTGCAAGTTTTGACCATCCCAGTGCATTGATGGAGTCCCCCGACGTCCTCCCCCTTGTCCCCACAACTGAGGCCTAGGAGCAGCGAGATCTGCAGAGCTGCACAGGAACAGAAGTCATCAGCTGCCTCTTTCTTCATTTATAAGGTACTGTAAAACGTCTGAGAACTTGCCTCTTACTGTAGAGTGCTTGCAACTTCTACAACTCACAAGCCTAATCAGCTTGTGGCCCTACATTTGATTCTTTTCATCAAAGACTCAAGAACTTGTGCAAAGACTTTTCCATTTGTTTACCAGAAGTGCTTCATCCTATACAAGACTTTTGCCCATTGACTTTGGCTTAGCCTATTGACTTGTATGACTTTTCTTGGAGGATCCAAAAGTATTTGCCTGCTTAAGAATATTTGTGGTCTCATGTTGCTCTAATAATCTTTGCCTTTTACCAACTTCTAAAAGTATTCTAAATGCCAACAGTAAGATATTGTCCCCAGGAACCCTGTTATTGAAGTCACCTGTGGGTGTAGGTTGTGCCTGTGGGCCATTCCAAAAGGGTCTTTACTGATTTAGAAACTAAGACTGTACAGTATTGAAGTGTATTTGTGTGGTGTTATTATATTGCTCCCTACTCTTGCGTGACGTCCCCTTTCCTCCATACTGTATGGGAGTCCCTTCCAAGGGACGGGAGAACCTTTTTTCACCAGAAATAAACCTTCTTCCCCTTTAAATTTAGATGCGCGTGGGGGAGTGGCCCAGGGAGCATGTGCTGCCCTGACTCCGGTGCCACACATCAGTCCCCTTTTCCGTGTCTACTGGAACATGCCGAATACACCACCGCTCCTGGGTTTGGCTTTGGCCATGTAATTCCACGTGCAGATACTTAGGAATCGTACAAAAATGTCGACCTATGAATTCCGACAGCCGAAAATGCTGCTTTCTTTTTATAAAAAAAAATTTGAATCCCCCCCCCTTACACCACATATATATGTGGGGGGGTTTAAAGTATAATATGGGGGGGCTACGGGGGTTCCCCCCGCATATATATGTGCTGTAAATGGTAAAAAGAAAGTTGGCATTTTCGGCCGTCGCAATAATCGCATAGATTCGATACTACTTCTGTCTTTTTTTTTGGTCTTTTTCTATCTTTCAGGTATTCTGTCCTCAGGTGTCATGCTCCTCCCCGGCGCATGTCTACTTCTACAGGGTTCAGCAGGTGTCCATCCTGCATCAGGCTCTTTCCGACTTAAGACCCCCACGCCCTCTGCCTACGTTGCCTTGGCCCAGCCGACGTTTGGCAATCGTGTTCGTCGTGTGACTCACTGTCCTCGAAGGCGCTGAAGAACAGACTAGCCAGGTGGCGGGAGCTCTTCCAGAAGTCCACTTCAGAGGATCTCAAGAACTTCGTGAAACATCGTCCCAGGTCCAAGGTAGGAACGATATTTACTCCTACGTCCCGTCCCCTTTCCTCCATACTTATGGACATCTCTCTGTCCTGTGGGACGGGACCGGAGCACGTTGTAAAAAGCATCCAAATTTTTACCAAAATGTGTCCTTCCTCTCTTTCTTGCGCGGGGCCCGGCACGCCGCCGTAACCCCGCCCACCTTGGCTCCGCCCCACGCATCGCCCATCAGTCCTTTTCTCCGCTCGATCGGGGCCGGACTCACTTGCATCCTCGGAAGATTTTCTTCCCCTTTTTCCTCTCTGGCTCTCGCTAGCGTTCGTTTATTAGTCTGTCTTTCAAGTTAGACTCTCCAGATAGTTCATCGTGTCACTGTTGCTTCGCGAGGGCGGATCCTCATCCTCTTTGTTTAGAGTGTCTGGGTCCAGAACACTGTTGGGACTCATGTTTTCACTGTGACTCCCTTTCGGTCTGGGCACTTCAACGTCGGTTGGAGCAGTGGGAGGTGGTGTTCCGTCGAACTCCTCCTTTGCATTTTCAGGTGTTCATCGACGAGAAGAAAAAACGCCTGGTAAGTTCTTTACCGGGTGGGGGGATACCTTTCCGGGTTCCTCTCGGTCCGGGGGGGGCGTTGATCGCTCTATCACCGGGGTTCGCCCTTCGGTGCCCGTTGGGCCTAATTCTACCTGAGTTTTCTCCGAGGGTCTCCGCAAGGGGCCTGTGAACACCGGAGTACGCTCTGGGGCCCCTCCTGTGGGGGCTGTTTGTAGACCAGTTCTACTGAATCGTGGGGTACCGGAGTTCGCTCTGAGGCCTGTCTGCTTCCCTCAAAAACAAGACCGGGGTGAGCCCGAGGCCTTGGCTGGGCTTGTTAGCGAACTGATGTTCGAGGCCCGTGCAGATAAGGCTATTACCGGGCCGAGGTCCCTCGTTCAGAGGCCAAAGCTACCAACAGTTCTGAGAGGCCGGACAAGGCCTTGTCGGTGAAAGCGGTTGCTCACCGTTCCCACTCTTGTGGTGACACCAGATCTGTTGAGGGGGCAAAGAAGCAAAGTTCTTCTTTTACCAGCAGTGCTGAGGTCCTTCCTTAGAAGGCTTAGTTGGCGGTTGGTATGTCTCAAAAACATTCCAGGTCTCATAGTACCGGCTCTGCCGAGGTTCCTTATGTTAAGACTAAGATTAAGACCCCTGATTCATCGACAGGGACCCCTGCCTCACGTGCCGCAGTTCCCCTTAGATGAGGACAAAATGGTGGCCGTTCCCGCCACGACCACGGCGGCCATTTTAGGTGCTACCCCCCCTACAACTATGCCATCGGCCTCTGGTGTAGGGCTCGCTCCCTTGGGTGAACCTAAGGTCCCTTGTGCGCCTCCTTACCGGCAGGTTTATGATTGGAACGCCCGGATGCCTCTTCTGCACAATGTTTCGTTGCCTGCGGGGGCGGCACCTTTGATTTATGGCGATACGTCGGTGGAGGGGCTGGTGTGGCACCCTTCCCCGTTACGTCCCTGGATTTGTCCACCTCATGAGAGGCCTCCTCAGGTTCCGAAACAATCTCCCGAGGACGCCTTTTTCAGTAAATTTCAAGTGCACCGACCCCAAGAGGGAATATTTCAAAGGGCTTTTCAAGGAGATAAGTCCACCTGCGCCTCCGGCTCCACCCGTTCCTTCGGTGGTTCCGCTGGCACCTCCCTTGCCCATGGTGCCTCCCCCGGCTCTTCGCCTGTGCCTCCATTGTCCCCAGTGGACAAGGCAGTGCCTGACGCAGCTCAGCAGGATCCTGACCTGTCAGATGACCCTCAAGGCGATCAGGACAACAAGGACCTTCCCCGCTCTATCAGAGCCTTTCATGACAGGGTACTGGACATGATCAGTTTCTTAGATGTTCCGGTGTCCGAGGCACCCGCTCCGCAGGAGGGCGTGCTTTCTGGGGCGTTCACCTTGTCTCCCTTGGAGCGTACCAGCCTGTTCCTGCAGGACGACGTGCTGGCCGAGGTCCGAGTCTGGGAAAAGGCACACTCGGGACTTTTTGTCAATAAGAAGATTGACGCGAGGTACAGGCTACATTCCTCGGAAGAGGTGGCCCTGTTGTCTTGTCCGCCTCTCTCCTCCACAGTGGTGGCTGCGGCCATGTTACAATCCAGACCTGCAGCATCCTCTTCCACGACGGCTACTCGGGTCTTGGGGAAGGAGGACAAGCTCCTTAACTCCCTAGGGAGAAACATTTTTGCCAACTCGGCCTTGCAGCTCAGGCAGGCCAACGCTGAGTTATTAGCGGGAGCTAACATGCGGATGTGGAAAGGTCTGTCTGAGTTTGAGGAGCACATCCCGGTCGAGAAGCTGGAGGACTTCAAAGGAGGCCTTTCCGATGCCAGGGTCTTGGCCCAGGATCTCCTGGAGGCTGTGGCTCATCACGTAAGACACCTCGGCTTGCGGCCTTACGCTGGGGGTTGTTACCTCACGGCAGGCCTGGCTGCATGCCACTAAATTTTCTAAGGAAGTGCAAGACAAGATGTTGGATCTTCCATTTGATGGTAAGGAGCTTTTTCATTAGTCTACTGATGTAGAGCTCACCAGGACCAAAGATAGCACTCAGACGGCTAAATCATTGTCTGTTCTGGTTAAAGCTCCTTTCAAATCCCAGAGACTGTTGTCACAAAGTCGACCCTCCTCTGGTTTTAGGGGCTTCCTCGACCGAAAATCCTGCAGAGTGGATACTCCAGCAGGGAATAACCGCCGTAGACAACAGCGCACGCGGTTCTTCTCACGCTCCTCAGCCTCCTCATCAGGTTCAGGTGGCACCGCCACCGATAAGCCTACCAAATGAGTGTTTTCCGCGCTCGCACGATACCCCGGTGGGAGGACGCGTGGCAGACCATCACAGAAGACAGATGGGTCTTGTCAGTCGCTCGAGCAGGCTTCCGCTTACCTTTACCCCCTACCCCACCCCTCAACCCTCCTTTTCAGCTGTCGAGCTCACCCTCCCTCAAGGCCGAAGTTCCGAAACTTATGGACCTCAGAGCTGTGGAACCCGTTCCCCTTGGGGAGCGAGGGGAGGGCTTCTACTCCCGGCTGTTTACGGTGCCCAAACCCAACCAGGCTGGCCTGCGCACCATCCTAGACCTTTCCCAGTTCAATCTTTTCCTACCCCAAGAGATTATGCCCAGCCAATATACGCTCCTCCTTACAGATGGGCGATTGGCTGTGTGGTGGATCTTCAGGATGCGTACATGCATATCCTGATTGGAATCCACACAGGAGATATCTCTGCTTCTCTTTGGGAGAGGAGCACTTCCAGTTTCGAGTTCTTCCTTTTGGCCTCAGCTCGGCGCTGCGTGTCTTGACAAAGATGTTGGTGATTGCGGCCCGTCTTCGTCTCCAGGGTATCCATGTGTATCCATATTTGGACGACTGGCTTACGCAGCCCTTGTCCGCTGGCAGCAGCGGGCAATCTCCAGTCTCTCCTTCAGCTCCTGTTCCATCTTGGGCTGTCGGTGAACTGGTGGAAATCTTCCATGACGGTCTCGCAGGATCTGATTTTCCTGGGTTTTTTCGCTGGAACACGATCGACTGCAGAGTGTACCTGACCGGGGACAGAATGGCGGATCTGTTAGCCACGTGTCAGATGTTTGCGCAGTCTGAGAGCATGTCGGCCTGGTGGTTCCAGAGGCTCCTGGGCCTCATGGCCTCGTGTGTACTGGCTCTTCCTCTTGCTCGTCTCAAGATGAGACGGACCCAGATGGCTCTTCGGAGTTCCTGGCGTCAGGCTGTGGACCCGGATTCCAAGCGGATGATTCCGGATTCCATGAGTGGACCTGGACTGGTGGTCGGCTCTCAGCAATCTGTCGGTGGGCGCGGGGTTTTAGGACCCAGCCCCCATGGTGACGATCACGACTGACTCCTCCCTTCTGGGGTGAGGTGCGACGTTATATCTTCAGGTCTCGGACCTCTGGTCGCCTCAGGACAAGCTCCTCCACATAAATCACTTGGAGCTCCTGGCGCTCTTCCTAGCGCTCGGGGGGGCAGACCGCTCATTGTCAACAAGGTGGTCCGCATACGAACGGACAACCTGGTGTCAATGTATTACATCAACAAGCAAGGAGGAACGCGTTGGGGCACACCGGAGGTGGACCTCTTCGCTGCGGCGGTGAACAAGAAGCTTCCTCGGTATGCCTCCAGAGGGGGGCTGGGAGCCTCCTCTCTGTGGGATGCTCTCGAGATTCCATGGCACAACATGAGAGCTTAAGCCTTCCCGCCTCTGCCTCTAGTTCACCGTGTGATCTGGAAGTTGAAGAACTCAGTGAACTGTTCCCTTCTACTCGTAGCCCTGTGCTGGCCGGCCAGGTTTTGGTTCTCAGAACTTCAACACCTGTCGGTGTATCCGCCGATCAGGTTACCAGTAACTCCCGATCTTCTTCACCAGGGGGGAACACAGATGTGGCACCCCTCCCCACAATCGTTCAGCTTGACGGCATGGTGCCTGAGTTCAAGTCTTTAGAGCATCTGAATTGGTCTACGGATAACATGCGCATTATCCAGGCAGCCAGGAAACCATCAACCAGATCTCAGTACAAGAGTAAATGGCTCAGGTTCTGTCATTGGTGTTTGGAGAAGAAGTTGGATCCAAGGGTGGCCACGATTGACACGGTGCTGTCCTTCGTGTCCTTCCTAGCAGAGTCAGGGGTTCATGTTCTGTCATGCAGGACTTACCTTTCAGCGGTTTCCGCTTATCTTTCTACAGACCAGTGCTTGTTTTCTCTGAGTAACCCAGTGGTTAAGAGGCATTTTGCAGGTTTTACACGCCTCTACCCTCCGGTGCGTAGTCCGCACCCGCCGTGGGACCTAAATGTTGTCCTGACGGCGCTGTGCCATAAACCCTTTGAACCAATGGCTACGGTGGACCTAAAGTATTTGTCTTGGAAGGTGTCCTTTTTGGTCGCCGGAGAGTGAGTGAGCTCCAGGCATTGTCGGTGGAGCATCCTTTCTTGGTCTTTCGTAAGGACAAGGTATTCCTTCGGACAAACCCGGCCTTTCTACTGAAGGTGGTGACCGAATTCCATCTGAATCAATCTCCCTACCGGTCTTTTTTCCGAACCCTGCCTCTGAGGCTGAGGGGGTTCTACACTGTCTTGATGTCCGAAAAGCTCACCTGGACAGGACTCTGAGCTTAGGAGTTCTTAACTTTTTGTGACCTTCGGTAACCCCCAGGGCAGGCAGGCGTCTAAAGCAACTATTTCTAGGTGGATCGCCCCCTGCATCACAGAGTCCTTCACCGTCCAAGGGCTGAAACCACCTAAGGGTATTCATGCACACCTGGTGCGGGGTAAGGCAGCTGCGTTTGCTTTTCAGAAATATGTCCCTTGGGAGTCCATTGCTAGGGCAAATACTTGGGCCTCCCCATCTGCTTTCTGTAAGCATTATTGTCTCGACATGAGCTCGAGAGCTGACGCTCAGTTTGGTTAGGCTGTACTGAAAAACCTGTTTCAGTAAGGGGTATTTCCATCCACCCATAGTTCCTGTAAGGAGTGGCTGGGAATCTCTCATAAGTATGGAGGAAAGGGGACGGGACGTAGGAGTATTACCAGGTTACTCACCATAGTGACCACCTTACTCCTAGTCCCCTTTCTTCCATACGCCCGCCGTCCCCTCTAATAAGGTTCCTCTGTTATTGCTAATGGGTCTTTGACCTGGCGATAGAAAAGGACTGATGGGCGATGCGTGGGGCTGAGCCATGGTGGTTGGGGTTATGGCCCCATGCCGGGACCCGCGCAAGAAAGGGAGGAAGGACAAATTTTGGGAAAAATGTGGATGCTTTTCACAAAGTGCTCCGGTCCCGTCCCACAGGACGGAGAGATGTCCATAAGTATGGAGGAAAGGGGACTATGGACTAAGAGTAAGGTGGTCACTACGGTGAGTAACCTGGTAATTCCAGCGCACCCCCGGCCAGGTCCTTCAACCAGCACGTGCACTGAAGCTGCTACAGCTACCGGCCTTCGGGCCGAGGGGTCCTCGGATCCTCCAGGACGCAGTGTCGAGGGACCGGAAGGTACTTGTACCGGGTCTACACCCGAGGGGCTATGGCCTTCTACCGGCACAATGGCTGAAGGGCTACGCCCCAACACTGGCAGTACGTATGAGGGGCTACGCCCTAATACCGGCAATACGTCCGAGGGGGCACCTAAACGCAGCTCTACCGACCTCCGGGTCAAGGGTGTCAGACCTACCGAACCAAGACCCGAGGAGCAGGGTAGGTCTCGTGATCCACACGCGAGGGTCTTGGACGAGGCCAGACCCAGTGGGCTGGGCAACATGTTGTAGGCACGTGGCAGGCAGCTCGACAAAATGGCTGCCCGCCCAGACGGGTGCACCAGTTTGACGCCATTCCACAAATTCGGCGAAGAACGACTGTCCAGGTGGGACTGGCCACAACCAGGTACGTGGTCTGCAGTCTACCCTTCATATGCACAGGGCAACTTTCCCATGTGTCCATACAGACTGGGTATGCAGCGGCTCCAGCAGTCCCCTGCTACCCCGTTGGTACCCCCTGCCACCTCTTCGGCCAGTGAGGAGGTGCTCTTCGACAAATTCCTCGGCCTCATGAGGGCTCCTCAGGTGGGGTTCATCAAGGACGCAGTCAAGGAAGTCCTCCCTGCCATTCTAGCGGCACCACAGACTCCTCCATCGGGCCCCCCTTACCCCGGTGCAGCTGCCTCCTCCGGCTCCACAGCCAACTCCGCAACCTCTGCCGCCTCCGGCTGCGGTCTCTGTACCCCAGCCTCTGGCGCCAACTACCCCCTCCTCCACAAGATCCTCTAGTCCCGCAGGACACGGACGAGGAGGAGGATCCGGACCCACCATCCTCAGCCAGGGCCTTCCATGAACGTCTTGGTGGACTGGCAGAGTACCTATGCTTCCCTCAGCCCAAGGTCAAACAGCCGGCAAAGCCGGTTCTGGCTGAAGTCCTCACAAGACTCCCCTCTGCCAACACAGGGATTCCACTGTAAACCAATGTAGTCTCCCTGGCCAAGAAGGGTTGGCTCAAGCCCCACTCAGTCCAGCCGGTCAACTGACGCCAAGTACAGGCAGGTGGAGGGGGACACACACTTGCTCTCGACCCATCAACATCCACACTCTTTGGTGATCGCTGCGGCATCACTTTACTCCAAGCCTCAGTCGTCCTCAGCCTCCTCTGCAGCACTGCTAGGCAAGGAGAAGATCTTGTAGGCTTATGGCAAGAAGATCTACTCCAACGCCTCCTTGCACCTGCGTCAGGCAAACGCCATGCTGGCTGCCGGTAACCAACGGTTATGGCGGGAAATTGTGGACTTCCCCATGCAACTTCCCTCCCAATGCCAATCATGCTTTAAGGTGGGGCTAGCGGAGTCCAAGCTCGTGGCGCATGACCTCATGTAATCCACTGTGGCGCATATCGATACCTCTGGCCGTGCCCTCTGTATTGCTACGGACATGAGGCGCACAGCCTGGCTCCGGGCGACGAAATTCAACCCGGACGTCCAGGAGTGCATCCTGTATCTGCCATTCGAGGGGTGGTGGGGGGGTGGAGGGACCTCTTCCTCTCCTTTACAGATGAAGAGTTGGACAAAAAGAACAGCTCACAAAGTCCTTGTCCATTCTTACAAAGACGACGCCCAAATATTGCACCCAATCTTAGCAACGCTCAGAGAAGGGTCATACATATGGAGGGTTCCGCGGCTTCCAGGAACGCAGATCCAGGCAGCCGCACCGCTTGCTGTCTCAGAACCGGCGCAAACAGCAAAAGAGGGGGCGGGGGAGTAAGGGCTTTATCCAGTCCCCCTCCTCAGCCGCAGTCTGAGGGAAAGAAGGCATGACACTCCAGTGGGGGGTAGGCTTGCTCTCCATGCACATTTCTGGTGCCAGAATTTTGTGGACCCCTGGATCTTCTCCGTAGTATCCACGGGGCACTGCCTACCCATCCCAGCCTCTCCTCCCTCCTCCCCTCCACTCCCACAGGTTGGGACAGCAACACTTTTGGCGGAGATCCGGTCACTCGTAGAGAGCCAGGCAGTGGAGGAAGTCCCAGCCTCCCAGCGAGGCTTTGGCTTCTACTCCAGGATTTTTTCGCCATTAAGAAGAACCAGGCGGGCTTGAGTTGTGCTGGACTTTTCCACCCTCAACCTCTCCTTACCCCTACCAAAATTCAAGATGGTTACGCCAGCTTTTATAGCGGAGACATTGGACAAGGAAGACTGGATGTGCTCCCTAGACCTGAAGGACACGTACCTACACGTCCCAATTTGGCAGCCTCATCGTTCTTTCCTCTGTATTAGAAATGGTAGCCTGTAATTCTGAACCAAAGTCCTTCCGTTTGGCCGTAACTCGGGGGCCCCCAGGGTCTTTACCAGTCTCATGAATGCTGTAGCGGCCCTCCTGAGCGGAAGGCCTCCACATCTACCCATACCTCGACTGGCTCGTCAGGGCGACTTCTCCGGAGGCGGTTCACCACTCGTCCCATGCCCTTATGAACACACTGCACAACATGGGCTTCTCGCTTAACCTCAAGAAGTCAAAGCTGCTCCCTACGCAGACTGACATTCCTGGGGCTCATTTGGGACACGTGCTCCGAGAGGGTTTTCCCATCGGAAGACCAGATCTCAGCCATCAAGAGGGCCACCGCCCACTTCCCCAGCAGAGAGGTGACCTTGGCACGGTGGTACCAACATCTCCTGAGTCTACTAGCGGCGGTTCTGTTAGCCGTGCCGCACACAAGACTAAGGATGAGAAGGATTCAGCTGCACTTCGTGGCCTCATGGAATGAGGAGCGGGGCTCGCAATCCGCGATCATCAACGTTCCTCCATCGCTCCACCCGGACCCAACTTGGTGGTCCATGGACTGCAACCTACGGACAGGAGAGCCCTTTCGGCCGCCCTCTTCGCAGGCCACCATCACCACAGACTCCTCGCTCAAGGGCTGGGGAGCCAGCCTGGACAGTCTTTCGGTCCACGGCACCTGAACTCGACAGGAGCAGGAATACCACATCAATTGGTTGGAGCTGAACGCCATCTGGCTAGTGCTCGGAGCATTCCTCCCACTTCTCGAGGGCAACGTGACGGACAACTCGACCAGCATGTACTACGTCAACATGCAGGGAGGCACCAGATCCCCTCCTCTTTGTAGACTGGCTATCAGCATGTGGGTCTTGGAAAACAAAATTTACCTCTCGGCAGTCCACCTCCCGGGGGCATCAAACCTGGAGGCGGACAGGTTCAGCAGGCTGGGAGCATACAATTACGAGTGGCAGCTAACCGACCTCGTTTCTCAGATCAACAGGTGGGGTCATCGCCATGTGGATCTCTTTGCCACCTGGCACAACAAGAAGTGTCCCCAGTTCGCATCCTTGCAAGGGCAGGGCCCCGGCTCGCTGGGCGACGCATTTCACCTACACTGGACCGTCATGAAGGCCTACGCCTTTCCGCCCACTCCTCTGATACTCAGAGTAATTTGTAAGATCAAGGCGTCTCACTGACTCCATCATTCTGATAGCTCCATGGTGGCAGACCAGGCCATGTTTTCGGGGCTCCTCAGCCTCTCGGAGGTACCACCTATACACCTTCCAACCGGCCCAGCACATCTTCTGGCACAGCAGGGGGGGCAGAATCATCCACCCCGCGCCAGGGAAACTAGCCCTCAGTGTGGTATCTGAGCAGGTAACGCTTCGGCACCTTAGCCTCTCGCAGGCCAATTTGGAGATTATACAGGGCGCCAGGAGCAAAGCCACCAGGTTCTGCCACTGGGCAGATGCCAAGTGAATTGACCCCTGGGGCTGCAATTTGGACGATGTGCTCTTTTTCGGCGCACATCGCTCATTCGGGAGTATAGGTCGATACCTGCTGTACATGCCTTGCAGCCATTGGGGCTTACAGGAACTCGGAGGAAGGCATTTTTTCCTCCTCCAACCCTATCGTCAAACATCTGATGGGTCTCACTAGGCTCTACTCGACCATCAAGAGACCGCACCAGGTGTGGGACCTTTAATATAGTCTTGGGTGCCCTGGCGCACAAACCATTCGAGCCAATGGCATCTGTGGACATTAGGCTGGTCACCATCAAGACAGCCTTACTAGTCGGTCTTGCATCGCCTCGCAGAGTCGGCGAGATTCAGGCGCTGGTCGCTTCTGAACCTTGTACCACCTTTCACAGCCCCAGGATGAAGCACAGAGTGCTGCACTGCCTGGATTTCAGGCGTGCCCTAAAATTCTACTTGGACCGGACCAAGGGATTCCGCAACTCCGACGCCCTGTTCGTCACGTTCGGCGGCTTGAGGCCAGGTTATCAGGCCTTGAAGGCTTCCATATCCCGCTGGATGGTCTCTGCCATCAAAGAAGTGTATGAGGGTCAGCACAGGCCGCTCCCAGCCAACATGCATGCCCACGCAGTCAGGGCCAAGGCAATGGCTATCTCATTACAACACCATGTCCCTTGGCAAGTCATAAGCAGGGCAGCCGCTTGGGCCTCTTCCTCGGCTTTCTGCAAGCATTACTGTTTGGATGCCGGCTCTAGATCTGATGCCGCTTTCAGACGGGCGGTTCTCAGGAGCCTATTTGCTTAAAGAGGGTCTCCTCTCCACGCTACAATCAGTTGGAATTGCCCATACAGTATGGAGGAAAAGGGACGGGACGTAAGAATAATTAAGTTACTCACCGTAGTGACTAATGTACTCTTAGTCCCCTTTCTGCCATACGTCCCACCAACCTCCCCCCCACCCCCCTAATAAAACTGGTGTCATAAGGCAATGTTAAATCTATTATAGACGGGTCAATGGGGACTGAGGTGTGGCGCTGGAGGGCAGAGTCAGGGCAGCGCATGCTCCCTGGGCCGCACCCCCGCGTGCCTCTAAATTTAAAGGGGAAGGTTTTTTTTCTGGTGAAAAAGGTTCCGTCTCCCGTCCCTTGGAAGGGACACCCATACAGTATGGAGGAAAGGGGACTATGGACTAAGAGTAAGTTAGTCACTATGATGAGTAGCTTATAATTTCTGAAGGCTTATTCTAACGGACTGATTACTGTTTATGCAAGAAACCTTGAGTGTAAATTTAATACATGTAACTGTAAATCTCTAACTCCACTATAGCTCACATTGACTCCTCTTGAGAAGCCTGGCTGCTCAACAGGCTAACAAAACTGTGTATTACAAGCTTATACTAAAGGTTGGGTTTCCTATAGCGTTGGGGAGAAATGTTCTCATAAATGTGCCAATTCCCTTCACCTTAAACCCCAAGCAACTTTGCTGGATTTTTGAGGACTTGATTTTTTTACCTGGAAAGAGTGTGAGCCTTTTTTTCCCCCCCACGCTTTCATGTATTTTGATGTAGGTTTTACTCTTGTGTTCTTTGATTATGGAGTTTTAAGATAACTCCATAGGCATATTTTCATGTGTGTTACACAGCACCCTCAGTGCAGTAACACAGGGATCCCTTTTTAGACTTCTCAAAGGTTTAAATACCTTCTCTGGGATAAACTACTGTTTCCCAGAGAATGTAAGGTTCAATTGACTTTACTAGTCTTTTTAAATTCCTAGACCCAGCTGACTCTATCTTCCTATAGAGTGCTGGAGGGTTTATCAAGCATCTCCTTTGTCTACAAACTCATGAAGCAGTCGAATGCTATCCTTTTCTATCGAAATGGCTGGTGGCAGTGGTTTTAGAAGAAATTACCATGATTTTGCCCGACCACGAACACCGGTAGTTAATAATCGCGGGAGCCATGCTTTTCAAGATGGCGTCTTAAGCCCCTTTGTTTAAACTGGTCCCGGTCTTCTTTTTTCGCCATTTCTTTTTGGAAAGGTCCTAGTGTTTGTCTCTGCGTGTCAAACCAGGTTTGGTCCCTTTGTTTCCATGCCTTTTTGGCGGGCATCTGGACTGAAGACTGCCTCTGGCGTCTGAGTGTCTGGGGTGGCTAGGAAGTGAGGGAGGTGCCCGAAACTCCCTGTGCTTAGTCTCCTAGGAGACTCAAATGCACTCTGGTGTGATTGGCTGGCTGACTGCCCGGCAAGGACTTCCACCCTGCTGGGTGAGTGACAGCTAAGCTGGAATGATTGGGAGAAAACTGTTTAAAAGGAGTGTCCTGGACTGGAAAGCAGTCGACCACTGGTACGAAAGCACCAAAGACGAGCTGGAGGACTACTGCTGCAGCAACTCCTCGACTGTTGGTTTGCCTGGTGAAGCCCTGCTGCAGGTCCGAATTGCAAAGTTAATCTTGACAGAGAAGCCCCTTCATCTTCCTTTGAGTTGTTGGGACCAATCAACTCGTAAGCCACCTGGATACCATTCTCGAAGCTGGTTAGGATTAACCAGGGGGAGGACACCAGCTTGTGTGCTTGATGAACAGCTACTCTAAGTGAACTGACTCTATTTCTGTCCGCGTTTTCCAGCGATCCTGTATAGTGCAGGAGTCGCCCGACGTTCTCCCTCTTGTCCCCACGACTGAGGCTCAGGAACGGTGAGATCTGCAGGAACTGCAAGGAACCAACGTCTTCAGCTGCATCTTTTGCTTCATACCTAGGTAGTGTGCCAACCCGATTGAGGGAACCCTTCTCTTGGGGTGAAAGTTCGTGGAACTTTCCCAACTTGCAGGCCTAATCAGCTTGTGACCCAACATGATTCTTTTTCATGCAAACTATTTTTGCGAACTTTGGCAAATACTTTACTGTTTACTTCATGAACTGCTCTTTCCTATCCAAGACATTAGTCTATTGACTTTGGCCTATGCCTATTGAACTGAATCGAGTCCTCTGGTGAACTATAACTATTTTCACTGCCTAAGAAAGTATTTATGATCTATTCTGCTAACTTGTGCCTTTTTGCTCCCATTGAAAGTAACTGAAATGCCATTTTGCTCCTATTTCAGGGGAGCCTTATTTGTTCAGAAACGTATTGGTTTGCTATTGAAGAGTGTTTGTGTACAATTTTAAGTTGCCTCCTCCTAGTGAATGTTTTCTAAATGATTGTGTAATAAATTAATAAGTGTTTTACCAAGAAACTTTGAGTAGAAGTGTCTACTTGAACCACTGTGATTGCAAGACCTCTGTGTAACCTCTTGTACTGCTCAAATTCCTTCTTGAGATGAGCCTTGCTGCTCAACTCGCTACCACAAAACTGTGTAGTACAGACTTATAGCAAAGGTTGTTTTTTGCTTACACCTGTAGTCTTAATTGTATGTGTGGTCCCAGAGGGTAATGCATACAAACTTTGCCTAACACTGCTTTGTAGTGCAGCTCCACCTAGTACCGCTTCAGTCCCTTGGCCCTACAAGTTGGGCCCTTACCCAGCACCATCTTTCACGGTAAGGGACCCTCCACCCACAATGAACAGTAGTCTCATTGGCA
Organism: Ambystoma mexicanum; assembly: GCF_040938575.1. NCBI lineage: Eukaryota > Metazoa > Chordata > Amphibia > Caudata > Ambystomatidae > Ambystoma > Ambystoma mexicanum. The sequence continues at coordinate 63,833,244 of NC_090929.1, forward strand.
CTGCAAGTAAAAGCCATCTTTAAAACCTTTTTTATTTTTTTTCAAGCTCCATACTTTCCAACTCTTCTTACCTTACTTGTCATTCATGCACAGTACTTAAGCCATGATATCTCAAGTACTAACCAGACTAGATTTCTGAAACGGCATTTATCTCGGACTCCCGAATATTGGATGGGAGAACTACAATGAGTTCAAAGCATGGTGGCCAGATTGTTGAATGTGAAAAGGCTAGAACACCTCACACCTTCTGTCTGCATGCTTTAGTGGCTTTATTTTAAGAATATATTACTTTCAAAACCCTCTGAATTTCCCATCCTACTTATCATGGAAAGGACCCGTCCTTTCATGCTCGACTTTCAGCAGTACACACCTTCCAAGACCCGTAGATGGAGTAATGCTGCTCTAGTCCTTGTCCCCGACTCTAATAGAAGCACAGAGAAGATCACCATTCTTCATACCAGTTATCAAGCTTTAGCATACACCACCTAAGCCGCTTTGGAAGAAAGGGAGTCACCTGATGTTTAAGAAAACACTCAAAATATGGCTTTTCTTCAAATTGTGATGGGTATACATTGAGCCCAGAGTAATCCAAGAGTTAAGTCATGACACAGAGATCAAGTGCTTGGACTCGACTACTATCGCTCCACAATCCTTTGTCTGGTTGAATGCCCGCCAAATGCAAACTCAATCCTAGTCCGATATGCACCCTGTTACCCCTCTCCTAGGAACCCTTCCTTCAGATCCCAATTGTCGAACAAAGCATGGTTAAAGAAGCCCCCCTTTACTAACAACTGCATTGTAAGGAAACACCAGTGTCTGCCTCTTCGCTCCTTGGACCACCTCACTCTGGCCGTCCCACGTTTCAAACTTGCCAGGGTAGGCGGTGTGAGTTTCTGCATCACGGCTCAACCCTCGGGAACTCACTTCCACCGTACATTAGTAATTGGCCCTCTTGCCTAGCTTTCAAGAGATTTTTAGAAACCTGGCTGTTTGACAAACATGATTTAACATTCCTTGAACATGGTGCTAGTTTTATTTGATTGTTTTATCACTTTATACTATGTTACATAACTGCCACTCATTCTATTGTACAAACACTGTGATACCCATGGGTTTGGATATTACAAAAATGTAATAAATGAAATGGTTTTCTACCACTTCACTGGAAAAAGCCTGAGCACCGACCACACTCCTTTTCTCAGTTTCTATTCCTGCTGGTATCTTGCATCCCTAAACCATATTGACTTCCCATCATATGACCCACAAGGTCTAGCATGCTAAACTCTGACCCTGTCCTGCTCCTGTCAGCATGCCACCCCGCTCCAGCACATCCACTGCTATCGCTGGATCTGCCCTTAGGGCTACACACCCAGTGTATTGACCCCAGTACCAAAAACAGCAGAACCCACATCGGTGCAGTGGTAACCGTTGCTTCCAAACTGCACTCACACTGCAGCTTTTTCTGCACCTGCTTTTTCTCACTGTACTACTAACATTGCCCACCCAGCCCATCTTTGTTTCAGAGCCACACACGGAGAGGCATCCTTATTGGCAGAAGTGCGCTATAAAATACCACTTACCTTACTGATGAGCGCAACTTTGTCTACTGATTTTTCCACAGCCCTCTATTGAAGGAGGGGAACCAACTAAGATTTTTTATTGTGACTTATACTGTGCAGTACTGCCTTTTTCATGGTTTCCAGGCACTCGGGCGGATCTGGACAGGAAGGGGGTAGTTTGGGTAGATTGTGCATACAAAGGAATATCTCCTCCACAGGTGTGTCCCCCAGCACTTTTTGTTGGATTACTGTATTTTTGGTCTGTTCTCCTGAGTGAGTGGGATCCTTCGCCCCCACCCCCCATCTCATGATTTTTCTTTATCCTTGGGACATTTCTATATTTCCTTATACATTTTTCTCAATTATACTTTCCTCCAAGTTTTATGGCATCTGTCTTTTGACTTTTGCAGCACCCTGGGCAGTGTTGCAGGGAGCCCTTTGGGCTTCCTTTTTATTTTCTGTTATAGGGGGAATATTTTTATCCTTACTAGCTTTTCCTAGTGAGATCAGCACACACCACCTTATGCATTGTAGTGGTCATTCATATAGCGCCTGTTACCATTATTGTAGTCTTAATGCTTTGTTGGTGGGAACACACATGGGGTCCGAAGCCCAGAGTGTTGGCAGTCATGGAGTAAGATTAGAATAGAATGTGTGTGCGCATTTGGCCAAACAAGAATTAGCAGGGCTGGCCAGGCTCCGGTAGAGGGCAGCCGATGAGGTCCGGCATGTGGATGGGTGCTGGATTATTACTCTATTTTTCGGTCAATCGGGCCGTGTGCTCCATCAATGTACCCATCCGATTAACGGGCACCCGTAGCCAGATTTCTCTGCGCACATCAAGGGCAAATTTCATAGTATGTTCGTGGGGGCTTCCAAAAGATTATCATGCCTACACTGCGTGGACCATGTCGGAGGAGAAGAAATCGGCTCCCTTGTTCAAGATCTGCTCCAGCTGCGACTTGCTGAATGTCTTCTCGGACGACAAGCATTCCGAATGTCTTTACTGTCTGCATCCAGCGCACAAGGAGGAGGATTGTGCGTTTTACCAGGAGATATCCTGACGCACGATGAAGGATCGACACAGGCGGCTGAACGAGTGGCGACAGGCCAAGACCCCTGCTTTGGGTGGGTCCCAGCAGCATGCCTCTCCCAGTTCCATGAAGGCTGGCTGGGCTTCTAAGACCTTTTTGTGGCGCCCCTCCCACGGGGGGGTCCAACAGAAGGCTAAGCACCACAAGTCCACTGTCAATGGGAGCGCGGTTGCGACGGGCGAGCCAGGGCGCGTTCAATATCTCCAGCCTCTGTCAAAAGTCAACACTCGGGATCTTCGGCCAAGAGGAAGTCGGACCAGCCGGGCAAACTCAAGGAGAGGCCCAAGTCCGTCCTACCGGAGAAGTCTATGGGGGAGCGGGACTCGGACCCTCCCCCTATGGAGAAGTCCAAGCAAGACAAGGCACCGGCCCTGACCATGAAGGCCCAGGTGCCCCCGGCAAAGGCCCAGTCTTCCATCGAAGGGGTGGCAGCGTCTGGCGAAGGCCGCCGACGGTCCCGCAGGACGCAACCCCCTAAAACCAGGGTTTCCGTTCCGGCCCATAGAGAAGACCCCAGAGAAGAGGATGCCCGTCATCTCCCCAAGACCTTCACCACTGGATGCAAAGGGGGGGGGGGTTGCAGTGGCCCTCCAGGGTACGGATATCTCCTCTGAGGAGGAGCTCACCGGTCTGCAAACCGTCCAGGAGGTGGGCCCTACGATGAGCACGCCGACAAAGGTGAGGACACAGTCGAGGAAGAGCAGCAAGGCAACTATGGTCTGGGCTCCCAGCCGTGTCCCGGTGGCCTATTCCACCTGCACTCAGCTGTCACCCCCACCTCGGGCACCTCCTAGAGACCTCTCGGTGGACATCCTTTCGGCACTGCATATGCTGGTCTTGGCGATCCAGACAAGGATGCCCATTGCGCTGGGCCTTCCCCCCCCCCTTCCGCCCCCAGCAGGAGATCCCCCGGCAAAGAAGAGAGTACACCATCCACCTCCTTGCCACCCTTCTCCCCCGATCCCCCCCAACATCCCCCCACCAAGGATGAGAATTGCATGGACGACAGTGGGTAGGGGGACCTCCCGTCTCCACCGCCACGATCTATGCCGCCGGGCGACATTGGCTCGTTCCACTCGATCTCCAGAGCGTCTGAACTTTTTCAGCTCGCTCCGGAGGAGGAGAAGGGCTTCCTATATCAGCTCAGACACCAAAAGGAAGGCTATCCTTTCGGTCCGACTTCTGGGGGACATTTGGGACGAGGGGTTGTCTCTCCTGTAGAACCCTTCCATGGCCCCAGCAAAGAGGGATTGTCTTGAGAAGAAGTACAGGGTACCAGACTCCGTGCCCAAGTGCTTATGGGCCCAGCCTTCTCCGGACTTCGTGGTGTCTGCAGCGGCCAGGAAGAAGTCTTAGGGTGGTTCGGGTTCAGCGCCTTCCACCCCACCGGACAGCGAGGGTAAGAAGTTAGATGCCATGGGGCGACGGATCATCTATTCTGTGGCGACTACCATCAAGGCCACAATCGTGGATCGTTGCGTCCGAGAGTTGTGGTTCAAGATCGCTCCCATCCTGGACGTCCTCCTTCGACAAGAAAAGGTTGGAGGCACTGGAAATTCTGCAGGAAGGTGAGGTGGCATCGGACCATACCATCAGTGGCCATTGACATTGCAGACGCGGGATTCTGTGAAATGGGCAACGGCATTTGCCTTAGTCATCGTGGCAGGCTCAAGGCCACCAACTTTCGGCAGGACGTTCAGTCGAAGGTGCTGGACATACGCTTCGACAGGGACAATTTGTTCGGCAAGGCTGTGGATGAGTCTCTCCAAGCCATAAAGACTGAGACGGCACGTGCTTGAGGCACTTTCAGCAACAGAAGACGTCCTTTCGGACCTCAGGCAGCAAGTCCCAAGGATCCTCCAAGGGGTTCGGCGGGTATTCCTCTTACCATCAACTCTCCTGTTCCTCGGGCCAGGAGACCAACAGGGGCTGCTCTAAGACCTTCGGAGGAGGTCGTCACCAGGGTCCCCAAGGCGGCTCTTCCACATCCAAGCAGGATTGAACCAGCCGTGGCATTGGGCCCCCACCCATGCGCCGGCAAACTTAGTCAGCGTGTGGAAGACCATCTCCACTGACCGTTGGGTGCTGGATGCTCCCCCCCCCCCCGGACACACCCTCGAATTTAAACGGAAGTGTCCCAGAATACCACCAGTGGCCCAGCAGGAAAACCACTTCCCTCAGCTGTTGCTGGAAGTGCGGACCATGCTAAAGAAAGACGTGATCAAGCTTGTCCCAAAGAGGCTCCGGAGCTTTGGGCGTGTACTCGAGCTACTTCGTTGTCCGAAAGAAGACCGTCCTCGGCCTTCGTCGACTAAACAAATACATCAGGTCCCAAGAATTCCGGATGGTCACTCTTCCGCACTTGCTCGGACAGCTGGAAGAGGGGGACTTCCTGTCGCTGGACTTGGAGGATGCATACTGCCACATCCCCATTCACAAAGGGCACCACAAGTTCCTGCGTTTCGTGGTGCAAGGGAAGCACTACAAATTCAAAGCCCTTGCCTTTGGACTGAAGTCAGTGCCAAGGGTCTTAAAGTGCCTGGCGCCAGTGGCGGCACAGCTGCGACTATGGGAGGTTCATGTCTACCCTTATCTGGATGACTGGCTCATCCGGGCCAGCTCGAAGGAGATCGCAGTCGGTGTTAGGCAGAAACCTGTGCAGTTCCCTCTGGGACCACTGCAAAAGATTTAAGACTACAGGCGTTTGGCAGTAAACCCACTTGGTAGCAGTCTGCACCACACAGATTCACTTGGTAGCTGTGGCTGAGCAGTTAGACTTCCCTCAAGAAGAGTTAGGCAGTATACAGAGCATACATAATAGGTACAGAGGCACAGTAGCCCAAGCAAACACTGACCAGAGCTTGTGTAAAAGTATATAATTTATTTAAAAGACACACTTGTAAATTACACTAGCACAAAAAAAGGTAAATAAATTCAAAACAGTCCTAATTACTATATGTACATCCCTAGTTATTTGTTGGACAAGTCTTAGTTAACACCACTTATTACCAGACAGAGGTGAGCGCTTAACGTTAGATGGCACTCCAACAAGTTGTTTAAAAAGGGAGGGAAAAGGCAGAATTAAGAAAGCAATACAGCAAAACACTTTTCAGAGAACCACAGTAAGTATTAGAGAAGGCAGTCTATTGAGGAGCAAGGAAGTTCAGTGCCAGGCCCACTTTAGGGAGAGCCAGGCCAAATATGCCCAAGATCACACAATGTCACAAAGTCTCCAAAGTCTTTACAGGTGAGTAGAAAAGTGAGCTTAGAAAAGTTTAGTTAGGGTGTCCCAGGCTAACCCAGGGCCGAGAGCCGAGGGCTAAATCTACCTCGTACAATCGGTGGCAAGGGAAGCCGGGCGGAACACAGTACCTTCAAAATGGAAAGGATCCTCCAGCGGTGGTAGTTGTTCCTGGTAGTGGGTGCAAGTTGCGGCGTCGTCCAGAGGAATAGAAGATCTCGACATGGAGGAAAGCTGAAGGTCATTGCACTACCAGGGAAGAAACCAGCCGCGGAGTTTTCCGGTTAAAAGGATGTTACCCCTCTTTCGCGGTAGAGGTAAAAAGTGGTATTCCGGTTGCCGGGGTGCTTGGCACAGGCAAGGCGGCCACGAGATGCTCCAGGGAGGCAAAAAGAAGGCAAAAACTGGTTGTCCCCACCAGTCAAGGGAAGAAGACTCTCCGGACTGGAGATCTCCTCTGTCGTCGGGAAGTGGTGAGCCGGTTCCGCAGAGCTCCACCGGTGGTGTCGTCGTGGCAGGTCGGCTCAGCTTCTCCCTCTTCGGCTTCTTAGGTCCTGTGGCGACTTCTGAAGTTCCAGTCCCCAAAGCCCTGCTTTTAGGCAGCAAACCCCCATTCACCAGTCCTAGCTGCCAGTCTCAAACATGCTAACTGGTGAGCCGGGGGGCTCACCACTGGGCCAATCACACAAGAGTGCGACTTGAGTTGCCAAGGCAACTCAGTCCAGGGTGCCTAAATCCCCCTCCCACACATCCTGTAGACCCAGACACAGTGGCACCACTTTGGAGGGCTTCTGTGCAGAAGCCCGCCAAAAGTGGAACAAAGGCTCGACTCGGGTTCAGGGTTACGGAAGTGAACCCAGACGCCATTTTGGCGGCGAGTTCTGGCAAAAAATCCCAACCGGTGAATTAATAAATAAACCGGCGGTATCTTTAACATTGCACCAAAAAGTGGTGCATTAAAATCAATGGGAAATCCCATTGGGAAATATTCCGGTGGAATATTTCCGTGGTATCCACTGCCACCAGCCAGAAACTCGGCGAGGGGGGACGGGACAGTACCCCCTCGACAAACAGACCCAGGGGCAATCTAATTGCCCCTACCAGTACTTCCACAGTATGATGGTTTGTACTGGTCCTGTTCACAATTTAAGACTAGTAAAGTCAATGGTGACTTTACATGCCCAGGGAGACAGTAGTCAGTCCCAGGGTATGGAGTCTGTTTGGGGGTCACTATGACACCCCTGTGTTACTGCACTGAGGGTGCTGTGTAACACACATACAAAAACCAATGATAGCCTATGGGGAAAAAGTACCCCAAAGCCCATAAGCACATTACAAGTCACAGGAATACACTCAAATCATGTCCAAGAGTGAGGGTAAAAGAGTCTCACTCTTGGCAGGAAAAGAAAAATAAACCCCAAAAATCCAGCAAAGCTGCTGGGGGACTCACTAGGTTAGGGAGAATTCTCTGTTTAGGCTGAATTTCCTAACAGTCGGCCACATGGCGAAGGCCGTGCGCCTCCTGACGGATCTGGGGTTCTCGGGCAACTATGCAAAGTCGTGCTTGATTCCATCGCAGGAGGCACTGTTTCTGGGATCACGACTCCACACAGTGTCGTGCCTGTCACCTCTGTTGGAGGATAGCGGCCATCTTGGGCAAGGTACAACAGCTGTTGGCCCTGAAGATGGCAAGGGTGAGGTCCATCAAGTCTATGCTCAGCATGATGTTGTCATGCATATACCTCATTCTGCTGTGCAGGTTACGAATATGTCCCCTACAGGAGTTCCTCGACGACTTTGGATTAACGGGTCAGGAAGCTTCAAGGGCAAGATCACGCTCGACAAGACTTTCCATCGAGCGATACAGTGGTGGGGGATTTGTGCACATCTGTCTGGAGGCGCACATTTCCAGACCCCACTGCACGAGGAGACAGTCATGACGGATGCCTCCCTGTAAGGATGTGGAGGTCACACCGGAGGTCTTCACGCAAGGGGCCTTTAGCTACTGGAGGAGAAAACGTTGCACATGTACCTGTTGGAGCTGTGGGTAGTGTTTTGAGCCCTTAAATCTTTCCTTCCGTCCCTCAAAGGCAAGGTGATGCGGGTCTTCACGGTCAATACCACCACAATTTTTTACATCAGAAAGCAGGGGTCCAGGGAAGCGCAGGACCTATGGCACAGGGCCGTCGACCAGGGGATGTTCATCATCCCATTTCATCTGGCAGGAGTGAAGAACACAGTCGCAGACGCGCTCAGCAGGGAGCCACGCTATTGCCATGAATGGGAGCTTCGGCAGGACAGAGTGGATCACCTGTTCCCCAGATGGGGCAATACCCAGATCGATCTATTTGCGATAGCGACGAACACCAAATGCCGGAGGTTCGCCAGCAGGTTTCCCCAGCCGGGGAGCATGCGGTACGCATTCTTATTCCCCTAGGACGGCCTGTTTCTCTGTGCGTTCCCCCCCGTTGTTGCTTCTTCGACTAGTCAATTGACTCAGACGGTCCTGGTGCAGGATGATCCTTGTTGCACTGGCGTGGCCGAGGCAGATCTGGTACCTAGACCTTTTCGACATGGCAGCGTCCCCTCCAGTCAAGCCTCCGTTGGTCGCAGATCTTCTGGCCGGAGAAGGAGATGCAATGCTGCACAACGACCCAGGATCGCTGAACCTGAAGGCCTGGCTCCTGCAGTGCACAGTTTGGGGGTTACAACCTCCCAGTGGTTTGCAAGGTGGTACTTTGCAAGGCCCAGGGCATCATCTACTCTTAAATGCAACGGACATAAAGGAAGAGGTTCGCTGTTTGGTGCCATGGACAGAAGATCGACCCTCTGCAGGTCACGGCTCCGCAGGTGCTACCATATTTGCTGTCATTGGCCAGGCAGAATTGGCCCATGCTTCTATTAAAGTTCGTCTGGTGGCTATCTCCCGCTATACCAGATCTCCAGGACAGTCTTCATTATGGTCACACCGTCTGGTTAAGGAGTTTATTAAAGGACTGATGTTTGTTCCCGCCGGTGAAGGCTCCAGCCCCGCTGTGGTAACCCGCTGTGGTGCCGACTAGGCTCATGGGCCCTCCATTCGAACCTACTCAGACAGTAAGTTCTTATCATGGAAGACGGCGTTCCTCGTGGCCATCACATCAGCACTAGTGGGTGAGATTCAGGCCATGTTCTGTAAGCTACCTTATTTGACATTTCACTATACAAGGGTGGTGCTGCCGATGCACCCCTCCTTCATGCCCAAGGTGCCGTCGGACTTTAATCTAAACAAGCCCTTGGTGTTGCCTGTGTTCTTTCCGCCACCTTTGTCGCCGGCCGAGAAGACTTTGCACTCGCTGGATGTGGCTAGAGCACTGAAGTTCTACATGGACTGCACAAAGTTTCCGGAAGACGTCACAACTTTTTGTGAACTTTGGCCCTGTGAACCAAGGGAAGGCCCTCTCCAAGGCTTCCATTTCCAGGTGGCTCTCTGGCTGCATCACCCATTGTCACCGGTTGGCAAACCGACCGTTGCATGGCCATCCAAGAGCCCATTTGACCAGAGCGATCGCTGCAACTACAGCTTTCCTGTCTGGTGTGCCCCTGCTGGACATCTGCAGGGCTGCTACGTGGAGGTCTACGCACACCTTCCCGAGATTCTACTGCATAGACCTGGATTCCAGGGAGGAGTCAAGAGTCAGCCAAGCAGTGCTGTGCAACCTGTTCGCTTGAAGGTGAGCCTGGTGAGGAGGTAAGAGATGCTTATGTTGAGCCTTTGCCACCTCCCGCGGTTGTGCATGTGTGTACTGCTATGAATTTATTCATGAGCATCCTTGCCAGACCCCATGCTGGAGAAGGAACAAATTACTTTCCTCTAACTGTTTTTCTCCAGCATGGGTCTGGCAAGGATTCACATGCGAATCCTCACGCCTACCCCTCTGCGGATCTTCTCTTGGTCTCACTGCCACTTTACATGCTACCAAATCTGAAGATGGCTGCCAGAGGAGGGGTTTAGGTAGAGGGCAGTCTTTGGCTGGGGCAGTATGACCCAGAGCTCAGTGATTGGTTATTAGGAGAAAGACAGTTCAGAAATGAAACTGATTTTTTCTTTACCGAGGATTCCCAGCCTGACTGGCAATATTCATGAGCATGTGAATCCATACCAGACCCATGCTGGAGAAAAGTTACAGCTAAGTAACTTGTTCCTTTCCCCTTTCTAACCTGGAGAAAGTGAGCCCTTTTTCCCACTCGCTCATGTATTTTTATAGTGATTTAGACTTTTCCTTTGACTCTTCCTTTTGAGTCTGACACACTCCATAGGCATCATCTTTACATTGTGATGCACAGTGCCTTCAGTGCAGTGGCACAGGGAAGTCTTAGATTTCCCAAAGGTTTAAATAGCTTCTCTTAGTGAAACTATGGTTTCCAAAAGAGCAGTGAAGTGAAATTGACTACTTACCTTTTGTAACTTTATAGACCCAGCACACATGATCTTACAGTAGGGTGCTGGAGGGGTTACTTGGTATCCCCTTTGTCTAGTTTCTCATGTAACGTTTTTGTTACCTTTTCTACAATTAATGGCTGGTGGCAGTGGTTTACTAAAATTGTGTGTTTTTACTGCGGGCTACTATAGCAGCTGCAGTAAAATGCCCATGGCTGCCCATTTTGTCAAAATGGCCCTGGTATTCTTTTTTTTTTCGCCATTTCTTGTTGGAAAGGTCTTTCTTGAGATTTACTCTGCATGCCAAACCAGGTTTGGTCCCTTTGTTAGTTTTATCTTTTGCGGGATTCACTGGTGAACTCTGGCCCCAGCGTGTCTAGCACGGCAAGAAGCGAGGGAGGTGCCCGAAACTCCGTGCTTGGTCTCCCTGGTCACAGGAATGTACCCAAGGGTTATTGGCTGGAGGGCTGTCCTTGTAGAGCAGCTACCCTGCTGTGTGGTTGACAGCTAGGCTTTAAATGAATGGGAGAAACCTGCATTAAAGGAGAGGCTTTTTTGCTTGGAAGGCAGAGTCGACCACTGGACAAAGGAATCCGAAGAACTTGGAAGAGACGCCTGGGACAGCTCCTGGACTGTTGGTTTGTCCAGTGAAGCCCTGCTGCAGTGCTGAAGCTCAGAATTCGCCTCAACTAGAGAAGACCTGCAAAGGACGACTCCTCCCCTTGGGTTGATGGGACCAATCGTCCCCAAGACAAGCTCATCTAGAAATCCTCTCGGGGATGGGTGTACTTACATTGCTGCTGCAGGACCTGAAGTGCCAGGGAGAGGAACACCAGAACAGAGTGAGTGTCTTTAAGTCGAACACAAGCTCCAGCAAGATCCTCTGGACTTCCAGGAAGCAGGACTCCCCAAGCCTGAGCCACCTGCAAGTGCTGGCCCCCAGATGCAAGGAAAGTCCCGAGTGTTATCGGAGATACTGCAGTGGTGCTAATTGCTATAGATGCGAGGAGCTGAAACTTCAGTGTTGACGAATCAAAGTTTGCCCGTTGCTGCCACGACCTTCAATTTGTATTTGCAGGAGTCCCCAGACGTCCTCCCTCTTGTCCCCATGACTGAGGCCCTTGAACAACAGGATCTGCTGATCTAACCAGGAACAGAAGCCAGCTGTAACCATTTCTTCTAACCAAAGGTACTGTGAAACTAAGGGGACTTGCCTCTTCTTGTGTAGCCTTACTTGTTCTCAGTTGAGACTTGTCTTGGTTGCTTTTGCAGAGCTGCTTGCAGCTTTGCCCCTCACAAGCCTCCCAGCTTGTGGCTCTACATTGATTTTTCTTTTTCTACAAAGACTTCTAAACTATTGTGCAAGACTTTTTCTTAACTGCAAGAAGTGCTTCAGCTTACCTAGACGTTTGCTCAATTAATATTGGCTGGCCTGGCTCCCTGAAGAACTCTTCCTCCCTCTGACTTTGTCTTTTACCTTTCCTTCAGTACAAAGTACTCACCTGCTTCAATATATTTGTGTGATCTGTTTTATTCTTAAACTGCTTTTCTTTGACACCAAACTCAGTATTGCTCTAAATGTACCAGTGATATATTAATGTTCAGTGTCCTAGTTATTGGTCACCTCTGGGTGTAGGAACAATGTGTGCCATCCGATATGGCCATTTGTTGATTTAGAGGAACTTGGTGTGTATTTTGAAGTGTATTTTTGTGTTGCATATATATATTGCTCCCTTCTGAAGAAGGCGTATTCAACTGTTAAATAAATAATTGTTTAATCAAGAAACCTAGAGTGTAAGTGTTTATTTGAATAACTGTCACTGTGAATCTCTGTGCAAAAGCCTTACTGCTCAGATTGACCACTCTTGAGATTAGCCTGGCTGTTAAGCCACATTACTAAAATGTGTAGTACAGACTTAAACCAAAGGTTGCGTTCCTATTTCCAGGAGGTCAAGGTTGCGGTAGTCTCCCAAAGGGTACTGCACACAATCTTGCATAACAGTTTGACTGTGTAAATCGAGAACTTTTATGGGCCAAACTATCAAAGCATGGCTGCCCAAAAATTTATATCATGGATATGGGTTTATGTTGGGAATCTGTCTGCAGGGTATCCACGTGTTGAACCAATAAGGGGGTCTAACACCCAAATCTTCCCTTAGTTGTCATGGTCCCACATTGTAATTTAGGTGACTTAGTTTGTGGTCACTTTGCAGATTCGCCAATATTTTGGATTTGTATTTTTCTTGCCCTTTTCCCATGTGTATTGAATGCTTTCCAAGTGAAACATGGACTATTTTTATTCAATTTCTATGGAAAACGGTATTTAAAAGTTCTTGGCCACCAATAGTGAGTTTTGCCAAAGAACGATAGTGTGTTTATTGGAGGCGCAGTTCAAATGTGAAAGAATGGACTGACATTGCTTAGTAGATTTTCCTGTAGTCTGGTAACAGGAGTGATTAGGGTTGCCTGCACTCCATTCCCAGTGTAGAAAAGATCACGGTCCTCTCTTTTAATTAGTAGGAGGGTCAATCTGTTGTCTGGCTTAGAGTTCCTGGTTCTTTATTTGTACTTGCCGGAGTACAGAGTAAAAAGCCTACTGGTTTCAGTGGTGAACAGTTATTGTCTCACTTTCATCAGGGCTGGTTTAGACTAGCACTAGGTGGTGTGCTGTCTGCTTATTCGATTTCAGCATGTTTTAATGGCTGTTTTCAGAAGGCCCCAACCTCGTATTAGGATTCTCCTCACATGGCGGTCCTTCTCAGGCGGAAAGTGGCATTTCTGCTTCCAGCCCTGGGTATTCACAAAGGTTCATACCGGAAGCCTTGCATATTTCCTATTTCATCCTGGCGTAATGGCACTGCACGGAGTGTGACCGCGGGCGCCATTCCGATGCTGAAGTTCGAAACGGAAGACAGAGTCTGAGGTATCAACATCCCAAGGTCACGTGACTATGTCACGTGAGAGGTGGCAGTAACAGAAAAGGACCACAAGTTGTCCCAGTCATGATTGTGGGGCCTCCAAAAGTCACTATTGGTGGCCAGGAACTTTTAAAGACTGCTTTCCATAGAAATTGAATACAAATTTTCTTTCACTTGGAAAGCAGTCAATAAACATGGGAAAAGGGCAAGAAAAATAAAAATCCAAAATAGTGGTGAATCTGTCCGCACCAATCCACTGCTATTGGGCTAATCCAAGACCTAATATCTAAACTATGCAGATGTCATTATCTTTGATGAAACTCTGCTGGGACTTCAACGGGCCCTGGACAGTTTTAATTTTTACTTCAAAAGCCAGGACCTTAAAATATATGGCGCGAAATGGAAGATTTTGATTTTGAATACAGCAAAGTCCAAATGGAAAGGTCACTCATTGACGGTCCAGGTCTGTGTTTTGGAAGCGTAAAAGAGTTCAAATATTTGGGCAGCATTGTCATTTTATAAAAATAAAGCTGAAACCTATATGAAACTTAGAATATCTTTCCTGGCTTCGGCTTCCCGGTTACGACTATTCGATAACAAATTTGGTCGTTATTCTATGCTGCCCATGTTGAAATTGTACAGGCAAAACATTCTGCCAGGTCTGATGTATGTTGCAGGGAATTTGGGAATTGATATAGCTTGGTCATCCCTAGATTCTCTCCTGTGGAGAAAGGCAGTGCATTTACCTAATTCTCTCCCCATGGCGGCATTGAGGTAAAAACTGGCTTTGATCTGATGACTGTCTCATTGAATGGAAAACGCTACAAACGTATGCACTAATTCTAGCTTCCCCCGAATACATCTCTATACACAACATTGGGGCAGAAACTCAACCGAGCAGTCTGCAAACAGCTAACAGCCTGGAGTGTTAATTGTGAGCTGATATTAACCAGGATTGATTCATCTGCTTTGGAACTTGTCAGCTACCATACCAAAGTGAAAAGTAAACTCTACACTAGTGAATGGATGAATAGGTAGAGTCTGATGAACCATTTTCAATATAGTATATAAACCTATAATACATTGTCTGCTTACTTGCGAAAGTATCCGTCTAGGGACTATGGAATAAAGGCCATGAGATTAAGATTCAATCTATTCTTAACCAAGGAGGTACAAGGTTTAAGAGAAGGTCTCTCCCTCAGCTTAAGATTACGTCGCTACTGTAATCAAGATCAGGATACATTAAAACACTGGAATGTCCAAAGCTTACGCAGCTCCGTTACGAGAAGTTGGCTAGATGCATTCACAACTTTAAGGTAATTCTGGCAGACCATTCATGGATTCGCGTTTTGAATTTGAATGAAATGGTTTTTTATGATTGCAACCTTTCAATTTTTACCAAAAAAATCTTGAATCTCTTTGAAAAGGTAACTAATTACTTAAAAATCAGCTTTTCTGTAAATGAAATGTTTTTACTAGAATGAAATGGTGTAATTGTTGTTGTGTAACTTTTGTGTAACTTGATGAATTGATGATTTTCTTTTTTTCACTGTGTAAAATGTTTTAACAATGTATAACCAAATGCACAATAAGAATTGAAGTTGTATTGTGGAATCTCTTTTTGAGCTGGGCAAAGATTTGCATTAGAATGCTTAAGTGGAAGTGGCAGGTTCTGGATACGCAGTTGATGTGTTGGGAGAGAGAGAGGGGGGGGTTTGGTGTCCATGGTGCATCTAAGATTAACAGAGGCAGAGGTGGCAGGTGAGGGGCTCCCAGGGCTTGTGGCCATGGTAAAGGTTTGGTAAGATTTTCATAGCAATCATAAATCTTCCTGACCTGTGTCAAACCCAGAACGCATTGATTTACTGGTGGATTATTTTTCCTTTTACCTCAGTGAATGGGAACGATTTTCCACAAACACAGAATCTTTTGTTTTTATGGGTGTCATTGTTGAGACTCTCCATAGTGTATTTTTAGTTTTATCATTTTTGACAACTTTTGGCACATACTGCTTATTGTTGCTGCGTTGCCCTTGGGACTCCCCTTTTAACTTTCTCTGACTAACCTTGTGAGAACTACAGTTCCCAAGAGTAGACAGGATCTTTGGGTCTCTTTTATAGTTGATTAGGCGCGACCAGAACACTCCCCCCCGCGCCCCCAACTTTATGTGGAGTACTGGGGAGATGCAATGTATCCCCTTGCTCATTTGAACTGTAACATGTGTTACAAGGACACATTTCCCTTTATTGGCTGGTGGCAGTGAACCTTTTAATTAATGAGGTGCACCTTTACAGCGG
The DNA here is from genome assembly GCF_040938575.1 of Ambystoma mexicanum. Lineage (NCBI taxonomy): Eukaryota > Metazoa > Chordata > Amphibia > Caudata > Ambystomatidae > Ambystoma > Ambystoma mexicanum. Next base: position 63,848,773 of record NC_090929.1, read on the forward strand.
GCTGTTTGCACAGCCCCGGTAAAGGCACCTATGGGTGCTCATTGTACCAAAATTGGCTAGTCTTCTTTTTTTGCCCTTTCATTGGGTTTATTTATTTTTGTTCTTTCTCGTTCCTTCCCCTGACCTTGAGGGCAGGAAAATCCGCTTGTGTTAACTATATCTTTGGGTGAGACCTCGTCAAGCCCGCCCAGGCTCCAGAGTGTGTGAAGGCAGGAAGCGCCCGACTTCGAAAATCCAGTTCAAACTGGAAGGCTGGCCGTCGTGACCGGATGGCCAAACCCCCAAGTTTGAATGCTGCATGGGTGTTTGGCTGGGTTCCTGCATAAATCAGATCCTGGAAGCTGCAGAGGTAGTTGACCACTGGAACTGAAACCGAAGAGGAAGATTATGAAAACCCGGCTGAGAGCCTGCTTTGTAACTGGAACCTGCTGTTACCCTTCCTTCCAATCGACCTGGGATCCCAAAACAGACGACCCAGAGCCTGGTGGGATCCACTAGACCCAAGAAGACATGTTTCTGAGGTTTTTTCATCTGCTTAGAATCTCATGCTGTGCATAGTCTGCCATTCAGTGGCAGAGTATTGCATCTTGTTTTTCGAAAGTCGAAAAGGGGACGTCGACATAGGCGTGTCTGTTATGTTATCCCTATAGTGACGTGTAGTGTACCCAAAATCCCTCACGCGTCGAGGTCCCTCAGGTTTTTTTTCAGCCCAGAATACTGGTCGCCTTATGCAGAGCTCATGAGAGACATTGCCGATTAAAATGTATTCGACCCTTGGTCGATTTGTTAGATATTGTTTCATTCAACCGCCTCCAGCCCTCTTTCGACGGCCATTCAACTTCCCCGCCGAGTCAAGATCTTCAGCGGTGGTTTCGACGGAGGCGATCCTTTCGGCGCTGCCAAACACGTGACTCGGCCTCGCCGGCCTACACAGTAGGGAGAGTGGAGGTTGTTGTGGACATTTGTTTCTTCTAGAATGCCTTTCCCTTTCTCCCCCCTTTCCTTCGGGGTCGTTATCACTTATTACATCCTCAGCTATGGAGAGGACTTCTTTTAGATTTTGCCCTCATTGTAAAGGCAAATTTCCAAGGAAGGACAAGCATAAGCAGTGTAACCGCGGCTTACCCCTCGACCACAACGAGGCCGGCTGTGCGGCCTGTAAACTGTTTCGCCCAAAAGAATTGAAGGAACGCAGGGTCAAATGGTGGGCAGCCTTCGGCATGTTGAGGGCTGATTCCTCAACAGCTGCCGCTGCGGAGTGTGACGAGAGGGATAGTGATAACACTACCTCCGTAACGGAGGTTGTCTACCTCTATGGGGCGCTCCCGCTCCACTGCATCTGTCCCCGGCCCTGAAAAGCTCCGCTCCAGCCCCGCTTATGAGGATGTACACCCCGGTGACGCTGACGCACATGAAAGAATCACAAAGTACACAACCTACGGCCATTCTTCAAAATTGAAGAAGGCCTCTGCTAACGGAGACGCCGAAACAACCGGCAGCCCCCGCCGACCGTAACGGTTGCCAGCCCTCCCCGCAGCCGCATACGCGCCTAGCTCCTGGGCCTTCTTCTACTAAGGGCGCTACCACCAAAACATTTGTCGAAACGCCTCGTAAGAGGGCGTCTGTCGACGGTAAGGTTCTGGCTCCGCCGACAACTATTCACAACCAGCCCTTGACGGACAAACTAGTCGTGGAAAGCTTAGCTAGAATAGTCTCCAAGGACACTCCGAGACCGGGGTGAAAGAGTCGCCAAAGTCAGCTCACAAGGTCAGAGGGACATCGAAATCTACGGAGGGTACTCCGTAACCTCCTCCCACGTCGAAGGGAAAACCCAGAGATCTGTCCCCAGTGCCAGCCCCACAAGAAGGGTTCTCGGAGGGCGAAGGGGTTATCCTCCACGCTATGAGATCTCTCCCAACGCCTAGCGGCGGAGGAGCAGCCCTTTCCGCCACTGCACCGTTCAGGGTTATCCCAGTGGACTAGGGAAAGATTTGAATCATGTATGGACAGACTAGATAGGTTTGTGTCCACCTCTGAACGCATTACACCCAAGAGGCCAAGGGAAGTGCTCCCTGAAGACTCTAGGGCCACATTTCCAAGACTTTTCGACCCACTTGAGGAAGAAATTGATACATATGACCTCACTGAAGAAGATCCACATTTTCAGGAAGATGAAGAATTCCTAAACACTGAGGATTTACCAGAGCCTGTAGGGGACTTCTAGGAAGACCCAGACATATGTGAAACACAGCCCTGGCAGTCACCAGGGGCGCCTGCAGACCCTGATGTTGGATCTGCCCTCCCCTGAGACCACACCGGTCAGGGACCCTTCACCTGTGAATGATCAACCTACCTTCAATGCAATGCTGCGCAAGGCAGCAGCCCATTTTGAAATTGACACAGGGGAAACTACCCCAGAAGTAGATTTTGTTGAGAAAATAAAGGAAAAGCCTCCTGCTAGCCAAGCCATACCCCTTCTTGCCTCAGTCAAGAGACACTTTGTTCCCTCTTTATCTACACCTGCATTGGTTAGAGGGGTCAATCAAAGAATAGAGGAGCTTTTTAGCCCCTCACCTTCTGATCCCTTATATATTAGGGGTCACTCCATACCTGATTCCCTGGTAGTAACCACCACAAGGAAAAGGGCAGGTGTTCCGCTATCTACTAGCGAAGCACCCCCAGACAAAGAGGGGAAGAAACTTTATGCTTTAGGAAAGAGGATTACATCCTCTGCAGCTTTCGCCACGCGGATTGCCAACAACACAACTTTGTTGGCTAGATACTCTGATGCCCGATGGGGATTGTTGCGCGAAGGCCTACAAGAAGCCCCTGAGCCCTTGAGAACCCGCTTGTTAGCCATTGTGACAAAAGGTACTCGGGTCAACCAAAACATCATCAAGAACACCTTAGATGATGCCAAAACGGCTGGCCGGTCTCTAGTCCAGGGTGTACTTCTTAGGCGTCACGCTTGGCTCAGACACTCGGGTTTCAAACCAGAAACACAGGCGTCCCTCATCAACAAACCCCTTGAAGACTCGAACCTGTTTGGCAAGGCGGTTGATGACGCACTGGAAACAGCTAAGAAGGAACACAAAACTCTAAAGAGACTGGACCAAATCACAAGACCTCCTAATAAGCGAAGTTACGGCAACAGGCTCTTTTTTTCGTGGCCAAAGACAAAATCAACAATACTCCTCATCCGGCAACTGGGATTACATGGCAACACTGGACATGAAAGATGCTTACTTTCATATTTCAATGTTGCCAGCGCACAGGAAATACCTCAGGTTCATGAAAGAAGGAAACCACTATCAGTTCAAGGTGCTACCCTTCGGCATAGCCTCAGCACCAAGGGTATTCACGAAGGTACTGGCAGTGGCAGCGGCACACCTCCGCAGATTATCCATTCCAGTCTACCCTTACCTCAACGACTGGCTCATAACAGGGGACTCCTACGAGACAAGCTTCTCAAATACCCAAAATACGGTAGACCTTTTGTTCCATCTGGGCTTCTCCATCAACGAGAAGTTGTTCAAGCTAGACCCCAGCCAAGTGGAGCAATTCCTAGAGGCTCTTATTCGAACAAAGGACGCCCTAGTCTTCCCCTCCAACAAGAGGGTCCAAAACATGCTGTTTCAAATCCCTCAATATGTAGCCGGTCGGGAGGTGACGGTACGCAAAGCCATGCGGTTGCTAGGAATGATGGTGTCATGTATTTATTTGGTACCTCATGCGCTCCTGCGCATGCGCCCAATGCAAGAGTGGCTAAACAGCCAGTGGTGTCAGGCCAGCGGACAATGGGACGATCTAGTGATGGTCTTGCAGGCTTCGGTTCTCTCGCTGCGGTGGTGGTCGAAGGAAAACCTTGTGTTGGGGAAACCTTTCGCAAACCCCTGCAGTGGAAGCCACTAACCGCAGACGCATCCCTCACAGGATGGGGGGTGGGTCCCCCCCCCCAACCTATCCCATCAAACTGCACACAGAGTTTGGACCCAGAGTGTGGCGTCCAAACACATGAACTTGCTGGAACTACTGGCGGTCTTCAAAGCACTGAAGGCTTTCCAGACACGCCTACAAGGGAAAACTGTGCAGATCCTCACAGACAGCACCACGGCCATGTACTGCCTGAACAAGCAAGGGGGCACTCACGCTCCAGGACTATCCATGCTGTCCCAGAACATCTGGAAGTGGATTCTCAAACACAACATGTTTGTTATCTCAACATGAACCAGGGGAACTCCATCTGCTGGCAGACGAACTCGGCAGAGACTTCCCTCTGCCCGCAGAATGCGAATGGCGACTACACGAAGACATCGTCTCCAATGTTTTTGCAGAATGGGGCTTCCCAGAGATCGACCTGTTCGCAACTCTGGAGATCACCCAATGCCAAGATTACGCCTCCAGGTACCCTCAGAACCGCTCCAAGGGGAACGGTCTCTGGATAACATGGTCAGGGAAATTTGCCTACGCCCCGACTCCCCTTCTCAACAAGATAGTGCACAAGATGCACCAGGAACCAGTGACAATGATACTGGTGGCCCCCATGTGCGCCTGCCAACCCTGGCTCGCTCATCTGATGGAGATGTCACTGTCTCCTCCAGTGAAACTACCCTTGCCTGTACAACATGCTGTCACAGGATAGGGGCCAAACGCTGCACCCATGCCCACAGACCCTGAACTTGGCAATCTGGCTCCTGAGGTCATAGAATTTGGTCATTTGCAGCTCCCTCAGAGATGCATGGACATTCTCAACGAAGCAAGGAAACCGAACACTCGCTACTGCTACTTTAGCAAGTGGAAACGGTTTGTCATCTGGTGTAGGTCAGAGAATCAACCCTGTTGACTGCTCTCCCACACATTGTTCTATATCTAACTCACTTGTTAGACTCAGGTATAGTCTTTAATTCTATTAAAGTTCACCTAGCTGCACTCTCCACCTACACTACGTCTAGCATAAGGTGTTGTGGTGGAAAGTTCCAGTTATTAAAGACTTTATGGAGGGAGTGAAAAGGATTCACCCTCCTATATATAACCCAGCTCCTGGATAGGACCTGAATGTTTTACTAACTAGGCTTATGGGCTCCCCTTCGAACCCAGGCATAAAGCAACCCTTAAGTACCTCACTCTTAAGACTGCTTTCTTAATAGCTATCGCCTCCATTAGGAGAGTGAGTGAACTACAAATGTTCTCTATACTAGATCCCTTTGTAACAGTTCACAAAGATAAGGTGGTTCTACGCACACACTCTAGGCTTGCACCGAAGTTCATTTTAAAATTCCATGTCAGCCAGTCTATAGAACTACCAACGTTCTTTCAAAACCCATCAAACTTGGGAGAAAGAGCCTACACACACTTGATGTGCGCAGAGCAGTCATGTTTTATATGTAAAGAACTATACCTCTGAGAAAGACCAAGCAGTTCTTTGTATCAGTGGCGGCAGGAAGAGAAGGAGATAGTTTCCAAATCCACTATATCTAGATGGATTGTCCAATGCATCACTCTGTTTCTCTCTTGCTAAGAGAGAACTGCCATTCAAGCCTAGAGCACATTCTACTCGAGGCACTGGGGCATCCATAGCATTCATTGCAAATGTTCCCCTTGAGTCCATTTGCAAAGCGGAAACCTGGAGGTCTGTACACACCTTTGCAAAACACTATTGTCTAGATGCCCATTCTAGATTCTGATTTCTGTTCCTTCTCACAACCACCTCCAACTGTGGGTACTGCTTGCTAGTCTATGCACAGCATGTGATTCTAAGCAGATTAACAAACATCAGAAGACATGCATTACTTACCGTAAAAGCATTTCTGATGGTTGTATCTGCTTAGATTCATATGCGCCCACATTTCCTTCCTCCCCGCTCGATTGGAAGGAACATAGACGTCTTATTACTTTCTCTTTTCTCTACTCACGTTAGTCATAAGGCTCCCTCATGGCAGAAAAAATACAATCGGAGGACCTCAACGCGTGAGGGATTTTGGGTACAGTACACGTCACTATAGGGATAGTATAACAGACACGCCTATGTCGACGTCCCCTTTTCGACTCGAAAAACAAGATGCAATACTCCGCAGTGACCACTGGATGTCGGACTATGCACAGTATGTGAATCTAAGCAGATGCAACCATCAGAAATGCTTTTACGGTAAGTAATGCATGCGATTTTGAGCCATCGTATGTTGTGCTGCGACCTTGCGGGGCTGCAATACCCCAATGCCATGTGAGCTCGAGCCATTGTGCGGTGCAGTCTTCAGAAATATGGGTCTTGCAAAAACTTTGTGGGCATCCTGCTGGACTTCCAGAGATGTGAATTGAGCGCGAAAAGTCCCCTCACCAGAGTTCTGTAACTTCTAAATGATCAGGATCTGACCAGCGACATTGTCTTCTGGCACCAAAACTCTGTGATCTCTCGGATCCAGCACTGGCACCATGTTGGCCACCGCCGCTTACAGAGCAGGCAGTGCCAGCTTCTGCTTCCTAGCCTTCACTCTGTGGATCTCTCTCCCCGCACGCATGAGATACGAACACCCACTCGCCACCTTCAAAAAACGGACAAAGATCTGGTTGTTTGAACATGAGTAATATCTGTCTCGTTTCTGCCATTGATGTCTTATGCTTTGTATTTTGCCCCTCTATGTACAACATGCAGTGATACCCTTGAGTCTGAGCGTTACAAAATTGTAAAAAAAAATAAAATTGACTCCCAGTCAAACAAATCGCCTTCAAAGCAATATGCTTAAGAGACACAGCAATCCACGGCCTAGAAGCACATTTATACAAAAAAAAAAATCTGCTGACTAGAACACTCAAATCCTGCGATGACATCCGTTTAGAACATAAACCATACACGAGGAAAAAACGTGTTGGATCTGTATTCTCTTGCTTAGCTTTCAAAAAACTCTCCCAAGAGAAATAGGAACTTTGAAGGACCATCTACAATTCTGAAAACATCTAAAAACCTGGCTCTTCATCTCTGAAAGGGAGGAAAACGCCTAAAAAGCACCCATGTACCATGAAATGAAAACACAACTGAAATGGGGAGTAGGCTGGAGTAGTGTAGGGAAGAAGCGGCTGAATGAGAGGGGTGGTATGTATGGTCTACCTTTACCCACAGAGGGTCAAAGGTGAAGTGGGGGAGGAGATGGGTCTGGCTTAATTGGACCACTGATAAAGGACCCAAGACGGAAAAAGGGGAGAGAGGTGTCCCGATGTTAGGCAAAGTTTGCATGCAGTACCCTTTGGGACCACTACAAACAACTATGACTACAGGTGTAAGCAAAACCAACCTTTGGTAGAAGTCTGTACCACACAGTTTTTGGTAGCGAGCTGAGCAGCCAGGCTTATCTCAAGATGGAATGTGAGCTTGTGTTAGACACTTATACTCAAGGTTTTTTGGTGAAACACTTCTTAATTTGTTACACAGTCAGTTAGAAAACATTCATTAAAAGGAGGCAATCAATATCACACAAATATACTACAGTACTTCACACCATCGGGTTCTAAGGCATTTAAACTACTTTGAAGGAGGAGCAAAATGGCATTCAGAGCATTTGAAGTAGGAGCAAAAAGGCATAAGTTAATAAAACGAATAGAGTTCCTTTTAAACAGTGCAAATAGTTTGAGTTCACCAGAGGAGTTGATTCAATGCAATAGGTAGGCCAAAGTAAATGGGCTAGAGTCTTGTATAGGTAGAAACGGTTCTGGTAGTTAAATGGAAAAGTCTTTGCCACTGTTCTCAGAAGTAGTGCATAGAAGAAAGATTCATATATCGTGTCACAAGCTGATTAGGCCTGCAAGTTGCCAAAGTTGCACGCACTTTTGCAGTGAGAGGTAAGTTCTCTTGGTCAGGTTTTCACTGTACCTTAGATTGAAGAAAAAGATGCAGCTGAAGACTTCTGTTCCTGGGAGTTCATGCAGATCTCGCTGTTCCTGAGCCTCAATTGTGGGGACAAGAGGGAGGATGTCGGGGACTCCTGCACTGCACGAGGACTGGTCACAAAGCTGGCAAATCTTCGATTCCGGTAGCTGTCGTCAAGCACACAAACTGGTGTCCTTCTCCCTGGTTACTTGGTTTCCTGCAGCACTGTGAGGAAAATACAACCAGCTCCGAGAATGGTGTCTAGGTGGCTTACAAGTTGATTGGTCCCGCCAACTCAAAAGGAGAAGCCTTCCTTGAAGGGCTTCTCTGTCGAGATGAACTTGGCAATTCGGAACTGCAGCAGGGCTTCACCAGGCAAACCAACAGTCCAGTAGTTGCAGCAGCTGTCCTCTTCTAGCCCGTCTTTGGTTCTTTCGTTCCAGTGGTCGAGACTGCCTTCCAAGCCTAAAGACTTGACTTTTAAAGTTTTCTCCCACTCATTCCAGCCTAGCTGCTGCTCACCCAGCAGGGTGGCTGTCCTTGCCGGACAGTCAGCCGGCCAATCACCACAGAGTGCGTTTGGGTCTCCTAGGAGACCAAGCACAGGGAGTTTTCGGGCACCTCCCTCACTTCCTGCCCACACCAGCCACTCTGGTGCCAGAGGCGGTCATCAGTCCTGAAGCCCGCCAAAGGCGTAGGAACAAAGGGACCAAACCTGGTTTGGCGCGCAGAGACAAACTCTAGAAGGACCTTTCCAATAAGAAATGGCGAAAAAAGAACGGGACCCGTTTAAACAAGGAGGCTCAGACGCCATCTTGAAAAACATGGCTCATGCGATTTAACTCTACCGGTGTTCATGGTATGGAAAAATCATGTTCGTTGTAAAACCACTGCACTAGCCATTTCGATAGGAAAGGGTAGCATTTGGCTGCAAAATTAGTTTCTAGACACTGGGGATAGTAGGTAACCCCTCCAGCACTCTATTGGAAGATGGTGTGTGCTGGGTCTAGAATTTAAAAAAACTAGTAAAGTCAGTTTAACTTTAAATTCTCTGGGAAACAGTAGTTTATCCCAGGGAAGGTGTTTAAACCTTGGGAGAGCCTAAAAAGCTTCCCTGTGTCACTGCACTGAGGGTGCTGTTGACACACATGAAAAGATGATGCTTATGGAGTTTTCTAAAACTCCATAATCGAAGAACACAAGAGTAAAGCCCACATCAAAATACATGAGTGGAGAACAAAGGCTCACTCTCTACAGGTAAAAATATCAAGTCTTCAAAATCCAGCAAAGTTGCTGGGGGTCTCTAAGGTGAAGGGGAATTAGCACATTTATGAGAATTCTCCCTAACACCCGATCTTGGGACTGATGGACTGCAGGGCACAAGGAACACTCCCACCGTGGGGGGGCGGAGGGGGAGGCCCAGTGGCAGTGGTGTTTGCTGCATATAAGAGTGTGCTAAGGGGGAGGGGACATGGGCAGCACCTGGCTGAACGCTTGGGATTGAGGGGGTGCTGACATTGGATAACCCTGCGGGAACCCACACTTCTCCATACACTGTATGGGTGGTAATTGCAGCACAGCAGAATGTACGACAGAGCAAGAGCTATGAGTCAGTCATAACAGAGGGGGTAGAAAAGGGCACGGCCACTAACCAACCCTACTGAAAACTCACCGTTCTGCATACACCTCTCAAATTCTGAACTAAACACAACCATACTTCTACTGCACAACAAGCCGCACACACTTCGCTACACCACAACAACGAAACAAACCACACAAAGCCTTGCCCCAACAGCACATTGCGACTACTAACGGAAAAACACTACACTCAGCAAACGATGTCAACCGAACTGAAGCTGCCAACAGTGCATCACTGCTCTTGCTCTTTCTCCTAGTCATTCTGACTAACTTACCCCTCCTACACCATTGCTTTACTGATCCGCCACAGCGCCAAGAAACCACACAGGTGGCAACAGTGCACAGTATAGGAACCTTTAACATTGCTGCAACAATAGCGTTTCTCTCTGGTGTTCCCCTGCTCGACATCTGCAGGGCTGCTACATAGGTCGCCGACACCCTGACGAAATTCTACTGTGTCAAAAGGGTTCCAGGGAGGAGTCCCGGGTCAGCCAAGCAGTGCTACGCAACCTGTTTGTTGAAGGTGAGTCTGTACCAGGGGTGGGTGTGTTGCTTCTGTGAGCCTTGCCACCTCCCGTGGTTGTGTGTATATGTACTACTGTGTAATCTTATTCATGAACGTGTGAATCCATTCCAGACCCCATGCTGGAGAAGGTACAAGTTACTTACCTGTAACACTTGCTCCCCAGCGTGGGTCTTGCATGGAGTCACATGCAAACCCTCCCTCCATTCTCCTTTCTGGCTCTTCTTGGTTCATACTGCCACCTACGAGCGCTAGCAAATCTGAAGTGGAATTTAGGAGGACGAGTGCCATTGGCGTGGGCAGTATGACCGAAAGGAAACTGATAGGGTATAGAGGAGACGAGCAGTATACATTTTCAAGCTAAACTGCTTTCTTTTTACCGAGGATTCCCAGCCTGACAACTGGGAATATTTATGAGCATGTGAATCCATGCAAGACCCATGCTGGAGAACTATAGTTGGAGGTAAGTAACTTGTACCTTCTCTATTCTTTTCTCAGGGGTGAGTTTTGTATAGTGGTTTTCTATAAAGTTATTTTGCAGATGCTGTGTTTTATTTAAAGTATCTGTTTTCATAGAACCTTGATTGGACATGCTCTTTATTTTGGGCTGGTATGCTTTTCTGTTTTGGCAGCACTGAATCGCATACATCTTGAGAGCTATCGGGTAATATTATCCCCATATATATGGTCACCGTAAATAATATCACCGGGAAAAAGCTGTGGCAATATTATTTGGGTGACCATCTATATGGGGACAGGGGCAGCGGGGGTTGCGGAGGTGTCCCCCGCTCCCCATGAAGAAAGAAAAAGGTTTGGGGGTTGCAGGGCTTTCCCCCGCATGTTCCATGTAGTAATGTCCCCACAAAAAACGCCCATTTTTCGGGGATTATTTTGCATGGCGATATTTTTGCGGGGACGTTATTACTTGGAACCTCAAGAGTATAGCCTTTCTTTGGCCAACATTACCACAATAGGAGAAGGAGGTATATCTCTGAATTGTGCCAGTTTTGACTTTTCTTATGGTTGTGTTCACTCAGTTCATAGCCGTGTGAGGGCTGAGTGGGCATTTCAGCCTCTGCTCATCCTTGTACTTCTGCAGGGCATGATCCAATTCATCACAGGTGTGGAGTGAAGGGTGTGTGGACCTAGGTGGGCAGGAGCCATTGCTTGAAGGGGCGGGGTCTTGAGCTCCTTCCTGAACTGTAGAAGCGAGGGGAGAGTTGTTTGATTTGTAACAATGTATTTTTCTCTTGTTACAGATTATACATTTAGTGCCAGGTGGACCAAAGTCATGGGCGCAGCTGAATGGAAGGCCATTAGGATCAGGTGGTGGTAAGTGCACCGGGTCTGGGTGCTTTTTTCGCTTGTCATTTAATTCGTCTTCAAGCTGTATTTGGGCTTTGTAGAGCCAAACCTTTCATCAGTAAAGGCTTTAATGTCACAGGGCACTCATTTTGTTTGCAACAGCATCACCTGATAAACTTACAAAAACCCACTCTTAGTCATTCAGAGAGAGTTTGCTTATTGCAACATTTCCCCATTGACGTCAGTTCAACCCCAGCATATGTACCATGGACTTGAAGTGAGTGAGTGTCTTTTAATCCTCATTCGATTGCAGAATGTTTTTCATTTAGGCTGCACTACGTTTTCCTTCAGGCTTCCAGTGCATGGAGCACAACTCCCATTTCTTTGTTGTTGTACCTTGTCACAGATGGCCTTAAGAACACGCCAAATCCCAGACGGTTCAAGAGTTCATATTAAAAGTTGTTGGAAGGGCTTGAAGGGCTGCCCTGCACACTTGTCTGGAAGCATTGCTCCATCCCCTAACCCTGTTGTTCCCACTCCCCAGGTTAAGCGTCACCCTTCTCCATCCAATCTTTTTGGGACTTGATAGGCGTGGTCCTTGTTAGGCAAAGTTTGAACGCAGTACCCTCTGGGAACACTGCAAAAAACTGACTACAGGTATAGGCAACCCAACATTTGGTATAAGCTTGTACCACACAGTTTTGGTAGCGTGTTGAGCAGCCATGCTTATCGAAATGTGAGCAGTAGTGGAGTTAAGCAAAGATGCAAAGTTACAGGTATTCAAATAAACTCTTACACTCAAGGTTTCTTGCATAAACAATAATTTATCAGTCAGTTATAAAGCCTTCTTCAGGAGGGAGCAGTATAATAACACACATACACTTCAATACTGTACACTCGGAGTTTCTGAATCAGAAGAGACCCTTTTGGAATGGCCCACAGACACAACCTACACCCACAGGTGACTTCAATAACAAGGGTGCCTGGGACATTAATATCTTACTGTTGGTATTCTGAACACTCTTAAAGTTGATAAAAGGCAAAGGTTATTAGAACACAAGAGATCACACCTTTCTTAAGCAGGGCAAACACTTTTTGTAGATCCTCTTAGAGTCCTACAATTCAATAGGCTAAGCCAAAGTCAAGAGTCTTGTATAGGATGAAGAACTTCTGGTAAGTAAATGGAAAAGTTTTTGCACAAGTAATTGGGAGTCTTTGATAAAAAGAAGAATCAACTGTAGGGCCACAAGCTGATTAGACGTGTGACTCGTGGAAGTTTCAAGTACCTTAGAAATGAAGAAAAGATGCAGCTGATGACTTCTGTTCCAGTGCAGCTCTGCAGATCTCACTGTTCCTGGGCCTCAGTCGTGGGGACAAGAGGGAGGACGTTGGGGACTTCTGCAATGCACTGGGACGGTCAAAACTAGCAACCGGCAAACTTCACCTTCAGTGGCTGTTTCGCGTTTCATCTCCTTGTGTCTAATGCAAATAGCAACACTGTGGTTACTGGCTGTTGAGATGGACTTTCCTTGTGTCTGGGCTCCCGCACTGTGTTGAGGGGGCTCAGGCTTGGTCATTCCTGTTTCTTGGGAGTCCGGAGGATCTTCCAAAAGCTCTAGGCTAGCTTAAAAGCAACGGACACAATCTGGTGTTACTCTCCCTTGAAGGGGCTTCCCTGTTGATGAATATTTGGCATTATTGCAGCAGGGCTTTACCGGGCAAACCAACAGTGCAGGCATCCTCTTCATGGTGGTCTTTGGTTCCTTCGACCATTAGTCGACTGTGTCTTCCAAGCCAAAAGACTCTCCTTTTATTCAGTTCTCTCCCATTCATTCCAGCCTAGCTGTCGCTCACCCAGCAGGGTGGCTGTCCTTGCCAAAGAGTCAGCCTGCCAATCACTACAAAGTGCATTTGGGTCTCCTAGGAGACTAAGCACAGGGAGTTCTGGGCACCTTCCTCACTTCCTGCCTACACCAGGCACTCTGGAGCCAGAGGCGGGCTTCACTCCGGAATCCCGCCAAAGGAGAAACAAACAAAGAGACCAAACCTGGTTTGGCGCGCAGAGTAGATCTCTAGAAGGACCTTTCCACAAAGAAATGGCAAAAAAAGACCGGGGGCCATTTTGTCAAAGATGGCTCCTGCGCCATTTTGAAAGATGGCTCCCACGGTTGCTTTACCGGAGCGGTGCAGCTCGCGGTAAATACAAACCATGGTAGTTATAAGGAAACCACTGCCACTAGCCATTCAGTGAGGAAAGGGTAACATAAAATGTTACATGAGAAACTAGGTAACCCCTCCAGCACTCTATTGTAAGCTTGTGTGTGCAGGATCTAGAAAGTTACAATGGTAAGTAAAGTCCATTTCAATTTCACTTTACTGCTCTGGGAAACAGTAGTTTATCCCAGAGAAAGGTATTTAAACCTTTGGGAAATCTGAAAGACTTCCCTGTGCCACTGTACTGAAGGTGCTGTGTAACACAATGTAAAAGATGATGCCTATGGAGTTTGTCAGACTCCATAACCAAAGGAAAGAGTTAAAATTCACATCAAAATGCATGCGAGTGTGGGGAAAAAGGATCTCGCTCTCTCCAGGTTAAAAAAATCAAGTCCTCAAAATCCAACAAAGTTGCTGGCGGTCTCTAAGGTGGAGGGAATTAGCACATTTCTGAGAATTCTCCCTAACAGTCCTATACTATCGAAGGGTTAGTTTTAATGGTTAGTGGGGCTTTAGCGCCCAGACACTCGAGCCCCACCCTAGTGCCATGATTTCAAGCCCTGATGTACCATCCCTAGGTCTCTCTCCAACACTAGTCGTCTTCTGCTGCTATCCTTTCTCCAACTCTGCTCATCTTGCATCTGCCACTCTCCAGCTCGTCTCTCAACCCTCCCCACGTTCTGATGTTAATATTTCTTCTGCTGCTCTCCCATCTCCACTACTACTGTCCTCTCTCCATTCCAAAACTACTCCAACCGACCTTGTACTCGGTCACCTTCCACAATTTCACTAAAACTCACACACCCACCTTACACGTACGCTCAAAATGCACCACCTGCTCTTGCCAACCAATACATCACCTCTGAAAATATTGCCTCTGCACTCCTGTCCACACTCCTCCCTTCTGGTCACTTTGTCTGCTACAGCCTCATCCTGTGACCTCGCCCAGATAATACACACCTTCTTGTTTCCTCTTCTCATCTTTATCCTCCCTATCCTTCTCTCATTGGTCTACTACCTTTGGCCAATCTCGCCATGTGTTCCCTGCCCAAAAGATGTTGCAGAAATCAAGCTGCATAAAATGTTTTTTGCTTTGCTGGCCTGCTGTGCTAGGGGTACCTGCACTCGAAAATGCCCCTGTTTGTGTCTGGGAGCTGCATTGCTGCCACATTTAGGGTAAATCCTTGTATTGTACAATTCACGTCCAAGAGATGCTTTGTGGGCCTGCTTATAGCAGTCAGGGTTCAGTGAGTTTGATTTGCAGCGTTTTGCTGGTGCTGCATTCCCTACGACCGCCTTTGCTCCATGCTGCTTCATATTATGGTTTCCTCTCTATTGTTTGCTCCGAACTAGAGTGCTTTAGCTAGAGGCTTTGGTGGGCTGTCATATTGTCTGTGGTCCAACCAGACCATGGCTGAATGTGGTGGCCTACAATAAGAAAATGGCCTACATTTCTAGGCTGACACATGGGGCGATTTACAAGTGGTACTGTTAAGATACATGCAGGCACATGGGGAGAGGACAGGAAATGGGGCCCTTAGCTGCCACCATCCCCCTGAGGGGTAGGAATACCACGGTTTTCCACCTTGTTCCACCTCCTCTCCAAGGGTGAGAGGGGTTCCCATCTCCACTTGACAAGGTCTGATTACTGACCTTGTCACACCTTTTGTGTTAAAACGGAAACAAAAGCCACTAAGTTTACTTCTTGCTACTTTTGTAAAGTGCACTGAAAAGGCTGATCAGTCAACAGAATTTTTCGCCTTAATAATGTGTTGTCTTGCACAATAGTTTTTACCATAATACCTTTTTGAGTACCCAATACCCAAAGGCTGCTCCATGTGGTTTAAGCCCTGTTTTATATGCCACCATCTTTGTTAGCTCGCACAGGTCAAGAACTGCTATACATGGTTGTGCACTTTAGCAGGCTTGATGTTACTGGACAGTTTTGGAGTTGATGGCTGTCCACGATTTGACCGCTACAGCCAGTTTGAATGCTGCAGCTCCTTTACGTGGGCCGGTGTCACCATAGACTTAGTTTACAATACAAGGTGAGTCTGTGGCCATTTCTTTAAGTCAACCTCTAGAGCAGCATGCCCTGTGTAGATTGACCATCGGAGGACTGCTGCTCAGACAAACATTGGCTGAGCTGACCACTGTGAAGAAAAGCTCTGGCTTCTTTTCAACTGTGGCCACCTACAAAAGGTGCCTCCCTTGTTTAGACTGTTGGCACCAACCACTCTGAAGTACTGCTTGCTGTCCTCACTGTCACAGCGCTTGGTAGATGCTAGGAAAGATTTCTTGCTGTAGCACCTTTCCCTCCCTTTTTATGGACCCCCAAACTTTTTGCTTTTATCTTTGAATCTGTCCTGCTCTTTTTGCAGTGCAGCTGCTTGTTTGTCATGGGGGAAACTGACATGTCCTTCAGGCTCAGTACTGGGAAACATTGTTTCCCTTAGTGTTACATTATCACTTTAGGTAATTTTGTACAATTGTACAATGCATCTTACAATGCAGTACAATATGGTACTTTTATTTTGCCCTAGACCAACATTTAGAGTATTTTTGGTTACTCCAGATTTGCTAAAGGGGCAATTTGGTGGCAGCAGTTACATTTTGCTACCTTTTGGTGTATTTTACTTTAGCCATACTGCATTTACCGCATTCGGCTACCTACTGTGGCTAGTGTTCAAACATGCCTATGCCACAATATTTTTGACTAGTGGGAGTTTTGGCTCTTACCAGTTTCTTGAAAAGAGGAGGAGCCCTGCACCCATTCTTTTTTTTTTTTTTTTTTTTTAAGTTTTGCACAACCGGTGTTTTGGGGGTTACAGCAAAGTCATTCACATTTAAATGTTGGTACTGGTTTATCTGGTCAGTCCTGAACCCCAAACCCCTCACCACCCCCCAACTATTGCCACATCTCACCCCTTCAATAACATTTTCCCCAGATTGTGTCAAATTTTTCTTGGTCCCAACGTTTGCTAACATCCATCTCTGTTCTCCACGCTCCATTTGTTGAGATCTGGTCACGTCCATCTTTCTGCTACTGCTAATTTGGCCACCATGCACGCTATGTTGAGAAGGCCCCTTTCGTATCTGTTTTCTGCTATTTCTCCCAGGTCCCTCGCCTATCTCTCCAACTTGTCTAAAGGTGTAGTTGAGTTGCGGTTTAAAGCCTTATAGAGTTTAGACTTACTTCCCCATAATTTCTCCATCCAGTATATTATTTTTGATTGGGGAGGCTTGCGGGATCTCTTTATTTAAATATGATGCCAAGGCATGCATAAGCTGCAAATACTTGTAATCTTGTTTTGGAAGACAGTATTGTTCCCTCAACTCTTGAAAGGACCCAATTTCCACTCCACCCCTCCAGCAGTCACTACATCACTCATATGCATCCTCTTGCTCTTCCACTCCCCATCGCAAATATTGGATCCCCTCAATACACCTATTACCCCCAGATCCTAGCTGCTAACGTGAGCTTTCTCCCCCATCCTAGGTACCTGTGGGATTGTTTCTAGACCGAACCCACTGCAGCTGTAATTGCAGGCATCCAGCCTGTTTGGGTTTCCCATACAAGATCC
Organism: Ambystoma mexicanum; assembly: GCF_040938575.1. Taxonomy (NCBI): domain Eukaryota; kingdom Metazoa; phylum Chordata; class Amphibia; order Caudata; family Ambystomatidae; genus Ambystoma; species Ambystoma mexicanum. Next base: position 63,865,895 of record NC_090929.1, read on the forward strand.
CCTCCCATCCATTCCTACCAATAATTTCCAGTTCCATGTCTACCAGGCTATCTCTACCCCTCACTCCCCGCTACACCCCTCCATTTGCTATGGCTCATTGAGTCGCACAATAATAAAGCCTCAGGTCCAGGAGACCTAAGCCCCCTTCCCACGGAGTGTTGTATAACGTTTTTCGCTTGAATGTGGCAGTTTCCATTTCCCGTAAGAATTCCATCTCGGTCGATGTTGCACCACGTACAGTAGTCTTGCAGACTGATGCTCTTCCCATCTTGGAGATTGGGAGGATAGTCCACTGTCTGACATTTTGATCAAATGATTTGACTTCCGGAAGAAGGTTCAGCTCTGCAAAGGTTGTCTCGTCATTTTGGATGAGCACCACTAAGCACCGAAACCCATTCTCTTCCGTTTTTAGCAGTGGATATCGACCTCGCCCCCTCCCCCCCACCAGGTTATAAATGGATGTATCCCAGTTTATTCTCAAGCCGGAATACGATAAAAATTCCTCTAATATAGCCATTATCCTTTGCACTGAAATCTCTGCGTTGGCCATGCACAACAGGATGTCGTATGCATACAATGACAAGGTCTCCCCCTCCCCCCCCACACTTTTTCCCCCCAAGCCATGTAAATCCTGACAGGCCCTGGTCTCCCCTGATCCACTCTATTTTCTCAAGGGCCAGGTATTAAGACAGTTTTTCTGAAGTCCAAGCTTAGTAAAACCATACTTGAGACAGTGCAAAACTCCACTCTTAGTATAAGGCTGTACCACCTGAGTATTTGGTAGCATAGACTGAGCAGCCAGGCTGATCTTTGGAGGGAGAGAGGGCTGTAGGAAAGCACAAAGACCTTGAAGCATACAAATGGTTCAACGGAAACACTCAGAACCAGAAGTATTTTAAAAAATAAAGGTGGATTATAAATAGTTAGGTCAAGTTAAGCCTTGGGGTAAGTAATGATGGGGAGAATTCTCATTGCTGTGCAAATTCCCCTCAACCTTAGAGACCCCCAGCTCTTTTGCTGGACTTTAGGGCTTTTAATTTTTATCCTGGCGAGAGTGAGACCTATTTCACACTCTCGTATTTTTCTTTGATTGGAACACTGTTTCTTTTGCTTTTGGAGTCAGACAAACTCCATAGGCATCATCTTTTTACATTGACACACAGCACCTTCAGTGCAGTGGCATTGGGAAGTCCTTTAGACTTCCCCAAGGGTTAAATACCGTCTCTTGGATAAACTACTGTTTCCAAGAGCAGTAAAGTGAAATTGGCTTTACTTACCCTTTGTAACTTTGTCGACCCAGCACACACTAACTTCCATAGAGTGCTGAAGGGGTTACTTAGTATCCCCTTTGTCTACTTTCTCATGTAACATTTTTTTATGTTGCCCTTTCTACAATTAATGGCTGGTGGTAGTGGTTGACTTTTTCCTACCATTGTATGTTTTTACCGCGGGCTGCAATTGCAGCTGCAGTACAGCACCCATGGGTGCCCATTTTGTCAAAATGGCCCGGTGTTCTTCTTTTTTCAGCATTTCTTGTTGGAAAGGTCCTTCTTGAGATTTACTCTGCACGCCAAACCAGGTTTGGTCCCTTTGTTTGTTTGGCCTTTGGCTGGGTTTCCTGGTGAAGCCCGCCTCTGGCTCCAGTTTGTCTGGCAGGAAGCGAGGGAGGTGCCTTAAACCCCCTGTGCTTAGTCTCCTTGGTTACAGGAATGCACCCAAAGGAGATTGGCTGGCTGGCTGTCCTTACAGGACAGCCACCCTGCTGTGAGTGACCGCTAGGCTGCGAATGAATGGGAGAGACTTGCATAAAAGGCGATCTTTTGCAAGGAAGGCAGTCAAACACTGGACGAAGGAATGCGAAGAAGAACTTGGAAGAGACGCTTGCTGCAAATCCTGGAACATTGGTTTGCCCAGTGAAGTCCTGCTGCAGTGCCGAAGCTCAGAATTTGCCTCGACTAGAGAAGCCTTGCAAAGGATGCCTTATCCCCCTGGGTTGATGGGACAAATCAACGTCAAGACGTACTCCCCTGGAAATCCTCTCAGAGCTGGCTGTACTTCCATTGCTACTGCAGGAACAGAGTGCCAGGCGACAGGAACACCAGAATAGTGCATTGTTTTTAAGCCAGACCAGATCTCCAAGAATATCCTCTGGACCCCCTCGGAAGCAGGGCTAACCAAGCCTGAGCCACCTCAATAGAGTGCTGGACCCCAGAAACAAGTAAAGCCCACAAGGTGTCCAAGAACCGCGGTGGTGCTATTAGCGAGAAGCTGAAACTGCAAAGTGCCGCTGATCTGAACTTTGCCCATTGCTGCCGCCAACCTTCGAACCGTAGTGCAGCAGTCTCCAGACATCCTCACTTTGAACAGGATCTGCCAGACTGCAACAGGCACAGAAGCCAGCTGGAACCAATTTCTTCACACCTGAGGTACTGTGAACTAAGGGGTACTTGCCTTTTGTTGTGTAGCTTGCTTGCTCTCAGTTGAGACTTGCATTGGCTGTATGTTGCAGAGATGCTTGCAGCTTTGCCCCCTCGCAAGCCTCACAGCTAGTGGCCCAACAGTGATTTTCTTTTTCAACAAAACTCTCTATAACCTTGTGCAAGACTTTACTTTCAAGAGGTGCTCCAGCTCCCCTAGACTTTGTTCAATTGACATTGGCTGTCCTGGTCCCCTGAAAAGACTCTTCTAATCTCTGATTTAGTGTTTTAACTATCCCTCCAAAAAGTCATACATACCATACTTTTATAGCTGGGAAAGGGTTCATTTACATGCACGGGGGTTCAAAAGTGCTTACCTGTTTGAGAAACCTGTTAACCATGGTTTCCTTCTCTAACAGTTTCCTTTTTGCCACAAACTCAGTATTACCAATTCAATGTGTAAAGTGATATATTAATGTCCACAGTGTCCTTATTATTGAATTCACCACAGGGTGTATTAAAATCTGTGCGCCATCCCAAAAGGGTATCTACTTCCTTTATTGATCTGAAGGTGTGTATTTTGAAGTGTATTTTTATTGTTGCCAATTGCTTCCTTTTAAAGAAGGCTTATTTAAAACTGTTTAATAAATAATTTTTTTATCAAGAAACATTGAGTGTAGTGTTAATTTGGATACTTGTCACTGTGAAACTCCATGTTGTAACCCTACAGCTCACACTGACTCCTCTTGAGATGAGACTGGCTACTCAGTCACGCTACCAATGTGTGTAGTACAGACTTGTACCAAAGGTTGGGTTATCTATTGCCAAGAGGACAAGGCTGGTGTAGTCTCCCACAGGGTTACTACATGCAGCCTTGCCTAACAATGATGTTTTTAATATTAACTCTGGAGTTAGTGTTGTTGGTGTCTGACAAGCGCGATAGGCATCTACTTTTTGTATGGTGACGCAGCACATTCAGTGCAGTGTCTGAGACCTCCTTGAGATTTCTCATAAGGTTAAAAGTACGTTTTCTTGTGAAAACTACTGTTCCCAAGAATACTAAAGTAAAATTGACTTTACTTATCCTTTCACTTTGTAGGTTCAGCACACTCCATCTTATGTGGAGTGCTAGTGGGTTACTTAGTAGCCACTTTTCCTACTTACTCATGTAACATTTTTTGTTACCCTCACTACTTTAAATGGCTGGCAGTGGTTTAATTTTCCTACCATTATGCTTTTCACCCGCAGGCTAAATCGTTAGCTGCAGTATAGCACCCATGTGTGAAGGTTGTGTCAAAATGGCTGCAGTTGTCTTTTTTTTCCCCATTTTATGTTTGTGAGGTCTTCTTGGGTTTTACTCTGCCCTCCAAACCAGGCTTGAGACTGTTGGCTTGCTTCAGTGCTGAAACCCGCCTCTGGCTCCAGTGTGTCTGGAAGGCAGGAAATGAGGGAGGTGTCCAAAACTCACATGTTTTTTGTCTTTAGGAATGCCTGAATGTGCCCAGTCCTGATAGGCTGGCTGTCCTTCCTTTTACGACAGCCACCCTGCTGTGTGATTGACAGCTAGGCGGTGCATGAATGGGAGAAACCTGCTTGAAAGGTGAGGGTTTTGGGACTGAAGACAGTCTACCACTGTGAAGATCTACCCGACGAAAAGACTGAATGAAGCTTGCTGCATCCTTCTGGACCGTTAAACTGCCCGGTGAAGCCCTGCTGCTGTGCTTAAACTCCTTTTGCTGATCGACAAGAGAAGCTCCGGAAGGGATGACTTCTTCCCCTGGGTTAGTGGGACCAACTAACCCAGAGACTAACTCCACTGGAACACCTTCCCTGACTGGCTGTAAATCTTTGCTGCTGCAGGAACCGAGTTCCGGGGTCGAGAAATCCATAGTCTAGTAATCCGTAGTCGAATACAACATCTGTGATCTGGAGCTTTTGGCCTGGAGTCGCCCCAGGACCCTCCAGAAGCAGGACGACCAGAGCTCGAGTCTCCTCACCAGAGTGCAGGACTCCAGGTGTGAAGGAAGCCCAACCGTTATCCAAGATCCGCGATGGTTTACTGAGCGCTGAAACAGCAAAGTGCTGCTGATCCAAAAAGAACCTGTAGCTGCCGCCGACCTCCGAATCGCTGCATCAGGAGTCCCCAGATGTCCTCCGTCTTGTCCCCACGGCTGAGGCCCAGGAACAGAGTCTGCGCCGCTGTCGGTAGCTGCTTTTCTAGAGTTGATTTCAGCTCTACCCTTCACAAGTGTAATAGTTTGTGACCCTACAGTGATTTTTCTAAAACAAAGTTGCTAACTTTGCAAGACGTTTACCATCTAAGAAGTCCCTCAGCCCCATAAACTGTGCTGCAATTAGCTTTTAGTTGGGCTGTCCTGGCTCCCTGCAGACTCTTCTAATCCATTGGACATTGATTCTTACTGTCCCTCATAGGTGATATATTGGTTTTAAACTATCATTGCTGGGAAAGGTTTTTATCTAGGTTTAATTGGAAGATTTAAAGTGCTCACATGCTTCGAGAACCTGTTTAACCTTTTTCCTTCCCTTAACCTTTCCTTTATGCGAACTTTAGAATCCACAAAGTGTACTAGTGATATATAAATGCAATTACTGTCTTAGTTGGTGAAGTCACCTCAGGGTTTAGAAAGTGAGTAAGAAGCCTCTCTAAAAGAGTATGTACTAGCTTTGTGTTGATTCTGTGGAAGTATTTAACGTTTCTCCAGCATGGGGTCTGCCATGGATTCACATGCTCATGAATATTCCCCGTCGTCAGGCTGGGAATCCTTGGTAAAGAAAAAATCAGTTCAGTTTCTGAACTGTCTTTCCACTAATAACCAATCACTGGTCTCTGGGTCATACTGACCCCAGCCAATGACTGCCCTCTACCTAAGCCCCTCCTCTGGCAGCCATCTTCAGATTTTTACCGCACGTTCAAGTGTTGGAGTCCTCGTGCTATAGCTCTTGTGCTTTTACTGCATTTTATTGATTTTTTTTTAAGAGTTTACTCTTATTTTTTCGGTCAATCGAGCCTCAAGCTCCACCGATTCTACTTCCGATCAACGGGGACCCATTTCAGAATTTTTCTACACCCCTAAAGGGCAAATTTGCATCGAGTTTTCGCTTCTTGGAGGATTCCGGAAGATCTTTGAGGCCTACCCCCCGTGGACTTGGCCCAGGACAAAGGAAACACAACGCCTGGACCCAAGCTGTTCAGGAGCTGCCCTGGATGCGGATTACAGAATGTCTTGAAGGAAGATGAGCACTCTCGGTGCCTCTACTGCCTTCATGACGACAAATCGCACGTGGAGAAGGGCTGTGCGTTTTGTAAGAAAATGTCCGAACCAAAAATTATCGTCTTACTTGACTCAACTGGCTGGAGGGGAAGAGTCCAGCAGCAGGTGAGAAGACGAAGTCCAAGCGGTCTTCCAAGTCCTTTGAGGGTGCTCCGGCATCGGGGGCCCAACAAAAGGCAAAGCACTGAGAGTCCGCGGGCACCGGGAGAGCCGATGGTTCGGGCTCCTTGGCTGCCAGGCAGGCAGCAATGTCACCGACGACATCAGCCACGAGCCAACGCTCTCTCGGTTAAGAGGAAGTTGGAGAACCCGAGTAGGCTTCATGAGAAGCCCCGGCTGATCCAGACGGCGGCAGCTTAGGGGGGAGTGAGGTGGCGAACCTTCCCCTAAGTTAAAGGCCTCAGGTGTGCCCAAAGTCGCGAAGGCCCTGATTCACCCAGCTAAGGCCTCGATCGAAGGAGTCGTGGCATCCCTGGCGAAGCCTGTGGAGACTACTCCCGGGCCTAGAGTTTCCCTGCCACCCTGGAGAGAATCCTCTTTTCAGCCTATCGATAAGACCCCGTGAAACCCCGGGGAGAGAAAGAGGGGAGGGGCACGGTTGCCATAACGGACACAGATACCACCGCTGAAGATGAGCTGGCTAGCGTCACAAAGATCCTGGACAAGAAGTTTGAGGAAGTCCGTTCCTACGGGAGGGATAACGACGAGGCAGACGTGGAAAGCAACGGTGGAGCCGACGAGGAGCTGTGGACCGTGGAGGAGACGGAGGACCCTACTCCCCAGCCGGCGCTCCCGTCGCAACCTGTGCCACAGGACAACTCGGGAGCAATCTTAATGGCTATCCAGGCCTTGTGTACGGAGATGAGGACTAGGTTGCCTTTAACCCCAGAGGAGGATCCAGCGGCGCCTGGACCATCACGAAGCCCGCGGAACAAGCTGAGGCAAATCCATCCTCCTCCTTTCCAGCCTTCACCTCCTTCCCCTCCACCGTGGGATGAGACGGGGACGAACGACGACGGTGGTGACGGGACGGATCTCTCATCACTGCATGCCCGGTCCCCCCCCCCCCCTGCCCCTACAAAATTGGCTCCATTACGCCATGATCACCAGGGCTTCAGAGCTCTTCCAACTTTGTCCCGAAGAACAGAACGAAAGTTTCCTCTACCAACGACAGGAGGCCAAGAGGAAGACCATCCTCTCAGTACCGTTACTAGACAACATCTCGAACGAAGGCCTGTCGCTACTCAAGAACCCGTCCACGGCTCCTGCGAAGAGGGACCGGTATGAGAAGAAATACTGGGTCCCAGATTCCGCCCTGATGTGCCTTAGAGCTCAGCCGTCTCTGGATTCAGTCGTCTCAGCAGTGGCCAAGAAGAAATCGTTGGGGGCGACGGGGGATCAACTTCCAATTCCCCTTCGGACGGCGAGGGGAAGAAGCTGGATGCCATGAGGCGACGAGTCATCTCGGCGGCGACGACCATCAAAGCGGCCAATGCCCTCGCGATCGTTGAAATCCTAAAGGAAGGCGAGGTGGCTTCGGACCACGCCATCACGGTGGCCACGGACATCGCCGACACTGGTTTTCTCCAGATGGGCAACAGTTTACCTTTGCCGACGCGGTTGGCTCAAGGCCACTGATTCCTGTCTGGACTTGCAGACCAGGGTATTGGACATGCCCTTCGACGGGAACAACCTGTTCGGCAAGGCAGTGGATGAGTCACTGCAGGCCATCAAGGCGGACACCGAGATGGCCCGGGCCTTGGGCTCCAACGACGACCGCCCTTTCGGACCCCCGGAGGCCAGTCTCAAGGTGCCTCCAAAGGATTTGGTGGCGGTTCCTCATACAACCAAGCAGCCCGTTCTTTGTTGCAAGAGGCCTATAGAGGCCGCAGCAAGGCCGGATGACATGGTCCTCACCAAGGAGGCCATGGCCTTGACGATGAACCAGCCGCAGCGTTTGGCCCCCACCCAAGCACCCTGGTGGGAGTCCGGCCAGAGAAATTCCTCAGCGTGTGGGAGTCCATTTCCACCGACCGTTGGGTGCTGGACGCGCTGGCCCACGGACACTCTGGAGTTCCAAAGAAAGTGTCCCCGTCTACCACCTGTGGCCAGGAAGGAAAAGCATGTGCCACAGCTACTTCTGGAGGTACGAGCAATGCTGAGAAAGGGCGCGATAGAACTCGTCCCGAAGAGGCTCCGGGGCTCTGGAGTGTATTCACGGTACTTCCTTGTCCGAAAGAAGACCGGTGGTTGGCGACCCATCCTGGACCTTCGTCGTCTAAACAAATACATCAAGTCCCAGAAATTCCGGATGGTCGCCCTTCAACACGTGGGACAGCTAGAGGAAAGTGACTTTCTGTCGTCACTGGACTTGGAGGATGCCTACTTCCACAGCACCATACTCAAGGGACATTGAAAGTTCCTAGGATTCGTGGTCCAAGGACGGCACTATCAGTTCAAGGCCCTTCACTTCGGATTGAAGTCGGTGCCTAGGGTCTTCACCTAGTGCCTGGCACCGGTGGCAGCGCAGCTGCACCTGCAGGGGATCCACGTTTACCCCTACCTGGACAATTGGCTCTTCAGAGCAAAGTCAAGAGAACTTGCCGTCGATCACACAGCGAAGACCGTCCAACTGCTCATGGATCTGGGATTCTCGATCAAATTCCCAAAATCCCACTTGGTACCGTCGCAAGAAGCCCTGTTCCTGGGAGCCAGACTCGACACAGTGGCGCATTTGGCTTTGCCGTCGGAGGAAAGGACGAAAGCCATCCTGGGCAACGTACAATGGCTGTTGACCATGGACATAGCCAGGGTGAGGTCAGCAAGTCCCTACTCGGCATGATGTCATTGTGCATCTACCTCGTGCGCCTTTGCAGGTTGCGGATGCGACCACTGCAGGAGTTACGCGACGCCCGTTGGATGCAAGCAGCAGGCAGTTTCGAAGACCAGATCTCCCTCAATGAGACGTTCCGCCAAGCAATCCGGTGGTGGGGCAACCGTGCACATCTAGCGGCGGGTATGTACTTAGAGACCCCGACACACTGGGAGACGGTGACGACAGACGCCTCCCTGGAAGGATGGGGAGCGCACACCGGAGATCTCCACACAAGAGGCTTCTGGCTCCTGGAGGAGAGGTCACTACACATCAACTTCCTGGAGCTCTGAGCCGTGTTCTGGGCCCTTAGGTCGTTCCTCCCGTCCCTCAAGGGCAAGGTGGTGAGGGTCTTCACCGACAGCACCACCACGATGTTTTACATCCGGGAGCAAGGGGGCACCAGATCACCAGCCCCATCAAGGAAGCACAGGATCTGTGACACTGGGCCCTTGCCCAGGGGATGTTCCTTGTACCCTTCCACCTGGCAGGAGTAAAAAACATCATTGCGGACTCGCTCAGCAGGGGGCTGCACTCGTGCCACGAGTGGGAACTCCGGCAGGATCAAGTGGATTTGCTTTTTCATCGATGGTGCAATCCCCAGATAGAAGTGCTGGAGGTTCGCCAGCAGGTTTCCCCAGCCGGGGAGCATGGGCGATGCCTTCTCATTCCTCTGGGACGGCCTGTTCCTGTATGCGTTCCCTCCGTTGCCATTGCTGCTGCAACTCATCAGTCAACTCAGACTGTCCCGGTGCAGGATGATCATCGTCGCACCGGTGTGGCCGAGGCAGATCTGGTTCCCGGACCTTCTGGACATGTCAGCGCCCCCCCCCCCGTCCCTCTGGCCAAACTCCCGACAGACACGGATCTTCTCGCCAGGGAAGGAGGCGCCATCCTCCACCACAATCCAGGATTGCTGAACCTGCAGGCCTGCCTGGCTCCTGCAGCACTATAGTTCGCAGGGTACGATATCCCGGTGGACTGCAAGGAGGTGCTTGCAAAGGCCAGGGCGTCCTCGACTCTTATGTGCTATGGACAAAAATGGAAGAGGTTCTCTGTCTGGTGCCGTGCACCGAAGATTAACCCTCTGCGTACTACGGCCCCTCAAGTGCTGCTGTACTTGCTATTGCTGGCCAAAGCAGGGCTGGCGCATGCCTCCATCCATCAAGATCCATCTGGTGGCTATCTGCCGCTACACCTGAACTCCGGGGGGGGGTCATCTCTGTGGTCTCATCGCCTGGTGAAGAAGTTCATGAAAGGACTGTTCCGCTCGTTCCCGGTGAAGGCTGCGGCCCCGGCGTGGGAGCTCAACGTGGTGATGACCAGGCTCATGGGGCCACCATTCGAGCCTCTGCATGTCATGGAAGACGTTTCTTGTGGCCATCACCTCCGCACGACAAGTGGGAGAGATCCAGGCCCTCTCCTGTAAAGCTCCATATCTGACATTCCATGAGACGAGGGTACTGCTGAGGACGCACCCCTCCTTCATGCCCAAGGTGCCGTCGGACTTCCATCTCAACGAGCCCTTGGTGTTTCCTGTTTTCTTCCTGTCTCCGGCTGAGAGGACTTTGCACTCGCTGGATGTGGCTACAGCGCTGAAGTTCTATGTGATCGCACAAAGTTTTCGGAAGACATTACAGCAGTTTGTGAACTTGGGACCTGTGAACTCTCGGCTTCCATTTCCAGATGGCTCTTCGGCTGCATCATGCACTGGCAACGGTTGGCAGAGCCCATTCGACCAGAGCGATCGCTGCTACTACGGGGTTCTTGTCTGGTGTGACCCTGCTGGACATCTGCAGGGCTGCTACGTGGAGGTCGACGCACACCTTCACGAGATTCTACTGCATCGACCGGGATTCCAGGCAGGTGTCCAGAATCGGCCAGGCAGTGCTGCGCAACCTGTTTGCTTGAAGGTGAGCCGGATGAGGAGGTAAGAGATGCTTAATGTTGAGTGCTTCAAATGCTTAATGTTTTGCCTTGCCACATCCCGTGGTTGTGCATGTGTGTACTGCTATGTATTCTTGTATTCATGAGCATGTGAATCCATGCCAGAAGGAACAAGTTACTTACCTGTAACTGTTGTTCTCCAGCATAGGTCTGGCATGGATTCACATGCGAAACCTCCCTCCGACCCCTTTGCGGCTCTTCTCTTGGTCCTACTGCCACTTTACGTGTGACCGAATCTGAAGATGGCTGCCAGAGAAGGGGCTTAGGTAGAGGGCAGTCATTGGCTGGGGCAGTATGACCCAGAGACCAGTGATTATTAGTGGAAAGACAGTTCAGAAACGAAATTAAAACTGATTTTGTTTTTCTTTACCGAGGATTCCCAACCTGACCGGAATATTCATGGGCATGTGAATCCATGCCAGACCCATGCTGGAGAACAGTTCTCCAGCATGGGGTCTGGCATGGATTCACATGCTCATGAATATTCCCCGTCGTCAGGCTGGGAATCCTCGGTAAAGAAAAAACCAGTATCAGTTTCGTTTCTGATCTGTCTTTCGTAGTAATAACCAATCACTGGTCTCTGCGTCATACTGACCACAGCCAATGACTGCCCTCTACCTAAGCACCGCCTCTGGCAGCCATCTTCAGATTTTTACCGCACGTTCATGTGTTGGGATCCTCGTGCTATTGCTCTCGAGCGTTAGTGCTATTTTTTCGCGCTTTTTACAAAAACTTCGATTCTTTCGGTCAAAAGAGCCTCAAGCTCCACCGATCCTACATCCGATCAACGGGGACCCGTGTCGGATTCATCTGTGCCCCTCAAGGGTGAAGATTTCGTCGAGCTACACTTCGGAGGACTCCAGAAGCTTCTCAGGCCCTGTCTCGGAGATGGCCCAGGAGAATGGAAGCTCGACGCCCGGAAAGCTGTTCAGGGTCTGCCCTGGATGCCAGCTGCAGAACGTCTTCAAGGAGGACGAACACTCTTTCTGCCTTTACTGCCTTCATGAGGACAAGACGCACGTGGAGAAGGACTGTGCGTTTTGCGGCAACATGTCGGAACGGACCATGAAGGACCGCCATCAACGTCTCGCCAACTGGCTGGAGGGTAAGAGCCCGTCTGGCGAGAAGAAGAAGAAATCCGAGCGGTCTTCTAAGACCTTTGAGGGCGCCCCGGCGACGGGGGCCCAACATAAGGCCAAGCACCGCGAGTCCGCTGGCACCGGGAGCGCCGAACGGTCGGGCTCTGCGGGCGCTAGGCAGGGCGCACCCTCCCCGGCACCATCAACCACGAGCCAACGCTCTGGGTCGGGTAAGAGGAAGGCCGAGCACCCGGCGAAGCTCCTGGAGAGGCCCCGGTCGAGCTCTAAGGCAGAGGAGGAGCGTGGCAGTGCCCCCTCCCTCAAGGATAAGGCGGTGAGCGCACCTAAGGTGGTGAAGGCCTTGATCCATCCGACCAAGCCCTCTATCGAAACGGTCGCGGCGGCCCTGGCTCAGCCTGTGGTGGCTGCACCAGTGGTGGCGACCTCAGGGCCCAGAATCTCCCTGCCTCCTCGGAGGGAGTCTTCCTTTGTGCCCATCGATAGGACCCCCGTGAAACCCTCCGTGGGGAAGAAGAAGGGGGGGCAGGGCGTCGTCGTAGAGTCGGCCTCAACCTCAGAAGAGGAACTGATCGAGGTCTTAAGCCACGGCCTAGGCGTGGAAGAAGGCCAGCCCGTCGGAATGGACCCCGACGCAGGTGACGACGACGACATCGTCGAGGATACCGACGGGGCCCCTGCTCGCCCGTCGGATTCCCCTCTGCCAGCGCCGCAAGACAACTCGGCGGCCATTTTGTTGGCCATACAGTCCTTATGCTCCGAGATAAGGACGAGGCTACCGTTACCGACGGAGTAACCTCTCCCGTCGGGGGATCCAGAACCGGGACCTTCTGGTGTTCCCCCTACCAAGAAAAGAAGGATCCATCCACCACCTCCTTTTCAACCGTCGCGCCCCTTCCAGCCCTCCTCCCCGTCCACCCGAGGGGATGATACGGGGACTGACACGGCAGCGACGGGTACGGACGACGAGGCATACGACGAGGATTTTCCGTCGTCGCCTCCCACCAGGGCCTCTCCGCCCGACGAGATCGGATCTTTCCACTCCATGATCTCCAGGGCTTCCGAGCTTTTCCAACTCTGCCCTGAGGAGAAGAAAAAGGAAGGCTTCCTTTATCAGCGGCGCGAGGCCAAGAGGAAGACGGTCCTCGCAGTGCCTCTGTTGGACGACATTTGGGATGAGGGCCTTTCCCTCCTCAAGAACCCTTCCACGACGCCAGCTAGAAGAGACCGGTACGAGAAAAAGTACCGGGTCCCGGACACGGCCCCCCTATGCCTCCGGGCGCAGCCTACCCCGGACTCCGTCGTCTCCGCGGCAGCCAGGAAGAAAGCGGGGGGGGGTGCGGCCTCCACATCGACTTCCCCGCCGGACGGCGAGGGAAAGAAATTGGACACTATGGGGCGTAGAGTCATCTCGTCGGCAGCGACGACGATTAAAGCGGCCAACGCCTTGGCTATCGTGGCCCGCTACGACAGGGAGCTCTGGTACAAGATGGCTCCTCTGCTGGATTTTCTGCCGGACGACAAGAGGGCGGAGGCCCTTGAGATCCTGCAGGAAGGTGAGGTGGCCTCGGACCACGCCATCACCGTGGCGACGGACATCGCCGACACTGGATTCCGCCAGCTGGGCAACGGTGTTTGCCTTCGACGTCGTGGATGGCTCAAAGCTACGGACTTCCGGCAGGACGTCCAGACCAGAGTCCTGGACATGCCCTTCGACGGGAACAACCTGTTTGGGAAGACAGTGGACGATTCCCTTCAGGCCATCAAGGCGGATACTGAGACGGCCCGGGCCCTTGGAGTCCTGCAACGACGGACGCCCTTTCGGAGCGGCGGAGGCAAGGGCGCCTCCAAAGGTTCCGGCGGCGGTTTCGCTTCCTACCGTCAAGCGGCCCGCTCGTCGTCGCAAGAGGCCTACAGAGGACGAGGCAAGTCTAGCGGACCCCGCCGTCGTCGCCAAGGAGGTCAAGGCGGCAAGGCCGCGTCCAAGCAGGATTGAACCGGCCTTGGGGTCGGGCCCCCACCGAAGCACCCCGGTGGGAGGCCGGCTGGCGGGCTTCGTCAGCGTGTGGGAGTCCATCTCCACCGACCGTTGGGTGCTGGACGCCCTGGCCCGGGGCCACGCGCTCGAGTTTCAAAGAAGGTGCCCGCGCGTCCCCCCCGTGGCCAGGAAAGAACTTCACGTCCCTCAACTTCTCCTGGAGGTAAAGGCGATGCTCAGAAAGGGCGCCATCGAACTCGTCCCAAAGAGGCTTCGGGGCTCCGGAGTCTACTCGAGATACTTCCTCGTGAAGAAGAAGACGGGAGGATGGCGCCCCATCCTGGACCTGCGACGTCTGAACAAGTTCATCAAGGCGCAGAAGTTCCGGATGGTCACCCTCCAGCACGTCCTGGGTCAGCTGGAGGAAGGAGACTTCCTATCGTCATTGGATTTGGAGGATGCCTACTTCCACATTCCCATCCTAAAGGGGCACCGCAAATTCCTCAGATTCGTGGTCCAAGGGCGTCATTACCAGTTCAAAGCCCTTCCCTTCGGACTACGGTCGGCACCCAGGGTATTCACCAAGTGCCTTGCACCGGTGGCGGCGCAGCTGCGCCGCGAGGGGATCCACGTCTACCCCTACCTGGACGACTGGCTCATCCGCTCCAAGACGAGGGAGCTCGCCGTGGTCCACACGGCAAGGACCGTCCAACTCCTCACGGACCTGGGATTCTCCGTGAACTACGCCAAATCCCACCTGGTGCCCGCGCAAGTCGCACTGTTTCTGGGAGCGAGGCTCGACACAGTGTCCCTTCTGGCCTCCCCGTCGGAGGAGAGGACCAGGACCATCTTGGGCAAGGTGCAACGGATGTTGGTGGCCGACGCGGCCAAAGTGAGGTCCATCAAGTCCCTCCTCGGGATGATGTCTTCCTGCATCTACCTCATTCCCATGTGCAGGCTCCGGATGCGCCCGTTGCAAGAATTCCTGGATGCGCGCTGGATCCAGACGACGGGCAGCTTCGAGGAAAGGATCAAGCTCGACGAGAGTTTCCGACGAGCGATACGGTGGTGGGGCACCCGCGCGCATCTGACGGCGGGCATGGACTTCCAGACCCCAGCCCACCAGGAGACTGTGACCACGGATGCCTCCCTGGAAGGGTGGGGAGCGCACACCGAAAATCTGCACGCAAGGGGACTCTGGCTCCCGACGGAGAAGTCCCTACATATCAACGTCCTGGAGCTCCGTGCAGTGTTTTGGGCCCTCAGGTCCTTCCTTCCGTCCCTCAAGGGCAAGGTGGTGAGGATCTTCACCGACAACACCACCACCATGTTTTACATCAGGAAACAGGGCGGAACCAGGTCCCCAGCGCTGTCCAAGGAGGCGCAGGACCTGTGGCATTGGGCCGTCGCCCAAGGGATTTTTCTGGTGCCGTTTCATCTGGCAGGGATAAAAAACACCATCGCCGACTCACTCAGCAGGGAGCTGCGCTCGTGCCACGAGTGGGAACTACGGCAGGATCTGGTGGATCGCCTCTTCCGACGGTGGGGCACACCCCAGATCGACCTGTTCGCGACGGCGACGAACGCCAAGTGCCGGAGGTTCGCCAGCAGGTTTCCCCAGACGAGGAGCATGGGCGATGCTTTCTCGTTCCCCTGGGAGGGCCTGTTCCTCTACGCGTTCCCTCCCTTGCCTCTGCTAATCCGGCAACCAGCTCAAGAGGTCACGGTGCAGGATGATCCTCGTCGCACCTGCGTGGCCGAGGCAGATATGGTTCCCGGACCTTCTGGACTTGTCAGCGTCCCCGCCGATCAAGCTGCCGGCGGACGCGGATCTACTCTCCAGGGAAGGAGGCGCCATCCTCCACCACGACCCGAAGTCGCTGAACTTGCAGGCCTGGCTCCTGCAGCACTAGAGTTTGGAGGATACGACATACCGGCCGATTGCAGAGAGGTTCTTGCAAAGGCCAGGGCGTCCTCGACTCTTAAATGCTATGGACACAAATGGAAGAGGTTCTCTGTCTGGTGCCACGCACAGAAGATTAACCCTCTACGGATTACGGCTCCCCAAGTACTGCCGTACCTGCTGACGCTGGCCAAAGCTGGTCTGGCACATGCGTCCATCAAGATTCATCTTGCTGCGATCTCCCGATACACCAGAACCACGGGCCGGACGTCCTTGTGGTCTCATCGTCTGGTGAAAGAGTTCATGAAGGGACTGTTCAGATCGTTCCCGCCGGTGAAGGCTCCGGCCCCGGCGTGGGAGCTCAACGTGGTGCTGACCAAGCTCATGGGACCTCCGTTCGAGCCTCTGCACTCGGCCCCGTTGAAGTTTCTATCGTGGAAAACAGCTTTTCTTGTGGCCATCACCTCCGCACGACGAGTGGGAGAGATCCAGGCCCTTTCCTGCAAGGCCCCGTACTTGACTTTCCACGACACGAGGGTAGTGCTCAGGACGCACCCCTCCTTCATGCCCAAGGTACCGTCGGACTTCCATCTCAACGAACCCTTGGTGTTACCTGTGTTCTTCCCGTCGCCTTCGTCGCCGGCTGAGAGGACTTTGCACTCGCTGGATGTAGCTAGAGCGCTGAAGTTCTACGTGGACCGCACGAAGGGTTTTCGGAAGACGTCACAACTCTTTGTGAACTTTGGACCTGTCAATCAGGGGAAGGCTCTCTCGAAGGCTTCCATCTCCAGATGGCTCTCCGGCTGTATCATGTGCTGTCACCGGTTGGCAAACCGACCGCTGCCTGGCCGTCCGAGAGCCCATTCCACCAGAGCGATCGCAGCTACCACGGCGTTCCTATCTGGTGTGCCCCTGCTGGACATATGCAGGGCTGCTACGTGGAGGTCGACGCACACCTTCACGAAATTCTACTGCGTCGACCGGGATTCCAGGGAGGAGTCCAGGGTCGGCCAAGCAGTGCTGCGCAACCTGTTCGCCTGAGGTGAGCCTGGTGAGGAGGTAAGATGCTTAATGTTGAGTTGATGTGATGCTTAATGTTGAGCCTTTGCCACCTCCCGTGGTTGTGCATGTGTGTACTGCTATGTATTCTTTATTCATGAGCATGTGAATCCATGCCAGACCCCATGCTGGAGAAGGAACAAGTTACTTACCTGTAACTGTTGTTCTCCAGCATGGGTCTGGCATGGATTCACATGCGAACCCTCCCGCCTACCCCTCTGCGGCTCTTCACTTGGTCATACTGCCACTTCACGTGCTTCCAAATCTGAAGATGGCTGCCAGAGGCGGTGCTTAGGTAGAGGGCAGTCATTGGCTGTGGTCAGTATGACGCAGAGACCAGTGATTGGTTATTACTACGAAAGACAGATCAGAAACGAAACTGATACTGGTTTTTTCTTTACCGAGGATTCCCAGCCTGACGACGGGGAATATTCATGAGCATGTGAATCCATGCCAGACCCATGCTGGAGAACAACAGTTACAGGTAAGTAACTTGTTCCTTACACTATAACAAAAGTACACAGCCCAAAGCAATAGACCGGGTTCAGAAAACTAACAGTATTTCTAGGGTAGTCCGATCTTAGCAAATACATTTCGTATAGGACACGACCATTGATGAGGAATAAAATCATCAGTTACTAACAAACAAAGTAAACATATATGCGGATATGAAGAACACCATATACACGAAGGAGAAAAGTGACGAGATGTAGATGTATGAACGCAGAAACGCAAGGTAGATAAGACCACATAGAAGCTTGCTAAATTGGGGAATATAACATGAATAAAACATCCATGTTGAAAAAATTGACGTCCGCATCACATGAGAAGCCTCGAGAGAAACAAAGGCTGCAGAGCTGACGGGCACTAGAATACAGATTTGGGCAAATAACAAAGGGTATTTGCATTGTTCAGGATCAAGGATGCCACAGCAAGAAGGAACAAAAGGAGTCACGAATATAAGCCTTGAGCGGAAGAAATATTTTTCTTAGGTTAAGCAAAGAAGCGAATAATTGTGAGTGCCAAGTTTTGAACAATCAAAGATGCAGAAAGTGCATTTAAGACAGAGCAACCAGGTCTCCAGAGGCCACGAGGAGTAATAGCACGTATATATTGAATCAAATAGTATTAAATAGTAGGACACAATTGACAATATCATGGTCTTCTCACACGTGGTGCAAGACCAGAAGACGAGGCTTATTCATAAAGCTCCAGATGAAGACAGTAATGTTCCTTCACTTCCTTTAAAGTTCTGAGGAAGAGGACATACAGCAAGGTCAACTACAAAGAAGAGGCATTGGTTTGGGGCCTAACTGGTATGTTGGGCTAATTAGCTAAGAAATTCAGTTGTCTGAAGTTGATCTCTTGCACCTTGGTTTCGTTGCTTACGTGCTGCTAACAAGACTGTCCAAGGTTGGTAAGAGTGCCAGACAATCATGAGTGTCTAATGATGGACTGAAAGATCCAAAAAGTCTGGAAGAAAAGACTGAATGTAATATTTGGCCAAATTTCAGCCGTTCGAAAATTCAAAATGGCAGAAAAAAGACCCTGCGGCGTCTGTTCTCGATTACAGAAGTGAAAGGGAACAAGCGTCACAGGGACACAGCAAGTCCGCGGCACACAGCAGTGTGTGCCGCCGCAAGGTAAACAGGGGCTGGGGTGGGGGTAAGGGCAAAGGCTGAAATGCTCAGGGGAGAGAAAACGGTTCTTTTTGGAAAAATAACTCTTTTCTCCCTTGAAAATTTCAGCCACAGGCTTCCAACCCTGATCCATGATGGACCATACATTGTTGCAGAAGCCTATCCGCTGCTGGTGTTGCATTATCTGTATTTCACCTAGTTGGAGGTTGTTCCCAGATAAGGGGTGTATCCGATGATGTTCCTAATACTTATATAAACTATAGGTATATATGTGTCCCTTAACCAATTCCTCCACCTAATAGGGTTTACTCTTTGCCAGATTGGATGACGTCATAGCTGACTTATAAAACCTTTTTGTGTAACTGAAATTGAAATGGGCCGAGTGTGTGAGCTACAATTTGTTTGTTCGCCAGGTTTCCCTACTTTATTGAACTGATAATAAAGAAGTATTTTGCCATATTCTTTGTCTGTCTGGTTATTTGGGCCCAACATCATTTATTGCGGTAATCCCATTCAGCCCTTGGAACGCTCCATGTGCTATTGCACAGACCTCTGAGGTGAAACAGGAAATGTCTCTAGGCCTGGGTAGTTTTGAAAAGTGTTCACAAAAGAAGAATAAATGGCTCGTATGCAAATGTTTTTCCAGGATAGAGTTCCTTCTTCCGGAGTGTGGTTGACTTCCCCTGGATTCATCTTTGCTCTCTGAAGTTTCACATATTTGTATTTGTATTTTATCTATTTGTATAGCGCAAACCAGGCCCGGAGGCTACCGGGCGCATATCTTAGAAACAGTGGTTACATAATATTACGACATTTCAGGTAAAATTTAAATTGACATAGTAATGACAAACTTTGGTAGTTTGTACAGAAATGTATAGGTCATCAAGTTTTCTGAGTGCAGCTTGGTCATCTGATGTGACTAGCCAGCGTTTGGCTTTGTGTTTGAATAGATTCAGGGAAGGAAGGTTTCTGTTAGTATGGGTGACAGAGTTCCACAGTTTGGCTGCCAGAACTGGGAAACTAGACCCACTGGCTGTTTGGAGCTTGTATCTAGGGATCAATAGGCTCTGGTTGCGGGTAGATCTTAGAGATCGAGATGGGGTATACTGCGTGAACCGTGAGGAAAGGTAGATTGGGGGGGGGTGGGCGGGACAGGTTATTCATGCATTTGTAGGTCAGGGCAAGCGATTTTAGTGAGATCCTTTGGGTGACTGACAACCAATGAAGGTTCTTCCTTTCTAGGCTCAGAACAGTTGACCATCAAACTTATTTGACTTTGCAATTGGATTTTCAAAATACCTGGTATGCTTCTCTGCCAGGCTTTTACTTCTTCTCCTGGTTCACATATCTATTTTCTAGTCATGAAATTCTCTCTCAGGACCTCTATTTCATGCAGTTCTAGTTGCCTGGCATACTCCCCTGCTAGGGCTTCTTGTTTTCACATGGGGCTTTTGCCCTTTCCCAAATTGCTCAAGGTAGTCATATTTTTGTTTTACCGAATCTGTGTTGTCCAGCCATATATCCCTCTCTCATTAAGCCTACATTGTACAAGGTAGCTATGTTCTGCTTTCACCCCATGTTTGGAAAGATTTGTATGTAGTAACCCTGTGGGAGACTACACCAGCCTTGTTCTCTTGGCAATAGGTTACCCAACCTTTGGTATAGGCCTGTACTACACAATTTGGAAGTGTGACTGAGCAGCCAGGCTTTTCTCAAGGGGGGGTGGGGGGGGGTCAATGTGAGCTGTAGGGTTGTAACAGTTTCACAGCGACAATGGAATGGATGGAACGGAATGGATGGATGGAATTGGTGTAATGGACGGAACGGATGGAAATGGATGAAACGGATAGAGTGGTGGAAATGGGTGGGAAACTCATTTGGAACTCTGAACATTAGCCTGCGCCAGATCCTGGCATGATTAGCTTGAGTCGCTTCTAGTTAGAAATGCAAATGTTGACATGCCACACACTTGGAACTGTGAACATTAGTCTGAACTGCATCTGGATAGAAATATGAATGTAAATGTTAACATTCTTCAACGTGTGGGGGAGCCTTTTTTGGTGGGTACCTGCTCAGGTGGACCTCTGCGCCCTTTTGCTAATAATTTGTAATTCACAATTCCGGTCGCATGCCTGGGTAACAACGGAGTTTGCCTGGCCCCCTTACTCCGTTCAAAAAATGTATAAAGGAGTTGTGTTACTCATACTGATGTCATGCGCCCTTGTCGTAACGTTGAAAGGTAGGATCAATCAATACTACTTATACTCCAAGTCAAGTTTTGAGCTTTTATTTCAACATTGATTCTTAGAAAAATGCCCTATGTGATTAAACGTGTTTCGACAATCTGTCTTTTTCAAATCAGGGCTAATCATGAAATTTATAGCAAGCAAAGTATTAATCCATTCCAGAATATACAAAAAATGCATCCAAAAATGAATTTTTTAACAACATTAATGAATGGCCATTTGAGGGAGGGGAAAGGGTAGGATTGTTAGGGTTGAGAGAAAAAGTATTTTTCAGAAATAAAAACAGAAAAAACAATAATAGCAAATAACACAAAACAACAATGAGAAAAAACAATTATGAGAAATTGATTAGTATTAAATGGCTTCCCGATAATTGAGATTGTTTATTAAGTAAATCGCTCACTGTTGTTTCTTACCCAATTTGTTTGTTTCAAAGTTCATAAGTTGAATGCTTTAGTTCAATGTTCATGGGTTAAATCCCTGAAAATTAAACATCATATGGCTCATTAGTGAGTTTATATTCCCCACGATATTTAAACTCACTTCGGGTAACATGTTGAGCCTTCCCTTCTGTTGAAAATACTTAAATTACAGAAAAGGGACGTGTCCTACATCTCTCATGTTAACTCAGTATTTTGAACTACCAATATTGTTTATACATCGTAATATCTCTCTATGTCCAAAATGTATCACCACGTTTTCTCCACGTGTAGATGGACTGTGTAAACTAGACCCCCATATGGGAGTCCTCTTAGCACGCTTACCTGCTATCAACAAGCGTGTTCCGTCTCTAATCGTCCCAGTGTGTTCTGTACCTAGGTGCTGTTATTGTGAGCTCAAGTTACTGGACCACTTGGTCCTACTACTGTGTTTACCACTTCCGCCCTAATTCTAATACGATAATTAAATCATTCGATATTTTGTCGCAAACTCAAATACTTATTTTATGTGCATCAGTTTTGATTTATTAGCGCGCGACGGCGTTTTGACCAAAAAATTGTTGCTCTTTATGTTAATGTTAAATTGTTTTTCCTGATGGTCCCTAATCCGACACTGATTTATATTGGTTATTAAGGTCAAAATTGTATTTGCGATAAGCGATACACAACTGAATTTCAATCGGAATATTGTTCCTATTGAATTCCCGGCAGTCCCTTTTCTATTTTTAAACCTCGCGGCCATATTTTGGGTAAACTTCAATGTTAACTAAGTGGGTCACGTTCTCCTCAAATGTCGCGCCTAAGCTTTCGTTAGATTGTGTCACTGAACGTGAATGAACATGTATTAAATGAATGTTTGCTGTGTGCAGTCAGAATTCGCATAAATGTTTCGTTGTAAATAACACAGAAAATTAAAGTTTCAAATATGCCCCTGCCCTTGCCAATTTAACCATGGCGATGTACGGAAGATAAACACATCTACACAGACAAAGAATATAATGCAAATGTTATACTTTGGACAAGGTACATAGATGATATACTTATCATCTGGAAAGGACAGGAGGGATCCCTGGAAGACTTCAGAAAGAGCAAATGAGAACGATATGGGGATAGAATTCACAGGAACTGACAGTACCAAGGAAATTAACTTTAGACCTGAACAGGTCCCGGTCTTCTTTTTTCGCCACTTCTTTTTTGGAAAGTTCCTTCTAGAGTTTCTCTACACGCCAAACCAGACTGAAGACCGCCTCTGGTGCTCGAGCGTCTGGGGTTGGCAGGAAGTGAGGGAGGTGCCCGAAACTCCCTGTGCTTAATCTCCTAGGAAACCCAAATGCACTCTGGCGTGATTGGCTGTTTGACTGTCTGGCAAGAACAGCCACCCTGCTGGGTGAGTGGCAGCTAGGCTGTAATGAATGGGAGGAAACTGGATAAAAACAAGTCCCTTGGCTTGGAAGGCAGAGTCGACCACTGGAATGAAAGAACCGAAGATCAGCTTGAAGAGGACGGCTGCTGCAACTCCTGGACCGTTGGTTTGTCCGGTGAAGCCCTGATGCAGGTCTGAATTGCTAGGTTCATCTCGACAGAGAAAGCCCTGCAAGGACGACTGAGTTAGTGGGACAAATTAACTCGACCCGTAAGCCACCTGGATATCATTCTCAGAGCTGGTTGTATTTTCCTCAGTGCTGCAGGAAAACGAATCACCAGGGTGAGGGGCACCAATTTGTGTGCTTTATTACAGCCTCCGGAATTGAAGATTTGCCAAGTATCAGCTTTTTCCACCAGTCCCCGTGCAGTGCAGGAGTCCCCTGAAGTCCTCCCTCTTGTCCCCACGACTGAGGGTCAGGAACAGCGAGATCTGCACGAACTGCCAGGAACAGAAGTCTTCAGCTGCATCTTTCTCTTTATTTGAATGGTACTGCGAAACGAGACAGAGTACTTACCTCTCACGTTGAAAGTGCTTGAAACTTTCGCAACTAGCAGGTCTAATTGGCTTGTGACCCAACATATTCTTCTGCTTACAAACTACTTCTAAGAACTTCTGCAGAGACTTTACCGTTAACTTCCCAGAAACGTTTCGCCTATCCAAGACTTTAGCCCATTGACTTTGGCCTAGCCTATTGAATTGACTCTTCCGGTGAACTCAAAGTATCTGCACTGTCTAAGAAATTGTAATTCTTTTATGTTCTGAACCTATTCCTTTTTGCTCCTCCTTCAAAGTATTCTGAATGCCATTTTGCTCCTCCTTCAAAGTAGTTTGCCTCAGAAACTTAACGAGTATAATATTGAAGTATAACCTGAAGTGTGTGTATATAGGTGGTGCGCTGCCCTACGAAGTCAATTTTAGAGGGGTGCTAATTTATGTATACAATATAATATAGAGATAAATCAAGTCTATAACTAATCACACATTGGTTTTGTAAATACAATTGAAACAATGAAAAACCAACACAGTCCTAATTCCAAGCTGTCTAATTACAGATCACAATGTAAAAATATACCCGAGGCCCAATTTGTAGCCAACACGTGTTTCGACCGTCGTGTTTTTCAAGGCAGGGCCTGCTTAGATAGCACACTTTCCAAATCGAAGCTTTTATGGTTGCTTGGTGATTCTGTAAGCATTTCCTATGTTACTTGGCCTCATGCCTACTTCCCATGGTATGCGTCTCTTGTCTTTTTTTAGTCCCTACGTTAGTTTGAAGGCATCGGTTTCAAATATTATAATGGTGTTCCCAAATCTGTAATGGATCCATATATCGGCACATTTTGCATGTTCCAAATACCAACTGCCATTGTTTAGATGGACCAGGTCCCAAAGCATAATTCAGCGAAAGCCATGTCATGAAAGATTAGACTCTTTTTCTCAGCACACTATCAACGTTTGTCTTGCAGTGAATATGAACAAGATTTCAGGCTTCAATGCCTCGATTCACGTCCCTGAACTGTAAGCCTTACAGTCTCCTTCATTGTTAGACCAGGGCGGTTAATCCCAGGGTAGAGAAGTTGTTTCGCCCTTCTCCTACAGACCCCTTTACATTAGGGGGCATGCCACTCCGAATTCAATGTTGGTTACAACAACGAGAAAAAAGGCGAGTGTCCCCCTCTCTGCAGGTGAGGCACCGCCTGATAAAGAAGGCAAAAAGTTGTATGCATTGGAAAAGAGGGTTACAACTGCTGCAGCATTTTCCACCCGAATAGCCAACAACACACTGTTGGCTAGCTATTCAGATGTACAGTGGAACCTGCTGCGAGAGGGCCTTCAAGAGGTCCCTGAACCAGCATAGGCTTGTCTGCTTGCGATTGTATCGGAAGGCAAGCAAGTCAAACACAACATTCTTAAGCACACTGGACGTTGCTGAAACAGTGGAAAGTACCTTGGCCCAAGGTACCCTTCCTAAACGGCATGCCTGGTTAAGAAACTCAGGGTAAAAGCTTGAAACCCAAGCATCCTTAATAAACAAGCCGCTTGAGGAGTCCAACTTGTTCGGTAATGCTGTGGATGAGGCACTTTGGACAGCCAAAAAAGACCATGACTCTCAAGACCTTCAACCGGATTACCCAGAGGCCTTCATAAGAGGGGGCAGCTCTCGTTCCTTTCGTGGGAAATCTCGCTCCCCTCAAAACCAGTATGTTTCATGAAACAACTGGTCCTCAGGACAGGGATCTAGCACCACCACCACGTAGCCAACTAGAGGACAACGCAGTGAGAAGGGTAGGGGCCGGAATCCCACCCCAGAGGCTCCCGGGTCTCAGGTCAGAAATGACCCTCCGATCCGGCTCCCCTCCCAGGCCTCCCTGGTCAGGGGACGTCTCATCATTCCTTCATGCATGGGAAGGGATAACAGACCAGTGGGTGCTCAAGAACATCGCCTACGGGTACTGCATAGAGTTTTGCCGACCCCCAACTTCAAGACGCCAGATCACCTCTGCATCCTGCTGCAAGAGGTTGAGATCCTGCTGGAAAAGGGCGCCATAGAAGTCGTCCCTCTTCTACAGGTAAACAGGGGTATTTATTCTACATATTTCATTGTACCCAAAAAGGATCTCACCATGCACCCTGTGCTAGACTTGCAAGCAAATTTGTCAAACCTCAAAGGTTTTGCATCGTCAAGTTGCAAGAGCTAATTCCTCTGCTGGCACAGGGGTATTACATGGCAACATTGGATATGAAAGATGCATACTTTTTATATTTCAATGTTGCCGGCGCACAGAAAATACCTAAGGTTCATGATGGAGTACAAGCACTATTAGTTCAAAGTTTTCCCCTTCGGAATTACCTCAGCACCAAGGGTCTTTACGAAGGTACTGGCAGCAGTGCACCTGCGCAGGGACTTCCTCCGGGTTTACCCTTGCCTTGGCGACTGGCTCATAACAGTGCCTGTCCAACACTCAAAAGACGATAGACCTCTTATTCAGCCTGGGATTCTCCATCAATGAAAAGAAATCCAGCCCAGGCCCCAGTCAAATCAAGCAGTTTCTAGGGGCTCTTAATTCAGATAGAAGATGACCTATTCTTCCCAACCAACTGGAGGGTTCAAAACATGCTGTTTCAGATCCCTCAATATGTAGCTGGTGGAGAGGGGACAGTACGCAAAGCCATGCGACTGTTAGGAATGATGGCGTCCTGCATTTACTAGGTTCCTCGTGAGCTCCTGCGTCCCATGTAAGAGTGGCTCAACAGCCAGTGGTGTCAGGCCAGCGGACAATGGGACAATCTAGTGGTTGTCTCGCCAGCCCTCGTTCTCTCTGCAGTCGTCGTCGAGGGGAAAACCTCTTGAAGGGAAAGGCCTTCACCACCCCTGCAGTAGAAGCCACTCTCACGACTGATGTACTCTCTGGTTGGGGGGCTCACCTGCTTCAGCAGACAGCGCACAGCGTGTGGTCCCCAGAAGTAGCATCCAACCACATAAATCTGTTGGAGCTATTGGCCGTATTCAAAGCACTGAAAGCCTTTCAGACACCGCTGCAGGGGAAGACAGTCCTGATCCTCAGACAGCACCACGGCCATGTACTACCTGAACAAGCATGGGGGCACACACGCTCTAGGGCCATCCAAGCTGTCCCAGAACATTTGTACATGGGCTCTTAAACACAGGATGTTCCTGTTGTTCCAACAGTTCCAGGGGAACTTGATCTTCTCGCGGATGTGCTCAAGAGACTTCCCACTGCCCGTAGAGTATGAATGGCGCCTACACGAAGACATTGTCTCCAACGTTTTCGCACAATGGGGCTTCCCAGAGATCGACTTGTTTGCAACTCTGGAGAATGCTCAATGCCAAGATTACGCCTCCAGCTACCCCCAGAACTGATCGAAGGGGAACGGTCTCTGGATAACATGGTCAGGGAAATGTGTGTGTGCGCCCTCCCTCTGACGCCCCTACTCAACAAGATTGTGCACAAAATGCACCAGGAACCAGTTACCATGATATTGGTGGCCCCCATGTGGGCCCGCCAACCCTGGTCCTCTCACCTGATGGAGATGTCCCGATCTCCAATGAAACTGCCTTGCCCCTTGCATCCCAGGACAAGGGGGGCGGGGGGCTCCACCCATGCCTTCAAATTTTGAATTTAGCGGCCTGGCTCCTGAGGTCATAGAGTTCGGGCATCTCCAACTTCCTCACAGATGCATGGACATACTTGGGGAGGCCAGAAAACCCAACACTCGATATTGCTACTCCAGTAAATGGAAGCATTTTCTATGGTGTAAATCCAAGGGCATCAATTCAATTGACTGCTCTCCTACACACATTGCATTGTACCTGACTCACTTACTAGACTCGGGCCTGGTTTTTAATTCCTTGAAAGTTCACTTAGCTGTTCTCTCAGCCTACACTACGTCACCTCTCAGCCTACACTACACCACAACAGAAGATGTTGTGGTGGAAAATACCAGTTATTAAGGCTTTCATGGAAGGGGTTAAAAGTATACACCCCCAACCCCTTCTAACCCGGCTCCCGGATGGGACCCAAATGTGATATTGACTAGATTTGTGTGGTCTCCTTTGAGACTATGCATAAGGCAAGCCTCAAGGATCTTACCTATGAAACAGCCTTCCTAGTGGCTATCACTTCTATTAGAAGAGTTAGTGAACTACATGCCCTTTAAGTGCTAGACCCTTTTCATTACAGTCCACAGAGATGAGGTGGTTCTGCGCACTCGCCCTCGATTTGCACCTACATTTATTTCCAAGTTCCATGTGAACCAATCAGTCAAACGACCTACTTTCTTTCAGAACCCTGCTAACGTGGCCGAAAGAAGCCTACACAAATTAGAGGCATTCAAGTTTTACCTGGAAAGAACTTAAACCACTAAGAAAGACAAACCAGTTTTTTGCTTCAGTGGCAGCTGGTAGAGTAGGAGATCCTGTCTCTAAATCATCTATCTCTAGGTGGATTTTTCAATTGCATCACACTCTGCTACTCTTGCTAAGAGAACTGCCCTTCAAGCCTAGCGCACATTCTACTCGAGAAACTGGGGCTTCTATAGCAAATATTCCCTCAGAGTGCATTTGCAAAGCGGCAACCTGGAGTTCTGTACACACCTTTACAAAACACTATTGCCAAGACACTCACTCTAGGTCTGATTCTCAGGTGGGACAAGCAGTACTATATCTTTTCACTACTGTTCCTTCTCACAACCCACCTCCAACTCCGGGTACTGCTCGCTAGTTTATGCACAGCGTGTGATTCTGAGCAGATTAACAAGCATCAGAAGACATGCATTACTTGCAATCATCGGTAATGCTATTATGGTATCTGCTTAGATTCACAAGCGCCCTCCTTTTCTCCCCTGCTCTGGTGGAAGGAACATAGACGTCTTACTACTTTCTCTCCTTTATGTACTCACCATAGTCATTGGGCTCCTTTATGGCCGAAAAAATACAATCGGAGGAACCTCGACGCGTGAGGGTTCTTGAGTACACTACACGTCATGTTGGTGATAGGGTTACAGGCACGCCCATGTCGACGTTGCCTTTCGATCCTCGAAAGACGAGATGCAATACTCTGCAGTTACCACTGGATGTCGGACTATATGCACAAAATGTGAATTTAAGCAGATGCTATCATCAGAAATGCTATTAAGGTGTGTAATGCATGTCTTACTGAACAATTTTTAAATAAGTGTTCTTTAAAAAGGCAATTTGTGTAACAATGTAAATATACTTTAAAATTACTTTCCAGAATCAGAACGAGTTAGTGGATAATCTTAGGAAATGCTTCTTATACAATTCCTACCAGCGAAAGGGACGTGTGAAAACAAAACCCCCCGACTATCTTCCTAGAAGGAAAGAAATTGGCAACTCCTACTAAAATCAGAAGCCCAATGGCTAGCACGTCAAGGCCTACTATTGCAGAAGAAATAGGGTACATTTTCACAAAATCCCATCACCTACTACAATCAAAACAATGGCCTTTTTAATTTTCGGTAGTGAAACTATGCTGAATTTGCCATGTAACATTTGGGACCAGTTGGAAGGAATTTTATGGCGCAATATTCTCGCCCTGCCCCCGACATATCCAACGCCACAAATCTAGTACAAGTTAGCCTTTCAATCTCTTGAATCACTAAATAATTGGAAATACTGAGATTTATACAGAAAAGCACTCACCATTGAAGGCATACCTCCGATCAAAATCTTGCGCCAAAAAATACAAGCTGCAAATCAAACGGTGTTCAACCTATAGAAAGAATCATGTAAGCAGATGATAAACGAAGATGTAACCGAAGAGATGCTGCTCCATCGACCTCAGTCAAAAAATGCATCCAAAGACATGATTGGATGCGTACAATTCAAAAGAAAGCCAAATACCAACTAGCATTAAATTGCTCACTAGAGGTAAGACCATTAATTCAAATGCCACAGTATCGTCCGATATTCCCGGCTCGCCTCATGAGGGACAAGTTCCTCCGACTACGTCTGAACCTACTCCCAACTCGGCAAATATTGGTTTAAATGAAACCGATACTGCAGGCTCTGATATTCTGCAGTTTTTGTCTACAACAAGACCAAACGGAAACACTTCAACACATCATAATGGACTGTAAGGCATTCGAACGAAAGACATCTTCAAGAATATGCTACTACAGACAAGGACACAATGCAAATGATCGTTGGGCATTGATATTCCTAGGAAAGAACAAACACCTTATTTTCAGAATTATACACTTTTGGAACATAATGGATAAACGCAAAGAAGTTAATAATGTTTGAAGAAAACTATATTGGAAAGCAAAACTTAAATTGATGAATACGATCTAGGAGTGATGCATTTTAAAATAGATTTTAAATAATGAAAAAATTTGTAAAATTCAATCTATCAAGAGGTTGTAGAAAGGAAAGGTTTAGTGAAGGAAAAAGGTTATACAGGTTCTCATTAAATGTGAGGACAACTAAATCGTCCAATGACATCTAGACAAGCCTTTTCCAGCAGTAACAGTTCACAACAAGCTACCACCTATGAGGGACAAACCATATCAAAGTAAATGGACTAGTCTCTTCAGGGAGCCAGGAGAGTCAGTCAATTGGAACAGTCTATGGGTCTGTTGCACTGCTGAGATTAAACGTTAGAGCATTTGTCGAAAAATCACTTGTAGGGGTCTCAAGCTGTTAAGCCTGTGAAAGGAGTTGGAATCAACTCTAAAATTTAAGCCAATGCAATTCCCAAATGAAAAGAGCACAGCTAAAAGGCAATGAGGTAAGTACCCCAAGCCTAAACAGTACCTCAGGTTAAGCCCTGAGGTGAAAAGGGAGAGGCTAATCTGTTTGGGTTGTGCTACGTGGAGCATTTCTGCTAAGTGGTGCTGCTAAAGTGACATTTTTCATTGTAAGCGCTGAAATCATTGCAAGCACTCCCGTTTTCCTATGGAGGTTGGATTCTGTAAAGTAGCGGACTACTGCGACACGTGTGTGCCGAAGAGGAGGATAAAATTAAAGACCAGCAGCCCTTGCAGCGTTAAGCCCTGAGGTGAAAAGGGCGGCGATGCTAATCTGTTAGGGCTGTTTGGCTGGACGCTGACAAGGAATAACTGTGCGGTAACATCCATAAGGTACGAGTGTCTCACTCACTGGTACGATCACTGGTGGATAGTACAAGCCAACAGTTGCTTTAATACCGTGCTCTACACTAGATCGTCTGTGCCAAAGGGTCTAAATGGTTATCCTGGGCTAATAATCCTTGTATTAACTTTACAGTGCTTGCCACCTCATTGACTACCGGGAGTTTATATAGACTGGTGGAAATAGACGGGGGCAGGGGAGGAGGGTCTGACTAGTGCAGCTCCTCAAGTTATCGGGCGTGCATTGCCTCGTCGGTTATTCCACTCGTTGTGGTATAAAGGCAATTGAGTTCTGATCGGCCTGTCTGATATTGTTCTAGTACGTAAACTTTCTTATTGGCCAGGTTATATGGCTGAGAACAACAAGTGACTAATATCAGCTGGTGATTGGCTGGACTTGACTTTGCCATCTTATTTACAATATAACCCGTGGTTTTGGGTAATCCTGATAAACCTTCAGGAAAAGGGTGAGGTAAAAAAAGAATTGTCTAGGTTTTCAATTCTATTGGATGTCGATTTAATATTTATATTGCAGAACGTATGTTGGCTATATTATTATTTTAGTTGCTCTCCTCCTGTACGGGGGCTGGAAAGGAATCTTCTCCCCCGACATTATAGTGCATTAACTTTCATATACTGTATACCCCCTTGTATTTGTATGGGTGTAAAGAGTTTTGCTGGTTTTGCCCCACACATTGAACTTTACCTCGGTGATTACCTAGGTCCTTGTGGGACATTACTGGTGCCAGACTCAGGCGGCTGCAAGGTCATCCTCTGCCATAGACACCAGCTATAGCAACTTAATTTATCTTCTTGTTTGCATCTATAGGGATATCATGAAATAAGCCATTTGGTTTCATTTCGTATAATTATATTCCTGGATCCCTTGGGATTTTATAAACCTCCCCTTTATACCCCCACTGTGAAGTTGATGAATGTGCAGAGTGATCTAATTATAGTACTATCAGTGTTTGAAGTGTGTGGGGTTTATTGGTGTTTGAAAAAGTATACATTTGGGCAGACCCCCCCTTTTTTTTCTTAGTTTCCACTTGAAGAATTGTTTGGTTTAACATATCAGGAAAGGCAATATGAGCTCTAATCTACGATCTCATAACCTTGAGTCCAAGAAGGGGAAAATAAATACATCTGCAACTCTAGCAAATCATGGGTCTATTGACACTGGTGAAGGGCAACGCTCTAGGGGTTGAGGAAATAAAGATACAAGCATGATAAAACGGGATTTACAGTCTTCAGAACAACCAAAAATATCGAGCTCCCTCAAAATAAAAGATAAACAAAAAGAACTGGTGCTGGAGGATATACCACCACCCCCTTCCTGTAGCTCTATGATTGATAATAATTCCCTGCTGAATTTGGTACAGGACTGTAGATGTCAATCCATTGGTGTACGGACGGATCTGGATATGTCTCGTGTTGAAACCAGTATAGAAACTGGTGCTAACATGAAAACATGATGGGAACAAGTCTGCCTGCCACACCTGATTTGAGAAAATTGCACAAGATGAGAAAGACTAGGGTGAAGAGTCCTGGAATGATCTAGGAAATGGTAGGTGTTAGGCAGAAACCTGTGCAGTTCCCTTAGGGACCACTGCAAAAGATTTAGGACTACAGGTGGTTGGCAGTAAACCCAATTGGTAGCAGTCTGTACCACCCAGATTCACCTGGTAGCTGTAGCTGAGCAGTTAGACTTCCCTCAAGATGAGTTAGGCAGTAAATAGAGTATACACAATAGGTACAGAGATACAGTAGCACAAGCAAACACTGACCAGAGCTTTGGTGTAAAAGTATATAATTATTTATTTAAAAACACACTTATAAATTACACTAGCACAAAGAGGTAAGTAAATTCAACACAGTCACTATTATATATATATATACAACCCTGATTACTTATTAGACAAGTCTTAATGAGAAACACCACTTATTTTCAGACAGGTGAGCGTTTAACATAAGATGGCACTCTAATAAATTCTTTAAAAAGGGAGGGAAAAAGGCAGAGTTATGAAAGCACACAAATCTTAATACTTTTCAAAGAACCACAGTGAGGCAGGTTAGGCAAAGTCTACTGGAGAGCAAGGAAGTTCAAATGCCAGGCCCACTCTTAGAGATAGCAAGCGAAATGTGTCCAGGATCACACAGTGGGGTTATGCCCAAAGAGTCTTTGTAAATAGTTCACAAAAGATTGAGATCAAGTCAGGAAAAGTTATTTAACAGGCCCCAGGCTAACCCGGGTTAGAAAGTCGAGGATTTACTGTCACCCCGAACGATCTGTCACAAGGGAAGCCAGGCGGGACACAGTACCTGAAAATGGGAAGAACGCTCCAGCGGGGGCAGTTTTTCCTGGCAGCGGGTGCAAGTCGAAGTTTCGTCCAGAGGAAGAGGAGGTCTCGACGTGGAGGAAAGCTGAAGGTCGTTGCACTGCCAGGGAAGAAACCAGCCGCCGAGTTTCCCGGTTACAAGGTACCACCCTTTTATTCGCGGTAGTGGTAAACCGTGGTATTCCGGTTGCCGGGGTGCTTG
This sequence comes from Ambystoma mexicanum, assembly GCF_040938575.1. Taxonomy (NCBI): domain Eukaryota; kingdom Metazoa; phylum Chordata; class Amphibia; order Caudata; family Ambystomatidae; genus Ambystoma; species Ambystoma mexicanum. Next base: position 63,898,383 of record NC_090929.1, read on the forward strand.
GCACGGGCAAGGCAGCCACGAGATGGTCCAGGAAGGCGTAAAGATGGGCAAACTGGTTATCCCCACCAGTCAAAGGAAGAAGACTCTCTAGGCTGGAGATCTCCTCTGTCGTCGGGAAAAGTGGTGAGACGGTTCAGCAGGGTTCCACCGGTGGTGTTGTTGCAGGTCGGCTTGGCTTCTCCCTCCTCCGATTCTTTAGGTCCTGTGGCGACTTCTGGAGTCCCAGTCCCCAAAGCCCTGCTTTTATGCAGAAAACCCCCATTCATCAGTCACTCCAACATGCTAAGTGGTCAGCCGGGCGGCTCACCACTGGGCCAATCACACAAGAGTGCGACTTGAGTTGCCGAGGTAACTCAGTCCAGGGTGCCTAAACCCCCCCTCCCACACACCCTGTGGTACCCAGACAGAGTGGCACCACTTTTGGAGGCTTCTGTGGAGAAGCCCGCCAAAAAGTGGAACAAAGGGCTCGACTTGGGTCGGAGTCACAGAAGCGAACACAAACGCCATTTTGGAACCAAGTTTCGGCAAAAAATACCAACCAGTGAATTTATATTAATTTAATAAACCAGCAGTATGTTCGAGGCTATTTTAAAAAGTGGTAGCCTCGAACAATGGGAAAATCCCATAGGAATATATTCGCGGTCGAATATAAAAAGTAGTATCCACTGCCACCAGCCAAAACTCGGTCGGGGGGGGGACTGGACAGTGCCCCCTCGAACAACCGACCCTGTGGCAATCGAATTGCCCCGACCAGTACGTCCACAATATGATGGTTTGTACTGGTTCTGTTCACAATTTAAGACTAGTAAAGCCAATGGTGACTTTACATGCCCTGGGAGACAGTAGTCAGTCCCAGGGTATGGAGTCTATGTTTGGGGGTAGCTATGACACCCCTGGGTTACTGCACGGAGGGTGCTGTGTAACCCACATATCATAAACACATGAAGCCCTATGGGGTAAAGGACCCCATAGCCCATAGAACACATACAAAGTCAAAGGAACACCTCAAATCATGTCTAAGAGTGGGAGAAAGAGTCTCACTCTTAGCAGGAGAAAAAAATAAACCCCAAAAATCCAGCAAAGCTGCTGGGGGACTCACTGGGTTTGGGAAATTGGCCTTTACAGAGAATTCTCCCTAACAGTAGCAAACTCAATTTGCCTATTGGCCGTAGTGGCGATAACTTATTACATTTAGGTGAAAAATGGAACACCCTCACTACTAAAATTGATGTTCTCCTTGGTATATGCTCAAAGTTATCAAAAGGCCAAAATTATTTTAAATCTATGGTGTATCAGACCATAGAGAATACCAAAGCACTGGTGATGGAGGAAAGCCGTGGAAAATGTAAGACTTATAAGGGAAAGGAACCTGCGATCAGTCATGATGGTATGGGAAATCTGAGTAAGTTATGTTTGGTGATGGAGAACGAGAATGAGAAATGTATGGTGCAGGAGGATGAGATATTGGTAAAAGAACTCAGTGGTGGAAATGACTGGTCGCTATGGCCAATAGGGTCGCTGTGGCCAAAGTTAGAAGGATTAAATGTGTAAACACGAATAGTGTGGCATTGGCAGCAACTGCTCCTTCCGATGTGGAAGTTGGCAATAGGTTTAAAATTGTGGAATGCCAAAAGAAACGGGTTAAAGAAAAAATTCCCCCCAAAAAAGATGGTGGCCTGGAAAAATGGTTGAAGGGAAGGGAAAAGATCACTATTGAAGTGGTTGAATTGTAAGATAAAGAGATCTTGGAAAATGAAGTGAGGTGCTTAAATATCCCCATTGATAAAAGGGCCCTGACCCTGTCTAATAGGGAACGGAGGATATATATCTATACATCTATATCTTTTGCAATGAGTGGAAATTGTAGAAGTCGTATATGTAGAGATGGCTAATGAGGTGGTGAAACACGGAAATTTGGGAAAAGTATTAAGTTCATTGAAAAAAAGCACTACCGAGGTGAGCCCCTTTATGAACTGTATTCGGCTGTTAGAACAATTGACACAAATCCCTCAATTGCATAATCTTAAATCAATAGATATTGACTCAGTTATATTACCAGCATCTGGCAGTTGGGAAAAGTGGGTTATCGTACAATTTAGATCTGTGGTTCTGGTTGATCTCATTCGAGAACATGCAAAATTATCTGGGGCAAGGACTTCGAGATAGTAATATGTAATAACTTTGCTATTATGGAACAATGGCAGAGTACATTTGAGTCTGGCAAGAACCCTAAAATAGTAAGATACCGAGGAAAACCATAGGGAAATATGGATCCCTGAGAGTACCTACTTCCCTGACCATTGAAACCACTTTATTATCCTGGAATAGTAGATGATTCAACTCCTTGCTCCACTGTGATGGCATACTACTTTTGATGGATAGTGAGTGATATATTTGCCCTCCCAGAAATCTGGCTATGTGGTGAAATGTTACTGGAGGGCTATAATGTTTGGAATAACATTGCCATTGGAGGGGAGAAAGGTTGCCCTGTTGGCGGTATGTGTATAGGGGTGAAACAGCATATCCTCTGTTGAGTATATGATCGGTTTAGGAAATCTCCCTCTGTTATGCCTGTAATCATTGATAATGTGAGCCCGTTTGGGAAGATGCTTCTCATTAACCTCTATGCCCGGGGGGGGGGAAAGTATGACTGATATAAGTGACATCATAAATCACACCATTGAAGGATGGTTCTTGTAATCACCGAATTCAGAAATATGTATAGTATGTGACTTTAATGCATATTGTGATGTCGTCAAGACGGAAATGAATCAATGGAAGGATTTATGGGATGATTCTCTAGACACCATGCTGGTTGAGGAAAGTGGGCTAGATAGGAAGCACCACATACAAATAATAATTGGAACTTTTTGGCTGAAACTACTATCTAACTGGGATTTGGACTATCTGGAACCGGTAGATGGGGCTCTAAAAGGAAATACATGGACAAACGGAGGTTGGCTATCGCCTTGACTACCTTTTTGTGAGTAAAAAATTAAGAAATTCCATGAGCTCCTTTGAGCATATAGTCACCACTCTTAGTGACCATAAGGCACTAAGGGAAACTTTGCTAAACTTCTGCAACAAAGTAGGGGAAAAAATGAACATACAAACCTATGTCGGTGGGAATAGGATCATATGGTCTGAGAAGAATTTAGAGAAGTTTGATAGACTATATGATGTAATCCCGTTAGATGGCCATGAGATGATACTCAATGGATCTAAGGTAATTGGAAATTTACTGGGCCTGATCCAAAGAGAACTGTAAAATGCATGTTAAAAACAGTTGAAAGCCCATGTAAATAAATTAACTACCAGATCCAAGATAGAAAGAGGTGAAGAAGGATATTAATATGCTCAGTGATGCAAGGGGTAAGTGAAGAGGAGAAAAGAGCACGTACTAGAAATACCATGACAAGATATAAAAACTGGCTGAAAGCACATAAGCACAGCATTAATGATGCTAATTTGAGGAGCATTTTCGTACTCTGTAAAACTCACTCCAAATAATGTTGGTATCTGTACAGTAATTTTTTATTGGAAGAAGGAAATGGTGAAAATAATGATGCTGGACAGGAAATTGCAAACAGAAGAATAGAGAACCTAAATAAAAGTAGTTGTGAATATGGGAAACATAATTTTCCTTATGAAATCTGATATATTAGAAGTTATTTAAAAAAATGAATGCATCTCGAGCCTCTGGCCCAGATGGCCTTGCCAATATAGTAATTAAACGCAATCCCACGAAATGGGCATTGCTACTTTTCCAACTTTTCTCTGGGATTTGGGAAAAGGGTACAATCCTGGAAAGCTGGAGAAAAGCAGCAGTTGTCCCAATTTTTTAAAAAGGGGACAGAAATCCTTGACAACTACCAACTACTGGCAATGGGCGATGGCAGTTGTAAGATCTTTTGCTTCTTACTTGTTAACAGCATTAATAAATGGAGCAAAGCGGAGGGCATTTTGCCCATTGTACAAACACGGTTCTGAAAAGATTATAGTACCCGGGATAATCTGACTATGCTAAATCATATTATTTCCGATACCATGGATATTAAAGGATCAGGGTTGTATACATGTTACATTGATTACTCCAAAGCATTCAACAGTGTTCGAGATCTTCGCTGGAAAAAACTGAGGGATAGGAAACTCTGTCCAAGAATTTTGCATTTTATGGAAGAAATGTATAGAGATAAAACAGTTGTTAGTCTGGATAAGGGGGGGGGGGAAATATATCACCAGCTATTACAACTAACCTAGGCCTTAAGCAGGGGTGTGTGACATCCTCAGTGTTATACAAGCTGTACGTGTCTGATTTATGGGATAGGTATGTTACTATTAACAACTTCCCATCTGAAGTAGGAGGCAGGTCTATTTGTGGTCTAATGTATGCAGATGATACTATTTTGTTAGATAAAACACCTGTGGGATTACAACGGATGCTGAATGAGTTGTATCTCTACTCCAATGAAAATAACCTTAGTATGAATATTACAAAACAATGGTTATGATATTTGGGGGATCCAAAAGGAGTGGAGGTAAAAATATTTTGAAATGGCATATTCGAGGGGATTGGGTCCTCCGACGTATTCCATATCTGACATGTAATCACCACAGCTGTGCTGCTTCGGAAACTTTTTTCGGGGTCGATGACGTCGATGTGCCGTCGTCGAGGACCTCCTCCGACGTCATCCGAGTTATAAGTAGGACGCACGACGCCTGTAGCCTCAGTTCCGTTTTTTCCGCGAACGTGTTGCTTCGTGATTCTCGGTTCACGCCTCGACTCTTTGGAGTTCTGTTCTTCTCGGTTCTTCGAACCTGTTCGTTTTGTGACAATCCTTCGTGTGAAGATGTCTTCTACTTCGTCTTCGACCGCGCGTCCGGGTTTCAAGAAGTGCGGGGAGTGTGGGTCCAAGATGTCGGTGACTGACTCGCACAACGCCTGCCTCTGGTGCCTCGGGGAGGCCCACGACACGGATGACTGTATCGACTGCCAGTCGCTCACGTCCAAAGCCTTACGCGAACGTAAGAAGTTGTTGTCGCTAGGTCGGGTGTCCAAGCCCCGGAAGTCGAAATCTGCGGGGCTTTCGACGGATGATTCGAGGGGTGACTCTCCGCGTCATCATCGGAAGTCTCGTGGGTCTCCTAGGAGTCGGTCTCGCCACTCCTCAGCCTCTTGTAGGCATTCTCGGAAGCGCCGAAACCGGTCGTCTTCCAGGTCCTCTTCGGAGGACTCTGCCCGGAACGTCGCTTACCCCACCAGCCGTGCAACGCCGGAGGAATGGGCTTCCTTCGGAAAGAAAATGCTGGCGATTCTTGAGTCGCAGGGTACTAAGCCGTCCGCGCCCCCGAGTGGGGTCGGTCGTGAGAGGTCGAGAGACACCGCTCGCAAGAGTGGTCGGCACGAGTCACGGGAGAGGTCCCGTTCGGACAAGGAGCCTCGTTCTCGACATACCCGTTCCAGGTCCCGGTCCTCGACGCGTTCGAGACCGTGTGCACATGTGAGGTCTTCGAGGAAGACATCGACGTCTGAGGCGTCGAGGGCGTCGACAGGCTTTCTCGAGGCTCCGGCTCCGAGGAAGTCGTCGAAGCCGTCGACGCTCAGGTCTTCGAGGGACACGCTCGGGGCTCCGGCTTCGAGGGCTGTGTCGACGCCGCCGATGCTGGAGGCGCTGCATCTGACGTTGACGCCGATTTCCTCGACGCCGATTCGCTCGACGCCATCAACGCCTTTCGTGTCGGAGGTACCCCGTGGCACGGGTGAACCCCCTAGGAAGGCTCTGGTTAAGAGCAAGCGCTCTCGGGTGCCTTCTTTTCGCCACCTGGACTATATTTCAGAGGCAGATGAGGATTCTGATGGCCTGGTTCCTAGTCAGGTTCCAGATGAAATTGTCTTGGGCCATAGTCAGTTTGACGACTTGAGACAGTCACTGCATGATGCCTGTGGACTGGACACCTCTCCGGGGGTGGAGTTTTGTAGGCCTGAGCCTGGCTCTCATGCCGATTCCTCGTATCGGCGCCTTATGGCTAGGGTTTCTGAGTACCTGGGATGGTCTGCTCCCCCAGGGGAGTTTGTGCAGGATGATCTGATGGACATCCTTGATGTTGGTCCCCCAACTGATCCGGTACTGCCGTTCCATATGGCTTTACAGAGAAGGGTGGCGGCGGCTTGGACTGCTCCGGAGAGTCTCCCGGCGGTGGGCAGATCCTTGTCGCGAAAATACTGTCCAGCCAGTAGCGACCCCTGCTACTTGACCAGGCACCCCACTCCGGAGAGTTTGGTGGTGCAGGCGGCCACGGCCCCGGCAAAGCAGGCGTCGTACCCTACCATCCCTCCTGATAGGGACGACAAACGTTTTGATGGCTGGGCGAAGAAAGTGTTTTCTTCTGGTGGTATGGCGCTTCAGGTGGCCAACTCCATTTGTGCCTTGTCTCGTTTCACACACACTCTGTGGAACTGTGTTGCGTTAGCGGCTGAACATATTCCCGAAGGGGACGAACGGGATGGTTTCCTTGCTATGGTCCAGGATGGTAAGGATGCCATGTGTGAGTCCGTTCAGTCGGGTTTGGACTTAGCTGAATGCGTCAGTAGGTCCATGGCGGCGAGCACCGTGATACGCAGGTTTGCGTGGTTGCGGAAGTCGGGGTTTGCTCCTGATGTGCAGTCCCGGCTCCTCAACATGCCCTTTGACGGTGAACACCTTTTTGGCAGCAAGGCTGACGAGAGCCTTGAGAGGTTGCAGACCTTGAAAGCTGCAGCGAAGTCGTTGGGCGCTGCAGTTCGCCAACCTCTGCCTTTTTGTCCTAGGGGACAGCAGTGGAGGGGTGGTTCCTTTCGCTATTACTCATCCTTCAGTAAAGCGAGAGGAGCTGGCAGTCAAAGAGGCCAACGCAGGGGTACCAGAGGTGGACGACAGGGTACCCGTGGTGCCAAGGCCGCTCGGGCAATTGCCTCTTTGCCCTCAGGTTACGCCGCGGCCGCTCCCACTCAGTCATGAGGCCATGTCCCATGGTTCGCCGGTTGGGGGAAGGCTGGCGCAGCATCTTGTAGAGTGGAAAGCCATTCCTTCAGATGTGTGGGTTCTGGAGATCATAACCCACGGCTACTGTCTTCCCTTTCGGCACAGGCCTCGCAACAATCCACCGGGGAACCTCTTTGCAGAGTCCGGATCCGTTCCTTGCGCAGGAAATTCAAGCCCTGCTGGAGAAAGGCGCCATAGAACTGGTGCCTGTAGCGGAGAGGAACAAGGGATGGTATTCCCCCTTATTTTTTGATTTCGAAGAAAGACGGGGGATTGAGACCCATCGTGGACTTGCGCGGTTTGAACAAACTCCTCAGGAAGGACAAGTTCAAGATGATTACTCTCTCTCAAGTCCTCCAGGCCCTTCAGCTTCAGGACTGGTTGGTGTCACTCGACCTCAAGGATGCTTACTTCCATGTGCCGATCCATCCCAAGCACAAGAAGTACCTGAGGTTTGCGGTTGGCGACTCGCACTTTCAGTTTCGGGTCCTGCCGTTCGGATTGACCTCCGCCCCGAGGGTTTTCACCAAGCTCATGGTGGTGGTGGCAGCGCATCTCAGGCAAGGGGGGATTCACGTCTACCCCTACCTGGACGATTGGTTGATCAGGGGGAGCTCTCCCGAGCAAGTCCTGGATCATCTGTCCGTCACCTGCCACTCCCTTCACAGGCTGGGCTTCTCCCTCAATTTAAAGAAGTCCCATTTGACGCCAACACAGCGGCTCCAGTACATCGGAGCAGTGCTCGACACTTCCCTGGGGCAGTGTTTTCCTCCCCAGGTGAGGGCTCTTCACATTCAGCAGATGGTGCACAAGTTTCAGCATGCCCAGACGCTCCCAGCGTTCGAGTTCTTGAGGTTGCTCGGCCTCATGGCATCCTGTATTCTTCTGGTGCCAGAGGCTCGCCTGCGGATGAGATCTTTGCAGTGGGCACTCAAGACGCAATGGTCGCAGTCCTCCGGCAGGATGTCGGACTCGGTTCAGGTGCCGCCCTCGGTCGCCCGGGATCTTCTGTGGTGGGCCGTCGAAGGCAACTTGATGAAGGGGGCTCCATTTTGGCTTCCCTGGCCGGAGGTGACGATCGTGACGGATGCATCCCTCACGGGATGGGGAGCTCATGCCAACGGGCTGACAGTCAGCGGTCGTTGGTCTCCGTCGGAGTCCAGACTCCATATCAATCTGTTGGAGCGGAGGGCCGTCAGGCTAGCCCTGAAGGCTTTTCTGCCGACTGTGCGAGGAAAGTGTCCTGATCCTGACGGACAACACAGTGGCCATGCACTACCTCAACAAAAAGGGGGGGGGCAGGGTCACTTCCTCTGTGCAGGGAGGCGATGCAGCTCGAGTTCTGGGCCATCCAGCAGGAAGTTTCGATCTCGGCAGTTCATCTGGCCGGAGACGAAAACGTGACGGCGGACGCTCTGAGCAGGCAGAGCACGATCTCTCACGAGTGGGAGTTGGCTCAGGAGATTCTCCTGGAGATCTTCGCCCTTTGGGGGACCCCTCAAGTGGATCTCTTCGCCTCCAGTGTCAACCGGAAGTGCGAAAGGTTTTGCTCGCGGGAATTTCCTCCAAAAGGAGCTTTAGGAGACGCGTTCGTGGTGGAGTGGTCATTCCCGCTGCTGTACGAGTTTCCTCCAGTCCCCGTCATCCCGCAAGTGCTGCGGAGGTTACGGAAGTTCGGTTCCCGGATGATCCTCATTGCTCCGGCGTGGGCTCGGAGGACGTGGTACCCGAACCTTCTCGACTTGTCCATCTGCCCTCCACATCGTCTTCCCTACCGAGACAATCTGCTCTCACGGGAGGGGGGGGTCAGGTTCTCCATCCAGAGGTCAGATCCCTCAACCTTCACGCTTGGCTTCTGAAAGGTTGCGGTATAAGGATTAGGACCTCCCTGAAGACGTGATGGAGGTGTTGCTTTCGGCCCGAAGGCCAGCAACAAAGTCTCTGTACCGTTGCCGTTGGCGTACGTTCTGCGACTGGTGCCGAGTTCAGAATGTGATCCTTTTGCATGTGACATCCCCATGGTTCTGTCCTTTTTACTTTCTTTGGCCCACAGCGGCTTGCAAGTGGGTACCATTAAAGGTTACAAGGCGGCGCTGTCCATCTTTAAGCGCTCGTCTGAAGAGTGTTCTTACTTTAAAATCCCTTTAATTTCACAGTTTCTGAAAGGGCTCACTAATGTGTTCCCTCCGTCACCTTTCCTGGTGCCCGGTTGGGATTTAAACCTTGTTCTTAAGTTTCTTATGGGTGCTCCGTTTGAGCCTTTACATTCTTGCCCTTTGAGGCTGTTAACTCAAACTGTGTTTTTAGTTGCGGTTACTTCCGCTCGCAGAGTGAGTGAGTTACAGGCACTTTCAGTTAAGCCACCCTTCACTGTATTTCACAAGGACAGGGTTGTCCTTAGAGTTCGTCCTTCTTTTCTTCCGAAGGTAGTGACGGAATTTCATTTGGCCCAGAAGGTTGTTCTTCCGGCATTCTATCCTCCTCCGCATCCTGGTAAGGAAGAGGAGAGGCTCCAAGGCTTGATCCTAGGAGAGCTTTAAGCTTTTATGTTTCACGCATGTCCCGGGTCAGAGTGGACGATCAACTCTTTATTGGTTACGCTGGAAAGCGTTTAGGGCAAGCTATGACGAAACGGACTGTCTCGCTGGATTATTTTGGCCATCTCGGAGTGCTACCGCTTGGTGGGTAAGGACCCACCGGCTGGCTTGCGGGCCCATTCTACCAGGGGTATGGCTGCATCTACTGCCCTGCAGAGGGGTGTTCCTATTCGCAACATCTGTGATGCAGCCACCTGGGCTTCAGTACATACATTTGTACGTCACTATTCCCTAGATTCCATCCGAGCACAGGATCTGGCCTTTGTCAAGGCGGTCCTTTGCTCTGCTATTTGATTGGCTAGTCTAAATTTTGATTCTAAATTCTTTCCCTCCTCCTTGCTCTGGTACTGCTTTGGGAGTCTGTCATAGATATGGAATACGTCGGAGGACCCAATCCCCTCGAAGAACAAGTTACTTTCTTACCTGGTAACGTTCTTTCGATGGGATGGTCCGACGACGTATTCCATATCGCTCCCGCCCTGCAGAATTTCTTTGCGATTGCAGCTTACGTTCCGCAAGGCTTTGTGTCTGACTGGCAGTTGACTAGTGTCACACGTTCTGGGGGAAAAAACTACAACTGAGGCTACGGGCGTCGTGCGTCCTACTTATCACATCGGATGACGTCGGACGAGGTCCTCGACGACGGCGCATCGACGTCATCGACGCAGACGCCGAAAAAAGTTTCCGAAGCAGCACAGCTGTGGTGATTACATGTCATAGATATGGAATACGTCGTCGGACCATCCCATCGAAAGAACGTTATCAGGTAAGAAAGTAACTTGTTCTTCTGTCACATTGGAAGTGGTGGATATCTATCCCTATTTGGGTATCCCAATTATGAATAACCCCCTCCTCCCACCCCCTAAGAACTATTTCCATGAAGTAGTGGAATCCAAAGCTACAAAGAAGTGAAATGTGGTATGACGGTATATGACAAGTAGAGGTGGTTATTCTATTGAAGTATATTTGGAGTTGTATAAAAGCTGCATCATAACTGGGGTACTTTATGCACTGGAAACAGTGGAGGGTGCATTTTTGACAAACCTTGGGAAATTAGAGGGGAAGTTATGGAGACCACTATTAGGCCTCTCTGGGGCCACACTGATAAAGGCGATAAGGTGTGAACTGGGGATAACCTCATTGTAGAACCTGTGGAAAATAAGCTGTTAACTTTATTTTAGGATTATGATGTGGGAAGGGGAAGAAGAGTCTGAGACCTACTGGAAAAAAAATTGGAATGGAAAATAAACTAATACCTATATGGAAAGTCTAAAAGAGACTGTACTCCTTTTCCTTAAAGAAATTGGTTTGAGTGTTCCAACTGAGAATAAAGAGGTCACTTTGTTATTCAAATCTCTCAAGGAAAAACCAAAAAATATAGGACCTGTGTAAAAACCAATCTTCTCTATACTAAAATGATATGAAGCTTATGCCCTTGAAGGGCTGAAAGTTGCCACACCGAGAGATTACCTGTTAAAAACGGGAAATGGAGAGATTGTAAGATTTATTATGCAACTCAGTTTTTATATTGTTCCTTATAAAGAATATACAGGGGCTTGGATGAAGATTCCCCGGGGGAGAAAGATGGTGTAGGCATTGCAATATGTAGGTAGAAACCATTAGACATATACTCACTGAATGTACAAAACTATATGAATGGTATTTTAAAGGATATGGTGAACTGGTGAGTGAATTTAATGTCTTCTGACCAATTTTGGGTGACCATTTACCAGCGGGGAAATTATGGTATATATTTGGGCGGCTTTTTATATATGGAAGAGGTAGCAATTTTTAATTGACCCTATGTGATTAGGTGCCAATTTTATTCCTGGAAGTAGCGATAGGTATTAGCTGGCAATTAACAGAAAGAATGTACCTAATCTCCTTGTTTTTACACGAGTTGCCGGATAGCTCCTATGAATTATGACTATGAAATGTATGTTTTTAATTACTGACTTTGTAATGTATGTATATAACTGATTTGTATGTTATATTGTATGTTTTAACCAACCAATTTAGCACTTTAAACTAATACAAAAAATAAACAGTACCTCTGGTTTGAAGATTGTCTTGTTTATAGCGATGCATACCCTGTGTTCCTGAGCATCAGTCGTGGGGACAAGAGGGAGGATGCCTGGAGGGCTCCTGTGGCAGTACTGGGCGATGGTGTGGGGGGTGGGGGGGTTCGTCGCCTGCTACGGCTCTTTTCGGTTCAGTGGCACTTCTCGATTCTCGTTTTCAGCGTTTAGCAAATAGCACTGTTGCGGATATAGTTTACCGGTTGTGCTTCCTACACTCTGTTGAGGGGGACTCTGGATTTGGTCGTCCTGCTTCTGGACGGTCCTCAGACACCTGGAGCTTCTAGCCAGATTTGTTGCTGCATCAGACGTTTCACTTGACTATGGCATTCGGTTGTTACAGCAACGAAGAAGTACAGCTAGTCGGGAAATGGGGTCCAGTGGAGTTTGTCTCAGGATTAGTTGGTCCCACTAACCCAAAGGGAGAAGTCGCCCCTTCCCGGAGCTTCTGTCGAATTGAAAGAGGAGTTTGCGTACAATCACAATTTAACACTGAACCTAGCAAAAATTAATATCATGACACTTGATGCGGGGAGAAAAAGCCAAGAAAGTTTGCGTGTAAAATAGGTGGAGATAATATCCCACATCCAGGAATTTATTTATTTGGGGTATCGTCTTAGTAAGGTGTCATCCATTAAAATCCTGGATAGAATACATCAATTTAAAAATTAGACTTTTAGCTAGTCAGGTGAAACTTATATATACCAAATATTGTAATTTCTCCGATACCTTTATTAGATTTTGTCTTTAAAGGTGCAACCTGTAATTTTATATATTTGTACTATCAACTTGAATACTCAGTTGAATGTGATACAAGGGCGCTTGTTAAAATCTGCATCACAATAGGCTCTTTACATTCCGAATTGTATCCTACGGCATGAATTGGGTATTATCTCCTTACCCTGTCAGACTGGAGAGATCTAATTATTCTAGAATTTTTTTCCCCCATTGAGAACTCGCTGTATTGTGATCTTAATTTAATGACCCAAGGGTGTCGTTCCAGCTTGTTTGACTTATAATAGAAGGGTGCATACAATTTTAGATTAACTAGGAGTAGAACAGTGGGACCTAATAGCCCGACCTGGATATGTCAAAAAAGCTGTTTGAACGAGACTGGATTAAAACCATTAATGAATTATCTAAATTCAGCACCTACTATGAATATGCAAAATTTTCAAGAAAGCTTGTTGGTTGCTGTTCCTATTTGAGAATTTTTCCATGTAAGATTGCACGTATGTATTTTATGAGGTTTAAATTGAACCAAGTGTACACATTGGAACGGACACGATTCTGGGGTTGCCATAAAAACATTCTCATATATCCATGGCTTGCAGATTTCCCAGAACCTTATCAGACACTAAAACATCTTATTTTGAAATGTGAATATTTTAGAGATGCTAGGTCAAAGTTTTTAATGAAGTTCATTAATAATAATTTTGGGGGTTGCACTGAATCATTATGGAGTAGTTTAATGTTAGGTCTAGGAAATGTGCTAATCTTTGCAGTAGTCATTCCTGAAGGTGATTGAAAAAGAAATGCAGTTTTTAGAAACCTGTGACTGAATGATCTTTTAGTACAAGTAGCGTACGATTTTGTTTTTATATATTTTTCGCAACATGAAGTGAAGTAATAAGGATAAAGTTAGTAAGAGAAAAGGTAATATCATGTGATACTGGGTCGACCATATATGGGGTTATATGTGTTTCTGATGCTTGTTAATCTGCTTAGAATCACATGCTGTGCATATGGTCCGACATCCAGTGGTAACCGCGTAGTATTGCATCTTCCCTTTCGGGGGACCGAAAGGGGATGTCGGCATAGGCGTGTCTGAAACACTATCCCTATCGTGACGTGTGTAGTACCCAAAATCCCTCACGCGCCGAGGTCCCTCAGATTTGTTTTTTTCCGCCCGGATAACTGGTCACCCTATAGCAGAGCTCTTCATGAGACATTGTTTATTTTACCGAATTGTCGGTTTAATCCCTGTTAAGTCACTTCGCCTATCAAGAACATCTTCGAAGACTACGGGGGTACCGTCTACCGTCTACGGCTGTGGATTCCGGCACCTAAGGTTCGGACCTCCACGTGGTCTGGCCTTCTGGCGTGGCCGGCCTACACAGTAGGGAGAGTGGGCTCAGGGTTTGCCATACGATGCGTTGGAGACAGCCAAGAAGGAGCATGAGACTATTAAGTCGCTGCACGAGATTTCCCAAAAACCCTCTTCACAGAGGGGAAGCAATTCTCGGCGGTCCTTTCGAGGACAAGCCTGCGCCGCTCAAAATAATTTCGGCACGGGCAACTTCAACGCAAGTCAACCGGCTGCAAGCCCCACTTACTACCCCCAGAGGGGTCAGAAGCGCGGAAAAAATAGAGGCAGAGGCTCCAATTCCAGAGGTGCGTCAACCTCAGGTCAGAAATTACCAAGTTCAGGTCCCCTCCCATGTCTCCCCGGTCGGGGGCGATTAACATCTTTCCTCAAGGCATGGGAGGGGATAACTTCAGACCAGTGGGTATTAGACGGTCACCCACGTTTTTTGCGTGGAATTTGCCCGACCCCCACAGTTCAGACCGCCGAAACATCAACGCCTTTCACCGGAACATCTGCAGATCCTGGTCCAAGAGGTGAAGGCGCTGCTGGGAAAGGACGCCATAGAAGCCGTCCCGATTCTTCAGGTAAACAAGGGTATTTATTCAATATACTTCCTTGTACCCAAAAAGGATCTCGCCATGCAACCTGTTCTAGACCTGCGCCCGGCGAACAAGTTCATAAAGCCCCAGAAGTTTTGCATGGTAACACTTCAAGAGGTGATCCCATTGCTAAAACAAGGAGACTTCATGACAACATTGGATATGAAAGATGCATACTTTCATATTTCAATGCTGCCAGCGCACAGAAAATTCCTAAGGTTCGTGATTCAGGACAAACACTACCAGTTCAAGGTACTCCCCTTCGGCATAGCCTCGGCGCCACGGGTGTTTACCAAGGTCCTGGCAGTGGCAGCAGCACACCTGCGCAGACTTTCAGTTCCAGTTTACCCTTACCTCGACGATTGGCTCATCATGGGGGACTCGTTCGACGTTTGTTTTTCGATCACCCAAAAGACAGTAGACCACCTGTTCAGCCTGGGATTTTCTATCAACGAAAAGAAATCCAGCTTTGCCCCCAGCCAAGTAAAACTGTTCCTTGGGGCTCTAATTCGCACGGAAGACGGCCTAGTCTTCCCTTCTAGCGAGAGGGTTCAGAACATGCTCTCTCGTTCCTCAGTATGTAGCCAGTCGGGAGGTGACGGTACGCAAAGCTATACATTTGCTAGGGATGATGACGTCATGCATATACTTGGTCCCCCACGCGCGGCTGCGCATGCGTCCCATGCAAGAGAGGCTCAACAGCCAGTGGTGTCACGCCAGCGGACAATGGGAAGATCTGTTGTCTCGCCAGCCCTCGTTCTCTTTCTGCAGTGGTGGTCGAGGGAAAACCTCTTGAAGGGGAAAACCCTTCACCACCCCTGCAGTGGAAGCCACTCACACGACAGACGCATCTCTCACAGGGTGGGGGGGGGGGGGGGGCCTCACCTGCTTCAACAGACAGCGCACGGAGTGTGGTCCCCTCAGGTAGCGTCCAACCATATAAACCTACTGGAGCTACTAGCAGTGTTCAAAGCATTGAAAGCCTTTCAGGAGCAACTGAAAGGGAAGACAGTGCTGGTCCTAACCGACAGCACAACATCAATGTATTATCTGAACAAGCAGGGGGGCACTCACTCTCCAGGGCTATCCAAGCTGTCTCAAAACATCTGGATATGGGCTCTCAAACACAAGATGTTCCCGATATCCCAACATGTTCCAGGGGAACTCAATCTTCTGGCAGACGTACTCGGCAGAGATTTTTCCTCTGCCAGAAGAATACGAATGGCGTCTGCACGAAGACATTGTATCCAACGTTTCGCAGAATGGGGGTTTCCAGAGATCGACCTATTCGCTACTCAGGAGAACACCCAATGCCCAGATTTCGCCTCCAGGTACCCCCAGAACCGATCCAAGGGGAACGGTCTCTGGATAACTTGGTCGGGGAAATTTGTTTACGTTTTTCCCCCTCTGAACAAGATAGTGCACAAGATGCACCAGGAACCAGTCACCATGATTCTGGTGGCTCCCATGTGGGCCTGCCAAACCTGGTTCGCACACATGATGGAAATGTCCCTCTCCCCACCAGTCAAGCTGCCCTGCCCGTACAACATGTTGTCTCAGGACAGGGGGGAGACTCTGCACCCATGCCCACAAACTCTGAACTTAGCAGCCTGGCTCCTGAAGTCATAGAGTTTGGACATCTGCAACTCCCTCAAAGATGCAAGGACATACTGAGGGAGGTGAGAAAGCCTAGCACACGTTATTGCTATGCCAGCAAATGGAAACGTTTTGTCATTTGGTGCAGTTCCAAAGGCGTCAATCCCACCGATAGCTGGCCTTCACACATTGTGTTATATCTAACCCATCTGTTGGACTCTGGGTTAGTCTTCAATTCCTTAAAGGTTCACCTAGCGGCGTTGTCAGTCTACACCACGTCACAGCAAAAGGTGTTGTGGTGGAAAATACCTGTGATTAAAGCCTTTAAGGAAGGGGTTAAAAGAATGTATGCCCCCATCACTCACCCAGCCCCTCGGTGGGATCTAAATGTGGTTTTAACTAGGCTCATGGGACCCCCTTTTGAGCCTATGCATAAAGCTAGTCTGAAAGACCTGACTTACAAGACAGCCTTTCTAGTAGCTATCACTTCTATCAGAAGAGTTAGCGAACTACAGGCCCTCTCGGTCTTGGACCCCTTTGTTACAGTCCACAAAGATAAAGCAGTTCTGCGCCCCCATCCCAGATTTGCGCCGACATTTATTTCAAAGTTCCATGTGAACCAGTCAATCGAACTACCCACGTTCTTCCAGAGACCTACTAACATGGCCGAAAGAAGCCTTCACACACTATGTGCGCAGGGCAGTCATGTTCTATATGGATAGAACTAAACCACTGAGGAAAACTAAACAATTCTTTGTTTCAGTGGCAGCTTGCAGAGCAGGGGACCCTGTCTCTAAATCAGCAATATTAAGGTGGATTGTCAAATGCATCACACTATGTTACACTCTTGCAAAGAGAGAACTGCCCTTCAAGCCTAGAGTACATTCTACTCGAGGCACTGGGGCATCCATAGCATTCATTGCAAATGTTCCCCTAGAGTCCATTTGCAAAGCGGCAACCTGGAGTTCGGTACACACCTTTTACAAAACACTTTTGCCTAGACACTCATTCTAGGTCTGATTCTCAGGTGAACAAGCAGTACTAAGACATCTTTTTTCTACTGTTCCTTCTCACAAACCACCTCCAACTCCGGGTACTGCTCGCTAGTCTATGCACAGCATGTGATTCTAAGCAGATTAACAAGCATCAGAAGACATGCATTACTTACAGTAAAAGCATTTCTGATGATTGTATCTGCTTAGATTCACATGCGCCCTCCCTGCCTCCCCGCTCGGGGTGGAAGGAACATAGACTTCTTACTACTTTCTCTCTTCATGTACTCACTCACTATAGCCTTGGGCTCCCTCATGGCAGAAAAAATACAATCGGAGGGACCTCGGCGCGTGAGGGATTTTGGGTACTACACACGTCACGATAGGGATAGTGTTTCAGACACGCCTATGCCGACGTCCCCTTTTGGTCCCCCGAAAGACGAGATGCAATATTCCGCGGTTACCACTGGATGTCGGACCATATGCACAGCATGTGAATCTAAGCAGATACAATCATCAGAAATGCTTTTACAGTAAGTAATGCAATTACAGAAAGACATGCTAAGGAATATTGTGATAATACACCTTGCTTATTTTGCACATTGCTGATCTTGTACATTGTGGTTGCCATTGATGCTGATGCTAAAGATTGATTTTGCACATTTGATGATTCTTGCACATTTGCTAATTTGTCACCAATATGTAAACCTTTACGCTATGTTAAGGTGGCTTATGTATTATGGTTGATACTATGTGAGACTTGTGGATGTAAAACTGAGAATATATTTGTAAATGTTTTGTAAACCAAAAACAAATAATAAAAAAAGTTTCAGCACAGCAGCATGGCTTCACCAGACAATTCAAAGGTCCAAGAGGATGCAGCAAGCTTAGTTCACGGTTTCTTCGGGTGTTTCTCCCAGTGGTCTACTCTGCCTCTAGTCCCAAAGCCCTTGCCTTTTAGGCAGGTTTCTTCCATTAATGCACACCCAATTAGGACTGGTTGCATTCAGGTATTCCTAGAGAGAAACTCAAGAGTTTTGGGACCCTCCCTCACATCCTGTCCTTCCAGACACACTGGCGCCAGAGGCGGGCTTCAAGGCTGAAGCCTGCCAAAGGCAAGTAAAACAAAGGGCTCAAACCTGGGTCAAGGCACAGAATAAAACCCAAGAAAGACCCTGTAAACCGAAAATGGCGAAAAAAGAAGTCTGGGCATTTTGACAACATTGGCACCCATGGGTGCTCTACTGCAGCTGAGGTTTCAGCCTCCTGTAGAAAACCACAATGTTAGGAAAAATTAAACCACTGCCACCAGCCATTTAACGTAGTGAGGATAACCTAAAAATGTTAAATGAGAAAGTAGGAGAAGGGGCTACGAAGTAACCCCCTAGCACTCCACGTAAAATGGGAGTTTGCTGCACCCACAAAGGGAAAAGGGAAGTAAAGCCAATTTCACTTTACTATTTTTGGGAACGGTAGTTCACCCAAGAAAAGGTATTTAAACTTTGTAAGAAATCTAGAAGGATTTCTGTGACACTGCACTGCAGGTGCTGTGTCGCCAAACACAAAGTAGATGCCTATGGAGTTTGTCAGACTCCAAAAGCAGTGAAAACACATAATCCAAATCGGGTCAAAACGGATGAGGGAGTGAGCAAAAGGTCTCATTCCCTCGAGGGTTAAAATGAAAAAGTCCTAAAGTCCAGCAAAGAGCTGGGGGTCTCTTAAGGGTGAAGGGATTTTGCACAGAAATGAGAATTCTCCCCAACACCCAACAGGAGTATGACTTGCATACAAAAATCATTCCCTGACACTTGGCCTTACCCATACAGATACAACAAGCCAGCACTTTGTTGGGATTGATTTTTCTATACTCTGGCCTGGTAGACAGATGTATAGAAGGCCAGCCTATATTGTGACGGGGACAACTCTGGGCAGCTACAGCCAACCATTTCAGGTAGCAGTGACAGGCGGTCTAAGCTATTTTCTTCAGAGGTGGCGAGCTTGTAAAGGGTCCACAATTAGTTCACACAATGTGAATTACTGATCACACTTAGACAGGATGTATAAAAATACAATTAACATTTATTGGCGAAACACTATAGAAAAATGACTACTGGCAGGTATTGTTGTCACACAACACTAGAAAAATAGATCACATACATACATTCACTTATCCGAGGGCATAATATACATCACAAATTCCTGCTAAGGTTACATTATGCACTTTAGGTACACAGAGAATGATCCTGAACTTAAAAAAGCCAGCCTTAAGTTGTCTGGCGCCTTTTGCCCAATAGTTCAGGTAAAGTTCCACAGATTCTGTACGGTAGGAAAACCTTCAGGTAGAGTCTCTGGGGTTGAGTGAAGGTTACGAATTGAACTGGGTAACAAAAGTAGCCACAACTTTCAGAGGTCTTGGGCGAGCAAGCAATGGCAAAGCCAGTATTGTTAAAATGTTTATTATAAGGCAGCACACTTAAAATGGGAGTTTTGGAGGCAGGTAAGAACCACTAACTTACTCACCATACTACGATTCTTCCCAAGACTTGGCAGGTTGTTGGAAGGAGGTCAGAACTCCCTTTTCCTGCTGTCAGCCGCAGCACTTGATTTGCAGGGGTTGCATGTTCTCACAGCTCTCCAGTTGGTGTCTTTGGCTGGTGCAAGGACTCTCGAGTGAAGAACTTGGTAGAAAACGATGCAATACTCCTCAGGACTGGCCTCAACTCAGGTAAGCAGTTTCTGACTGTGGTGACTGCAGCACGGTGACGCAAAGTGACTCAATTGCATCAGTCAGACTTTCCCCACCTATTTCGGGTCCCCTTGATGCTAGGATGCCAAAAAGTGTGCAGAGGCGAGTCTTGTAGCGCAAGCTGAGGATCCCAAAAGTTCCAGGCTTCAACATTGAATGGCGTCTGCAGCGCGGTAGCCCTAACTCAGAGCTGGTCAGCCACTGTTTGGCCCAGGGACACTTCCTACGGCACTTCTTCGCAGGGCACAGGGCAGGCATCTGGAATGTATGTTCCTCCATTCCCAAGGTAGCAGCCCCTTCGAAGGACTGATAACGATCTACAGCAAGATAGGGGGGGGCGTCCTCTAGGACACCAGCAGAAGTGTGTAGCCAGGTCTCTGGTTTCTTTACAGGTCTCAAAGCTGAATAGAAGTCTTGGTTCCTTCAGGTTTCTGTAACTAACACACACACACCACACACCCACCCACCAGTCCCAACACCACACATGCACACCCACCAGTCCCAACACCACACACCCACCCACCAGTCCCAACACCACACACTCACCCACCAGTCCCAACACCACCCACCCACCAGTCCCAACACCACCCACCCACCAGTCCCAACACCACACACTCACCCACCAGTCCCAACACCACACACTCACCCACCAGTCCCAACACCACCCACCCACCAGTCCCAACACCACACACTCACCCACCAGTCCCAACACCACACACCCACCCACCAGTCCCAACGCCACCCGCCAGTCCCAACGCCACACACCAGTTCCAACGCCACACACCCACACACCAGTCCCAATGCCACACACCCACACACCGCCCCGACTCCACACACCGCCCCGACTCCACACACCAAAAGCTTCTGATTTCCCGGGCCCTGGAAGTCCTTATAAGAATCACAGGCCAGGAAGAAGGCTAAAGAACAAAACTATGTGACACAGCCATGTTTGGACATTAGCCACAGTTAGTAGCCAAACACGGTAAGGCTAGCGCACGTGGACTGGCACCGATCCAATACTCGCACCAGAGCTCAGCACCCGGTGTATACCGAGTTGAGGCTGCCAACAGTACACCACTCCCCTCACTATCCTACTCCCTTCACTATCCTACTCCCTCTTCACCTTACTAACCCATCCCACCTTCTCGTTTGCAGATCCACCAGAGCGCCTAGGGACCAATTCCGTTGGGGACGGTGCGCTATACAACTACCTTTTAACATAAAACGAAAAGTCCCCAAAAAATTTGAAAAAGTCACTGCTACCAGCACACCGAGAGGGACAAATCCTCTTGAGTGTTAGTCTAGGGTAAAACAAAGTGCACCCCCATTGTACAGTGATAAAAAGTAACCACACTGTAACACCACTAAGGGAAACAATGTTTCTGATGCTTGTGCATCTGCTTAGAATCGCATGCTGTGCATATAGTTTGACATTTAGTGGAAATCGCATAGTATTGCATCTTTCTTTCGAAGATCGAAAGGTACATCGACCTAGGCGTGACTGTAACACTATCCTGAACGTGGTGTAGTGTATCCAAAAATCCCTCGCGTGTCAAGGTCCCTCGTATTGTTTTCCGCCAACCTAGTTGGTCGTTTATTGCGGAGCTCATGAGTTTTATTTTGCTAAATTCTTTTCCACGGTTTACGATTGTCTAGTTGGCTTCGACAACCTTCTCGACGACTGTGGGTTTTCTGCCGCTGCTGACATCTGCAGCTGCTCGGCGACTGTGACCTGCTTGACGACTGTCGACCACGTGGCCTCAGCCCTTTGGCCCGGCCCCTACAGTAGGGAGAGTGGGGCCCCGGGTTTTTATTCCTCTGAGAATGTATTTCCTTCAAACCTCTTTCTCTTCTTGGTCTGGCTGCTGCTTAACCTCTGCTATGGAGAGGACGCCTTTTAAATTTTGCACGTCGTGTAAAAGCAAATTTCGCTGGAAAGACACCCATCGCTGATGCAATTGTCTTCTTCGTGACCACGACAAGCACTCGTGCAAGGCCTGTAAACTCTTAGTCCTGAATACGTTGAAAGACAGGTGGATGGCCTACGCTATGCAGGCTGAAAACCATTCCCCTGTTGGCACTGTTGCTTCGGACACCAAGGAATCTGTCAGCAGCAATGGCTCTGAATTGGAAGCCCTCGACCTCTCAGCAGCCCGAAACAGTCCTCCGGCACTGTTATGGGGATATCACACCTCTGTGACAAGGGCAAGCGCACAACCCCTAAGCCCTCTTCAAAGTCGTCCAAGTGCTTGGCGCCCACAGGACAGCCAAACGTTTCAACGACACCTTCCAAAACCCACGGTTAATACGCTCTCCACGCAACCACTGTTGTCGACCCGCCATCCAAGGGCGCACAAGTGCCGAAGGACCCAGTGGAGTCACTGACTGCGATTTCAGGCTCGTCGAGACCCTCAATATAGCCACAATCTTCGAGAGCCTTTCAGAAACCATTTTGGCGGCCAAGAAGTATAAGGGAACCCCTTGTTATCAAGAGGACTATTCTGAAGCACCCCAGCCTCTCTAAGGCCATATTAGGAAATTCTTCCCCTTCTGGGCAGCCCTTCCCTCCTGCTGACCATTCAGCATCCTCTCTATGGACTAGCGAAAGGTTTGAGCAATACATGGACAAAATGGCCCAGTTCATAGATTTTCCACACCAATATGTCATACCCAAGAGACCTATGGAAGTGGATTCTTGCCTCATCCCCTCCAAATTGCAGCAACTCCCCACCTCTGCACAAGGACACCAAGAAAACATCTTCAATGTCCCAGATGACCCAACCCATGAGGATTCTTATGAAGATCTTCACCCCTTTGATCAAGACCCGGCTGATCAGGATGCAGACTGGGATCGGGCGGAGAACCTGTGCCCTTGGCTTACACCGACGCATACTGCTGACTTGGATGTAATCTGTCTAGATCCCCCACCCCCTTCCCCTCCACAAAGATTAGTCACCTGTTGACGACCAGATGTAGCTCAATTCCATTTGAAAGAGTGCAGCCGACCATTTTAAAATTACAACACACAAAGCCGTTCCAGACTCGGACTTCGTGAAGGATATCCTCAAGGAAAAGGCTTTTACTAGCCAAGCCATGCCTTAACTGAATTCTATAAGGAGGCGCCTTGCCCTTTCTTTGCTTTCCCCGTCCCTCATGGGGTCAGTTAACCCCCAAGTTGAGATTATTTCGCCCATACACCCTCCGAACCCCCTTTACATCAGCGGTCATTCCACACCACACTCCTTGGTCTTTACGACCACTCGGAAGAGGGTGGGGGTTCCACTGTCTTTAGAAGAATCCCTTCCGCTTCCGGACGAAGACTGCAAGAAGCTTTCTTCCCTGGGTAAGTGGGTCACCACCTCTGCGGCGACTCCACAAGGATCGCAAATAACGCCACGCTCCTGGCGAGTTGATGTCCACTGGGACCTAGTGCAGGAGGGTCTTCAAGATGTTCCAGAGCCCATCCGGTCGTGCCTGCTGTTGATGGCTGAAGGCAGACAAGTAACCTAAAACTTACTGGACTCGGCTGAAACCACTGGGCGCACCCTCGCTCAGGGTACCCTACTTAAAAGGCATGCCTGGTTAAACTCCAGGTTCAAATCCGAATCTCGGGCCTCTCTAACAAGCCAGTGGAGGATTCCAGCCTTTTTGGGAAATCTCACACCCTAGAGACAGCAACGAACGAAAACGATACTCTGAGGTCACTTAGCCAGATCACGGCTAAACCATTTCACCAGCGTGGAGGCTCTAACGCACGCTGATCCTTCCGTGGCCAATCCTCCTCTCGCTCACTTGTAGAGGCTCCCCTGCCTCCACCTCAGTGACTCGCCGGTTCAGGTCCCCTTCCACGCTCCTTCGGTCGGGGGTCACCTGTCTTCATTCATCCACGCCTGGGAGGGGATTACTTCAGATCAGTGGGTACTAAAGATTGTTGCCGACGGGTATTGTATCCGCTCTTGTGCCAGAACACCTGCGTAACCTGCTGGAAGAAGTTCAGATCCTACCGGAAAAGTGTTCCATCGAAGTCCTCACCTCAACCCCCCTTTCTCCAAGTTAACAAGGGTTTTTATTCAGTGTACTTCCTTGTACCCAAAAAAGATCTCGCATGCGCCCTGTTTTAGACCTGCGCCCTGTTTTAGACCTGCGCCCTGCAAAGTATGTCAAACCCCAAAACTTCAGGATGACTACACTACATACAGGAGGTAATCCCCCTGCAGCAGGGGGATTACATGGCCACATTGGACATGAAAGATGCATATTTCAATTTTGCCAGCGCACAAAGTACCTCAGGTTCATGAAAGAGGGCACCCACTATCAGTTCAAGGTTCTCCCCTTTGGCATTGCCTGAGCCCCAAGGATGTTCACAATGGTACTGGCGGTAGTAGCGGCTCACCTGTGCAGGCAGTCCTTCCCAGTCTATCCCCATGTCGACGACTGGTCCATAACGGGGGATTCGTGCGGAACATGCCAGACAAATACCCAAATGACGGTAATTCTCCTCTTCAGCCTTGGATTTTCTATCGAGAAAAAATCCAGCCTAAACCCGAGCCAGCTCACAGTTTCTGGGGGCTCTAATTCGGACAAAAGACGGACTCGGCATTCCCTCCGTGAGGGTTAAAAATGTGCTGTTCCAGATCCCTCACTATGTAGCCAGTCACCAGGTAACAGTACGCAAAGCCATGCGACTCATGGGGATGATGACTTCCTGCGTCTTCCCAGTTCCTCACACTCTTCTGCGCATGCGCCCCATGCAAGAGTGGCTCTTGAGCCAATGGTGTCAGGCCAGTGACCAGTGGGACGATCTAGTGTTTGTCTCGGCAGCCCTCGTCCAGTCTCTGAAGTGATGGTCAAGGGAAAAGCTTCTGCAGGGGAAAACCTACCTTCACCATCCCCGCAGTGGAAGCCACTCTCACCACAGACTCATCTCTGACAGGGTGGGGAGCTCCCCTCCTTCAACAGACGGTGTACGGCGTGTGGTCTCCAGCGGTAGCATCCAATCACATGAACCTGTTGGAACTGCTAGCAGTGTTCAAGGCCCTGAAGGCCTTCCAGACACACCTCCAGGTGAAAACACTTCTGGTCCTCACGGACAGTACTACGGCCAACGGGGGCACTCGCTCTCTAGTGCTGTCCAAACTGTCCAAAAACATTTGGAAGTGGGCACTGAAACAATGTTCCTCCTTTCACAATATGTGCCTGGGGAACTGTGTCTTCTGGCAGACGTACTCGGCAGAGACTTCCCACTACCTATAGAGCACGAGTGGCAGCTACAGGAGGAAATGTTACTCTGCGTCTTCGCAGAGATCGACTTATTCACCACTCTCGAACGGCCAATGCCCAGATTACACCTCCAGGTACTCACAGAATCGCTCCAAGGGGAACAGTCTTTGAATAACATAGTCCGGGAGATTTGTATACGCTCCCCCCTCCCCCCCACCGATTCACCTGCTGAACAGAATGGTGGACAAGATGCACCAAGAACCGATCACGATAATCCTGGTGGCCCCTACATGGGCCTGCCACCCTTGGTTCTCCCATCTTGTGGCAATGTCAGTCTTCCCTCCCAGGAAGCTCTTGTGCCCGTACAACATGCTGTCTCAAGATCAGGGAGAGACGCTACCTCCATGCCCTCAAACTCTCAACTTGGCAACTTGGCTCCTGAGGTCATAGAGTTCGGGCACCTTCAGCTCTCTGAGATGCATGGACATACTCCGAGAGGCACGGAATCCTACCACCAGGCATTGCTACTCCAGCAAATTTAAGCACTTTATCTGGTGTAATGTCAAGGGCATCAATCCTATTGATTGCCCACCTAAGGATACCGTCCTTTACCTAACTCACCTGTTAGATTCAGGACTGGTTTTAATTTCTCTTAAAGTCCACTTAGCCACGCTTTTGGCATACACCACGTCCCAGAGCAAGGTTTCATGGTGTCACATTCCTATAATTAAAACCTTTATGGAAGGGGTAAAGAGACTTCACCCCCCGCCCCATCTCCAACCCAGCTCCTGGGTAGGACATGAATGTTCTTACCAGACTAATGGGACCTCCCTTTGAACCAATGAACAAGGCTAGCCTTAAAGCACTCGCCTACACGACCGCCTTCCTGGTGGCGATCACTTCTAGAAGCAGAGTTAGTGAACTGTAGGCCCTTTCTGTTCAGGACCCATTCGTCACGGGTCACAAAGACAAGGTGGTATTGCGCACACACCCTCGCTTCGCATCCACATTTATCTCAAAGTTCCATGTAACCCAGTCCATAGAACTACCCACCTTTTTCCAGAACCCCACTAACGTGGCGGGCTAGAAACCTCCACACACTGAATGTAACGAGAGCAGTTGCCTACTATCTGGAAAAGACAAAGCAACTAAGAAAAATAATCCAGTTTTTCGTTTCAGTGGCAGCTGATAGCGAAGGGCACCCTGTCTCTAAATCCGCTATTTCCAAGTGGATCGTAAACTGCATCACGCTGTTTCTCTCTTGCCAAGAGAGCTCTACCCTTCCCGCCTAGAGCACCCTTGACTCGGGGCACAGAGGCTTCCATAGCATTCATTGCAAATGTTCCTCTAGATTCCATTTGCAAACCAGCAACCTGGAGTTCTGTACACACCTTTACACAACACTACTGCCTGGATACACACTCTAGGCCTGATTCTCAGGTGGGGCAAGTGGTTCTAAGACCTCTTTGCTACTGTTCCTTCACACATCCACCACCATCTCTGGGTACTGATCGCTAGTCTATGCACACCATGCGGTTCTAAGCAGATCCACAAGCATCAGAAGACATGCATTACTCACCAAAATAGCATTGTTGATGATTGTATCTGCTTCGATTCACATGCGCCCACCCTTCCTCCCCTCGTGGAGTAGAAGCAACAAGGACTTCTTACACCTTCTCTCCTTTGTACTCGCTCACGCTGACTTTAAGGCTCCCTCGCAGCAGAAAAAAAACAACCTAAGGCCCTTTGACCCGCGAGAGATTTTGGCTACACTACATGTCAATGATAGTGTTAGTCACACCCATGTCTACGTGCCTTTCCATCTTCGAAAGAAAGATCCAATACTCTGCGATTCCCACTAGATGTCCGACTATATGCACAGCATGTGAATTTAAGCAGATCCAATCAGAAATGCTATTACGGTGAATAATGCAGGTCTTCCCAGTGCTGACGGCCTCAAGGACATGTCAGTTACCCCATAGCCAAAAGAGCAGATCGGCATCAAAAATAAATTCAAAAAGTTTAGGGGTCCATAAAGATGGAAGGAACACTGTAGTAAAGAGAAATCTTTCCCAACACGCGCACACCACCAACTTTTAAATACCAGACAATTTACACACAAAAACAGACTCATCTGTAACATAACAAAAAAGTACATAGAAAACAAATCAGACCGTGTGGATACAACAAGCTAATGCACGCAATCCACCATCTGCAAGCCAACACACACAAAAGCCAGTTTCTCCTGGTTCTTCGCCTATCCTTTCACTCTAACCTCACTAACCAACCCTATCCTCTTTCTTGCAGAACCACGTGAGCTCCTGGAGACTGCCCCTGGGTGGTAGTGGTGCACGGTATAAACCAACATAACAAAGTTGCATTTACACTTGGTTTGCCAATCTGTCCTCCAGATATATTATCCGGTCTGGGTTTCCCCTATATGTGCATAACGTATATCCTTTTGCTAGCAAGGGGCTTGTTTGTAGCTTAGCTCCCCTTCCCACATCAAGTTAATTTGTTTTTTCTCTCTAGTTTGCTTGTTGCTTAATTGCTGGGACTCGGTTTGCTGACACGCCTTGTGGTCCCCACTGCCTCTGGGTGCACTCACCGGCTCTTGTTCGCGTCTTTTGTTCCTTCGACGGACGACATTGCCTCTTTACTTCTGACCTCTTCCTCCAAGTTTCTCCTCTTTGGTGACCAGTATCCATCCTTCCCTCTGGCCCAACCCACCCAGCTGGGCACACTTGGATGCGCTAATCTGAACTGATCTCTCCTTCTCTAACCCTCTCTACTCCTCTTTCCTGGTGTGATTGTTCTCTTCCCATCTGGATCTCCATGGTCCCCAGCTAAGCCTCTGCCCGCCTCCTTCTGTTATTCCACCAATGAAGCAAGTGTCAGATGCTTTGGCCGCCGCCTTCTCCTGCCCCCCCACCTCTCTCACACTTACTCTGTTCTTGCTAACCTTCACCTCTGCATCCCCAAAAGCCTCGACATCCTTGACCCTGCAATCAGGCTATGCATGAAGCATGCTTCCAAGTGCAATCGTTGGTATGACTTTGAATTAGCCTCATTGAAACGCAAATGCAAAGTTGCGGTGGCTTGCTTCTAGCACACACCCTGACAAACTGGCCTGCCGCCTGCTCCAAAGGCAATAAAGATTATCTATATGCTCCAAGAAACTGGCCCATATCCAGTTCCGTAACTCGGGAGCCAAAAAACGCGTCGGAACCTTTCAAAATCTGTGGGGAACTGGCCAGTCCTAGTGCAATCTCCACCTCTCTTCCTTCCCAGGCCCTCTGCACAGCACTGGCCACCCACTTCACAATTAAGACCCATGGGCCTTGAAACACCTGTGTATAGGCGCGTTACAAATGCCATATATCATATCATGGCATCCTGTCCTCTCTTTCAAGCTCTCCTCCACACCCCCTCCCCTGTATGCTGCTCTCCACCTGCCACCACTACTCTTCCATTTTACCCATTACACCCGACGAGGTTACCAAAACAATCAGCTCTATGAAAGTCTCTTCCAAACAGGTGCCTCCCTGCTCCTCTAGAACTATCAAGGACAATATTAGCTCCCTCCCTGGCTGTGTTCTGCAACCACTCTCTACCCACTGGCTCCTTCCCTTCACCGCCTTGTGCACCCCTCCTAAAGAAAGTCTGCTGACCCTTCCTAACCGGCTATCTACCGCTCTCTATCCACTACCCCTTTCTTGGGCAAGCTCCTGGAGAGGTTGGTCATCTCTCAACTAATCCATCACACTGGCTGCATTCACAACCACCTGTCTGGTTTCAGAGCATTCAGAGGCACGGAAACTGATATCCTTAACACTTCTGATGATCTGCTCTCAAACCTTGATTCCAACTCGCCGCCCACCCTCTTTTTCCTCCATCTGTCCTCTGTCTTTGACGCTGTCAATCATTCCATCCTAATAAATGGGCTCCGTGATGCCCTCAGCATCATGGGCCAGGCACTGGACTGGTTAACCATTTTCATCTCGAATCAGTCCTTGCATGCAACTGGGCCCCTTTCTCTGTACTCTCTCAACCTGTGGCACCCCTCAGGGCTCTATCCTTTTATGGCTCTTCAATATATACCTTGCCCCCTTGCTCAACTGATCTCCACCTTCTCTCATTTCAGTGCTATGCTCACAAAACACAACTTTCTTTTAAGCTTGCCTCCTCCCCTTCCTCTCTCGTTCCTGACTTTGACTGCTATTCAGGCATTGTGTGCTGCCAACAATCTCTGCCTTAATACCAGTAAAACCAAGATCCTTCTCATTGGGACCACTACTCCCTCCTTCCTGCCGACTCTGGCTGCCCTCTTGTGAGGCTACAAACTTGGGTGTCATCTTCGACTCCTACCTCTATTTCTCAACCCACATTGCGGCCTTGCCGTGAAGGCTTGCTATCAGCTTCACCTTTTCAGAGGTATTCTCCCTTTCCTCACCTTCCCCTAGAAACTCAATGACGCAAGAGCTCTGGTTCTCTCAAGGCCTGACTATTGTAACGGGCTCTTCCTTAATCTACCTCACTCCACCCTCTTCAACTTTTCCAGAATAGGACCGCAAGACTTATCATTGGCCTCAAGCACAGGGGACTGCATCTCTCCAGCCCTAGAATCCCTCCACTGGTTCCCAGTGGTTGCAAAGATCAAGTTCAAGACCCTCTGCATCACCCACAATGCTTCTGGGGCCTGGGACTGCGCTACATTCAACTCGCTCTCCCTATATACCTCCCCGCCAGAGCCCTCTGGCCCTCTAGCTCCAACTCTCTGTAGGTCAGGTTTTTCTCCAAGCAGAGAGTGGGAGTAGATCTCTCTTCGGCAGGAGCTTCCCTCTGGAATGGCCTCACTGCCCCTCTTTAAGTTCCAGAAGCTTCTTAAGACCTCCCTTTTCTACTCTTCCTTCCATCTCCCTCCTCCCCTGCTAGTCTCCTTCAGCTACGACTGGATGCCTGTGTCCCTTTGAGTACCTGGATTCAGACCCTCCCTTGTCCAGTTCCTTACCAGCACTTGTCCTCAGGCACCCTTCCCCCGTCAAGCCTTCTGAGACTGACCCCCCCCCCCTTACCCTCGTACTATTCCCTTACCCTAGTTTCCCATGGCACTGGGGAATTGGTGATGACTCCATGGGACACACTTCTGAACCTGGACATCCTGCACCCTCTGTGCTTTTACTTTTATTTAATTTAATATTTATATTGCGCCGGTAGCTCGCGAGCCTTGGGGCGCAGAAACAAGGACACGAGGACGGACGGACAGACAGTGATTAGACAGAGCGGACCGGACAGTCACATAGAAATAAACTGAGGTTTGGGCAGTGATGGCCGTTTATTTGAAGATGTGGGTTTTTATCTGTTTGCGAAAGCGCAAATAGTTGGTTTCCAGCCTAAGGTGGTCTGGTAGGTTGTTCCAAAGGTTGGCTGCAAGGGTTGGAAAGGCTCTGCCTAAGCCACTTTTGAGTTTGTGTGGTGCCGTAGCAATTTTACCAAGTTGGGATGATCTCAGTGACTTTGACATAGATTTCATGAAACTGCTGCACTCCACTAGGAAGAGGGGTTTGCTGAAGTCCTGTAAGTTACTATAATCAGTAATTGCCTGTAGACACTTGATGGGTCACCAAAACTACTGCTAGCTGCTGCATTGTCAAGGTCATTGTTGTGGCTGCTAAAGCAGAGATCCTTCATTTGAAGGAAAGCTTAGTTTAGGCTGCTGTAATCTTGAACACTTACGATGGGAACCAATAATGGAACCACTGACTTGCAGGAACCGTGGTGTTGAACAAAGGCACGTCTGTACCGGCGAACCTTTGACTCTTAACGCTGTAAACCATGCTGAGGACCTTCTGATTTAGCAGAAGTAGTTCATCTTGGTTGGGGTTCAGGGACTGGGAGCTGGAGGGCAGTGTTGGGCAAAAATCAATTTTTGGGATCCCCTAAGCTATTGGTAATTATTATTGAGGTATTAACACTCGAACCATAATAGACTGGCTATGATCTAGAAACTAGGCAAACAAAAAGAACGCTGACACTAAACCCAGAATTATCAAAATAACCAATCGGAGCCCACAGCAACGGAAAAGGTTTTATTAACTCTGGGTGAATGATACCTCTTTGCACACACAGATGTATGTGATTGCACACAATTTGTTTAAAAAAAAAATCAGCAAGTGCTCTACGACTTGGGGACCACACACTACTTGTAAAGGTCAATAAAAGAATAACGGTCTTGCGACCCATAGGAAACAGTTCCTCTTAGAAATGTGGCCCTAATGTTTTTTGAGACACTGACTTGCTCCGACCATCACCAAGCAGCAGGTGGCCAATAACCAATTCACCAAAGCCCTAGGGACAGGATCCCTACCACCCCACACTCGCAGGGACAGAAAACACCACCGTCCCACACCCAAGGACGGAAGAAATAGCCATTGAGGCCACACATTAAATGGCATGAAAAGAATGAAAAGCTTCCACGCCAAATAGTGGACCCCGCAAAGTGTTTGTGTGTGTGAGAAAGCCTTGTACATGATACAGCAAGATTTGAAGAGGATAGACTTGCAGTGGGAGCCAGTGCAGTTCGACGAGGGTCCCTTGAAGACTGTACTCCTGTTTAGTGATTCATTTATATATATATATTTATATATATATATATATATATATATATATATATGTATTTCTGATGCTTGTTAATCTGCTTAGAATCACATGCTGTGCATATAGTCTGACATCCAGTGGTAACCGCAGTGTTTTGCATCTTGTCTTTCGAGAATCAAAAGGGATTGTTGACATGGGCGTGCCTGTCTCACTATCCCTAACGTGACGTGTAGTGTACCCAAAATCCCTCACGCGTCGAGGTCCCTCAGATTTTTTTTTCCCCCCCTCAGCTCTTTTGTCGCCCTAATGCGGAGCTCTTCATAAAAATTGTGTTGTATCTCTTGACCTTTGGTCATATATTCACATTCACTCCCTTCAAAGGCTGATTATTCCTGTGACACCGCCGAAGACTGATGGCGACGGAATTTTGACGGCTGTTGATACGGTCTGCGCTGCCGACAATGTGGCCAGGCCTTCTGGCCAGCCTTTACAGTAGGGATAGTGGGGTCGGGGTGGTCATATTCTTTTCAAGAATGCCTTTCCTTTTCCTCTTTGTTACCTTGGGTTTGTCGTTGCTAGCTATAACCTGCGCTATGGACAGGAATTTTGCCCTTGGAGTAAGGCGAAATTCCTGTGAAAAGGCTAGCACCGTCAGTGCAACAGTTGTCTTCCCCTCGACCACAACAAGACTCTTATGGAGCGTCGTTTGAAGCGGTGGGCGGCGTACGGTATGTCGGAGGCCGAATGTAATTCCACAGCCGGCGAGTGTGAGGAAGGGATTAGCGATGACCAAGGCTCCATTTGAGGCCATTGACCTTATTGTGGAAAGTTCTTGTTCCGCAGCGTCCGTCCCCGGCCAGATGGGCACGACATGAGTCCTGTTATGGGGACAATATATCACAGCGTCAGGGACGCACCAGTTTCCCACACTAAACACATAACCCACAGTTCTGCTTCAGCGGTTAAGTCAAAGTGCTCCAAAGCACTAACGGTCACGTCGGATATTTTGGTGTTGCCCGCTGATCCTCCTGATCGGCAGCCCTCCCGGCAACCGCGTCGGCAGCATGCGTCCGGGCAATCCAAAAGTAAATCGCACACTGTTGTCGAGACACTTCAGAAGAAGGCTCCGACACCACGTAAGGCCCCAGTGGCGCAGAAATCCACTGCGCAGCCACTGGCTCTACCGCCACACCTCCCTGAGGCCCCGAGCATCAGCGATGGTATTGCAAGGATTGCTTCGGCGTTTAAACAAAAAGATCTGTCGAAACAGATGTCGAAACGAAGTAGTACAAAGAGTACTCTGAAAGTCCTGAATCTTTATCCAAGACTTTAGAAGGAAAATCTTGATGTTCTGCAGAGGAAATTAGTCTAGAAGATCCCTTTCCTCCACTGTACGCCTCTGGGTGCTCATCATGGACCAGGAAGAGGTTTGAGGGGTGTATGGACAGCCTGGAGAAGTTTGTTGCATTAACTGGAAAGAACACACCTGACACTCAGAATGTAAGACTGACTTCAATGTGTATATGGTACTCTATTATGAAATAGAGCGATCTATTTAAGAGTAATTCAAGGTGCAGGGGAGAAAAGAAATCAACCCTGGCATATGGGTTGTACAATTACACAAAGACAAAAAAGAACCCTATTAGGGAACTCCCGTCCCCTGCACTCTATTAATCGCTTAAACAAGCTGAATAAAGGTTTATTCCCAAGAGGGGAATCAGAGTAAATGGAGTAAATCAATTTAAAGTGCAATGAAACAACATAGTAATTCAAGATATCTGTTTAGTATCGAAACATATTCATCAATTCAACGAAGAGTTGGTTATCCAATCTGGATTTATTTTTCAAAGAGCAAATGCCCAACGCGTTTCGAGATAATGTTCTCTTCATCAGGGGCTGTAGTTATTCGTTGTGTCAATCACAGTAACTCTAGAGAAGTATATACAAAATAATAATAATGTCAATTTACATAATAATGATATCAACTTAATGTTTTAGAGACAGTGATTTATCCAATAAATCATAAGTTCTTAAAGCAAAAGGTAGTACACTAATTAGAGGAGTCTGCAATCATGTTATAAAGTAACAAGGAACAAGAGTTAATATCGCTATAGCAGAGTCTTCATCCTAAGCAATTATAAATCAAATGTAAGAAAAAATAGACTATTGCAAGAACCACTAGGTGTATAAAGAGTAATAAACATACCGTATGTTACATTAAAGGATAGTCTGGGTCATGTTGTTACACAAGTGTGTCATCCCAACAAGTTGTAGCTGTCTGGGTCCCCTATAGTATAACCAAAGAGGCAGAAGATACTAAATGAGCACTATGCTTTGGAATCAAGTAAAAATTGATAAATGAAGAAGAAAGTCTGTTATCTTACTAGCCAAACATGAATTGCTTGTATCTGAATCCCTAAATCCAGACTGGATAACCAACTCTTCGTTGAATTGATGAATATGTTTCGATACTAAACAGATATCTTGAATTACTATGTTTCATTGCACTTTAAATTGATTTACTCCATTTACTCTGATTCCCCTCTTGGGAATAAACCTTTATTCAGCTTGTTTAAGCGATTAATAGAGTGCAGGGGACGGGAGTTCCCTAATAGGGTTCTTTTTTGTCTTTGTGAAGTTTGTTGCATTCTCAGAGAGGTTTGCTCCAGAGAGAGGCCTTGTGAGAAGCTTTTTGCACCTGTAGCTAAGGTTCAGAGGACCTTTTGAGGAGTCTCATGAACATAATGTTTTTGTCCTTACAGATTACAAGGTGCCTATCAATACCTATATACAAGAGGAGACCTTTGGGGACCCTATGGATGATCATGCTAATGCCATGAACAATTTGGAGGGCAGCCATCCAGTTGATGATCAACCTTGGGCATCCCCTACTCCTGACCCGGACGCTCTGTGTATGGATTCACCTCCTACCATCCCATTTCGTCAGGCCTCACCTGTGGATGGTAAAATGGCGTTTAACATTTTCAAATCGCCACACAGAAGGCTGTGCAGGATTCAGCCTTTTTAGAGGACATACTGAAGGAAAGTCCTCCTGACATTCAGGCCATTCCTTTATTGAACTCTATTAAGAGTCGTCTTGCGCCTTCATGGTTAACTCCAGCCCAAACCAGGTCGGTAAATCCCAGGGTAGAGAAGTTGTTTTGCCCTTCTCCTACTGACCCGCTTTTTACATTAAAGGGCGCGCCACTCCAGATTCCCTGGTAGTTACGACTGAGAGGAAGAGGGCAGGTGTCCCCCTGTCTACAGGGGAGGCACCACCTGACAAGGAGGGCAAAAAGTTGTATGGACTGGGAAAAAGGGTCACGACTGCTGCTGCATTCTCCACCCGAATAGCCAAAACCACCACTCTGTTGGCTAGCTACTCAAATGTGCAGTGGAATTTGTTGCAAGAGGGCATTCAAGAGGTCACAGAACCAATGCGGGCTAGACTGCTCGCAATTGTATCGGAAGGCAAGCAAATCAAGCACAATATTCTGAAGAACACCCTAGACGGTGCTGAAACAGCGGGAAGAACCTTGGCTCAGGGTACACTACTTGGCATGCCTAGTTGAGTAACTCTGGTTTTAAGCCTGAAACCCAAGCAGCCTTAATAAACAAGCCGGTTGAGGGGGCCAACTTATTTGGCCAGGCCGTGGACGAAGCGCTTCAGACAGCTAAGAAGGAGCATGAGACTCTCAAAACCTTAAACCAGATTACCCAAAGGCCTTCACAACCAAGAGGGGGCGGTTCTCGTCGCTCCTTTCGCGGGCAATCTCGCTCCCCTCAAAACTAGTATGGTTCAGGAAACGACTGGTCTTCAGGACAAGGATCCAACACCACCACGTATCCACCTAGAGAACAATGCCGTGGAAAGGGTAGAGGCCGGAATTCCACTCCGAGAGGCGCCCTGGCCTCAGGTTAGAAATGACCCTCAGATCCAGGTCCCCTCCCATGCATCCCCGGTTGGGAGACGTTTAATATCTTTCCTTCATGCATGGGAGGGGATAAACAGACCAGTGGGTGCTAAAGACCGTCGCCCACGGGTACTGCATAGTACGTTACCTACCACCTCAAGTCAGACCGCCAAAATCAAGACACCTGACGTCGGAACATCTATGCATCCTGCAGGAAAAGGGTGCCATGCAAGTGGTCCCTCTTCTACAGGTAAACAAGGGTATTTATTCAGTGTACTTCCTTGTACCTAAAAAGGATCTCCCCATGCGCCCTGTGCTAGACTTGCGCCAAGCGAACAAATTTGTCAAACCTCCAAAGTTTTACATGGTCACGTTGCAAGAGGTAATCCCTCTGCTGAAACAGGGGGATTACATGGCAACACTGGTTAAGATGCATACTTTCATATTTCAATGTTGCCAGCATACAGAAAATACCAAAGGTTCATGATAGAGGACAAGCACTATCAGTTCAAAGTGCTCCGCTTCAGCATTGCCTCAGCGCCAAGGGTGTTTACGAAGTTACTGGCAATGGCAGCAGCGTACCTGCGCAGAGAATCCATCCCGGTTTATCCTTACCTCAACGACTGGCTTATAACGGGGGATTCCTATGGAACATGCCTGTTGAATACCCAAAAGACGATGGACCTCTTATTCAGCCTTGGATTCTTCATCACTGAGAAGAGGTCCAGCTTAGACCCCAGTCAAGTCAAACAGTTCCTAGGGGTTCTAATTCGGACAGAAGACCGCCTCGTCTTCCCCCTCCGAGAGGGTTCAAAACCTGCTTTTTCAGATCTCTCAATATGTAGCCAGTCGAGAGGTGACGGTACGAATTGCCATGTGACTGTTAGGAATGATGGCGTCCTGCATTTATTTAGTTCTTCACGCGCATCTGCGTCCCATGCAACAGTGTCTATACAGCCAGTTGTCAGGCCAGCGGACAATGGGAAGATCTGGTGGTTGTCTCACCAGCCCTCGTTCTCTCTCTGCAGTGGTTGAGTGAAGACCTTCACCACCCCCGCAGTAGAAGCCACTCTCACGGCAGACGCATCTCTCATGGGTGTGGGAGGCTCACCTGCTTCAGCAGACTGCGCATGGTATGTGGTCCCCCAGAAGTAGTATCCAACCACATAAATCTGTTGGAGCTGTTAGCCATATGCAAAGCACTGAAGGCCTTTCAGACAGTTACAGGGGAAGACAGTCCTGGTTCTCATAGACAGCACCACGGCCATGTATTACTTGAACAAGCAAGGGGGCACACACTCTCCAGGGCTATCCAATTTGTCCCAGAACATTTGTATATGGGCTCTCAAACACAGGATGTTCCTGTTGTCTCAATATGTTCAGGGGGAACTCAATCTTCTAGCGGACGTGCTCGGCACAGACTTCCCCACTGCCCGTAGAGTTCGAATGGCGACTACACGAAGACATTGTCTCCAATGTTTTCGCACAATGGGGTTTCCCAGAGATTGACCTGTTTGCAACTCTGGAGCACGTTCATTGCTTGGATTACGCCTCCAGGTACCTCAAGAACCGATCCAAGGGGAATGGTCTTTGGATAACATGGTCAGGGAAATTTGTTTACGCTTTTCCACCGACTCCCCTACTCAACAAGACTGTGCACAAAATGCACCAGGAACCAGTCACCATGCTACTGGTGGCCCCCATGTGGGCCCGCCAACCCTGGTTCTCTCACCTGATGGAGATGTTCCCATCTCCTGCAATGAAACTAACTTACCCATACAACATGCTATCTCAGAATAAGGGGGAACTCTGCACCCATACCCGCAAACTCTGAATTTAGCAGCCTGGCTCCTGAGGTCATAGAGTTTGGGCATCTCCAACATTCTCAAAGATGCATGGACATACTTAGAGAGGCTAGAAAACCTAACACTCGATATTGCTACTCCAGTAAATGGAAGCGCTTTATCTGGTGTGAATCCAAGTGCTCTCCTACACACATTGTATTGTTCCTGACTCACTTATTAGACCTGGTTTTTAATTCCTTGAAAGTTCACTTAGCTGCTCTCTCAGCCTACACTATGTCACAACAGAAGGTGTTGTGGTGGAAAATACCAGTTATTAAAGCTTTCATGGAAGGGGTTAAAAGAATTCATCCCCCTATTTCTAACCCAGGTCCTGGATGGGAACTAAATGTGGTTTTGATTAGACTTATGGGGTCTCCTTTTGAGCCTATGCACGAGGCAAGTTTCAAAGGTCTTACCTATGAGACAGCCTTCCTAGTGGCTATCACTTCTATAAGGAGTTAGTGAACTACAGGCCCTTTCAGTTCTAGACCCTTTCGTTGCAGGTCAGAGGTAAGGTGGTTCTGCGCACTCACCCTCGATTTGCGCCTAAATTTATTTCCATGTTCCACGTGAACCAATCAACAGAACTGCCTACTTTCTTGCAGAATCCCACTAACGTGGCCGAAAGAAGCCTACACACATTAGATGTGCGCAGGGCAGTGTGGTTATGTTTTACCTCGAAAGAACTAGACCACTGAGAAAAAAAATAATTTTTTGTTTCAGTGGCAGCTGGTAGAGAAGGGGCTTCCGTAGCGTTCGTTGCAAATGTTCTCCTAAAGTCCATTGGCAAAGCGGCAACCTTGAGTTCTGTACACACCTTTACAAAACACTATTGCCTAGACACTCATTCTAGGTCTGATTCTCAAGTGGGACAAACAGTATTAAGACATCTTTTCTCTACCGTTCCTTCTCACATCCCACCAACTCCAGGTACTGCTCGCTAGTCTATGCACAGCATGTGATTCTAAGTAGATTAACAAGCATCAGAAGACATGTTACTTACCGTAAAAGCATTTCTGATGGTTGTATCTGCTTAGATTCCCATGTGCCCACCCGTCCGCCCTGCTCGGGTGGAAGGAACATAGACATTTTCTACTTTCTCTTTTTATGTACTTACTCATGATAGTCATTGGGCTCTCTCATGGCAGAAAAAATACAATCGGAGGGATCTCGACGCGTGAGGGATTTTGAGTGCACTACACGTCATGTTAGGGATGGTGTTACAGGCACGCCCATGTCGACGTCCCCTTTCGATTCTCGATAGATAAGATGCAATACTCTGCTGGATGTCAGACTACATGCACAGCATGTGAATCTAAGCAGATGCAATCGTCAGAAATGCTATTACGGTGAGTAATGCATGTCTTCTGAGGCTTGTGGAATCTGCTTAGATCACATGCTGTGCATAGGCCGACATCTAGTGGAAGCTGTGAGTATTAGTTGTTTTCGAAATTCTAAGTGTGACTTCCTCTGTACCCATGGTCCTCCACATGTCGATTTATCAACTCTTGGCTCACAGACTATCGGTTATATTAGGCATGATTTGGAGCAGTACCCTTTGGGTGCACTACAACAGCCATGACCTCCTGGCAATAGGAACCCAACCTTTGGTACAAGTCTGGACTACACAGTTTGGTAGTGTA
Source organism: Ambystoma mexicanum (assembly GCF_040938575.1). Classification (NCBI taxonomy): domain Eukaryota; kingdom Metazoa; phylum Chordata; class Amphibia; order Caudata; family Ambystomatidae; genus Ambystoma; species Ambystoma mexicanum. The sequence continues at coordinate 63,937,320 of NC_090929.1, forward strand.
TCTGAGTAGCCAGGCTGATCTCAAGAGGGATCAATGTGAGCAGTAGTGGAGTTGCGCACAGTGACAAGTATCCAAATAAACACTTACTCAAAGTTCAGTTTCAATAAAACTTCTTCAGAAGGGGCAATGTAATAGTAACACGCAAATACACTCCAAAATACACACTCTTAGTTTCTCTAAATCAGCAAATACCCATTTGGGGTAGCACACAGACACTTCCTACACCCTCAGGTGACTTAAATAGCGAGGACATTGTGGACATTAATATATCACTGGCACCGTTGGAACAATACTGAGATGAGTGTTAAAGTAAATTCAGAATACAATGAGACCACACATCTTCTGAAGCAAGTAAGTACTTATGAACCCCCAATGCAAAGTAAATTAACCCTTTCCTGGAGGGAAGGTAAGACACGGGTGTCCGGTCAAAGGATCGACTCAAAAGGGTCGAATGACAAAAGGGTCGAGTCAATTCGACCGAAAACAAACAGGTTGGATTTTTAAAATAAATGTATATTTCTTTTTGCTTTATTATAGGTAAAAAGTGTTTACACCAAAAACAGGGGTTTGGGGGACCCCCCAAATAAAATAATATTCAACCCTTTTTTTTGGTCCTTTTGACTTGACCCTTTTGTCATTCGACCCTTTTGAGTCAAACCTTTGACCTATAACCAGTCACAAGCAGAGGAGAGAAGTCATTCAGGGAGCCAGGCCAGCCAATGTCAATTGGGCAAAAGTCAAGGTGAGCTAAAACACTTCTTGCAGGTAAGTAAAAGTCTTGCACAATGTTTTAGAAGTCTTTGTAGAATCACAGTAGGGTCACAAGCTGGGAGGCTTGTGGTAAGTAGAAGAAGATGCAAGCAACTCTACAGAAGCAACCAAGACAAGTCTCAACTGAGATTAAGTGAGGTTACAACAACAAGAGGTAAGTTCTCTTAGACTGTGCTGTACCTTTTGGTTAGAAGAAATGGTCCCATCTGGCTCCTGTTCCTGTGTGGCTTTGCAGATCCTTTTGTTCCTGTCCCTCGGTCGTGGGGACAAGAGGGAGGATTTCTGGGGACTCTTGCAACGGGACTCTTGCAACAGGACGGTCGGTGGCAGAAAGGACTAACTTCTATTCAGCAGCATTTCACGGTTTCAGCTCCTCGCGTTTCAGCAAATAGCACCACTGCAGTCTCACAGGTACCACTCTGGACTTTCCTCACATCTGGGATGCAGCACTCTGTTGAGGTGGCTCAGGCTTCGTCAGTCCTGCTTACTGGGAGTACGGGGGATATTCCAGCAGCTCCGGTCCGTCTTAAAAGTGAGGCACTCCGTTTGGTTTTTCTCTCCCTGGCACTTCTGTTCCAGCAGTGGAAGTACAGCCATCTCCGAGAGCATGTCCAAACAAGTTCACTTTGGAGTTGATTGGTCCCACCAACTCAAGGGGAGAAGTCGTCCTTGCAGGGCTTCTCTAGTCGAGGCGATTTCAGAGCTTCAGCACAGCAGCAGGGCTTCACCGGGCAAACCAACAGTCCAGGAGTTGCAGCAGGAGTCTCCAAGTTCTTCTTCGGATTTCTTCGTCCAGTTGTCGACTCTGCCTTCCAAGCCAAAAAGCCTTGCCTTTTATGCAGGTGTCTCCCATTCATTCCAGCCTAACTGTCAATCACACAGCAGGGTGGCTGTCCTTGCCGAACAGCCAGCCAGCCAATCACCTTTGGGTGCATTTCTGTAACTAAGGGGATTGAGCACAGAGTTTTGGGCACCTCCTCACTTCCTGCCCTTGCCAGACCTACTGGAGCCAGAGGTGGGCTTCACTTGTGAATCCCGCCAAAGACAAAACGAACAAAGGGACCAAACCTGGTTTGGCGCGCAGAGTAAATCTCAAGAAGGACCTTTCCAACAAGAAATGGTGAATAAAGATTGGGGCCGTTATGTCAAAATGGGCACCCAGGGGTGCTTTGCTGCAGCTGCGAACGTAGCTAGCTGTAAAAACACACAATGGTAGGAAAAACCACTGCAATCGGCCATTAATTGTAGAAAGGGTAACATAAAAATGTTACATGAGAAACTAGACCAAGGGGATACTAAGTAACCCCTCCAGCACCTTATGGTAAGATAGAGTGGGCTGGGTCTGAAAAGTAACAAATGTAAGTAAAGTCAATTTCACTTTACTGCTCTTGGAAAAAGTAGTTTATCCAAGAGAAGGTTTTTAAATCTTTGGGAAATCTAAGACTAACATGTGCCACTGCACTGAAAGTGCTATGTCACAAATGCAAAGATGATGCCTATGGAGTTTGTGTTTCTTTTTGGTTTTGGAGTCTAACAAAGTACCAAGTCCCAAAGTTCAGCAAAAGAGCTTTGGGTCGGGCTTCGGGCCACACAGTAGGGAGAGGGGGGGAGGCCTTTGGAGAATGTATTTACCCCTTTTCATACATTATCTTTGCCTACCTGCCATTTAATTAAATTATGGATAGACCCCCTTCCAAGTTCTGCCCAAGTTGCAACAACAAATTCCCCTGGGTCTACAAACATCTGGTGTGCAACCTTTGTCTCCCACGGGATCATGTCAAATGGAATTGTTGAGTCTGTAAGCTCTTTAAACCTAAGACGTTAAAGGACCATTTAACTAAGCGCTGGGCCCACAACGCCATGCAGGCAGTGGCCACCATGGATGTCGAGGGGACTTACAGCGATGGCAGCAACGCCACATTTTCGGATGGCAAAGGTGATAGGGAAACGTACGTTTCCCAAGTGCAAGCCCCCGACCCCAACACAGACCGGCAGCCGCCTTACAGGGACGACCCCCGACAGCATCGGCACTCGCACTGCCCCTACCACTAAACACACAGCCAAGGGCTGTGACTCGATGCGTTATTCGACCAAGGGCCAACACACTAAGTCTAGGGAGAGGTCAACAGAATCCATGTCCTCTGGGCATTTGGGCCGCATGACAGGCCCGACTGTTGAGACTGCACACACGTTGTTCCTAAATCCGTTCCTGAACATCGGCTGACGAGAAGTGTGGTCCCCCTACAGCTGAAGTTTGACATTTCTGGTCGAAGACGGCTAAAGGCCCTAAACAGTCGGGATTAGCCCACGTGGTTAAACACGTCCTGAAGAGCCTACTGAAGGGGAAGGAGTCCAAGAAGCACTCTTCTAAGCCCCCTCATAAGGAAAGGTTCAGTTGTACATCCAGGGAGAGGGATTCCCTTCCACACAATTAAAATGATTCACTTCCACAGGTGGAGGAATCCTTGTCAGCAGCTCTAAAGAACAAGGCTCAACCCTCGCCTCATGACCAAGTCGCACCTCAAGGTCAGGACTTCCGACTAGGTCCGATGTCCATTCCAAACTCGGACCAATGGACATGTGAGGACATTGATAAGTCATGAGAAGGATGACCTGTATGGCAAACTTTCGAAAAGAACCCAGATTCTTTGCAACATTTTCAAATCGCCCCTCCCACTACAGCTGCCCCTGGTTCTCAAATCCCTGCAGATGCCGCCCCCTGCAGGCCCCTCCTAAAAGGTCTTGTCCTGATACCCTGGCTATTCCTATCAGAACCTGCCCTTCATTGATCTGTATGACTCAGATACCGACAATGAAGAACGCTATAGACCACAGGAGGGCATAGAACAGGTCTGTGGCGATGACGAGGGAGGGATGTATAACATAGCCTCTCCAGTCACCCTAGAACCTCCAGTAGCAGATTTGCCATATACAACCAGCCACTACAAAAGCATCGAAGCTCTTCCGCCAGGCTCCCACAGATCCTCTTTATATCAGGGGACAGCTCAAACCAGACTCTTTTAGTAACGAGAGAGCAGGGACACCCTTGGCCTCTTTGGATGCACTACCTGACAAGGTAAGAGATTATACACTATGGGGCGGAAAGTAGCCTCTTCGACTGCCTTTGTTGTCGATTCTCACCTCAATCCCACACTTCTGGAGAGTTAAAACTGCCATAAATGGGATGAAGTATCTGCATTGTTGTCTTCAGCTCCTGAACCCCTTAAGACACAACTGGCCCTGGTATTGGCAGAAGGCAGAGCAGTTTCAAGCTACATTCTGAAAAGGAATTTAGACGCCGCTGACAACGCATGCAGAATTATAGCAGAAGGAACAGTTAAGAGACATTCGTGGCTACGCCAGTCTGGCTTCAAGCAGCAGACTCAAGCTACGCTTCTTAATATGACTATTGAGCCCAATGTCCTCTTCGGAAACGCTGTTGAAGACGCCCTAAAATCTGCTAAAGAGGAATACGACACCTTGGACCAGATTACCAATAAACCCACAGGGCAAAGCGGTAATAATATTTTTTGTTGGTTTCACTGACAAAATTCAGAGGGGTTCAAGCTACAACCAAAATCGGGGATCGTCCTGCGGTAACAATCGAGGGCAGGCCTCACAGTGTTAGCAAAGGGGACGGGGGGAGGTCCTCCTCTTCTAGAGGTGGAGACACGCCTCCAAAACATTGACTACCCGGTTCAGGTGCCCTCCCATGCCTCTCCAGTAGGAAGGTGTATTTCAAATTTCACCAAAGCATGGGAGGAGGTGCGGGGGGGGACACCTCAGACAAATGGGTGCTATCCACTGTGGCGGCAGTTATTGTTTGGAACTAATCCAGCGACCACAGAACTCTCCCCCATGTCAAAAGGCTCACTGGAAGGAAAAATGCATCCTTCTCGAGGAAATCGTAAGGCTGCTCCAACCTACTTCCTTGTGCCACAAAAAATCTAACAATGTGCCCTGTATTAGATCTACGCCCTGCAAACACCTATGTCAAGCCACAAAGGTTCTGTATGACTACGGTACAAGAGGTAATCCCGCTGCTAAAGCGGGGGTTGGGGGAACACTAGATGGTAACTTTGGATATGAAAGATGCTTATTTTCATATTTCAATGTTCCCAGCGCACAGAAGATTCTTGCGGTTCAAGTTGGCAAACCAGCACTACCAATTCAAGCTACTACCGTTCGGAATAGAATCCGCACCAAGGGTCTTCACAAGGTACTGGTGGTGGCAGCGCACCTGAGCAGTGGTACAATCCCAGTGTACCCTTACCTGGACGACTGGCTGATTACAGGGGAGACACCCCAAATTTGCAGGCAAACCATTCAAAGAACTATCAACCTTCTCTTTCAAATGGGCTTCTCAATAAACTAGAACAAATCGAGCCTACTGCCAAGCACAAACATACTGTTCCTAGGTGCTGTAATAGACCCAAAAGAGGTGTTAGTCTTCCCGTTGGAGGAAAGAGTCCAAAATGTAACTGCAAATACCTAATTATCAGGCAGGCCGCCAGATAAGCGCATGCAAAGCTATGCGTTGGCTAGGCATGATGGCATCTTGCATTTACCTGGTATCGCACGCACACCTGCGACCCATGCAGGAATGGTTGGCGAAAGTGATCTCAGGTAAGCGGTCAGTGGGACGATCTAGTGGTCGTTTCGCCAGCACTAGTACAAAGTCTTTGCTGGTGGACAAGGGAAAATTGGTTGAAGGGGAAACCCTTCTACGATCCAGAAGTGCAGGTCGATAGTTAAGAAAGACGCGTCTCTCGCCGGGCTGGTGGGGAAAGGGGGGGGAATCATCCCCTTCATCACACAGCAGAAGGTCTGTGGACTCGTGCCATAGCGAACCACATCAATCTGCTGGAACTACTGGCAGTGTTCAATGCCCATCAGGCATTCGAGATAGACCTAGCAAACCAGTCGGTCCAAGTCCTTACCGACAGCATTACAGCGATGTTTTACAACAAAAATGGGTGGGGGGGCCCACATGCTCCAAATCTGTCCAAATTAGCACAGCACATTCGGAAATGGGCGCTCAAACAGAAAATATTACTATCCTCCAACATGTTCCAGGGGAACTAAAAACTCTAGCTGACTCACTGAGCAGAGATCCCCTACCAGAGGAGCACGAGTGGCAGCTAGACACAAAGGTTGTAGACCATCGCTTCTCTCTATGGGGTTTCCCAATGTTGGACTTGTTCGCTACAAGAGAAAACAAACAATGCCCAGACTTCGCATCCAGGTTCCCCCAACCAGGCTCCAAGGGGAATCCCCTATGGATGAACTGGTCAGAGAAATTTGTTTACGCTTTTCCCCTGACTACTCATGAACAAAGTGGTGAACAGGATCCACAAGGTATAAGTGGCGCTCATCCTAGTTGCCCCTACATGGGCAAGACAGCTGTGGTACCCACAACTACGCAAACTGGCGATATGCGATCCCATCAAACTCCTGTGCCAGACCAACTTACTCACTCAACACGGTGGTTTAACAGTGCACCTGCAACCTCACTCGATTAACTTGGCAGCGTGGCTCTTGAAGTCATAGAGTTTGGACTTCTTAACCTACCACAGAGGTGTATGGATATCCTCAAAGAGGCACAAAAGCCAAACACTAGGCACTGTTATTCCAACAAGTGGAGGAGATTTGTAATTTCGTGCGAGTCTAAACAAATAAACACCATAAAATGTTCCCCATCCCACATTCTAAAATATATGCTCCGCTTGCTAGACTTGGGTTTAGTATACAGCTCTACAAAGGCCACCTGGCGGCCTTGTCATTTTACACTACCTCTCACATTAAGGTATTGTGGTGGAAAGTGCCGGTCTTCAAAGCATTCATAGAGAGTAAAGAGACTCCACCCTCCAATGTCAAACCCACTGCCAGGATGGGATCTCAGTGTAGTACTCGCTAAGCTTATGGGACACCCTTTCGAACCGATGCACAAGTCAAGTCTTAAACACCTGACTTACAAGACTGCCTTCTTAGTGGTGATTACTGCCAAAAGGATAGTTACTGAATTGCAAGCATTGTCACTGCAGGATCCTTTCTTTGTCATACACAAGGACAAACTGGTTTTATGTGCCCCCCCAACTCCCCTCCCAAAAAAAACCCCCACCCAACCTCACCCCCCCCCCCCCAAGGTTCTCTCCTTTATTCATCTCTATAAACTTCATGTGAGCCAGTCCATTGAGCTTCGGGCTTTCTTCCAGAACCCAATGCCCTGGTCGCGAGGATCTGCTTGAAGCCTAAAGCCAAGTGCAACTTTTGGTACAACTCAGACCTAGAATGCCATCTCCCGATGGATAGTCTGATGCATACAATGGTGCTATTCTCTCAGACAAGTCACTGCCTTTCACGCCAAGAGCTCACTCCACAAGGAGCAAAGGAGCTATTCTGGCATTTATTGCAAATGTCCCCTTAGACAGCATTTGCAAAGCAGCTATATGGAGCGCAGTATACACTTTCCCTCAGCACAACTGCATTGACACCATTCCTAGGCCGATACAAAGGGGGGAAAGCGGGTCTAAAACATCTGTTTGCCCATGAACCTTCTCACAAACCACCACCTTCTCACAACCCACCACTTTCTCCTAACACTGCTCGCTAATCTACGCACAGCATGTGATCTAAGCAGATTCCACAAGCTTCAGAAGGGATACATTGCTCACCGTAATCCTATTTCTGATGCTTGTCTGCTTCGATTCACATGCGTCCAACCTTGCTCCCCTTGGAGAGAAGGTGCATGGATGCTTATGAGCTTGTCTGATATCTGTTTGGATACACCTGTACTTACGCTGCACTTCATGCTACCTCGTGTCGGAAACAAAACAATCTGAGGGACCTTGATTCGTGAAGGACCATGGGTACAGTGGACTTCACACTAGCGATGGCATTACTGGCATGTCCTGTCAACGTCCCTTTTTCGAATTGCGAAAACAACTCTAATACTCTGCAGCTTCCATTAAATGTCTGCCTATGCACAGCATGTGAATATAAGCAGATACAAGCATCAGAAAAACAATTACGGTGAGTAATGTATCCCATATTTTTTCTTTTTTTACTCTGTGGCCTGATGGGCTTCTAGTGAAGACTTCCTGCTACTGCACTCTTGTTAGGGAGAATTCGCAGAAATGTGCTAATTCCCTTCTACCTTGGAGACCCCCAGCTCTTTTTGCAAGACTTTAGGACACATTTTACCCTGCAGAGAGACCTTTTTCCCACTCTCTCATATTTGTCTGTGATTTGGACTCTGTTTCTTTTGACTTTGGAGTCTGACAAACTCCATAGGCATCTTTACGTTGTGACACACAGCACCTTCAGTGCACTGACACAAGAAAGTCACTTAGATTTGCCAAAGGTTTAAATACCTTCTCTTGGTGAAACTGTTTCCAAGAGCAGTGAAGTGAAATTGACTTCTAGACCCAGCACACACTATCTCACAATAGGGTACTGGAGGGGTTACTTAGTATCACCTTTCTCTTGTTTAGCATGTAACATTTTTGTTACCCTTTCTACTATTGACTGGTGGCAGTGGTTTACTTTTTCCTACCACTGTGTGTTTTTACTGCGGGCTGCAATTGCAGCTCGAGTAAAGCACCCATGGGTGCCCATTTTGTCAAAATGGGCCTGGTAAGCTTTTTTTGCCATTTCTTGATGGAAAGGTCTTGAGATTTACTCTGCACGCCAAAGCAGGTTTGACCCCTTTGTTGTTCATTTTGTCTTTGTCTGGATTCACTGGTGAAGCCCGCCTCTGGCTCCAGCGTGTCTGGCAGAGGCATGACGTGAGGGAGGTGCCCGAAACTCCCTGTACTTAATCCCCTTGGTTACAGGACACCCACCCTGCTGTGTGAGTGACAGCTTGCTGTGAATGAATGGGAGAAACCTGCATAAAAGGCAAGGCTTTTTGCTTAGAAGGCAGTTGACCACTGGACGAAGGAATCCTAAGAAGAACTTGGAAGAGACGCTTGCTGCAATTCCTGCATCGTTGGTTTGCCTGGTGAAGCCCTTCTGCATTGCTGAAGCTCCGAATTCGCCTCAACTAGAGAAGCCCTGCAACGGACGACTTCTCACCTTGGTTTGGTGGGACCAATCAACCCCAAAGCAAATTTGTCTGGACATCCTTTCAAAGCTGGCTGTACTTCCATTGCTGCTGCAGGAACAGATTGCCAGGGAGAGGAACACCAGAATCGAGTGTCTCGTTTTTAAGTTGGACCCGAGCTCCAGGAAGATCCTCTGGACTCCCATGATGCAGGACTGACCAAGCCTGAGCCCCCTTATCAGAGTGCTGGACCCCAGATGCGAGCAAAGCCCATAAAGGTATCTGACAACCGCAGTGGTGCTGTTTGCAAGAGCCGCAAGGAGCTGAAATCGTGAAGTGCTGCTGATCTAAAGTTTGCCCATTGCTGCTGCCACCGATCTTCGATTCGTAGTGCAGGAGTCCCCATGACTGTGGCCCTGGTACAGGATCTGCACACCTACACAAGTACAGAAGCCAGCTGGAAACTATTTTTTTTCGAACCAAAGGTACTGTAAAACTAAGGGGTTGCTTACCTCTTGTGTAGCCTTGCTAGCTCTCAGTTGAGTTGTCTTGGTTTCTTTTGCAAAATTGTGTTCAGCTTTGCCCCTCACAAGCCTCACAACTTGTTCCCTACTGTGATTTCATTTTCTACAAAGACTTCTAAAACATGGTGCAAGACTTTTACTTCAAGAAGTGCTTCAGCTCACCTAGACTTAAACTAACATTGGTTGTCCTGGCTCCCCGAAAGACTCTACTTACCTCTGACTTTGTAATTTATTCCCCAGGAAAGGGTTAATTTTCTTTGCATTGGAGGGTTCAAATAGTACTTATCATTTGTTGACCATTGTTTTATTCACTCCACTTTTCCTGTTGACACTAAAGTCAGTATTGCTCTAAATGTACCAGTAATAGATCAATGTCCAGTGTCCTAGTTATTTGTCATCTCAGGGTGTAGGAAGTACCTGTCTACCAAATGGGTATCTACTGATTTATTGAAACTCGGAGCGTGTAGTTTTCAAGTATATTTTTGTGTTGCATCTATTTGCTCCCTTCTAAAGAAGGCTTATTCAACTGACAAATTAATAAATAATTGTTTAGTCAAGAAACCTTGAGTCTGCATATTTGGATACATGTCACTGTGAATCTGTGTAATAACCCTACAGCTCACATTGACCCCTCTTGAGATAAGCCTGGCTGCTCAGTACCTCTACCAACTTGTGTAGTACATGCTTATACCAAAGGTTTTGTTAACTATTGCCAAGAGGACAAGGATGGTGCAGTCTCCCACAGGGTACTGCATACAATCTTGCCTAACAACCCTTTTTATGATGTGCAGCCGATTTGGCTATCAGAGCAGAGGTGTTTTAAGCACACATTTGCCCTTAGGTGATTCGATCACCGAAGTATTGTAGAGTAGTTGGTGGCAGCTGTACTTTAGTATCACCTTCTCCAAGGGTGCATTCATTTTTACCAGATTAGTAGCCAAATGTTTTATTTATTCATTGGCTATCTATACTGCACCTTTATAGGCTCTATTTATAAGCTCTACTCGCAGCCAGTTTTATTTTGGCCATTCTGTTGTCGACCACAGGAAAGTTCTGAAATGGGACGTTATGGTGACTATCGATTCACTCAGATTCCCAGCCCTGCGCCCTGCCATGTAGTGGTTTAAACAGGGTTAGATCTTTCTGGGCTTTTCCTTGCCAATCCACTCCCCCCCCCCCCCCCCCCCCCCCCCCCTTGTTGCCTCTCTCGGTCGTACCTGCTATCTGGACTGGTTCTTTATCTTTGGACCTTTCCTGGGCCATTTTTCTGCTGTCTCCCTGTGATATTCTTTAAGGACCAAGTGCTTCAAGAGGGGTGTTTGATGGAAAGCACATTTTCTACCTGCTGAGGTAGCCCCTTGGATGTTTTGCTGCCTTTGCTAGGTATTTAGAGGTTCTCAGCCCAGCTAGGCTTACTCTAAACCTGACAGTGTGGCTCTGTTTTATTTTCTTTGCCTTAGGGCAGTGGTCTTCAAACTTTTTTGGCCTGGCCCCCCCTGAGCAAAGTGTGGGCATGCCGGGCCCCCCCAAAAGTGCCAGATGGACAGTATGTAGAAATCGCTATGAACTTTTGCGTGCCGTCACCGCACCCTACTCCCAGTACAGACCCTGGGCTCTCCCCAGTCTACTCCCACCACGATCCCAGTGCTGCCACCCATCCTTCTCCCACCACAGTCCCATAACACAAGCAAACACACATCCATACACATTTAGATAAAAAATAAATCGCCATAAACGTACCTTCTGCAGGGGCCTGCGCGTGGTTTCTAAAATGCCCCGATCCAGGTTGCTCTGCCCATAAGTGCGAGGCGGCACAGGAGCACCCCCTCGCACATACATACATGCAGTGCCCCAGCCAGCATTTCCTATGAGCTATGCAAGGCTGGAGAAGCAAAACACCCCCTGCGTTGCATAGCTCAGTGAGCATGTGCGGCTGGGGAAATGAACTATCAAAGGCAAACAGTGTTTCCCTTTGACAGTTCAGCCAGCCCAGGAGCACTCCCTCAGCTGCAAAAAGCAGCTGAGGGAGTGCTCAGTGTTTTACTGGGCTGGCTCCTTGGCTCCTCCATAATGGGTGAGGTGGCCAGTGGGGGGACACCCCCTCAACCATTATTGGTGAGCCGGCAGGCTTGGACTGGCCTATAGGGCGATGACCGTACCAAAAAATGCAAAATGCTAGTGTAGGCCAGTCAAAATCGGCCACTTTTTGGGCCAATGTGGGCCAGTTTATGGAGTTACTTCACTATGCAGCTGGTAGTTTTGACCTTTGTTGCTGAATAAATATTCTTTAAATATCACCATTTATTTACATTTGAACAAAAAACAACCCCTTGGGTACTATTCAAACAGTCTGTGACTAAGGGACTGAATATCCATTTGCAACTGCTGCCCATTTTTTTATTGCTGCTCAAGACCGTTTTATGGTCCAGTCTGATCATATGAGCTGCCCCTTCCCATTTCCTCCAATCTAAAAAAAAAAAGAATTATTATTATTTTTTTTACATTTCCTGCAAAGCTCTGGCTACCCCCGCCCCCCTCTCTCCCCCTCCAGGAGGCGCCTCACAGTTTGAAGACCTCTGCCTTAGGGAGTCAGACTCTTAAGTCATGGGTATTCCAGAGAGAAGGTTATCTTTCTTTTACCTCGAAGACCTGAAAAGGGGGTGGTTATATGACTAGCCCATGTCACTTTGTGTGTTTGAGAGGAGGGGGCCATCTTTGTGTCACAGGACTGGGGGTCGGGCTGGGCTATAGTCTGCCTAAAACAATTTCTGACTGGCAGATGCCTTTCTGGTATAGCGTGGATTCACCCCCATGTATGTGGAACCTTCTAGAATGCTGAACTATGTTAGAGGGATTGCTAGTCCATTGGCTGCCCAACCCTCCGTTTGAATTGTGCTTGGTATCTGTGTTCACTCAGTCCCTTCCGAGGGGGATAAAAGCAGACTCCCCCTGCACACACTCCTGGTGTACTGATGGAGCACTGGACCTGGAACGCCTGCTGCTCGGGAGTAGGACTAAGGTTCTGCAGTAGCATCCTTTAACACTCTTGAGAAATTTGCCGGTGAAGATCTGCCTCTCAATAACTACCAGAAAAACTGGCACTCCTTTCCTTTGTGAGGATGACTTGATCATGGCTCCTACAGACCAAACTAACCTGCATTGCTGGACCCAGAAGTGGTTGCTTCTTTCGTTTCGTGTTTTCTCTGTGCCAGACAGACTAGACTCCTCATCCCAGGGCATAAGGCAAGTTTCCTGGTTCTATCTCCCCGGTCTTGGAGTTTTAGTAGCCTGTACTGCCTCTGATCCAGCAACCACACTGCCAAAGTCTCCTTCTGTAACTGGCTAGTCTCTGGTCCAATTTTGAAAGCTTTTCTTCTACATTTGTTATTCCGTGGTCTTCTCCATCAGCTCTTGTTGGTGGGCTCACCAAGCCAACCCCCCAATGCCAGACCTTATGCCAGAGGAAGACATGGAAATTCTGCATCATCTGCAACAGCTGACTGCCACAGTCTCTCCGGTCTGATCCTTTAGCTCCAAACCCTGACCTGGGAATCTCACAATCGTCCATCCCAAAGGGTTGGGAGTCCCGTCTGCATTGGTGTGCGGTCATTACAGCCATCAATCTCCAAATGTCCACAGCAACGGGCTCTGGATACTGCTAGCCACATCTGGCAGAATTGTTTACCTGGTCCCAGGGTATTGCGCTCTCGACGCTCTGGCACTGCTAGTGGGCATTGTTTCTTGCTTTCTCCTTGATTAGCTTTATCTTCACAAACTCTTGAGGGGTCTACCTACAACAAAACATTGTGACCTGCTCCCTTAGAAGCACTTTTGCACTGAGAACAACCTCCCGCTAAAGACTGCCCCCCCAATCACAAGACTGATCTTTTTTTTTATCTTGCCTGCCTGAACTGAAAAACTTCTCATACCTGTTGGTGCTGCTTCTTTTTCAGGAAGGCTTTGACTTTTAAAAGAACGTCCTACTTACTCGCTTCATTATGACCTTTGTTTTACAGATCTCTTACAAGTGTATTTTTCTCTTTGCATGATCTTAATATTAAGATATTATTTACAGAAATAGTGTTTTGGACTTATTTGAGATCTTAGTGTGTACTTGTTAGGGAGTATTCTCAGAAATGTGCTAATTCCCTTCTACCTTGGAGATCCCCAGATCTTTTTACCAGACTCTAGGACTCTTTATCTCTCATGTCATTTTTTGTGATTTATCCTCTGTCAGACTCCAGAGTCAAAAGAAACCATCTCTATAGGCATCATCTTTGCATTGTGTCACACAGCACCTTCAGTGCAGTGGCACAGGGAAGTCTCTTAATTTCCCAAAGGTTTAAATACCTACTCTTGGTGAAACTGTTTCCAAGAGCAGTGAAGTGAAATTGACTTTACTTACAAATTGTAACTTTCTAGACCCAGCACTCACTAGCTTACCCCATAGGGTGCTGGAGGGGTTACTTAGTATCCCCTTGTCTACTCTCTCATGTAACAGTTTGTTACCCTTCCTGCAATTAATGGCTGGTGGCAGTGGTTTACTTTTTACAATGATTGTGTTTTTACTGCGGGCTGCGTTCGCAGCCACGGTAAGGCACCCATGGGCGCCCATTTTGTCAAAATGGCCCTGGTCGTCTTTTTTCACCATTTCTTGTCAGGATGGTTGTCCTTGAGATTTACTCTGCCTGCCAAACTAGGTTTGGTCCCTATGTTCCTTTTGTCTTTGGCGGGCTTCACGAGTGAAACCTGCCTCTGGCTCCAGTATATCTGGCAGGGGCAGGAACTGAGGGTGGTGCCCTAAACTCGCTGTGCTTGATCCCCTTGGTTACAGAAATGCACCCAAAGGTGATTGGCCGGCTGGCTGTCAAGCAAGGACAGCCACCCAGCTGGGTGAGTGACAGCTAGGCTGGAATGAATGGGAGAAAACTGCATAAAAGGCGAGGCTTTTTGGCTTGAAAGGCAGAGTTGACCGCCGGATGAAGGAATCTGAAGAAGAACTTGGAAGAGACTTCTGCTGCAACTCCTGGACTGTTCGGTGAAGCCCTGCTGCTGTGCTGAAGCTCCAAATGCGCCTTGACTAGAGAAGCCCTGCAAGGACGACTTCTCCCTTTAAGTTGGTGGGACCAATCAACTTCAAAGTAAGCCAGTTTGGACATCCTCTCGAAGCTGGTTGTATTTCCGCTGCTGCTACTCCATCAAAGAGCCAGGGAGACGAACACCAGATTGTGTGCGTTGCTTTGAAGTTGGACCCGAGGGATAGGAAGATCCTCCGGACTTCCCTGTTGCAGGACTGACAAAGCCTGAGCCACCTCAACAGAGTGCTGGACCCCAGAAGCAAAGTCTGAAGTGGTATCCGAGAACCTCTGTGTTGCTATGAAACGCAGAAGAACCGCTGAATTGAAGTTTGCCCATTGCTGCCGCTGACCTTCCCATTGCTGCCGCTGACCTTCCCATTGCTGCGCAGGAGTCCCCAGACATCCTCCCTCTTGTTCCCACGAGTCTCAAACAGGATCTGCAGAGCTGTACAGGAACAGAAGCCAGCTGGAACCATTTCTTCTAACCAAAGGTACTGTAAAGTCTAAGAACTTACCTCTTGTTGTGTAGCCTTACTTGCTCTCAATTGGGACCTGTCTTGGTTACCTTGCAGAGTTGCTAACAAATTGCCTCTCACAAGCCTCCTACATTGTGCCCCTTCCAAGTGTTCTATTTTTCTACAAACATTTCTAAAAACATTGCAAGACTTTTTACCTTCTTGCAAAGAAGATCTTCAGCTTTTTCTGGGGGAAAGGATAAAACACAAAGGTATTTGCCATGGGAAGGTTTTCAAAAGTACTAACCTTTATTTTATTCCTCTATTCTATCTTTTACACCAAACTCCGTATTGCTCTAAATGTATTAGCGATAAATCTATGTCCACAGTGCCCTAGCTATTTGTCACCTGAGGGTGTAGGGCGTGTTTGTGTGCCATTCCCAATGGGTATCCTCTAATTTAGAGAAACTAAGTGTGTTTTACAACTGACTGAAATAAATTAATCGTTTTTAGCAAGTAACCTTGAGTGTAAGTGTTTATTTGAATAACTGCTACTTTTGAAGCTCTGTCACAACATTACTGCTCACATTGACCCCTCTTGAGATGAGCCTGGCTGCTTGACCACGCTACCAACCTGTGTAGTTCAGACTTACACCAAAGGTTGGGTCCCTATTGCCAGGAGGTCAAGGTTGTTGTAGTGCACCCAAAGGGTACTGTGTTAGACAAAGTTTGCATGCAGTGCCCTCTGGGACCACTGCACACAACTAGGACTACAGGTGTAAGCAAAACCAACCTTTGGTATAAGTTTGTACCACACAGTTTTTGGTAGCGAGCTGAGCAGCCAGGCTTATCTCTAGAGGGAATTTGAGCTTGTAAGGTTGTTACACCGAGGTCTACAATCACGAGTATTCAGATAGACACTTATACTCAAGGTTTCTTGGTAAAACACTTAATTTATTACACAGTCTGTTAGAAAACATTCACTAAAAGGAGGCAATCAATATCGCACAAATATACTACAGTACTTGACACCATCAGGTTCAGGGGCATTTAAAGTACTTTGAAGGAGGAGCAAAATGACATTCAGAGCATTTGAAGTAGGACCAAAAGGCATAAGTTAATAAAACGAATAGAAAAAACTGCTTTCTGCAAAGGAAGAACTTGCTGATCAAATAAAAGCGAATCTAAAACTAAATCAACCTGTTGTTGATCTTGGTCTAAAGGAACAAGAGCAATCTAGGACCTACAAGGCTGACAATATCGACTTGACGATAATTTCAAATAACTCTAATTGCTCCAATAAAAAAAAAACACTGATGAAATTGCGCTTGAAGATGCAAATGCCACAAACCGAACAGTATAAATTGCGATGAAAACAACAAACAAATGAGGATTACAAATCTGAAGGATGAGCGCTTGGTAGTCCCATGGACCTCGGCAAATGCTGAAGGTCAAATAGGGAATCCACCATCACCAAGTATCCAAGAATCCAGCTCAGGAGCAAATGAGAATGAGGCTTTCTGATAAAACAGAGACCTGGGAACAAATAAAGAAAACAGATAAATTCCAGTAAAACAAAAAAAAGAAAACTAAAAACATGCTGAATCAAAAAAAATGCAAGAAACTTATGTAATTTTCTAACAAATATAAAAGCTTTGAATGTGACTATTCAAACAGATTTAGGCGTGAAGCATAAAGTTTCCCCGAATAATCGGAGAGAAGTGCAAATATCCCCCGGAAAAGAAAATGTGGATGAAGATGAAAATCAAACAACAAAAGGACTTGTAGCTGACAAAGAGAGAATCATGGAGGATTTGGTAAATCTATCTGCATATGATTCAGAGTGTGAGGATGAAGAGAACCCAACATCTAATCAGAGCAAAGATGAGAGATGCTTAGACACAATCAGAAGATGAAAGTAATCACAGACTTTTAAAGGGTACAAAAAACGTCAAGACCAAAAGAACATGCATAATAGATAAGCCTAAGAAAGATAAATCCAATGCGGGCGACGAAGAACAATCAAAAAACTGAGAAAATGTTTGCTACCTTGGAAGAGATGCGTGTGTCTATACTAATTAAATGTGGAGGTGGATAGGAAATTGCCCCCCAATAAGAATCAAAATTATAACAACAAAAAAGAGCAGCTGAAACAAATTTGGCAAAACCCTTTACAAAGAACATGGGGGGGGGGGAGGGAGTCAAAGCCAAAAAGAAACATGCGAGGAAAACTAGAGAGAAGATATGAGATGGACTAAAACGGAACCAAAGAAAAATCTTAATCCAAGACAAACTGTTTTCTAATTACTGTCTACTCATGGAAAGGATATGCCCGACAGATAATGGTTTAAATTTAAACCGCTATAACATCATGCAACTTCTCCATCACATCCTCCAACTGAGATGAATCTCCTCAAACGACATTAGGATCGTTGAATTTGTTAGAGACAACTCATGATCGAGTCTTACTGCGTAGCTATTCCATAATCATTAAAGACACAATTAAAAACAACACTGATGCTTTGAATGTTTTAGGATTTGATATTAAAGAAATTGGTCCCGAAGAGGTGAAATCCAATCAACTAACTCACAACAGTCCAGTTATGAGAGAGTGGACAAAGGAAGGTGGCAAATTAAACTGATCATGAACAGAGCTAAATATCAAACAGAGGGGAGAGTATTGAGCATTTAAAGAAACCAGAAGATGAAGCCGAAGAACCTTCTGCAACTGAGTGTATAACGAACAAAAAACAAATTGAGATCACTTTTGCATGCGATGTTGCCTCAACAACAAAAGGTGGTGAAAATAAATTAGACGGACAGAGCGAAAGAGGGCAAGAAACATGGAATTGGCTTGCGGTGCCTTAAACCCGAAGACGGACAGCTAATGTAAAAAAAAATGAACTATGAGGAGCTCATACTGATGGGTACATGGAACACAAGGATCTGCCCATCTCCAAAGAAGCTCCGGAAATCAATTGCAAACGCTGGATATCATGTTTGCAAGAAACATGGCTGCAGACATATCCCTGTATCAAAGGATATGAAACAGCTGTAAATCCAGCAATTAAACAGCCAAGAGGGTGCCCGATGGCTGGACTACTAACTATGGTTAAGTAAAAAAAACGGCTTAAGGATAATAAGTTCATCAAATCCTTCACCTTAACTCTAAGCCACACTAGTAGAGTTAAAACATCATCCTAAAGAGGAGAGTTTGAAAATACACATAATAAACGTTTATTGGCAACCAATGTTCCCTTTAATATTTTTTCTCTATGTGCGGAACCGGTTGGCTGTTGTGCGCACCTTATTTTCCATGTGCGCAACTGACTGAGGTAAGCCATTTTGTGGGCTACCGTCGCAAGAGTTTGGAAAGGAATGTCTCGTTCCCAGCCACTGCAATTCTTTAAAAATCTAAAAATCTTGCAACACGTTTTACAAACACATAGGGTAAAATAAAATGGCATATGTGATTATAGAGAAAGCTCATCAACCAGTTCAAGACTTCAATATCGGCCACAGTACCTTGCAAGCGTACCTATGCGCAGAAAAAAATGTCTGCCTCGTTACGAGTTTGGCGGAAAGTGTAAAGTTGGCGGTAGTGGTACCGCCAACTTTACCACTACTCCAAATTACAATTTTGGGCCTGGAGTGGAAGATTTGCCTCCAGGAAAATCCTGGAGGTAAATCCTCCAGCACGACGCCGAAATCGTCGGAATTCCCGCTGCAGTAATTATGCCAAAAAGCCACATTGAGTCCAATGTACTCAATATGAATGGGGAATTACGCCATCACCACCAGTTGTAATCCGGTGGAAATTTCTCCGGACCAAGTGGTGGTAACAGCAATTTGTTTGGGCGGTATTCTGGCAGATATACGCTGGGATACCGCCCTAAGTCGTAATGAGGCCCTGCATGTTTTATGCCACTGGAAAATCACTTGTTTGTATTACAAAACACAAATATCTTAGTTGTGTTTCCAGATATCTCGCGCAAACAATATTTACTCTTAAATAAATGTTCTGATTTTTCAAAAAAAGGAATTGTATTCTTGATGTAGTACTCTCAAGTGGTCAGCCGACACGTGTTTCGACACAAGGGGTCTTTATCAAGGCTGGTGTGTTGTTCATTGACAGTTAGGTAGGCTGGCTCTTGGTGGTGGGTTGGGGTAGGTGGGTTCCACTCTTCGAATAGGCTGGATTGTCAGCCTGTTACTGCTGCAAATGACATCCCTGGCATTTGTGGCCCTCAAATATCTCTTGTCATAACTGATGTGGCTGAAACTCAGACAGAATACATTTGCCAATGGATTAATGGCAATTAAAAGCAATGTGTCAAAAACGAGCTGAAAGGGGTTCAAGTGCGACTTTAATGAAGCAATTCAAGGGCCAGGAGAACATGCTTCTAATCATTTGTCTAAGGATGATAGTTGCATCAGAATAACTGCACCTTAGAATATGATGATCCAAAATTCCTGTGCCTCTGCTTACTATCCAAATTACGTTCTCCTGCAGGTAGTGATAACACCAGCCTTAGAGCTAAAAGGCATATGCACTGTGCATTTTTACTCCCTAAAAAGGGAAATGTGCCGAACAAAAATGAGAAACAATGAACATATTGCTTCAACCCAGAAAGCTCCACTGATATTTTTTCGAAATTAGTGACTAGTAGAGTAGTGGCATAGCAAGGAAGGTATAACATTAATGCCCTATCTCAAAAAGAATTTTATGAGCAAAGAACATCTTTTAGTAAGCAGAAAGTATCCTTATTGGCAAAGCTAATTACTTTCAAACTCCCTGAAAAATCATTTGACTCAAAGTAGGGAGCAAAATCTAATTAGAACCCTGATTGTACCCCAGGAGTGAACTGACAGGGCACATAATACATTGTTTAGTTTTGCCCATCGTTCCGCACCGCAGCCTAGATAAAATTAAACGAGAGACTTAGTGAGGTTTATTATGGAGCCCTGTTGAAGAAAATCACACACGTATGCCTTTTATGTTAACTGCATCAATTCATTAGAGATACAAATGATTGAGTGCCTTCTTCTATTACTATGGATCCTCTTCTGTGATCCTGTGTGATCAGTTAAATAAGATGCAGGGAGATGCTAGCGACTGCACACACAGAACAAATTGTAATATTGAAAAGCCCTCAGCAGTTGAGCATAGAAAGAAAAAGAAGGTGCTGTTGTCTAGACGGGTACTAGAATTTCCTATTCTTTAGCAAACACGCAACACGTTTCCTTCAGTGTACTGCTGAAACGTCTGACTTGGCCTTTGAAATGCTCTGCTTTGTTCATCACCCGCAAGGTGTGATGCTTCCACCCATACTCGTCCCCGGCACCTGTGCTTGCCTCCAATACTAGTTGATAGAGCACTGTATAAAAAGTAAGATTGTAGCAGTAAACACTCACTGGGATATTTGCAGACCCACAATAGTTTGCAAGCAAGGCATATTTAAATGCCTCAACATATGATGTGCTTTTTAAGAATGTCATGACTCTGCATGTACACAAATAACATATAATATGTAAAGGTCTATGCCCAAAGGAACTCTAAACACTTGGAAATTATGCTTATTGTGTGAAAAGCATTGTCCTGTCTGAATATCCGGTTCCCTGATACTGTGGATGTGTAATCCCAGGCATAGTCCATACTTCTTATCCTTTGTAGACTAAGTAAATGATATTGCCATGTTGCTCTCCACGTATGTGGTAATGTTAGTAATGCTTAAGTAGGAGACGCTCAACATCACATTTGTCTTTCAAAATCTTTAGAGAGCAAATTAATATTTGAGTTTTATAATGTGTTAACTTACAAGGGGGCCGCTTCAAAGCACTTGCGTGACATATGTACAAAGAATAGGAAGTATGGGATTTGGTTACACATCCAAGTAGCCTGCTTACTTAGTCAGTATCCGATATTTGAGCTTGTAGTTCGATTATATAGTGTGGGTGACGCTTTGCGAAGGCACCATGAATAACAGATTCTGGCACGTGAACGTTATTCATGTTGCAACAAACAAAACAAATGGATGTAGGTACATGTCTGCTAACCTTTTGCAGAGCCAAGAGGAAGAGTCAAGGTTGTCTGGTAGTATCTTAATGTACTCTGGGGTAGAAGTTGAGGTCATAAGGTAAAAGTGTGCTAGAGTCAGGTTTAGGAGTCATGGGTGGGGAGGGAAAACATTTGGTTAATGTGTGCAGGCACACTGGTTAGATTGGTTAGATTCTTCTGTTCATGGAGCCAGTTTTTCATATTCGTTTTTAACCTATTGTGTTGTATTTTTCTGTTAGATTTTATGTACATAGTAGTGTAGTAATGTAAATTAGCAGAATATCAAGACTAGTTGCTTATTTTAAGCGAACATTTCAGGTAAGTGCTGTGTTTTGTGCCTTATTAAATCTTTTTAAATAGGTGAGAATTGTCTGTGTGCGCTGCTAAAAATCTTCTGAGCGGAACCCAGAAGGAAGCTGGGCAAGCGCACATGCGCACGGCTTAGAGGGAACATTGTTGGCAACATAAAGCTACGGATGAGGTGAAATTGCTTGACCTATTCTGTAACCTAATTGATGAAATCTGGGTCAATGAAAATACCAAGCATAACGTTATGTTGTGTGGTAACCTTAATATGGAAATTCTGGTTGGAGGAAACCCTAAGAATATCTGCAAAGTTAGAAAAGAATACAAAATAATAAAAATATGCGAAGAGATGTCATCTAGACAGATGATATTAATGAATGGAAATACCAATGGTGATAATCACGCAAAACCAACTTGGGAAAGGAACAAAGCAAAATCTGTACTCGATTACTACTATATATACGGCGATCTAAGCAAGAAAATTTGAAATTTCTGTGTAATACCATCAACACACAGTGATCATAACATAGTACAAATTGAACTATCAGGCCAAAGAAAAAGCCATGAAGAGAAATGGCAACATAAGATCAATGTGGCACCCGGGAGAAATCTAATTTGAATGGATGATGTAAAAATCATAAGACTAACAAAGTAATAGCCAATGAGCAAATAGGAGATCCCATAGAATCCCGGCTTTATTACAACAATTTACACAAATCCAAAATAGTAGAAGTAAACCAACCTTGAAGAGAAACCATATTGGAGACCTGGAAGTAGTGGCTAAAAAGAGAACTGAGAAAGTGTATACGAACAATAAAAAAAATAATTATGTAGATAATTGCAAAGAAGCAATTAAAGTTAAATCAAGATACCGAAACTGGATGCAAACACATAAACCTACCCTCTTACAAAGAGATGCTGAGTAAATGTTGCTGATAATGGTGAAAAAAAACTCTGGCGCACTTTGGCCAATCATTAACATGGATGCACCACAACAAGCAATCCAGTGTAGTATGGTAACTGAGTCCCAATGGATCAACCATTACTCCAGTCTGTTTGCCAAACAAAGCGAAAATGTATTAGACATCCAGGAGTTAGAAAAAGGTTGGGATATAGAGATAAAGAGAGAAGACATTCTAGAAAACATCAGAAGAATAAGCAACTCAAGAGCCCCCGGCCCAGATGGGCCGACAAACCAGGTCCTCAAGGAACATCCTGAAGAATGGACAGATTTTTGTTTAAATATATTTAAAAACATTGTGAGACAAGGGCGTATCCCAAAATTCTGGAAGAGCATGATTATTGTGCCGATATTTAAAAAAGGAATACAAACTTATCCAAAAAATTACAGGCCAATAGCTCTACTGGATGTGGTGGGGAAGATCTTTGGGACTCAGTTACTGCAGCAACTAAACAATTGGATTCAAGCAACTGAGTGCAGAGATGAATGACAAACTGGTTTTGTGAGAGGCGTTGGATGCAGTCTCAATCTCCTCTTACTAAATCTTATAAAAATGGAAGCCATCAAACAAAAATCAAAAGTATATTTAGCGTTCGACCTTGCTCACGCCTTCAATAGTGTGGCCCGGGATTTGTTGTGGAAAAAGCTAGCAATGAGAAACTGCCCTTAAAGTCTCCTGGGAGCAATTAAAGAGCTATACTCGAACACTGAGATTAGGATCCGTTTAGACTCTCGTTGCTGATAAAAACAGGACGAGGGGTAAAGCAAGGCTGCCCATAAGGTGCTTCTCTATTTAACTTCTTTATTTCTGAGGTGGGAAGAGAAATTGAGGAAGCAAGAGGTTTTGCCCCAAAAATAAACTGGAATCCTTTAAGCTATATGCTATACGCGTATGATGATATTAGACTTTAGGCCGATCAGATTACAGCGGAAGCTCACTGCTCTGGGATCCTATACAGAAAAAAATGGCCTAGTAATAAATGCAGGAAAAAGCGATATCTTAGTCCTTCAAAATCTTGTGGGCTTAAATGAAAACCAACAAAAAAACGATTTAAATGCAAACTAGGCCAGGAAACAATAAAATGCTGCACCCATCACAGTATCTGGACGTTTTAATCGATACACAAATAACGGAAGATCCAATGGTTCAAAGAATGAAAGAAAATGCAAACTCCTTGATGCCCAATGTTCACTAATCAACAGAGTTGGTAAATTCCGGTGACAGATTTTTATAACCCAAAGGTGATGCCATGCTTGAACTATGGGTGTGAATCAACACCCCTACTGCCTCCATTCGATTCGAACATGGATTAACCTCAATTAACGCTAGCGTGACATGGACTATGTTATCCATATACAGAAGAGTGATTGGAGCTGATGAGCTACCATCATATAACATCTTGAGGACCACTATGAGTAAAGCAAGTGGGTATATCTTTGATGAATGGAAACAAACATGCGATCTAACGTTACAGCAAATAAGTGCAAATAAAGAAGAACTAATAGGAAATCTGAAGATGGTAAAAAGAAAGTTGTGGGACCAAGACTGGTACGAAACATCTGAGCAAAACACAGATAGATGCATGGCCAATGTAACCTCTGGAG
This sequence comes from Ambystoma mexicanum, assembly GCF_040938575.1. Classification (NCBI taxonomy): domain Eukaryota; kingdom Metazoa; phylum Chordata; class Amphibia; order Caudata; family Ambystomatidae; genus Ambystoma; species Ambystoma mexicanum. The sequence continues at coordinate 63,961,122 of NC_090929.1, forward strand.
CAAGGAACACATTACCGAAATACTTAGAACTTTTTCCATGCTACATTAAAAGGCAAACTTTCATGGAATTACGATTGAATATGTTTAATATGAAAGAGGTTCTTAATCTGAGAAGCACGCTGGAGAAAGCTGACTCTATGTAGATTCTGCAGGGAGAAAAATGAAACCCTGAAACATCTAGTGCTATTCTGCAGAAATTTGAGATCTGAGAACTAAACACCTGGGTATGGAGATTAAGAAAAGACAAAATCGCTGTGGTGAAGAATGGTGGGATCTGGAAGAATTGGAAGTTAGACTCATGAGAAATAATTAAGCCAAACAATTAATGGGGGAAATTATTCACAGAACTTTTTCATGGAAATTGATATAGACAAGGAACCTCTCTTGAATTTTGATTTTAATGGATTATAACAGATGCAGTTTTCATTTATTTTAAAAGTTGTAATTAACTAAATGAAATTTAAAAAAAAAGTAAAAAAATATAGTAGTTACCCTTAAACAGTGCAAATAGTTTGAGTTCACCAGAGGAGTTCTGGTAGTTAAACAGAAAAGTCTTTGCCACGGTTCTCAGAAGTATTTCATAGAAGAAAGATTCATATGTCGGGGTCACAAGCTGACTAGGCCTGCAAGTTGCCAAAGTTTCATGCACTTTCGCAGTGAGCGGTAAGTTCTCTCGGTCAGGATTTCACAGTACCTTAGATTGAAGAAAAAGATGGAGGTGAAGACTTCTGTTCCTGGCAGTTGCTGCAGATCTCGCTGTTCCTGAGCCTCAGTCGTGGGGACAAGAGGGAGGACGTCGGAACTCCTGCACTGCACGGGGACTGGTCACAAAGCTGGCAAATCTTCGATTCCGGTAGCTGTCGTCAAGCACACAAACTGTTGTCCTTCTCCCTGGTTATTCGGTTTCCTGCAGCACTGTGAGGAAAGTACAACCAGCTCCGAGAATGGTATCGAGGTGGCTTACAAGTTGATTGGTCCCACCAACTCAAAGGGAGAAGTCGTCCTTGAAGGGATTCTCTGTCAAGATGAACAGCTAGTCTTCGGTTCTTTTGTTCCAGTGGTCGATTCTGCCTTCCAAGCCAAGAGACTCGCCTTTTTTAAACAGTTTTCTCCCATTCATTCCAGCCTAGCTGTCACTTACCCAGCAGGGTGGCTGTCCTTGCCGGACAGTCAGCCAGCCAACCAGCCAATCGCGCAAGAGTGCTTTTGGGTCTCCTAGGAGACTAAGCACAGGGAGTTTCGGGCACCTACCTCACTTCCTGCCCACCCCAGACACTTGGGCGCCAGAGGCGGTCTTCAGTCCGGAAGCCCGCCAAAGGCTTAGGAACAAAGGGACCAAACCTGGTTTGGTGTGCAGAGACGAGCTCTAGAAGGACTTTCCAAAAAGAAATGGCAAAAAAAATACTGGGACCCGTTTAAACAAAGGAGGCTCAGACGCCATCTTGAAAAACATGGATCCTGCGATTTAACGCTACCGGTGTTCGCGGTTGGGAAAAATCATGGTAGTTCGTTGTAAAACCACTTCCACCAGCCATTTCAAGAGGAAAGGGGGTATCATTTGACTGTTGCATGAGTTTCTAGACTTTGGGAATACCATGTAACCCCTCCAGCACTCTCATGTAAGATAGTGTGTGCTGGGTCTAGGAATTTAAAGACTAATGAGGTCAATTTAACTTTCCTTTCTCTGGTAAACAGTAGTTTATCCTAGAGAAGGTGTTTAAACTTTGGGAGAGACTAAAATGCTTCCCTGTGTCACTGCCCTGAGGGTGCTATGTGACGCAAATGAAGATGCCTAGGGTGTTGTCTAAAACACCATAATCAAAGAATTAAACACAGAAAACGAACATAATTAAAAAGTACAAATTCCAGCAAAAGAGCTGAGCGTCTCTAAGGTAGAGAGGAATTGGCACATTTTGTGAATTCTCCTTAACATACTCCATTCAATCTTGCCTAACCGTACGGTACCTGTGAACTGAACTGCTCCATTCCACCTAGTTTGAGATTAGCCGGGCTACTCTGCCACGAGTTCGACTTGGAGAGCATAGTGAGGTTGAGAGAACCACTAGCAGTACCCTAGTCTGGTAAATGCACCCAAGTAAGATATATCTAAAGACCCAGGCCACAGGAATATTTCCCTAATGTTTCCCACCAAGTTTGGTCACTAGAGGTTGGTCTCTAGACCCCCCACACCATTGATGGCATGGAAAATAAAACCTAGCCTGGTCCATGCTCTTGATTTTATGTTTTGTCTGTTCTTTGAATGCCTACTACTCATGCAGTTAAAAGCAGCCAGTTGCTCCTTTTTGTATGCCTGTGGTCTCTTTACCGGATTCATTTTCTCCCATTCATTGCAGGTTCAAGGGTCTCAAACCGACCGTTGTCCTTCTCTCCCGAGGAATTTCCAACACTGAAAGCAGCTGGCGAGCAAGACAAGGTTGGCAAAGAAAAGAGCGTCTTCGATCCGTCGTATGGGCCCGGACCAAGCCTCCGCCCCCAGAGTAAGCGGTGTACACATATTCAATTCAGAGTACACTCATGGATGTTATGTCTTCTAATTCTATGTGATGGCAATGTAACCTTTGTATTTGCTATGCATCTTAACATCCTACTCAACCTCATTTCTCCTTGTGTTGCCTCCAGCTCCCTTGTTTCCTTTATCTGCACTTTAAAAGAGTTCACTGCAATTTAATTGCAGAAATAACAAACGTACAATTCCAGAGTGCAGAATAAATTGCAAGAAAAAGTATCGAAATGCCTTTTACAGTGCACATTGTAAAAATACCTAATTTGGGTTGGAGGGAGGGTTGGGAGACACTACCGATCCCAGCTTATGTCTCCTATTCCTAAACTCTCCTAGTCACCCTCCTCTTTATCCCAATTTTAACCTGAATCTGTTGATTTTTTTACACCCAAAACCCACTTCTATCATTACATTTTCTTTTCTTGATTTTGATTATTTTTTCTGCTGTTAGGTATTTTTTTACCGGCTCTTACTACTTGCAATATTTTTTCATCTTTGTAAATTCATTCTTTATCATTTCCTGCAATATTACCACTGGATATCCTTTAAAGTAGAATTTTTCAGCCTGACATGTTACTAAACTCCCATGCCATGCCCACTCCTTCCATTCAATTTGTCTGTCACCAATTTCAAAGGCTGCTCCCCTGCAGACAATTGACAACATATGTTGGTTGCTAGTATGCCTCTGTTTACTGTCCTTAAACCTCAGAGCTGAGGTGAAGGATTGAGAGGTTTAAGCAATGAGGTGCAGAGGCATTGGGAATGAGACCTGTTCCGTTGGTTGTTACTTTATACCACTGCTAGGTCACCTGGAATCACGGAGGGTGGTGTGAAGGGGAGTGGCAGCATGGTGTGGTGTTGGTTAAAATGAACCTGCTCACCTGTTCAGGCTTGCTGGGCTCCTCATGGGGCACAGTGAGGTGGCGAATGTTGTGTGGGGAACTTGGTGTTATAGGCTCCAGATGCCCAGCAACTACACCCATTACTGCCGTAGTATTGTATTCTTAATTTATATAGTGCCCTTTCCCCATTTGTATGACCTCAATGCGCTTTGTTGTTGGAAAACCCTCAGTGACCGTGATCCATGTGTGGAGTTTTAAGAGTTTATAAAGTGTGTGTGTGCATTTTGTCAGGTTAGGACTTCGGTGGGAGGTCAGGCACGTGGCGGGTGCTGTTGGTGGTGTAGGATAGAGTGCTAGTGCCGGAAATTCGATGTGTGCCCAGCTAGACCGACCTCTTGTAAGTGGTTGCTGTATATGCATAGAATCCCCCTGCTGGCTCCATCCCCCTCCTGCTTCCTGATTCACAGCAACCCACCCGCCTCCCTTCCCGCCAACCACTTCAGATTGTCTGACTTTCAGCAAGCCTCTGAGCTCCTAGGGCTGTAGCCCTGATTCTCGTGCCGCAAAGCCACTTGGCATAGCACAGGTAAGGCATTGCCTTGTGTGCCTTGTCCACCGTTTTACCTATTTGTGGCCCATATTTGCTCTTTTTAAATGCTTCTGTGTTCCATGTGCATAGAATCCCCTGCCAGCTCCACCCCCTCCCGCTTCCTGTGTCACAGCAACCAGCCTGTGTTAGGGAGAATTCTCATTTTTGTGCGAATTACCTTCAATCTTCGAGACCCCTAGCTCTTTTGCTAGACTTTAGGACTTTTAATCCTGGAGTGATTGAGACCTTTTTCTCACTCATGTATTTTGATCTGATTTGGACTCTGACAAACTCCATAGGCATCTACTTTTTGTATGACGACAGAGCACCTTCAGTGCAGTGTCACAGAAAAGTCCTTTGGATTTCTCAAGGTTTAAAAAACCTTCTGTTGGGTGAACTACTGTTATCAAGAGTAGTAAAGTGAAATTGACTTTACTTACCTTTTTCCTATGTAGGTACCGCACACCCCATCTTATGTTGAGTGTTCGGGGGTTACTCAGTAGCCCATTTTCCTACTTACTCATGTAACATTTCTTATGTTACCCTCACTACTTTAAATGTCTGGTGGCAGTGGTTTAATTTTCCTACCATTGTGCGTTATTGCCACAGGCTTCAGTAGTGCACCCATAGGTGCCCATTTTGTCAAAATTGCCCTGTCTTTTTTTTTTTTTTTGTGCCATTTCTTGCTTGTGAGGTCGGTCTTGGGTTTCACTCGGCTTGCCAAACTAGGTTTAACCGTTTTGCCTTTGTTGGGATAAGTCCTGAAACCCGCCTCTGGCTCCAGTGTGTCTGGCAGGGCAGGAAGCGAGGGAGGTGCCTGAAACTCCCTGTCCTTAGTCTCCTTGGTTACCTGAATGCACCCTGTCAGTGGCCCAGATATGATCTTGAGTGGGGGGAAGGGAGTGGGGGAGTGTTTTACTCCATGTTTTAAAACTTTGATAATGTGATTGCAAGAGAGTAAACATGACTTTTTTTCCTGTGCAAGAGTAAAATGTGTGCAAAAACTGTATAGAAATAATTACTATCCGGCAGCTTTTTGCATTGACAGAACACACCTTTCATTATTGGTATGGCCATTTGATCTCTGTATATATTTAAAAGTTGAAAACGCACCTATCCATTTGCATAGTAGAGCAAACATGAACTATATTGTGTGTTTTGAGGTTCAATAGCAGAATTGTCTTTTGATTAATGAAAGTCCTCATTTCTTGGAGAGATTACTACCCAATGATATGCCAATGTTTTGATACAACAGTGCGAAGAAGCAAGGACTCGATGCTAAATTCTAGATCCAATCTCATGGGCATAGTTATTTATATAGCGCTTTTGGCAAAGCGCTGTACATAGAACATTTATCACATTTATCACCAAACGTAAATTGGTACTCCTTTATCGACCTCGAAAGGAAAAAAGGCTGAGTTGGCCTTGCCGGGATTTTAACCTGTAACCTACAGTTCACGCACAGATCGCAGCAATGAGCTCTCAACCGGCTGAGCCATCTTATTGACCAACATCCTTCAAAGGTCGGTAAACTGAGTATCGATTGAGGTATAATCACAGTGCCTAGATGTTGGACGAATCATGTATGAAGCGCTACATAGTTAAATACGTATCTAGATTATCACAGGTACAGGTTTTGCAGAGTTTTTATTTCCATTACAAATGTAACTTTTATTCATTTTTTTGAACAGCACTTGCTGGAGAGTTGGGTTTTGGATTTTGGATGTTTTAATTGTAGCCTTGAAGATTTGAGAGGCTAGAACACTTGTGATTAGTGCAATGACAATCACTCGCCCTTGAGCAAAGATTCTGTTAGGGAGAATTCTCATTTCGAAGGGATTGTGTCCTCCGACGTATTCCTCATTTTAGATATCTCCTTCCAGCTCTGCTGGCCTCGGAAAATTTTTTCTCTAGAGGGCGCTGCGCGTCGATGTCCTTCGACAGCCGCCGTATCGACGTTCGACGTCATCCTGCCTATAAAGGCCGCGCGCAGCGTCCGTTGCTCAGTTCCGTTTTTCCGCGCTTACTCAGTGCCTCGGAATACCGTTGCTCAGTTCTTAGTCGGATTAATCCTATTTACCTCGAGTTATTCGATCCGTACTCGATGGCTTCCTCGTCAGAACCGACAACTCCTCGATCCGGCTTCAAAAAATGTCGAGATTGTGGGAAAAAGATGTCGTTGACCGATCCTCACAGAATTTGTCTGTGGTGCTTGGGAGCTGAACACCATTGTTCGGAATGCGAGGACTGTATGTCCATGACAGCTAAGGCCCTGAAGGAGCGTAGGGGGAAGCTGGAGAAAGGTAAGACTTTTAAAGCTTCTTCTTCGTCGACGAAGTTGAGACATTCGTCTCCTCGTCACCATTCGCGCTCCAGGTCTCGGAGTGGGTCTCATCACTCCTCGAGATCGAAGCACTCGAAGAGGAGACGTCGAAGATCCCCTTCTCCGTCTTCCTCTTCCTCTGTTTCGCCAAAAAGAATCCCTTGCCCCACGAAACATAGTTCCCAGGCTGAATGGGAGGAATTCCGAAAGAATATGATGAGCGTCTTCGAGAAAGCGGCCTCGACCCCCTCGAAGACTGCCGAGAGCGATGCTCTGGTCGAAAGACCCGAAGGTCAAAAACGCTGCGAGTCGCAGTACCCGGCGAAAGAAACCTCTCGAGCGCGTTTCGAACCCTCGAGCAGGACTATGACCTCCAAACCTTCCTCGAAGGTTCCGTCGACGTCGATGTCTTCGACGCCGTTGTCAAGGGGACCTTCGACACGCGGGTCTGTCGACTCGACGCCGGCCTCGACACCGGCGTCTACGCCAAGAAAAGTCACGGTTACCACACATCCAGTGACTATCCCCAGGCCCTCGACGTCGATGGCTTCGATATTGTCGAGTAGAATTCCAATTCTGTCGAGGTCCTCGAGGCCTCCACCTCTGTTTTCGACGCCACGCTCGAAGCCTTCGACGTCGACGACATCGACGCTTTCGAGGCCAATAATGACAAGTTCGGCACCCTCTGCCTTGGAAATGGGATTTACTCCCTTTATGAGTTCAGAACAATTGAGAACTATATCCTCAATTTTAGAACAGGGTGATTTGTCTGAACAAGACACATTTGAGTTACAGGGACCTGTAACCCCAGTTAGAGAGGAATTTTCCTTTGAAGAGCGCAGATTAAAGGATCTTCATGATTCTTTACATGAGGCAAGTGGGTTAGACACTTCCCCTGAGGTGGAGTTTGCTAAGCCAGACCCGGGGGAGCATGCTGAAACCCGCTACAGAGCCTTAATGGCCAGGATTAGAGTTCATGGGGTGGTCTGCACCTTCACAATCTTTCCAACAAGATGACCTCACGGATATTCTTGACAAAGGCCCACAAGAGGATCCTGTGGTGCCCTTTCATAAAGCTCTTCAGAGAAAGATCATGACAAACTGGGAAACCCCAGATGTAATACCAGCAGTAAATAAAAAACTGTCTACAAAGTACAGGGTATCTTCCACAGACCCAGAGTTTTTGTCTAAACACCCATCCCCAGAAAGTCTGGTGGTACAAGCAGCATCCTCTACCGATGTCAAGACGGCTTATCCTACAGTCCCACAGGACAGGGACGATAAAAAATATGATGCTATGGCAAAGAAAGTCTTTTCAGCATGTAGCATGGCGTTAAAGTCTGTTAATGCTACTTGCACCCTTGCTAGGTTCAGCCATACACTTTGGGAGTGTGCTTCTACAGCGGCTGACTGCATCCCGGAGGGAGAAGAAAGGGATGCGTTCCTGAATATTATACAGGACTGTAAAGACGCTATGTGCGAATCCCTCCAGACGGGCATTGATTCGGCTGACAGTATCAGCAGAGCAATGGCGGCAAGTACATCAACCAGGAGATTCGCTTGGTTGAGAAAGTCGGGTTTTGCCCCAGATGTGCAAGCCAGGCTCTTGAACATGCCATTCGATGGCTCTTCTTTGTTCGGGAAAAAGGCGGATGACAGTTGAGAGCAGTGGTCTTCAAACTTTTTTGGCCAGGGCCCCCCTGAGCAAAATTTGGGCAGGTCGGGACCCCCCAGAAATGCCAAATGGACAGTATATATTGCGCGCCGTCACCTGCTCCCATCAAAGTCGCTGGGCTCCCTCATCCCACTCCTACCCAGTCGCTGGTCTCTCCCCACCCCATCACACACCCAGGGCTCTCCCCACTCTGCTCCCATCACTATCCCATGGTTCCCGCCCATTGTGCTCCCACCATAGTCCCTCGGTTCCCCCATCCCGTTCCCAACACAGTCTGAGGGCCAGTGGCGGCTGGTGAATCTTTAAGTGGAGGGGCATTAAGGGGAGGTTCGGGGGGGTTTCCCCCTGTGAATTTTTTTTTAAATAGGTTAAAATGTTGCATTGTAGAGCATACTTTTAACAAAAAATGGGTAAATAGCCAAACAGTTTGCAATTGTTGCTGGGAGTCCAGGGGGCAGGCATTGATATTTTATTTCTATCGCGCTCGTACACAAGTGTTTCAGAGCGTGACAAGGCAAGGGAGGGGAACAGAGGAGAATAAAACAGCGATCTTACTAGGCCCAGTGACATTGAGAACGCGCAAGTGTGAGGGGAAAAGTGCATGGAAGGGGGGAGAAGTGGAAAGTGCGAAGCAGAGGAGAAACAGATAAATAACAATAAATAAATAATAAAGGCAACAAACAGTGGTAGTGCAGCCAGCAATTTGCAAGTGCTACGTTTAAGGCAGCAGACAGGGTAGGTCTGATAAGTGCAGGAAGAAAGATGGTTCTCCTCAAGTTTTAGAGTGGCAGGGCGCTGTTCCAGAGGGAGGCCCCAGCCGAAGACTGAGATCTACCCCCAGCTCGTTTCTTTGATAAACGACTGACCCTGAGGGAGTTGGAGGTAGAGGAGTGAAGAGCTCGAATGGGGGAGGTATTTGCGGAGGAATAGCTGAAGGTATTTTGGACCCAGGCCCCAGAAAGCCTTGTGGACAAGGCAGAGGGTTTTGAATGATAGATGTCCGGTAAAAAGATACCATCCCTGTCCCCTGGGCCCCACTGGTCCTGGGTGCTGAAACGGCCTGCTCCAGATGCTCTGTCCGTATGTGCGAGGAGGCGCAGGAGCTCCCCCTCGGACATACAGACATGCAGTGCCCCAGCCAGCATTTCCAATGAGCTATGCAATGCTGGCGAAGCAAAACGCCCCAGCACTTGCATGGCTCAGTGAGCATGTGCGGCTGGGGAACTAAACTGAACTGTCACAGGGAAACAGTGTTTCCCTTTGACAGTTCAGCCAGCCCAGGAGCACTCCATTAGCTGGATAAAGCAGCTGAGGGAGTGCTCACTGTTTCACTGGGTGGCTCCTTAGCTCCTCCATAATGGGTGAGGGGCCACTGGGTGGGCGCCTCTTGCCATTATGGATGAGCCGCCAGGCTCGGACAGGCCTATAGGGCAATGCCTGTACCAAAAATGTAAAATGCTAGTTTGGGCCAATCAAAATGGGCCACCATTTTGGCCAATGTGGACCATTTTGATGAGTTACTTAACTATGCAGTTAGTAATGTTGACCATTGTTGCTGAATATATCACAATTTACTTACATTTTAACACAAAGCACCCCTTTGGGTACTATTGAAACAGTGGGCTTCATAACTACTCTGGCGGTAGCTGTGCCGGTAAAACCGGCACGGCTGCCACTGGAGTTGCATCCGGGTCTGGCACCCGCGAATGGGCAATTACTAGGTCATGCCGAGTTAGGCAGACATGATAATTGCCCTTTCGAAGGTGCCGGTAGATCCCCATTCCCATTTGAGCCCCATATGGCTCAAATGGGAATGGGGAGCTCGGATGCACCGGCACCGTTAATAACGGTGCTGGTGCATCCGACGAGCTGAGGTCAGACCTGGCGGGGGCTGTCAAGCACCCACGAGCACAACTCTTACTATGGCGGAACGGTAGCAACGGTGCCGGTAGCTTACCAGCACCGTTGTTACTGGTCCGCCATAGTAGTAATGAGGCCCAGTCTGTGACTAAAGGAATGAATATCCATTTACAACTGTGGGCCACTTTTTCATTGTTGCCTGAGACAGTTTCATGCTTCAGCCCGCCCATGTGGGCCACCCCTGCCCATTTCTTCCAATCTAAAAAAAAAAAAAAAAAAAAAAAATCTTTTTTCATGCTGAGCTCTCAGGGCCCCCCTGGGATGCACCCGCGGACCCCTAGGGGGTTGCGACCCACAGTTTGAATACCACTGGTTTAGAGAAACTGCAAACTTCAAAAGCTGCAGCAAAATCCCTAGGAGCTGCAATCCGTCAGACTCCTTTTCGTCCCACTGGAACCTCTGCGAGGGGCAAGTCCTTTCGCTTCTACTCCGCATTCGGAAGAGGTAGAGGACGACCGGCTCAAAGGGGTCAAAGAAGAACTACCCGAGGTGGACGGGGTAGATATTCTAAAGCCGCAGCAACAGCAGGTGCCTCTTTACAATCGGCATCTGCATCAGCCGTCCCAAAACCACTCTGAGGACTCCCCTCACAGGACACCTGTAGGAGGCAGGTTGACTCAACATCTGACGGTATGGCAGGCTATCACGTCAGATGCTTGGGCATTGGAAACAGTTGGCCAAGGTTACTGCCTGCCTTTCCTACGTATACCTCGGAGACATCCACCGGGGATCAGCTCTCAGAAAGCTCCAGATCCGCTCCTCTTGCAGGAAATTTTGGTCCTGCTAGAGAAAGGTGCCATAGAACCGGTACCTGTAGCGGAGAGGAACAAGGGCTGGTACTCCCCTTACTTTCTCATTCCGAAGAAAGACGGAGGACTGAGACCCATCTTGGACTTGCGAGAATTGAACAAATTCCTCAGAAAAGACAAATTCAAGATGGTCACACTTTCTCAGATCCTCCAGGCCCTTCAGTTCCAGGACTGGTTGGTATCTCTGGACCTTCAGGACGCTTATTTCCATGTGCCTATCCATCTCAAACACAGGAAATACCTGAGGTTCGCAATTGGCAACTCTCACTATCAATTTCGAGTGCTGCCATTTGGGCTGACCTCCGCCTCGAGGGTCTTCACCAAGTTAATGTCGGTAGTGGCTGCAAGTCTAAGGAGGGAAGGGATTCACGTCTACCCCTACCTGGACGATTGGCTGATCAGGGCTGTTTCTCCGAAACAAGCTCAGATCCAGCTAAATCACGTGTGCCACTTCCTTCACAGACTGGGTTTCTCCCTCAATTTAAAGAAGTCACAAATGATACCATCGCAGAGACTCCAGTTCATAGGAGCGATCCTGGATACTTCCCTGGGAAAAGCCTCGCCACCAGAGGTGAGGGCTCAAGATATTCTACAGATGGTTACCAAGTTCCAGCATGCCCAACGTCTCCCAGCCTTCGACTTTTTGAGGTTGCTAGGCCTCATGGCATCCTGCATTTTCCTTGTGCCAGAGGCTCGCCTGAGAATGAGATCCCTCCAGTGGGCACTGAGGACTCAGTGGTCACAATTCTCAGGGAGAATGACAGATCTTCTTCAGGTTCCCGGCAGGGTGGCTCGAGACCTTCAGTGGTGGGCCTGTCAGGACAACATTCTGAAAGGAGAACAGTTTTGGCAACCCTGGCCAGAGATAACAGTAGTCACGGATGCCTCACTCACGGGGTGGGGAGCCCACGCCAACGACTTGACCATCAGCGGTCGTTGGTCTCCATCGGAGTCCAGACTACACATCAACCTGTTAGAGCTGAGAGCCATCAGACTTGCGCTGAAGGCTTTCCTGCCAGCTGTACAAGGGAAGAACGTCCTGGTAATGACGGACAACACGGTGGCCATGCATTACCTCAACAAAAGAGGAGGCGTAGGATCACTACTCCTGTGCAGAGAGGCGATGCAGCTCTGGTTTTGGGCAATCCAAGAAGGAATCTCTCTATCGGCAGTTCACCTAGCCGGAGAGAAGAACTTGACAGCGGACGCTCTGAGCAGGCAGAACACAGTCTCCCACGAGTGGGAGCTAGCTCAGGAAGTCCTTTAAGAGATCTTCGCCCTTTGGGGAACCCCTCAGGTAGATCTGTTCGCCACCAGCCTAAACAGGAAATGCGACCTGTTCTGCTCAAGGGAATTTCCTCCGAGAGGAGCTCTGGGAGACGCGTTCATAGTGGACTGGGAGTTTCCGCTTCTGTACGCGTTCCCACCGGTCCCTGTAATTCCTCAAATGATCAGGAGGTTGAGAAGATTCCGGCGAACCATGATCCTAATTGCCCCGGATTGGGCCAGGAGAACGTGGTACCCGGACCTTCTAGACTTGTCCATCTGCCCTCCAATTCGACTTCCACTCAGAGAGAACCTACTCTCACAGAAGGGAGGTCAGGTTCTCCATCCAGACATCAAAACCCTCAACCCTCAACCTTCACGCTTGGCTTCTGAACGGCTGAGGTACAAGGATTGGGACCTCCCTGATGATGTTATGGAGGTGTTGCTTTCGGCAAGGAGGCCAGCAACAAAGTCTTTATACCGCTGCCGTTGGAACAGATTTTGCAGCTGGTGTAGAGAACAGAATATCGACCCATTTTCATGTGGTACACCAATGGTTTTGTCCTTCCTACTATATTTGGCAAATTCAGGCCTTCAAGTTGGCACCATTAAGGGCTATCTCGCAGCGCTATCCATCTTTAAGCGTACTGCGGAAGAACCATCCTATTTCAAATTACCCTTGGTAATACAGTTTCTAAAGGGGTTAACCAATGTTTATCCCCCAAGACCATTCCAAGTTCCCCTATGGGATTTAAACTTAGTACTAACTTTCCTGATGGGTACACCTTTCGAACCTCTCCATTCTTGTTCGTTAAAATTCCTTACCCTTAAAACTGTTTTATTAATAGCACTTACATCTGCTAGAAGGGTGAGCGAATTACAAGCTCTTTCTTGTAAACCCCCTCATACAATCTTTCACAAAGACAAAGTTGTCCTGCAAGTGAAGCCTAATTTCCTCCCAAAGGTGGTTTCTGAATTCCATATCACTCAGAAGATTACCCTGCCATCTTTCTATCCTCCTCCTCACCCGGGGAAAGAGGAAGAAAGGTTACACAGACTAGACCCTAGGAGGGTTTTAAGTTTTAACATTAGTAGACTAGCCAGGATAAGACAGGCAGACCAGCTGTTTGTATGTTACACAGGTCACAAGTTGGGGTTACCAATAACTAAGCAGACCATTTCCAGATGGATCATTCTAGCCATTCTGGAATGTTATAAACTGGCAGGGAAAGAGCCCCCTCAAAACCTTAGGGCTCATTCGACCAGAGGTATTGCAGCTTCATCGGCCCTCAAAAGAGGCGTGCCGGTTAAAGACATATGTGCGGCCGCTACATGGTCGTCTGTCCATACCTTTACACGTTTTTACAATCTGGATTCCTCCTCCAGTCAAGAGACTAGGTTTGGAAGGGCTGTACTGCATTCTATTCATCAATAGAAGACAGCGTGAAGTCAGTACTCCCTCCTCCGAATATAGAATACTGCTATGGGAGCCTATCTAAGATGAGGAATACGTCGGAGGACACAATCCCTTCGAAGAACAAGTTACTTCTTACCTTGTAACGTTCTTTCGACTGGATGTTCCTCCGACGTATTCCTCATCGACCCTCCCATCCATCCCCGCAGTTCTACTTCCCTTGTTGTTGCAGCTTACGCTCCTTCAGGGTGAGTAGTCTAGTCCAGACAGTAATACTGTGGGCTACAAAACGGAACTGAGCAACGGACGCTGCGCGCAGCCTTTATAGGCAGGATGACGTCGAACGTCGATACGGCGGCTGTCGAAGGACATCGACTCGAAGGACGTCGACGCGCAGCGCCCTCTAGAGAAAAAATTTTCCGAGGCCAGCAGAGCTGGAAGGAGATATCTAAGATGAGGAATACGTCGGAGGAACATCCCGTCGAAAGAACGTTACAAGGTAAGAAGTAACTTGTTCTTCTGTGGTAATTCCCTTCTCACTTGGAAACCCACAGCTCCTATGCCGGACTTTAGGACTTTTTATTTTTATCCTTGAGTGAGTGAGACCTTTTTGTCGCTCCCTCAAGTATTTTTCTGATTTGGACTCAGTTTCTTTTAGTTTTGGAGTCTGACAAACTCCATAGGCACCATCTTTTTGTATTGTAACACACGGCACTTTCAGTGCAGCGTCACAAAGAAGTCCTTCTCTTGAATAAACTACTCTTTCCAAGAGTAGTAAAGTGGAATTGATTTACTTATCCCTCTCTCTTGGTAGACTCAGCACACACCATCTTATGTGGAGTGCTGGCAGGGTTTCGGGGGAGGGATAGGGGGGTGTGTCGTTGATTTACTTGGTATCCTTTGTCTACCTTCTCATGTAAAATTTTTTGTTACCCTTATTACAATTAATGGCTCGGGGCAGTGGTTTAATTTTCCTACCATTGTGCGTTTTTACTGCAGGCTGTATCCTCAGCTGCAGTATTGCACCCATGTGTGCCCATTTAGTCAAAATGACCCTGGTCGTCTTTTTTCACAATTTCTTGTTTGTAAGGTCCTTCTCGGGTTTTACTCTGCGCGCCAAACCAGGTTTGGTCCCTTTGTTCATTTTGTCTTTGGCAGGATTCACTGGCGAAGGCCGCCTCTGGCTCCAGCGTGTCTGGTAGGGCAGGAAGCGTGGGAGGTTCACGAAACTCCCTGTGCTTAGTCTCTTTGGCTAAAGGTGATTAGCTGGCTGGCTGTACTTGGAGGACAGCCACCCTGCTTTTAGTGACAGCTAGGCTGCAAATGAATTGGAGAAACCTGCATTAAAGGTGAGGCTTCAGGAATCAGACAGCCGATCACTGGACGAATCATCTGACGAAGGAATCTGGAAGAGAAGCTTGCTGCAGCCTCCTGGACCGTTGAACTACCCGGTGAAGCCCTGCTGCAGGGCTAAAGCTCCAACTCCGAATCGACTAGCGAAGCCCCGGAACGGACCGTTTCCTCCCTTTGGGGGTTGGTGGGACCAACTAACCTTAAGACAAACTTTGGTGGAGGACCTTCCCCAACTGGCTGTACTTCTTTGCTGCTGCTTGAACTGAGTGCTAGGGGGCTAGAAAACCGTAGTCTAGTACATCGTCTTTAAGCCGGACCTGAGCTCCAGGAAGATCCTGAAGACCCTCCCAAAGCAGGACGACCCAAGCCTGAGTCACCAGTCAACACAGCTAATTTTTTTATTTTATTTACAAGATTATAATCGTTGAAAGCTTATTTAAAAGGGACCGTTAAATAAATATTTTACTAGAAAACCTTGAGTGTAAGTGTTATTTGGATACTTGTAATTGTGAATCTGTGTTACATCTGTACAGCTCACATTTACCGCTCTTGAGATGGGCCTTGCTGCTCACTCGGCCAACTTGTGTAGTACAGACTTATACCAATAGGTGGGTTACCAATTACGAAGAGGATAAGGCAGGTGTAGGTTACTGCATCCAATCTTGCTTAACCATGGCAGCTACGGCTCTTTTCAGATCAGCAGCACTTTGCGGTTTCAGTGCGCTGTGAACAGCACCACTGCAGATCTTGGATACTGGTTGGGCTTCCTTCACTCCTTGAGTCTTGCACTCTGGTAAGGGGACTCGAGCTCTGGCCGTCCTGCTTCTCAAGGATTCTTAGACTCCTGGAGCTTCTGGCCGGTTTGCAGATGTTGCACTCGACTACAGATTTCTCAACCCCTGGCACTCGGCTCCTGCAGCAGCAAAGTAGTACAGCCAGTCGGGGAGATGGTTCAGTGGAGTTCGTCTCAGGGTTAGTCCCACTAACCCAAGGGAAATAGTCGTCCCTTCCGGAGCTTCTCTTGTCGATCAGAAAAAGTTTCAGCACAGCAGCAGGCTTCACTGGGCAATTCAAAGGTTCAGGAGGATGCAACAGGCTTCTTTCATGTTTTTTTTCGTTGGGTGTTCTTCCCAGTGGTCGACTCTGCCTCTAGTCCCAAAACCCTTGCCTTTTAAGCAGGTTTCTCCCATTCAAGCACAGCCTATGCTGTCACTCAAATATCATGGTGGTAATGACAGCCAGCCGGCCAATCAGGACTAGTTGCATTCAGGCACTCCTTGAGACAAAGGACAGGGGAGTTTCAGGAACCTCCCTCACTTACTGCCCTTCCAGATACACTGCAGCCAGAGGCCGGTTTCAGGACTGAATCCAGTCAAAGGCAAAATTAACAAAGGGCTGAAACCTGACTTGTCGCGCAGAGTAAAACCCAAGAGTGGGCCTTTTTGAAAAAAATGGTCACCCATGGGTGCTATACTGCTGCTGAGGATTCAGCCTGCGGTAGAAAAGCATAATGGTAGGAAAATTAAACACTGCCACCAGCCATTTAAAGCAGTGAGGGTAAAATGGAGAATGTAGGATAAGGGGTTAATAGGTAACCACCCCCCCCCCCAGCACTCTGCACAAGCTGGTGTGAACTGGACCTGCATAGAGAAAATTGAAGTAAAGTCAACTTCTCCTTCCTATTCTTGGGAACAGTAGTTCACCCAAGAAAAGGTATTTAAACCCTATGGGCGTGTGAGAAATCCAAAGGACTTCTCTGTGACGATGCACTGAAGGTGCTGTCAGGATACAAACAGTAGATGCCTATGGAGCTTGTCAGACTCCAAAAACAAAGGAAACCCTTAATCCAAATCGGGTAAAAACAGAGTGAGAAAAAAGCCACACTCAAGCCAGGGTTAAAATGAAAAAGTCCTGTCAAGCAGAAGAACTGCAGGGTCTCTAAGGTAGAAGTGAATTGGCACAGAAATGAGAATTCTCCCTAACACTTGGCCATATGGATTTTGAATCCTGATAGCCTTCCGTACTTTTCTATCAAATCAACTACCACCGGCACCAACGTCAGCAGGTGCCATATATGTAACATCATATCGTCCGCTTATAAACCTAATTTGTATTCCACACCTCCAATCGCTATCCCTCAACTCAACTATCCTCCCTTATCTTCGGTTCTACGTTATTTTGTCGACTGCTTTTTCATCGCCAAACTTTTTGAACATTTCTTTTTTTATTTGTGTAGGGGTTCCCCCCAAACTCCCCCTAATTTAATCATACCCCAACCCCTATAAACCCCCCCACATTTTAAAAAAGATGAGTTTTGGCGATGAAAAAGCAGTCGACGAAATGCGTGTATACCTTATCTTCTGGTCCAAGAGTTCTAGAGAGGGCAAACAAAATGGGGGAGGGAGGACACCCCTGTCTTGTCCCCCTTTCTAGGTCAAACCAGCGGGAGAAACACCCGTTCACAGCCACACAGGTGTTGGTGATGAATATATTGCAGTGATCCCTTGCAAAAATGTACCCTCCACTCCATTTTTGAAGATGGCCTCCCTAAAGAAAACTCCACTCCACCCTGTCGAAGTCCTTCTCTGCGTCTACCGACAGTCGGCTCGCCGCCACCCTTCAAGGCGCCATTAATCAAATGCAACGACTTCCTCAGTGTATCAGCCCCATGGCGCCCTTTTATGAAATCCACGTGGTCTGCATGGGGAGGCATATGCCCTTCCAACCATGCGGTGAGGTCCCTGGGAAATATTTTGGCGTTGACATTGTTAGGAAAGTTTCCATTTATGGGTACATTTTGCTCCAGTTGTGAACCCCCCCATACTTTTTGCTGTTGTCTGACCATTTTAGCCTGACTTTTGCCAGTGGAGTCCAGCCTTATGCTGTACTCTGCTGTTTTTTTTCTTCCCTATCTTGTTATGGGGAAACTGACATGCCCTTAAGACAGTGACTACTGGGAGGCTGTGTCCCTTTAGTCTTTCACGTTCTTGCTAGTTCTCAGCAACATTTTATCAGTGCACAATGTACCTTCCAATACAGTGCGCTGGGGGTCTGTTTTTCATTTTTAAGACCCTAGACACCCTCAAAGGATTTTTGCGTGAATGTACAAGTGTGCCTTGGACAGAGCTTGTGGCAGCTGTTACTTTTGGTGTATTTGCAACTGTTTTCAATAGTCCATATCGCGTTTGGCCCAGGACAGTGGCCAGTGCCTAAAATGGCCATGCACTGAGGTCCTTTGTTCTGTCCTTTGGCCAGCTGATCCCTTTGCCTTCCCCAGGTCGAGCAGACCCTGGAAATTCCTCATTTGGTCATGCAGACCCCCACGCAAACCAAAGCTTTGGCAGGCTTCTGCATGCCTTGTGTCTGCGCGCCTCCAGGATGTGGGCTGGAACTGTCTAGTTCCAATACACACCCTTGGTGCCAGGATGTCTGGTGTGCTGGGATGACTGGGACCACTGTGGTCTGGGATGGCTGTATGTGAGCAGATCTCTCATTGGTTTCTCTTCATTTTGGTGCGAAGGACAGCTCCGCAATGCCAGAGAAAATGGGCACACGCCAAGTGGAGTCGCTTTAAGTATTGCTTCCCGGGCCACACTGGTACAATAGCGAAGATAGAGGAGCTTGGGGACCACAATCATTTTTATTAGGGACAATCTACCCGCTGTGGACAGTGGGATGTTGCGCCACTTAAGCATCTTGGATTCAATGAGTTGTGCCGTCTCGTAGTTGTCTGACAGCAGGGCGGTTTTGGTTAGTGAGACTTACACCCGGAGGTACCCGATTGCCATCTGGGGACCAACGTAGGGGAAATTCACAAGATGGTTGCTGGGTTGCTTTAGTGACGGGGAATATTTCTGACTTGGAGTAGTTGATGGTGAAGCCAGAATACGTGCCTATCTTGGTTATGTCTCGAATGATGGAGTCTAGGTATTTGGAGGGGTTTCTGACATATAGGATTACATCATCAGCGTACAGCGAGATGATTTCCGGTGTGTCCTGTAGGCGAATGCCTTTGCGGGTCTGAAACTCTTCTATGAATTCTTGGGTTGTTTTTTATATTTTCGTTTTGAGCAATTTAGCTCTATACGGGATGTTGGAGATGGGTCTGTAGTTGGTAAGGTCCTCTATATTTCCAGCTGAGTTTTTGAATAGCGGTCAGATGTATGATGATTTGAAGGATTGTGGCACTTTCCCTGTTGGGATTGAAAGGTTGAGGACATTCCTGAGGTATTCCCTGGGGGTTCCTTGTGTGAGGATTGATTTGTATATCTCCGGTGAGCAAGAATCCTCTGGAGAACCTGTTTTGTTGCTTTGATTTACCAGTTTGACGAAAGTCTCCATTGATATTTCGGGGAAGTTTCATAGTTTGTTCAAGCGTTCCTCGTAGGGGTCTGCGGTATCCATAGTCAGATCACATGGTCTGTTTTGTATGGCTTGTTGGATGGTGGTAATTTTGTTTTTGAAGTGGTCTGCTTGGTCATTGCAGTTTCATTGATGGTATTGGCGTGTTGCAGCCTGGTGGATTTTTTATTTCATTTATGATTTTGAAGTTCTTTTTGGGTGTTTTGTGCTGTGAGGATTCGATTGTCGTAATATTTCCTTTTTGTGGGCGCGGATATGTTGGCATTTGAATTTATTTCCTGTCATTTGTGGTCCTCCATTCTAGTTTTCGTTTTTTTTTTTCATGGCGCTCAGTAATGGGGTGAACAATTTAGCAGTTGCTTTTATGTGAAGAGGTGAAAAGTTTTTCTTTGTCGATTGTTGTTGTGATCCAGTTGTGGAGTAGAGCAATTTGTTTTGTCTAGGTCGTCTACTTCCATAATTGTTGTATGTGTTTTGCTGAGTTCCAGAAGTTTGATTAGGTTGGATTTTTTATGGTTCTCCAATTCCTTTTCATGGTGATTGGTAGTTTGTCTTGTCGCTTGTTTTGTTGGGGTGGTTAGTGTGATTACGAAGGGAATGATGAGGCGCTCGCTCCAGAGTATTTGGATTGGGAGTGGTGTAAGTTTTTTTTTTTATTATTGGTGAAAATTGCATAGTGGGTTGCTCATTTGGCTAGTTCTTGATTCATTGTTGCTAGTTGGCTGGTTAGATTTTTGTGTGGTTGTGGTTTCTTCATCAAACTAGATATTGAAATCTCCAAGGGCGATCAGATGATTGTGCTCAATGGCTAAGGTTGTGATTGCTTCCGTGAAGGCATCCACGAAGGTTGCATCGTATGTTGGTGGTCTTTATATCATTATGAATTTCAGGTTTGTTTTGGGGTTTACTGATGGGCGTAGGATTAAGAATTCGTATCAATCGATTAATGGTTCTTCCAGTTTGATAACCAGCTGTTCCTTGTGGATTAGTGACAGTCCCCCCTCTTTTGGTTTTTCTGTTTGCTTGAACGCATTTGAAGTTGTTGGGCAGTTGTTGAGGGTGATCTTGTAATTGTCGTCTAGCCATGTTTCAGCTATAAATAGGATGTTGATACCCCCGTCACATAGGTCATAGATTATGGTGGCATGTTTGGACATTGACCTTGCGTTGATCAAATTGCAGTGGATCTTTTGGGTGTGGTTTTGTTTTAGTAGTTCCTTGTTTTGGTTTATAATTGTTCAGACGCGGTGTTTCTGTATTGACGTTGATTGGATGAAGATGATCCGCGAAGGATGCTTCTTCATTGAAGCGGTCTGCTAGATTGGTAGCCTGGCTGTTCAATCGCGGTGCTTCTCCAGTGATGCAGATTGTTTATGGATCAGCGAAAGCTTCTTCATTGAATCGGTCCGATAGGTTAGTGGTTGGGTTGTTTACTAGAGCTTTGGCGTATTGTGTGGTCTGTTGTGGAGATTGATAGTGCGCTTCTGTTCTTGTGATGAATGGAGTGAGGGGGTTGGAGTCTTTCCACTGTCTTCTAGGGTACTCCCGTCTTTTTTTCCAGTGGTTTGGAGTGATTCTTGATTTGTTTTCAGGTGTCCGTGTTGTTGAGGTATCGACTCTGTGGTTGTCGCGAGGTAAGTTGTAAGATGTAACGATTTTTCTCTTGCAGTGTGATGGTAGCATTGTTTGGCGGGGGTGTTACCTATATTCAACGTCTCTTCTTCTGGGGACAGTTGGGTTTGTCAGTGTTCATAGTTGCATGATCCAGCTCTTTTGTCGGGGTCCATTTCTGCAGTGTGGTATTTTGGTTCTCGTGCAGAAGTAACGGGGCAGGTGGTCGTCAGTCGTGTCTTGTGCTAGGAGAGTATTGGTGTTTCTTCTAGTTATGTTATGTTACTTTGCATTCATATAGCGCCTTATGTATCATTGGTATGATCTCCAAGTGCTGGTAGGTTGAACGCCCTTGGGAACCGTAGTTCAAGTCAGTTGAGAGACAGAGTTGTAAGGTGCGTGGGTGCACCGGATATGTGTGTAGCTGGTGTGGCACTTGCATGATAGCTGCTTCTTAGCTGTCGGTGTGGTGTTTGGGAGGTCAGGAATATGTGTTCATTGTGGAGGGTTGACACCCAGACTGATTTCTTGCTGCGTTCGGCCGGAGGAGACGCTTAGGCTAGCAGTGTGTGCTCAGCTAGCTGTGCTTAGTTAGGATGTTGAGGAGTAAGAGGCAGGTGATAATATGACAACAGCTATACTGAATGTGTCAGTTTCGCTGTGTTCTAGATGATTGGTGGTGTATAGGAGAGAGTAAGCGTGGTAGTGTGATATGGTGGTTTTCAGTAAGGCCGTCCCGTCCGCTCCATGCACTCTGTCCACTCCACCTGTTTCACCCACTTCACCCACTTCATCAGATCAATCCACTGCATCTGTTTCCTCCACCCCATTTGTTTCATCAACCTCAACTGTACTGTCTACTGTATCCGTTATATATCCATTTGATCTGTCCGTTCCGTCCGCTACACCTACTGCATCCTCCAGCGCGCCCCTCTTACCTCATGCGGGGTGGAAGCCTATTTTGCAACCATCACATGCCCTGGCAGTGCGCTTTGCCCTGACTTCTTCTTTCTGCCAAAGGATATGGTGCTCCACTGTGGGGTTCGCGCCTGGAGGAACAGCGTTTCACAATCACCTCCGCGCCTCCTATACTTGGTGCAGGGAGGCTGCAGCGCAGCCCACCATCCGATGAGTATAAATGCTCATTTAGGACATTGCACATGTCGAGTCCTTTGGATCAATATTCCTCTAGTTGAGCGATGCCTTCGGTTTTCTCCGCAGGCCACTCCTGCAGCCCTCTGTCGAAGTCCCGCAATGGAGCTCCAGGATGGGGAAAGAACATACTTTCCCGTGGCTCTTTTAAGGTCCATAATCTCGAAGCCACTGCAGAATAAATACCACATGCACCCCGGACGTAGGTCTTTTTATCAATCCTGGTGCTAAAGGAAGGGGGGGGGCTCAATCTCTATTTCAGCCAGTTTGTCTGGACAGACCCGCTCAGGCTGCAACCATCTGCGCGTCCCTTGGTGGCCTCCCGCCTGTCCTTTATAAGAAACTCTACCCCTGCTGTTAAATGTGGTCAAGGGAACTGTTACCTAAGCAATTCTGATATTTCTATTAAGACAACATTTTTCCTTTTGTATTTCCTTAAAACATTTGTCATTTAAGAAGGAGGGCAAGGTTAGTTAGTATAGGCTCTATTTTGACTGGACTGACTTGGACTTGTTTGTTATTTGGTTAATGGTCGACACTACTCCCATTCTTGAGTTAGGGCCAGTTAGGCATGCTATCATCCCAACCAAGATATCAAAATAAAGTTATCTAAATGTGCATCTATTGTGTTTGTGTCTACTATTGATATGTCTTTCTTACACTGGATAGAGGAAGAAACGCCAAAAATGGGGGCACAACAGTGTTGGGATAGATTTCTCTTTACAGCACCTTTCCTTCCATTTTGTACTGGAGGGCTATGTGTGTTAGCTGCCAGAAAGTGAGTTGGGACTGTCCCAATCCGCAAACTGGTTTCGGTGTGTTTGAGTGGTATGCATGAGTGTTGCCACCAGTGGGTTGGATCACTGCTGGGGGGTGTCTGTGTCATTGGCTAGTGGAAGTTTCAGATCTTACCTGGCTTTTAGGCTGCCCCCACTCTAGACAGATCCTGGAAGAAACCGAAGGAGCCAAGAATCCTGTCCCGGTGCAAGACCCATGAAGAGACTGTGCACCAGTCGGAAGAAGGCTGGGTGACCAACTTCTGCTGCTGTACTGGTAGAGCCCTGTCTTGTTGAAGTTCCCCAGCAGTCCTGCTAAGAAGCTGCGACCCTTGGAGTGGAGGGATCATCCATTCTCGACGTCAGCTCTGAGTCTTACAAAGAGGAGCCCTCGGAAGTGCCCCTGGACTGCCCAGTGTCTGACCCGCTCTAAGTTTGGGATATTGTGCTGCAGACGTCTCTGTTCTGAGTTGAGGTCTGGACCTTGGGGGATCCTTGGCCTGTGCAATAAGACTTAACTCTGTGAAATTCCATAGCCCTAGCATCAAGGGGACTCTAGGAGGTGAAGTCTGACTGCAGCAAGTGAATCCCTTTATGTTGCCGTGCATCAGCGTGCAATGTTCGAAACTGCTTACCCGCGTCCAGTCCCATTCTGAGAGGCTTTTCATTGATTTCTTTTGCCTTTTTCAACTGGAAGACCTTGCACCAGCATTATTCACCGACTGGAGAAGATCTCGAACCTGCAATGCCTGGGGATCAAGGGCTGAGGCTGGCGGCTGAAGAGGTGACCTCGACCCTCTTCAGCAGACTTGCCATGTCCTATGAAGAATGGGGGCTGAGTTCTAGTCATACTTGCTTGAACCACTAACTCGCTTATAAAAGTTTTGATAACTTTTATAACTTTTGTAATAGTTTGGCTTTGCCATTGCTTGTTCACACAAGCACTCCGAAAGTTGGACACGTTTGTTAGCTAGATTACCTTGTCCCCTAACCCCTGGAACTGTTAGTTCGACCCCATTTCCAGCTTCACAAAATAGTGGAAAGACTAGCACCGTCTGTGCAACCACAACGAGGCGGCCTGTAAACTCCTGCGTCCAAAGACGATTAAGGAGCACCGCTTGAATTGATTAGCGATGACCAAAGCTTCGTTTCGGAGGCCATTGACCTGACGACAGACAGTTCTCGATCTGCAGCGTCCGTCCCCGACCCAGACAGGCGAGATGTTATAGAAGAAAGTGCCGACAGTCCTTACGGCCCCGGTGACGCTGAAATCCACCGCGCAGCCACCGGTTTAACCGGCACACCTCCCTACTACCCCGAGCATAAGCGATTGTATTGCAAGTATCTCCTCGGAAGTTAAATATAAGGAACGGCCTAGAGATGCGCCGAGAGACAAGTGTCAACATCCGGAACCTTGCAAGGACTACTCTGAGAGCCCTTTGCCTTTGTCCAGTGTTTTAGGAGACAAATCTCGACACTCTATAGAAGTGAGTCGATATTACCCCTTTCCTCCCCAGGACTCCTCTGGTTCATCTTCATGGACCAGGGAGAAGTTTGATGGGTGTATGGACAGACTAGAGAAAGGTCTCTTTTTATGAGGGGTTTGCTCCCAAAAGGCCTTGTGAGGACCTTCCTTTTACACCTATGGCCAAGTTTCAGAGTACCTTTGACGATCCACATGACAAATATATTCATGACCTTACTGATGACGAAGTCCCTGTGGACACATATGTACAAGATGATGCTGCCTTCGGGGACAATTTTGATGATCCTGCGGATCCAATGGAGAATTGGGAAGACAGCCATCAGGTTTATCAACCTTGGGCGTCCCCTCCTCCTACCCCAGACCTTGACACCCTGGCTATGGATTACCCCCACCCCCTCCACTCCAGTGCGCCAAACCTCACCTGTGGATGATCAGATGGCATTTAACGCCATCTTGCAAATGGCAGCTGAGCATTTTCAGATCAACACACAGGAGGCTTTGCCGGATTCAGATTTTGTAGAGGATATACTGAACGTAAAGCCTCCTGCCAGCCAGGCCATTCCTTTGCTGAATTCTATCAAGAGAAGATTGGCGCCTTCATTGTTGACACCAGCTCAGAGCGGTTAATCCCAGGGTAGAGAAGTTATTTCGCCCTTCTTCTACCGACCCCGCTTAAATCAAGGGCCATGCCACTCCGAATTCACTGGTAGTTACCACCACTAGAAAAAGGGCAGGTATAACCCTGTCTACAGGTGAAGCACCGCCTGATAAAGAATCCAAGAGGTTGTATGCACTGGGAAAGAGGGTCACGACTGCTGCTGCGTTCTCCACTCGAATAGCCAATGACACCACTCTGTTGGCTAGCTATCTAGATGTCCAGTGGAACCTGATGCAAGAAGGCCTTCAAGAGCTAAGTTGCTCGCAATTGTATCTGAAGGCAAGCAAGTGAATCAGAATGTGCTTAAGAACACTTTAGACGCTGCCAAGACAGTGGGAAGAACCTTGGCACAGGGTACCTTACTTAAATGTCATGCCTGGCTGAGGAATTCTGCCTTTAAGCCGGAGACACAGGCAGCCGTAATAAACAAGCCTGTTGAGGAAACCAACTTGTTTGGCAAGGCAGTGGACGAAGCACTTGAGACAGCCAAAAAACATGACTCAAGTCCCTGCAACAGATTACCCAGAAGCCTTCACAACAGAGAGGGGAAGGCTCACGTTCCTTTTGTGGGCAATCTCGCTCCCCTCAAAACCAGTATGGTTCGGGAAACCACTGGAATTCAGGACATGGATCTAACGCCACCACCACATATCACTTAGAGGACAGCAGTGTGGAAAGGGTAGAGGCTAGAGTTCCACCCCCAGAGGCTCCCCGGCCTCAGGTCAGAAATGACCCTCAGATCAGGGTCCCTTTCCATGCCACCCCAGTCGGGGGGTGTCTAACATCATTCCTTCATGCATGGGAGGGGATAACGGAGCAGTGGGTACTCAAAACAGTCGCCCACAGGTACTGCATAGAATTTCGCCGACCACCTCAATTCAGACCGTCAAAATCAAGATGCCCGACGTCAGAAAACCTACGCATCTTACTGCAAGAGGGTGAGATCCTGCCGGAAAAGGGCGCCATAGAAGTCGTCCCTATTGTACAGGTCAAAAGACGATAGACCGCTTATTCAGCCTGGGATTCTCATCAAGAAGAAATCCAGCCTATACCCCAGTCAAGTCACAGTTTCTAGGGGCTCTAATTCGGACAGAAGACTGCCTCCTTGAGAGGGTTCAGAACTTGCTCTTTAAGATCCCTCAGTATGTAGCCAGTCAAGAGGTGATGGTGCACAAGGCCATGCGACTCTTAGGAATGATGGCATCCTGCATTTACTTCGTTCCTCATGGGTGTCAGCCAGGGGTGTTAGGCCAGCGGACAGTGGGAAGATCTGGTAGTTGTCTCGCCAGCCCTCTGTTTCTCTGCAGTGGTGGTCGAGGGAAAACCTCTTGAAGGGGAAAGCCTTCACCACCCTCACAGTAGAAGCCACTCACGACACGCATCTCTCGCGGGGTGGGGGTGTTAGGGTAATTTCTAGGGTCGGCAGAGCCGTACCTAGGGTACGCGGACCTCCAACTCTCGGAAGGCCCAAACTCCTTCAATGTCCCAAAGAAGTCGAGGTCCACACAAGAAGCAAAGGGTTACTGCTGTTTTATTATAGCAAAAAAGCAGGGATCGCACGCGTGGAGCAAAATCCAGTCCAGGCACATCTCACCGGTTTTGGGCTTGCAGGCCACTTTTGTACACGCGTGATGTCACAATCGGCGTCACTTAACAAAAATCCTTCCCTGAACCAAACGCCACTCTGGGTTGGCTCCCTGTGTGGTAAGTCCAGTATAGGAACATATAGTGTGCGTTGTTACTGGTGGACACTATCGGGTGGTATACTTGGATCATCCCTAAAAATTGCTACCTAAAAAGGGTTACATTAGAGAGCCCGATGATTGGCTGGGGATTCCCGCCCCCAGTGTCCTCATTGGTCAGGTCGCGGGCCCCCAAGCCTGGGACTACCGCTGTTCCCAGCCTGCAAGACACCTTCTTGTGTACAGTGTGTCGATAAGGTGTGACTATGTGACAGTGTGTAACAATGGAGTGCTTCTGTTAATGCCATGAGAGCGGTCCATTCCCAGCGCATGCTTTTAAGTGGATTTTTTACAATTTGTTGCAAGCTCGGTCCTCGTCGTGATACAGCCGCACCTTCCCAGCTTCCATGCCTTGGCATCATGTCAGTTTGTGTTTAAAGAGGAGACAGAGCTATAATGTAGATGCCACACATATAAAGAGCTCCCATTGGGAGAGCCACAGAGGGACCAGTCGTGGTTAAAATGATAAACATCAAATTTAATAGAATTATGACCTAAAAAGTGATTAAATAGTGTGGTCCACAGTACATACAATTCATAAACATTTTAACATATATCAAACAGTCGTTACGTGATAAGCTATGTAAATTGATCATGTCAGTTTGGCCAAGTCGGGTGTGAGGAGACCGCCAGTGAGGCCAAATTACTTCGGTTTCATTTGTATTTTGGCTTGGAATAGCCTCTCCCGTAGCCGGTCTCACTGTGGCGCGGTGGGTGAGGAATGTCACTTGCAACATGTTCTTGGCGGCTGCGGTCCCTGCCAGGGCTATTCTGCTTGCACAGCATCTTCCGGCTTGGGATGTCTGTGAGACGAATCTGGCTTGCTGGATTTTCCTAAGGTCTACTTCGGCTCTGGTTATGCATTCAGCGTTATTATCCATAGGTTTAAGGCATGTCATAGGTCGGGTCCCTTGAATGCTCCTGTCCATTCATAGGGTCAGTAGCGTGTAGCATCTGCAAGCATATACACAAGCTCTTTTGTCATCTTGCGTTTCTGCTGTGCTGTTGCGAACCTAAGTGGCAAAATAATAAACATGCATACAGTATGTATATGTCCCCCGTCCTCTAACTCGTAAAACTGTATGCGCGTTTGGGTGGATTGGTGTATTCCTAATGTGCAGGTTGCACTTGTGCTTCCTGTCTGACGCAGCTATGTCGTCATGTCTCGGTAACGACCTGCAGCATGGTTTGCCGGAGATTCGGTCCATATAATTTTCAGCTCGGTCTTGATTGTCATCGCTTGGTTTGGATAGAGTCCGGACCGGTGGGGATTGGTGCCACCTCACACGGTCAGTGGTTATTCTGTCGGGGGTGCTTCTTTCGGTTGGGAGGGCCCGTCTGGAGGGAAGGGACACTGTTAGGAAGAATTCTCATAAATGTACTAATTCCTCTCTACCTTAGAGACCCCTCGCTCTTTTGCTGGCCTTTCGGACTTCGTACTTTTTAATTCTGTTTGTTTTCTGTGTTTGTTTCTTTTTTATTATGGAGTTTGAGACCACTCCATTGGCATCATCTTTTCATCTGTGTTACACTGCACCCTCCAGTGCAGTAACACAGTAACACAGGGAAGCCTTTCTAGGCTGTCCCAAGGATTAAATACCTCCTCTTAGATGAACTGTTTCCCAGAGAATGTAAAGTTAAATTGACTTTACTAATCTCTTTAAATTTCTAGACCCAGCACCCGTTATATTCCAATGGAGTACTGGAGGGGTTACCTAGTATCCCCTGTGTCCAGAAACTAATGTAGAAGTCAAATGCTAACCTTTCCCCTCAAAATGGCTGGTGGCAGTGGTTTTACAACAAAGTACCATGATTTTTCCCAACCGCAAACACCGGTAGCTAAAAATTGCTGGAGCCATGTTTTTTAAGTTTGCGCCTAAGCCCCCTTTGTTTAAACAGGTTCCGGTTTTCTTTTTTTGCCATTTCTTTTTGGAAAGGTCCTTCTAGTGTTTGTCTCTGCGGGCCAAACCAGGTTTGGTCCCTTTGTTTCTATGCCTTTGGCGGGCATCATGAGTGAAGACCGCCTCTGGCTCCCAAGTGTCTGGGGTGTGCAGGAACTGAGGGAGGTGCCTGAAACTCCCTGTGCTTAGTCTCCTAGGAGACCCAAATGCACTCTGGCGTGAATGGCTGGCTCACTGTCCGGCAAGAACATCCGCCCTGCCTGGTGAGTCGCAGCTAGGCTGGGATGAATGGGAGGAAACTGTTTAAAAGGCGAGTCTCTTGGACTGAAAGACAGTCGACAACTGGAATGAAAGAACCAAAGACGAGCTGGAAGAGGACAGCTGCTTCAACTACTGGACCTTTAGTTTGCCCGGTGGAGCCCTGCTGCAGGTCCGAATTGCCAAGTTCACCTCGACAGAGAAGCTCTTCAAGGACGACTTCTTCCTTTGAGTTGGTAGGACCAATCAACTTGTAAGCCATCTGGATACCATTCTCGGAGCTGGTTAGGATTAACCAGGGAGAAGGACACCAGCTTGTGTGCTTGAAGAGCAACCAGAATCGAAGATTTGCCAATTTGCCAGCTTTGTGACCAGTCCCCTTGCAGTGCAGGAGTCCTCCCTCTTGTGCCCACGACCGAGGCTCGGGAACAGCGAGATCTGGAGGAACTGCCGGGCACTGAAGTCTTCAGCTGCATCTTTACCCGACCGAGAGAACTTGCCTCTCACCGCAAAGGTTTGTGGAACTTTGGCAACTTGCAGGCCTAGTCAGCTTGTGACCCGACATACGAACCTTTGTTCCGTGAACTACTTCTAAGAACCGTGGCGAAGACTTTTCCGTTTTAAATACCAGAACCGTTTTTACTTCCTACTTCAATGCTATTTGGCGCCTACTTCAAGGGAGCTCATCTGCTTAGTAATCAGTATTGTAGTATAATTTTGGTGATATTGGCTGCCTCGTTTAGTGAATGCTTTATAAATGATTGTATAATAAATTAATCAGTGTTTTACCAAGAAAGCTTGAGTATAAGTATCTATTTGAATACTCATCATTGTAGACCTTTGTGTAACACCCTTACTAGTTCACATTCCCTCTTGATAAGCTGGTGGCTCAGCTCGCTACCAAAAACTGTGTGGTACAGACTTGTACCAAAGGTTGGTTTGGCTTACACCTGTAGTCTTAGTTGTGTGTAGTAGTCCCAAAGGGTACTGCATACAAACTCTGCTTAACAGACGCTCGGATTTGCCCTCTTCAGGGGGCTCACCTGCTTCAGCAGACGGCACACAGCGTGGGTTCCCCAGAAGTAGCATCCAACCACATAAATCTGTTGGAGCGATTAGCTGTATTTAAAGCACTGAAAGCCTTTCAGACAAGTTACAGGGGCAGACAGCCTGATTCTGACAAACATCACCATGGCCATGTACTACCTGAAAAAGCAAGGGGGCACACACCCTCCAGGGCTATCCAAGCTGTCCGAGAACACTTGGAAATGGGCTCTCAAACACTGGATGTTGCTGTTGTCCCAACATGTTCCAAGAGAACTCAATCTTCTGGCGTACGTGCTCAGCAGAGACTTCCCACAAATGGCGACTACACTAAGACATCGTCTCCAATGTTTTCATGCTGTGGGACTTCCCAGAGATAGACTTTTTCGCAACTCTGGAGAATGCTCAATGCCAAGACTCCAGGTACCCCCAGAACCGATCCAAGGGGGTGGGGGGGGGGGGAACAGTCTCTGGATTGCATGGTCGGGGAAATTTGTTTACGCTTTTCCCCCCCGACTCCCCTACTCAACATGATCGTGCACAAGATTCACCAGGAACCAGTCACCATAATATTGGTGGCCCCCCCATGTGGGCCTGCCAACCATGGTTCGCTCATCTGATGGCGATGTCCCCATCTCCTCCAATTAAACTTCCTTGTCCGTACAACATATTATCTCAGGACAAGGGAGAAACACTTCACCCATGCCCGCAAACCCTGAACTTGGTGACCTGGCTCCTGAGGTCATAGAGTTCGGCACCTACAGCTCCCTCAGATGCATGGACATACTTATGGTGGCGAGGAAACCGAACACTCTATATTGCTACTCCAGTAAATGGAAGCACTTTATCTGGTGCAACTCCAAGGGCAACAATCCTATTGACTGCTCTCCTACCCACATTGTGCTGTACCTGACTCACTCACTGGACTTGGGTCTGGTTTTCAATTCCCTGAAAGTTAATCTAGCTGCCCTCTCAGCCTACACAATAGGTGTCATGGTGGAAAGTACCAGTTATTAAGGCTTTCATGGAAGGGGTTAAAAGAATTCATCCCCCCAATTTCCAACCCGGATCCCGGATGGGACCTAACTGTGGTTTTGACTAGACTTATGGGGTCTCCCTTTGAGCCTATGCATAAAGCAAGTCTCCAGGATCTTGCATAGAAGACAGCCTTCCTAGTGGCCAGCACTTCTATAAGAAGAGCTAGTGAACTATAGGCCCTTTAAGTCCTAGACCCTTTCGTTACAGCCCATAGAGATGAGGTGGTTATGTGCACCCACTGTTGATTTGCACCTACATTTATTTCCAAGTTCCATGTGAACCAATCCATAGAGCTGCCTATTTTCTTCCAGGACCCCACTAACGTGGCCGAAAGAAGCCTACACACATTAGATGTGCGCAGGGCAGTCATGTTTTACCTGGAAAGAACTAGACCACTGAGAAAGACAAATCAGTTTTTCGTTTCAGTGGCAGCTGGTAGAGGAGGAGATTCTGTCTCTAAGCCATCTCAACTTGGATTGTCAATTGCATCCCACTCTGATACTCTTGCTAAGCGGGAACTGCCCTTTAAGCCTAGAGCACATTCTACTCGAGGCACTGGGGCTTCCATGGCATTCATTGCAAATGTCCCCTATAGACCCTTTGCAAAGCGGCAAATTTGAGTTCTGTACACACCTTTACAAAACACTATTGCCTAGACACTCATTCTAGGTCTGATTCTCAGGTTGGACAGCAGTACTAAGACATCTTTTCACTATTGTTCCTTCTCACAACCCACCTCCAACTCCGGGTACTGCTCGCTAGTCTATGCACAGCATGTTATTCTAAGCAGATTAACAAGCATCAGAAGACATGCATTACTCACCATAATAGCATTTCTGTTGATTGTATCTTAGATTCACATGTGCCCACCCGCCCTCCGTGCTCGGGTGGAAGGAACATATACGTCTTTTTTCTCTTTTGTACTCACTCACGATAGTCATTAGGCTCCCTCATGGCAGAAAAAATGCAATCAGAGGGATCTCGATATGTGAGAGATTTTGGTTTGTCACGTCATATTGGGGATGTTACAGGCACGCCGATGTCCCCTTTCGATCCTCGAAAGACTAGATGCACTGGTTGTCGGACTATATGCACAGCATGTGAATCTAAGCAGATGCAATCATCAGAAATGCTGTTACGGTGAGTAATGCATGCCATTTGTATTCCCGTTTGTCTAAGTGTGTTCCTTTACTGTTACTGTGTGGGCGCATTGTGGACCCCTTAAAAGCTCACCACCTCTTGGAGCTTAACCTAGACCACTTGCCACCTTGAAACTGTTTTGGCTAAAGCTCCCAGAGTTGTCACTGTCACTATACTAGTTGGCCTTTTATACATCTGTCTACAAGGCCTAGTATTGAAAATCGGTACTAACAAACTGTAAATGCAGTAGCACCAAGATTTGAGATAGTTTGGTAGACGGAGAAACGCCTAAAATGAGGGCACAACAGTAAATGCAGAAACGCCTAGATTTGAGAAGACTCCTAAAATGAGAGTTAATGAAATGGTACTTAACTGTTGGAGTACAGCAGTGATGGGGCGATTTCTTACTAGCTAGCAAGCCTTAGTAAATTAGGTTATGAAGCGGAGAGGGGCGGTAGGGCTTCAAGGAGTACAATTATTGCTGTATTGCCCACACAGACCTCTTTGCTTGTCAGTTGCTGCTGGTTGACGGGGGCGGGCTTCACAGGCAAGAGTCTGGAGCTGCTGCTTCAGTATCTGCCTTTGGCTTCCCAGGCAAGGGTCTGCCCTGGGAAGTTTGTCTAAATGGATCTTGCAGGCCAATCGCAGTAGGTGGGAGGGCTGGAAGGAGGGAGCATGCTTCCAAGCAGAAAACTGCATTATATGTTGCCGGTGCAATGTATTCCAATGTGCACGGGGCACTAACTATATCAAAAGTGCCCGAAGCAGGCAAGCCATCTATACAGGGGTCGGACAGGTCGCTTAACCTTGATAAAACACAGAGCTTAACTTAAAATGAAGATAAAAATGAACAATGCAACTTTACTTGCCAATATTTTCTTTGCCTATCTTTTTGACACTTTCCTTGCAATAAGCAGCTCTAATCCAATTAACCAAAACCACTCGTGCGATCGTCTTCACAAATTCAGCATATTCCAGAACATCAAACTTCCTTGCTTGTCCCTACACCCCAGCGCCGGCTTTTCCATAGCCAGTCCCTTTCTCCATGGCACAGATCGGGGCTACAAGCGTGGTGTGGTGTACAAGCCATTATTTCATGTTCCTTTTTCCTTCTCCATTGTAGGTTTTTTATTGCATTTGTTCCCTCGAGTGCCCAGCATCGCAGCTGTGTTCATCCCCTTGTGCTGGGTAAAGTGCCTGCGTGTGCTGCTACCGGTGGACCCTTTCTCCCTTTAACCAGTGCCTTGGGCTTACCTTCTTTGGGATTGGTGCTAGTCCTGCAATACCCTTTTAATGATGCTCTTTCCTCTGTTCCTGTGATGCTGGGAGGGCATCTTCTCTTGGCCGTCACAGCAGTTTGAGGAGTTTGAACTTCGGGTACTTACAGGAACACGCCATGCATGGATGAGATGCAGAATAACTTAGACCAAATAATCAGATCTACTCAGGAAGTTGGCAAAATTGCGTTCGACTCATCAATTGTCTAAAACAGGGCGTTACAACGTACATCAACGGATGTTCACTTGTGTTCTCTCGGCGCCAATCACGTAAACACAAGTTGTTTGGCTCAAGGGGAACATCTAAGTATACTTTCTATAAGGGATTGGGTTGTGATAGGACATCTACTATTGGGTAGATAACTTAAGACTGCCTCTATTGCAAGTCATCCTCAACACTTAAGTATGAATAATACTATTGGTTCTTAAACCAAAAGGCCTTTCGTTATAGGTCCTTCTGTAATTGGCACGCTCATGTCTTGTCTGGAACATTCAGCTCACTAGCAGCATGTAAGCTCAGTTGCCAGGAGGTGGACATGACTTTCGCTTCCCACCCAGTTAGCCCCACATCTCATTGCCCATGCCTTCTGCCATCTAGACTGTCTTTAAACTTGCTCTTGCAGTAGTTTCTCGTCTCTTGGGAATACAAGGGAATATGGGTATGTACATCAGATAGGGTTTTCTTAGTAGCTACCCTTTCTTGAACACTCGTGGTATAGTCACAACTACAGGCGTCAAACAAGGTTAGGGCCTCCAACATACAGGTAGTAAGGGGGTGGCACTTCCTGCAGAGGCATTTGGCTTCTCCTCTACAAGTTCTTGTGCTGCAGGTGCCGGCAACAGATAAGCAACCATACTTTCTTTAGGACATCCTGCCCTGGAACATTTTTTTTTTTTTCTTCCTGGCGGTTGCTTGGACTGTGAGTGATGAGTGCTCCATGCACTTTTTGGCCTGACCCCATGACCCTTTGAGGTGCCTCGTTCCAAGGATGAAGGTAAAAGCAAGTCGGAGGATCCCCTACACGGGCTGAAGCCAGCATGTCCAGGCGAAGGCCTGACAATCCCTGAAGAGAGACCAACTTGGAGTTGTTGTGAGGATCCCCCTCTGAAGGGGTTGAGGGCAAATTGTAGGTCAGTGGTCTTCAAACTGGGGCAGATGGCCCCCAAGGATATCCGGGCCCCCAGACACTTTGAAAAGGGCTACAGGGCAGGGGCAGGCCAGCTAGCTGCACGGACCCGAGGATGAAATTGACGATGGCTGATTCCAGCTGGACTCCCATCTTTGCATTTCTAGGAGGTGGTCCTTCCAATTCTGCAAAGTCTACAGGGGGATCTTCACTTGTAGAGCAACCCCACAAAAGTGATTAGGGTTGCTTTTGTGTACGTCTCTACTTCTGTGATGATCATACCTGATTCTACCTGGCTAGCTGGCTACTATCCTTCTCAGGTACTTGGGCACATCAGTCGTCTAGACCATCGGGAGGGAAGCCTTCAAGGCATAGATCGCCTTAGTACTATGGTTCAGGTGGTTTAGGATTGGATAGATTCCGTTTTTATGCAAATTAGCAGGATGGCACGTTCTCCGCAGTTGGTGCTCCTGTTGACTTATTTTCTATGCACTGGCCTGGGACAGATGCATATAAGGCCAACCTAGTTTATAGTGAAAGGAACAATGTTGGGAGCTGTAGACCATCCAATTCAAGGTAGCAAGGCAAGCGGTCAAGGCTAAGTCTTGAGAGGTGGTGAGCTTGTAAGGGGTCCTGAATGAGTACACAAATTGAAGAGTCAAGGAACATATCTAGACAATCCATTATAAATATACTTATTTTTGGCTATATAACACATAAATAAATCACTGGAGTAGGGAAAACGCATGAAATGTATTGGTATGGTGCACTGCATGTCCGCAGATACAACACTAACTTTAAGAGTCAATCCTTGATGTTATGGGGCAGTGTGCCCAAAAGTTCATCAAAGTTCCACAGTTTTGTGTGACAGTAAAAGTTTGACGGCTTTGGGGGTCCAATGAAGAGTTCCAAGCGGTAGAGGACAATAAAAGTGCCCCCCATTTTCTGAATGCTTGCTAGAGCAAGCAATGGCAAAGCCAAACTGAGTCTCTAAAAGTTACCAAACATTTAAAGCGGATATAGTGATTCAGGTAAGTACTGTTGCAACTCAACCCCGTACTCCGATAGTTCGGTATCAGGTAATAAAATCGCGGCAAAAATGTCGCGGTAAAACACAATTGCGGTAAAAATGCTGTGGTTTGACCCGGTAAAGGTGTGCCCCATTATACCATTTACGGGGAGCTGGGGTTGTGGGGGTGTCCCCCACTTCCCTTAAATGGTATAATGGGTCCAAGAGTTGCGGGGGTGTCCCCCGCATCCTTTACATGCAATGTGGTTCAAAAACCACTGCATTTTTGCCGCAATATTTTGTAACCACGGCATTATTTGCCGCGATTTTATCACACGGAACTGATTGTTCTTAGTACTTGGCAGGTCTTCAGAAGATCCCCGCCTTCAGCTACTGTCCTTGATGCCCTGGGTTAGCAGATTCGACAATTTCTCGGTCACAAATACTGGTGCAATGTCTTCAGGTTGGAGACTGCAGAAGTACTTGATGCATGGCCTCTCTCAGTACAGGACTGGATGCAGGAAAGCTTTTTTGGACAATGACCACTGATAAACAGTGATACAGGGGCACACTTGCTCCAGTCAGATGTCGCCTCTTAGCTCGGGTCACCTTGATGCTGGAACCATGACATTTGGCAGAGATGCATCCTGTAGCACACCCTCTCAACCCCTAAAGTTCCTGATTTCAACGCGGAACAGCGATATCTT
The DNA here is from genome assembly GCF_040938575.1 of Ambystoma mexicanum. Lineage (NCBI taxonomy): Eukaryota > Metazoa > Chordata > Amphibia > Caudata > Ambystomatidae > Ambystoma > Ambystoma mexicanum. The sequence goes on from NC_090929.1 coordinate 63,997,122, forward strand.
TAGCACTGTAGCCCAAACTTTGAGCTCGGCAGTCACTGGGTGATCCAGGGGTACTTCTGAGGGGTCTTCGCAGGACTCTGAGCTGACGTCGAGAATGGTTTTTCCCTCCGCTCCAGGAGTCAAAGCTCATTTGCAGGACTGCTGAAGATCACCTATAAAATTGGGCTCTTATAGGACGGCAGCAGAAGTTGGTCGCCGGGTGGCCTTCCAACCGGTCCACGCTCTCCTTGGACGTCTTGCAGCTGGACAGGATACTTGGCTCCTTCAGTTTTCTTCCAGCATCTCAGAAGAATGGGTTCAGGGGTCTTCTTATTCGAAAAGCAGGTAAGAACCGAAACTCCCACTAGCCAATCAAAGATCTGGCCCAAACAAACCCCAGCAGTGGTCCAATCATGGCCACTGGTGGCACACATCATGCATACCATTCAGATACGCAAACCACTTTCCACGGTGTCTTGCAGGTAAGTATTGGCCTCCCTGTGCCTTGTTTTGGATTTTTTGTGATCCTTAAGTTCACCCACCCCCGATCGCGTTCTTTTCCCGGACCCCTTCCCCATCCAACTGCCATGTTTTCCCCGCCTCCCAGCCCACCCCCTCCCCTGATTGGTTAACTATACTACCGTTGCCGGGTCTAGTGCCTCGGCCTCTCTGCCTGCATGCTGCTTTCCACAGCATCTTCCAGGTGAGTGTTGGCCCCCATGTGCCCCGTTTGGGACTTTTTGTCCTCCAGCACTCCCCAGACCGCCCACCCCCTCGATTCCTTCCCCATCCAACATCCTTGTTTTCCCTCCACCCGTCTCCCAGCCCCTACTCCACCCCCCTAAATCGGTCATCAGGAACCCACTTGAAGCACACGTCCAGGGCAGCCCCTGCCAGAGCAGCCTCTGTGGTGAAGGACCCAAGGTAAAGGACTATAGACTGCATTGCCCTGTGTTAGCCTGTCGTGCATACAGCCTTCAACCAGCAGCGTCCGACCAAGTAGGAGACCTACACCCGCTGATCTTCTGTGGAGTGCAGAAAAACGTCGACATTCATTGTAACCCCTCTTGTTGAGTCCTGCTATTTAGTTTTGAGACTAACCAAATACTGCCTTGTGTAAATTGCCCACTAGCCATACTCTGTATCTAATTAGCCTGTATCCCGTAGCCAGACACGATCTAAAGCAGAGATGTATTGTTCTCGGATGGCCCTTAGCCGAACACTGCATTGAGTAGATTGTAACCAAACCACATGTGCCACATAGCCTCTCACTTCAAATGGATTGTGTCCTCCAACGTATTCCTCATCTTTGACATGTAATGTCCAGCTTCGGGTGGTTCGGAAACCTTTTCCGGCCGAGGGCGCCCTGCGTCGATGGCGTCTAGTCTGTCCTTCTAAGGCCTCCGTCGAGGGTGAAGTCATTGGATGCTATAAGTAGCACGCACAACGCCCTTTGGCTTCAGTTTCTTTTTACACAAACGTGTTTGCTTTGTAAACTCGGCGTGCCTCGTACTTGTGAAGTATTTGCTGTTGTCTTTGTCGGCATGTCTTCGTCTTCCACTCCGACCCGTTAATCCGGGTTCAAGAAATGCAAGGACTGCGGTTCCAAAATATCCATTACGGACTTGTATCGAGTATGTCTGTGGTGCCTGGGTGAGGGCCACAAGACGGATATGTGCTCCAAGTGTCAATCCATGACAGGGAAGGCCTTGCAGGAATGAAAGGTGAAGCTTCAGGTAGGCAAGGTGTCCAAGCCCCATAAGTCTCGACCTGCTAGGCCTTCGACCGAAGAGTCGAGAGCGGAGTTCAAGGTCTCGTAGTGGTTCCTGCCACTCTTCATCCTTGTCGAAGCGCTCGAGGAGAAGGCACTGCCGGTCGCCTTCCTTGTCTTCCTCAGGCGTCACCCCCCGAGAGGGCGACATGCCCGTCCAAGAAGTCGATACCGGCAAAGTGGGACGCTTTCCGTGTGGAGATGCTTAAGATCTTTGACAGGCAGGGCTACATCAGAGCCTTCTGTGGAAGCCGTCAAGGAGCGGTCTCGGCCTGAAACTCGTTGTTAGGGAGAATTCGCATAAATGTGCTAATTCACTTCACCTTAGAGAAGACTTGAAGACTTCTCTAAGGTGAAGTGATTTTGAAGTCTTGAATTGTTTTCCTGGAAAGTGTGAACCTTTTTTCCCCACTCTCGTATTTTGGTGTGTGTTTTACTCTTGTGTTCTTGGATTATGGAGTTTTAAGATAACTCCATAGGCATCTTTTCATGCTTGTTGCACAGCACTCTCAGTGCAGTGACACAGGGATGTCGTTTTAGACTTCCCAAAGGTTTAAATACCTTCTCTGGGATAAACTACTGTTTCCCAGAGTAGGTAAAGTGAAATTGATTAAAGTCTTTTTATATTCCTACACCCTGCACACCCGATCTTATAATAGAGTGCTGGAGGGGTTCCCTCATGCTGCCCTTTCCTCAGAATGGCTGTTGGCAGTGGCTTTACGAATAACTACCATGATTTTCCCCGAATGCGAACACCGGTAGAGTTAAATTGCGGGTGCCATGTTTTTCAAGATGGCGTCTGAGCCTCCTTTGTTTAAACTGGTCCCGGTCTTCTTTTTTCGCCATTTCTTTGTGGAAAGGTCCTTCCAGAGTGTGTCTACATGCCAAACTAGGTTTGGTCCCTTTGTTCCTTTGGCGGGCTTCAGGAGTGAAGACTGCCTCTGGCGCCAGAGTGTCTGGGGTGGCCAGGAACTGAGGGAGGTGCCTGAAACTCCCTGTGCTTAGTCTCCTAGGAGACCAAAATGCACTCTGTGGTGATTGGCTGGCTGGCTGACTGTCCGTCCGCCAAGGACAGCCACCCTGCTGGGTGAGTGGCAGCTAGACTGGAATGAATGGGAGAGAACTGTTTAAAAGGCGCGTCTCTTGGCTTGGAAGGCAGTCGACCACTGGAATGAAAGAACCGAAGACGAGCTTGAAGAGGACGGCTGCTCCAACTCCTGAACCGTTGGTTAGCGGGGTGAAGCCCTGCTGCAGGTACGAATTGCCAAGTTAATCTCGACAGAGAAGCCCTGCAGGACGACTTCTCCCTTTGAGTTGGTGGGACCAATCAGCTCTACACTAAGCCACCTGGATACCAATCTCGGAGCTGGTTGATTTTTCCTCAGAGTGCTGCAGGAAACCGAATAACCGGGGAGAGGGACACCAGCTAGTGTGCTTGACTACAGATACCGAATTGAAGATTTGCCAGTTGCCAGCTTTTTGACCAGTCTCAGTGCAGGAGTCCCCCGACGTCCTCCCTCTTGTCCCCACGACTGAGGCCCAGGAGCAACGAGATCTGCAGGAACTGCCAGGCACAGAGGTCATCAGCTGCATCTTTTTCTTTGGAAATGTACTGTAAAATCAGACTTGGAGTACTTACCTCTTGCGGTGAAAGTGCTTGAAACTTTTCCAACTCGCAGCCCTAATCCGCTTGTGACCCAACATATGATTCTTCTTGCTACAAACTATTCCTAAGAACTTTTGCAGAGACTTTTCCTTTTATCAACCAGAACTACTTTATCCTAGACTTTAGCCCATTGACTTTGGCGTAGCCTATTAAATTGACTCATCTGGTGAATTTTAAATATTTGCAATGTCTAAGCATTACTGTAACCTTTCATGTTCTAATCTGTCTTTTACTCCTCTTGAAAAGTATTTGTGAAATAGTGTTGATGTGTTTTTATTATAATTAATTGCCTCCTTATGAATGTGTTTTAACTGACAGATACATTAAATAGTATTTATCAAAGAAACCTTGAGTGTAAGAGTTTATTTGAACACTTGTGATTGATGACCTCTCTGTAACATCATTACAGCTCACATTCCCTCTTGAGATAAGCCTTGCTGCTCAGCTCCGCTACCAAAACTGTGTAGTACAGACTTATACCAAAGGTTGGTTTTGCTTACACCTGTAGTCCTAGTTGTGTGTAGTCGTCCCAAAGGGTACTGCATACAAACTTTGCCTAACACTCGTAAGCTGAGTAAACGGCATGATCCCAATCGACAGACCGCAAAGCCTCGATCGGACAAGGTGTCCAAGGATCACTCCAGACGTGGTGAACGGTCAAGGTCGTCGACTCCTTCGAGGCCCTCGGCGCCAAAGCTGTCGATGGAACCCATCAGGTCCTTGACCCCTGTCAGGCCTTCAATGCCATTATTGACGCCGAAATAGTCGATGTCGGCTGGACTGTTTTTGGCAGTTCAGCCCACAGGGCATGTCGAGCCTCCAAAAATGGCACTGGCTAAGTCAAAGTTGACTCTTTCGACTGTTGCAAAACCTCTGGGTTCCGCCCCAGGGAGGTTTTGCCCCGCTACCTACCGAAAAGATTTTTTTTAAATTTTATTTTTTAGTCCCTCACTTCCATTTTTGTGGCGGAGCATTCAGATGGGGAAGATGCCCATTTTGGTTGCCCGTATTGGACCCCTAATGTGCCTGAATGTCTGCTTTCAGAGGAGAGTAGGATGCAAGATCTTTGTGACACTTTGCATAATGCTAGTGGTATTTACACCTCTCCTGAGCTGGAGTTCGACAAGTTAGAGCCGGGGGAGCATGCAGACTCCTCCTGCCGGCAACTTATGTGTAGTTGTTGAATATTTGGGCTGGTCTAGACCTCCAGTGTATTTTGAACAGGATGATCCCAGTGACATTTTTGATTAGGGTCTGCCTACGGATCCTGTTTTACCTTTCCATGTGGCTCTTCAAAGGAGGGTGGCCAGGAATTGGGAGGTCCCAGAGACTAATCCGGCGTTCGAGAAAGTACCGCCCTTCCAGTAGCAACCCCGGCTACCTGTCCCAACACCCCACTCCCGAGTGTCTGGTGGTCCAGGCAGCTACAGCTACCTCAAAAAAGGCAGCGTACCCAACCATCCCTCCTGATGGGGGACGATAAGCGTATGGATGGATGGGCATGTAAGGTATTTTCCTCAGGGAATATGGAGCAGAAGTCTAAGTCCAACTGTGCCATGGCAACATTCTTGTACACTCTGTGGGAGTGCATATCTATGGCGGCGGAGCATATTCCGGAAGGGGGTGGAAGGAACGGCTTTCTGGCGATTAAGGACGGCAAGGAAGCCATGTGAGAGTCCCTTCAGGCTGGGTAGGCTACTGCAGATGGCATCAGCAGGCCCATGGCTAGGAGCACCGTGATGCGTAGGTTTGCGTGGTTGCAGAAGTCTGGTTTTGCACCTGATGTGCAGGCTTGTCTTGTCAACATGCCATTTGACAGGTCATCTTTTTGGCAGCAAGGCTGACAAGAGCCATGCGAAGTTGCGGACCTCTAAGGCGGCAGCCAAGTCTTTAGGTGCCGCTGTGAGACAACCTCAGCCTTTTCATCCTAGCGGACAACCTTGGAAGGGTCGATCTTTTTGTTACTACTCATTTGGAAGGGCGAGAGGAATGGCCAGTCAAATAGGCCTACGCAAATGCCCTTGTGGTGGACGGGGTAGAAGTGCCAAGCCAGCTTCAGCTGCAGCATCCTTTTCATCTGCAGCAGCTGCTTCAAAACCACTCTGAAGGCTTTTGTCACGATTCACCAGTGGGGGGGAGGGGCAGACTGTCTCAGCATATCAACAAATGGCGAGCCATTACTTCGGAAAACAATAGCCCACGGTTACTGCCTTGCTTTTATAAAGAAGCCTCAGACCAATCCACTGGGAAAACACTCTGAGGATTCCAGATCCACTCCTTGTGCAGGAAATCTTAATCCTGCTGGAGAAAGGTGCTATAGAACCAGTGCCTGTAGCGCATAAGGGTTGGTATTCTCCATATTTTTTTATCCCCAAGAAAGACAGAGGACTGAGACCCGTCTTGGACTTGAGATAATTGAACAGGTTCCTCAGAAAGGACATGTTCAAGATGGTGACTCTTTCTCCGATCCTTCAGGCCCTCCAATTGCAGGGTTGGTTGGCGTCATTGGACCTTCAGGATGCTTATTTTCTTGTGCCGATCCATTTCAAGCACAGGAAATACCTGAGGTACTCTGTTGGCGGCTCGCACTATCACTCTTGAGTCCTGCCATTCTGGTTGACCTCCGCTCGAGGGTGTTCACCAAACTGATGGTGGTAGTGACAGCGCATCTCAGGAGAGGGGCGATTCGCGTCTACCCTCATCTGGACGATTGGCTGATCAGGGCGCATTCACCGGAACAAATCTTGGATCATCTCAACGTTATCTGCTACTCACTTCTCAGGCTGGGCTTCTCCCTCAATTTCGAGAAGTCCCAGATGACACCTTCCCAGCAGCTGCAATACATCAGGGCTGTCTTAGACACGTCCTTGGGAAAGTGCTCGCCACTCAAGGTGAGGGCTCACGACATTCACCAGATGGTAACAAAATTCCGGAATGCCCAGTCTCCCGGCTTTCGAATTCTTGAGGTTGCTTGGCCTCATGGCATCTTGCATTTTTCAGGTGCCAGAGGCCCACCTGCAGATGAGGTCCCTTCAGTGGGCTCTCAGAATGCAATAGTCCCAGTTCTTGGGACAGATGTCAGCCCAACTTCAGATCCTGACCAGAGTATCCAGGATCTTCTGTGGTGGGCCTGCAAGGAAAATATTCTGAACAGAGAACGTTTTTGGCAGCCATAGCCAGAGATGACTGTAGTGACGGACGCCTCACTCACGGGGTGGGGAGCTCATGCCAACTATTTCATGGTCCGTGGTTGCTGGTCTCCATCGGAGTCCAAACTACACATCAATCTTTTTGAGCTGAGAGCAATCAGACTAGTGCTGAAGTCTTTTCTGCCATCTGTGCGGGGAAGGCATGTCCTTATGATGACGGACAATACGGTGCACTACTTCAACATGAGGATACGTAGGGTCACAACCACTGTGCAGAGGCAATGCAGCTCTGGTATTGGCCTTTTCGAGAAGAAATCTCCATGTCGGTTCACCGAGCTGGGGGCGCAGAACACGGCAGCGGACGCTCTGAGCAGGCAGAGCACGGTCTTCCACAAGTGTGAGCTAGCTCAGGAAGTCCTTTGAGAGATCACCCTTTGGGGAACCCCTGAAGTGGATCTGTTTGTGACCGGGGACAACCAGAAGTGCGAGCGGTACTGCTCAAGGGAATTTCCCCCAAGCGGAGCTCTAGGAGATGTTGGTGGTGGATTGGTAATTCCCACTTCTGTATGTAGTTCCTCCAGTCCCCATCATTCCTCAAGTAATCAGGAGGTCGAGACGATTCGGGAGCCACGTGATCCTCATTGCCCCGGATTGGGCCAGGAGAACATGGTACCTGGACATGTCCATCTGTCAGACGATACGTCTTCCACAAAGAGAGGATCTTCTCTCGCAAGAGGAGGGTCGGGGTTCTCCATCCAGACGTCAGCACTCTCAACCTTCACGCTTGTTTTCTGAAAGGTTGAGATAAAAGGATTGGGACCTCCCGGATGACGTGATGGTGGGGTTGTTTTTGCCCAGAAGGCCAGCAACAAAGTCTCTGTACCGTTCCTGTTGGAATAGGTTTTGCGACTGGTCCAGGGAAAGGAATATTGATCCTTTTCAGTGTAAGGCTCCGGATGATCTACCCTTTCTGCTTTCATTAGCACACAAAGGTCTTCAGGTTGGAACCATTAATGGTTACCTGGCAGCGCTTTTCAGCTTCAAGCGCTCATCTGAGCAATGCACCGATTTCAAAATCCCACTGGTGACTCAATTTCTAAAAGGGCTTACGAACGTGTGCCCATCTTTTGCTTTTCAGGTTCTGGTTTGGGACCTCAACCTGGTGTTAAAATTACTAATTTGAACCCTTGCACACATGTCCGTTGAGGTTGTTAACCTTTAAGTAAATACTGTTGGTTGCTCTGACATCTGCACGTACAGTGAGCGAGTTGCAGGCACTTGCTTCAAAGCCACCCTTTACTATATTCCACAAGGACAGGGTTGTGTTGTGGGTTAGACCCTCCTTCCTACCTAAGGTGGTTTCTGACTTTAACTGAAGTCAGAAAATTGTGCTGCTGGCCTTTTATCCTCCTTGGCATCCCAGTAAGCATGAGGAAAGGCTCCATAGGTTGGACCCTAGGAGGGCATTATGTTTTTATATTTTCAGGATGTCCAAGTTGAGTCGACGACCAGCTCTTAGTAGGATATACTGGACGTAAGTGAGGACAGGTTGTTTCCAAATACACCTTGTCTAGGTGGATCATCCTCACTATTTCTGAAACCTACAGACTGGCAGGCAAGGACCCTCCTGAGGCTTTGCGGGCACATTCCACCAGGGGCATGGCCTCTAAGACAGCCCTGCAAAGGGGTGTCCCTATTAAAAGCATCTGCGATGCTGCAATGTGGTCATCAATCCACACGCATTATCCTCTGGAATACTGCCCATGCTCCTGAGATTGCTTTTGGTAAGGCAGTGCTTTACTCTGCCCTTTAACTCTTTGCACATCTAAATACTTCACCCTCCTCCAAACATGGATACTGCTTTGGGAGTCTGTCAAAGATGAGGAATATGTTGGAGGGCACACTCCTTTAGAAGAACAAGTTACTTAACTACTGGTAAGTCTTTCGACTGGATGTTCCTCCAACGTATTACTAATCGCCCTCCCTGTAGAATTTCCTGTGTTATTACAACTTCCTTTCCAACAAGGCTGAGTACTGTCCTGTGCACGGTTATGGGCTAACACGAGCAGGGGAAAAACAGAACTGAGGCCAGTGGATACTGTGTATGCTATTTATAACATCCGATGGCGCCAACCTTGACGAAGGCCTTCGAGGGACATCGACTTGGGGCCATCGACGCAGGGCGCCCTTTGTCGGAAAAGTTTGCCGAAGCTGGACATTACATGTCAAATATGAGGAATATGTTGGCGGAACATCCAGTCGAAAGAACTTTACCAGTTGGTAAGTAACTTGTTCATCTAGCCTGACCACACCAGACAAGGGCACTGAGACAGCCTCCCATCAAAATTCACTTGATTGTGCCTGCTAACACTATCCAGGAATTTAAAGCCTAGTCTTTCAGTCTACCACCTGCCTTTGTGTTACTGTTACCCCTGCTATTATTGGAATCGTCCCCCGTGTTAAGCCCTTTCTCCCTCTATCCAGGTTTCCCAAATCTAGGCGCTGCAATTACATCTAGGGTTATTGCATTTACTGTTATTGCATCTAATGTTGTCCCCCGTTTTAGGCATTTCTCCCTCTATCCAGGCGTCCCAAATCTAGGTGTTGCTATGTCGTTAACACTCAGTACAGCCCCCGACACCTATTCCGGATGGAGATATCACATCAACAAAGACCACCTCTCCATCCCCAGCCCTTCTGCACCATAGCCACCCCGCAGAACCACCCCCTCCTGGCACATAACCTCTGCTCTCGCAACTACCTTCATGAACCCCCTGTTAAAGAGAATTCTCATTTCTGTGCTAATTCCCTTTTTTTATTTTATTGCATCAATTAGTTTCCAAAGAAACTTTAAATGCATCATAAATATCGAATAACAAAAAACATTACAACTACATAGGAAGGAAAAGCAATAAAAGAAAAAAGGACCAGGTAACTAAGTGTCCAATTTTGTAAAGATCTCTCTCACGAAGTTCAACAAAGCCAAAGTCATGGATACTTTTCCTCCCCATCTTATGATTGACCACCTCTCCTGCATAGATATAGTGCTTAGATTTTGGAAGTGTGCTCCCAACCATTTTTCTCTGGTACCCGATAGTGAAGCACAGTTCATCACCAAGTGCTGTAGGGTTTCAACCTCCTGTCCACAGCAACGCGACAGGCTTCGGTGCTCCCCCTTTTTAGTTCTCCTCCCTAAAACTTATCTTGTGTGGAGGAGATTTAGGCGAAATTTTAGAAAGTGATGCATTTCTGTGCATGAGGGGAATTTGTCCAGATACGGAAGCACAGTACCTCTACTGTAATGTTCGTCCATACCCTGGGTTATAGACGGGAAAGCACCAAGCCTGTCCAAAGTGACTATCCAGTCCCAGTCCAAGAGTTTCTTCTTTACCCTGAGAGGATTTTGCATAAGGTTATCTGTGTTTAGGGCTATGTTGTTCAGAATGTCTATGCAAGTTAACTGCCATTTGTTTAGAGCTGGAATCTGTTTTGTGGACGGTGCTTTGTTAATGGCCAGAAAACTGCTTCTTTCCTGGGGGTGCAGACATTTGCCGTAGAGGGTCAGTGATTTCCAGACCATAGAGATGTAGAGTGAAGACAAACCCAATTCTTTCCGCACACTTTCAATCGGGATGGATGTTGGTAAACCACACTCTTTTCCAAAATAAGCCCTCCAACAATCTCTAGACCTCTGGGGCAAGAAATAAATTTGCCTTGGCGGCATAGGTCAAGATAGGCGATACTTTCAGTTTATAGAAGTCTGAGTGGTCGGAGGGAAAACGAGCAGTAGCGTCGCTTGATTAGAATGGCTTGAGATGCTAAGTTCGTGACTTTACTTCTAAGTCTTTTAACGCCCGGACCATCTTGGATACTGTTATTTAAGGTTATACCAAGTTAGACCATGGCCGGGACCACAGGTACAGTTTCCCCCGACAAATACCAAAGATTTTTGACACTAGTAGTTGGACCTAGTCTCAGAATCTTTGATTTCTTCGGGTTGATTCGCAGACCATTTCCTTGTATGTACAACTCTAGTGCATTTAGTTGTCGCTGAAGACCTGTTGCAGTCTGGTCTAATAGGAGAACGTCATCTGCGAACAGCCTTCCCACGGAGGTCCCCGCTATCTTAGGGGGGGGGGGACTTATCACCGTTCCGAAGGCTTCCTGCATGTCGGATATGAAAAGACAAAATACTGCCTGAGCCAGCCGACAACACTGTTTCAGCCCATTCTGATCCTCCACGCTGCTTGAGAGGGTCCCCTGTCCATCCAACCTGACTTTGAGAGTTGTACCATTATGTAGTGCCTCCAAGGGCTCTCTCAAATTGTTAGGGCAACCCCATTTCCTCAATTCTTGCCACAGGATGCTACGATTGACGGAGTCAAACGCCTGTTCCAAGTCTATGGACGCAATATAGATAGTCTTGTATTTCTTTTCCTTAACCAGGCATTTCAGTATGTTGATGACTAGGACATTCAAAGATGTCCCAATACCCTTACAAAAACCTGATTGCCAAGGGTCTAGATGGTTTGTCAGCCGACTCCAGTCGTTCAGATGTTTCAGAATCACTGCTGCAAATATTTTGCCCACGACGTCCAAGAGGGCCATCGGTCTGTAGTTCGCAGGCACAGACCTGTCTCCCTTCTTGAAAATCGGCACGACTATGGACGTCGTCCAAGATTGGCGTATCCTTTTTAGTCTTATTATATCGTTGAACAGAATCAACATAAAGAAGGCCCATTTCTCCTGATCTTTCTTGAGTTAGTCGTTCGTGAGGCCTTCAGGCCCAGCGGCCCTGGAAGAGTTTGAATTGTTGATAAGGTCTACAATGTCCTGCTTTCCGAATTTAATGTCCCAGGGCTCATTTGAGAATAGAGGTTTTTGTGGGCCACAGACTTTCCCCGTAGCATAGAGATTCCGGAAATGAGCCTCCCAAACTGTCGATGCTATGGGATTTACCATTTTTGAGTCCGGGGGCGTACTTGTGTCATTAATCAATTTCCAAATACCGGTGATGTTTTTAGTAGTTATCAGTTTTAGCATCTTCTCACTGTCTTGTTGCACTAGCTGGTATTTGTGTTGTAAGAGCCAGTTTCTATAGTTGTTTCTACATTTTTTGTATAAAAGTAGATCGAGTGGTGTATTGGATTTTACAAGACGCCTCCTGGCTTTTCGTACAGCTTTTTTTTGGCAGCTACTTGATGATCATAGGTGTGCCGAGTAATTTGATGACTTCCCTTGGCTACTACCTTTGTACGAAAGATCTTGAATACATCGGTGTATTCAATGAGGTTCGCACACTGGTCCTGATCATCAGGTTTTAGCTTAATTAAGAGTTCCCTTCTACCTTAGAGACCCCAAGCTCTTTTGCTGGACTTTAGGACTTTAAATGTTTACCCTGGAGTGAGTGAGACCTTGTCCTCACTCCCTCGTGTTTTTCTTTGATTTGAACCCTGTTTCCTTTGTTTTTGGAGTCTGACAAACTCCATAGGCATCATCTTTTTGTATTGTAACACAAAGCATCTTCAGTGCAGTGTCTCAGAGAAATCCTTTGGATTTCTACTAAGGTTTAAATACCTTCTCTTGGATAAACTACTGTTTCCAAGAGCAGTGAAGTGAAATTGACTTTACTTGCATTTTGTAACTTTCTAGACCCAGCACACACTATCTTACATAGACATAGTGCTGGAGGAGTTACTTAGTATCCCCTTTGTCTACCTTCTCGTGTAAACATTTTTGTTACCCTTTCTACAATTAATGGCTGGTAGCAGTGGTTTATTTTTCCTACCATTTTGCGATGTGACGGCCGGCTGAATCCTCAATGCAGTATTGCAACAATGGGTGCCCATTTTGGTTAAAATGGCCCCGGTCTCCTTTTTTTGTGATTTCTTGTTGGAAAGGTCCTTCAGATTTACTCTGTGCTCCAAACCAGGTTTGGTCCCTTTGTTAATTTTGTCTTTGGCGGGATTCACTGGTGAAGCCCGCCCCTGGCTCAAGTGTGTTGGCAGGGTAGGAGGCGAGGCAGGTGCCCAAAACGTGCTTGATCTGCCAAAGGCGATTGGCCGGCTGCCCGTCATTGGCAGACAGCCACTCTCCTGTGTGAGTGACAGGCTGCAAATGAATGGGAGCGACTTGCATAAAAGGCGATTTCTTTTGCAAGGAAGGCAGTCAACCACTGGACGAAGGAAACGAAGAAGAAACTGGAAGAGAAGCTTGCTGGACCCTCCTGGACCATTGCTTTGCCCGGTGAAGCCCTGCTGCAGTGCTGAAGCTCCGAATTTCAAATCGATTAGAGAAGACCGGAAAAGACTTCTCCCCTTGGGGTGATGGCAACAACTGACCCCTAAGACTAACTTGACTGGAACCCTGCTCCCTGCTGGCTGTACTTTTTTGCTGCTGCTGGAACTGAGTGCCAGGGGACAGAAACACCAGAATTGAGTGAATTGCCTCTAAGCCTGAACCAAGCTCCAGGAAGATCCTCCAGACTCCCTCAAAGCAAGACTAACCAAGCCTGAGTCACCTCAACAGAGTGCTGGACCCCAGAAGCAAGGAAAGTCCACAATGCGTCCAAGAACAGCGGTGGTGCTATGTGAGAGTAGCTGAAACCGCTACGTGCTGCTGATCTGAACTGTAACCATTGCTGCCGTCAAACCATAGTGCAGGAGTCCCCAGACCTTCTCCCTCTTGTCCCCACGACTGAGGTCCGGGAACAACAGGATATGCAGGACTACAACAGGAACAGAAGCCAGCTGGAACTTTTTCTTAAGACTTAAGGTACTGTGTAACTGAGGGTACTTAACTCTTGTTGTGTGTAGCTTGCCTGCTCTCACTGGAGACTTGCTTTGGCTGCCCTTTGCAGAGTTGCTTGCTTCTTTGCCTTTCACAAGCCTCCCATCTTGTGGCCCAACAGTGACTCTTTTACTACAAAAACTCTTTAAACTTGTGCAAGACTGTTGTGCGATCTTCAAGCAGTGCCTCACCTCCCCTAGACCTTGCTCAATTGACATTGGCTGTCCTGGCTCCCTGCAGACTCTTCTTACCCTCTGACCTGGTGTTTAACTGTCCCCTCCAAAAGTAATATATACCTTGTATAACCGGGGGGGGGGGTTAACCTATATTTCATTGGGAGATTGTGACATGTTAACCATTGTTTCCTTACCTAACCTTTTCCTTTTTGCCATAACTTCAATAGGGCATTTTCAGTGTAAAGAGTGATATATTAATGTCCACAGTGTCCTAGCAATTGAAGTCACCTTAGGGTGTAGGAAGTGTGTGTGACATCCCAAAAGGGTATCTTACTTACTTAACTGAACAAGTGCATTTTTTAAGTGTATTTGTGTTGTATATTGATCCCTTCCAAGAAAGGCTGATTTTCAAACTGACTGTTAAATTAATAAATAGTTTTATTCAAGAAACGTTGAGTAGAAGTGTTATTTGAATATATGTCACTGTGGATCTGTTAAAACTCTACCGCTCACATTGACCCCCTCTTGAGATACTGTTTCCCAGAGAATGTAAAGTTAAATTGACTTTATTAGTCTTTTTAAATTCCTAGACCCAGTACACTCTATCTTACAATAGAGTGCTGGAGGGGTTACCTAGTATCCCCTATGTCTAAAAACGTGTGTAGCAGTCAAATGCTAGCCTTTCCTATCGAAATGGCTGGTGGCAGTGGTTTTACAACTACCAACTATGATTTTTCCCAACCGCAAAACACCGGTAGCTAAAAATCACCAGGAGCCATATTTTTCAAGATGGCGCCTAAGCCCCCTTTGTTTAAACAGGTCCCGGTCTTCTTTTTTCACCATTTCTTTTTGGAAAGGTCCATCTAGAGTTTGTCCCTGCACGCCAAAGCAGGTTTGGTCCCTTTTGTTGCTATGCCTTTGGCGGGCTTGAGGACTGAAGACCGCCTCTGGCGCCAGAGTGTCTGGGGTGGGCAGGAAGTGAGGGAGGTGTCCGAAACTCCGTGCTTTGTTTCCTAGGAGAACCAAATGCACTCTGGCGTGATTGGCTGGGTGATTGACTGTTCGGCAAGGACAGCCACCTTGCTGGGTGAGTGGCAGCTAGGCTGGAATGAATGGGAGAAAACTGTTTAAAAGGTGAGTCTCTTGGGACTGAACGGCAGAGTCGACCACTGGAACGAAAGAACCGAAGACTAGCTGGAAGAGGACGGCTGCTGCAACTAGTGGACCGGAGGTTTGCCCGGTGGAGCCCTGCTGCAGGTTCGAATCGCCAAGTTCATCTCGACAGAGAAGCCCTTCAAGGACTTCTTCCTTTGAATTGGTGAATCAACTCGTAAGCCACTTGGGTACCATTCTCGGAGCTAGTTAGGATTAACCAGGGGGAAGGACACCAGCTTGTGTGCATGAAGAACAGCAACCGGAATCGAAGATTTACCAATTTGCCAGCTTTGTGATCCGTCCCCGTGCAGTGCAGGAGTCCCCCGAGGTCCTCTCTTGTCCCCACGACTGAGGCTCAGTAACAGCGAGTTCTGCAGGAACTGCCAGGAACAGAAGTCTTCAGCTGCATCTTTTTCTTCAATATAAGGTACTGTGAAAACCCGACGAGAGAACTTGCCTCTCAACGTGAAAGTTGGTGGAACTTTGGCAACTTGCAGGTCTAGTCAGCCTGTGACCCGACATGCAAACCTTTCTTCTGTGAATTACTTCTTATAACCGTGGCAAAGACTTTTCCGTTTTAAATACCAGAACCGTTTTTACTTATAGAAGACACTAGCCCATTGACATCAACTCCTCTGGTGAACTTAAACTATTTGCACTGTTTTAGAGTAACTGTAATATTAGTTTTATTAGCTTATGCCTTTTTGCTCCTACTTCAATGCTATTTTGCTCATACTCCAAAGGATCTCAACTGCTTAGTAATCAGTATTGTAGTATAATTTTTGTGTGATATTGGTTGCCTCATTTAGTGAATGCTTTATAAATGATTGTGGAATACATTTTATAACTGTTTTACCAAGAAAGCTTGAATACTTGCCATCGTAGACCTTTGTGTAACACCCTTACAAGCTCACATTCCCTCTTGAGGTGCGACTGGCTGCTCAGCTCGCTACCAAAAACTGTGTGGTACAGACTTATTGTTTTGCTTACACCTGTAGTCTTAGTTGTGTGTAGTGGTCCCAAAGGGTACTGCATACAAAGTATGCCTAACAAGGACAAGGATGGTGTAGTCTTTCACAGGGTTACTACTACATGCAATCTTGCCTAACACCCCCCCATCCCACATCGTGTCACCACCTAGGACCCTTGCCCCAAACACTGATACACTTTCACCCCCATCCCCTCTTGCCCACTCCCCAATCATCATTCCGCTTCCAACTCTTAAGATCAGAAGAGCGATCTGGCGTGCCAAACACCCCACGCATCAAAGCCTCATCCGACCCACCTCAACCCTCCCGAGCATATCATACTCCCTCTACCCCCTGGCATCTATTGAGATTGACCCCATATTCCCTGTCCACACACCCTGCCCAATCTCAAATTCACAAACCAGAGGAGCTCTTTGGTGCTGCAAACATCACAAGCCCCCCGCCACTACCTGCGGCAGCTCTGCGCTCACTCAGGAATTTCTCGCCTGACCAGCCCCCCCCCCCCATCTCAACCCTCCCTGCCACTGCCAATCCCACTCTGACACCCGCACTACCACACATCCACTCATGTAGAGCTCTGCATCACTACATCGCCTTCCCTCTACCAACACGCTTCCCATCCATGCCCCCATCTGTCTCATACTTCCTCACCCTCCGCACCCCTCCCTGGAAAACCCATGCAATCCCTCAAGGGCATCCTCACCTAACAAACTTCGCACATCCTGCCCGCCCCATCTTCACTTGTAATAGCCTTTCACACCGCCCCCTCAGCTCTTACTCGACCTCTGCCCACAGAGCTCTCCCTTCATACCCTTTCCCTTCTCTGAAAGTAGCACATCTCGCCCTTTCTAAAACAGTCACTTCATCCTCTTCTCCCTTTGACCCTCCTACCCTCTCACACTTCTGGCACCCAAAACCACAAAACACGGAAAGAGTGACCAGCCCTCTCCCTCGACTCACCCCTTCTCAGTCGGTCCAACCTCCCTCCCTCTCCCACCACTACCATCACTCTCCTTGTCTCAACCCCCTTGCTCTCGACTTCTCACCCAGTACACCTAAACCCCTAGCGCCCTCCCGAATTGAACCGCAAACAACTTGCCTAACCCCCACACCACAAGTGCACCACTCACCACCCTCGCCCCTCTGACCCTTCCCACCATGTGTCGTATACCTACCACCACTCGCCTACTCTTCCCCCCGCTCCTAGTCGACCTGACCCACTCACCCGACCCTCAAAGAGTACATGCATCCAGATCCCCCACTAACCCCCCTCAGTCAATCTCAACCACCCAGACTGATCCTACCACACCTCCCATCTCACTAGGCACCCATGTCCACTGAGTGCTCCCAGCAACGAGCATCATGAAGTCACATGCTTTCTTTTCAATGCCCGCTCTGTGGCGAGAAACAAACGCAGCATCTTTGACCTACTATCCTCTGACAATCCCGACCTCATGTTTATCACTGAAACCTGGTTCTCTGACGATTTTGCACAAGTCGCGCACAAGACCTTCCCCCTTGGCTACTCGCTTATTACCCACTACAGACCTTCCAGAGGTGGCGTAGTGGCAATCCTCTACAAACCTCACTTCTCCGTCTGAATCGTCGAAACCCAGACATGCAATGCTACCTGTGAATCCCTCCTAGTAAAACTCTTGCTACCATCAACACTCACTTGCAGCTTCCTACTCGTATACAGACCCCCTGGATGAGACAGACATTTTGCCAACAATCTGTGACTCAATTGCTACCGTTCTGGTAAATTGCCCATCTCTTACACTATTGGGCGATTTCAATATCTGGTTCGATATGCCCAACAACCTCATGACCCAACCTCATGACCCAACCTCTGGTCGACAGTCTTGATGCACTCAACCTCTCCCAACATACCACTGGCCCAACTCACTCAGGTGGTCACACCCTTGATGCTATTTTCAGCTCCTATGACCTTGTCTCTATAGCCTGTCCTGAACCACTTTTCTGGACTGACAACTATGCCATGCCTTTCTCTATCCACACACTAGCCCCATCTCCTACAGCTACCCCTGCCCTCACTTTTAATCACAAATGCTGGAACAAAGTCATGTTACTTCCCGACCTAGGCGAAGCCCTGCTACTGTTTCCCAGCGATGCTGACCTTGGTAGGTCCTTAACCATTGAATCCTTTGACGCCTGGCTTATGGAATCATGCTCATCCCCTTATGTCCTGCAGTCTCACGCAAAGGACCGTCCCTCAAATGGTACACGCCCCACCTGAAGACTTAGAAAAGTCAAAATAACTCTCTTGAGCGTAAGTGGTGAGCATCAAAAACTGATCTCAGCAGATCTACGTTCGCTCATGACCACCGGAAGTACAAAACGGAGATCCGAAAGGCCTTTTACAATAAACTAATTCTGAAGCAGCAAAGAACTCCAAGATCTCTGAATTCGTGAAACCTACTTGCACCTCTGCCCAAACCACCCCCAGACAAACGCTCCCTCTCGCTACATTTCTACAACACTGTACTTGACAGGATGGCAACCTTTAACACCTTGCATGATCCATACTAAACGACTCCCTCACCTCTGGCACATTTCCAGAGGCCTTTAAAATAGCGCATTTCAAACCACTTCTGAAAAAGCCGTCCCTCGACCCTCTTGACCCTAAGAATTACAGGCCGATTGTTAACACCAGATTTCTTGCGAAATTCATTGAACGGGCCGATTACTCCCAATTCCACTGCTTTGTAGAATCCAACAATCTACTTGACCCCGCACAATCAGGCTTCAGGCTGCGCCATAGAACAGAAACCACTCTGATCTTGATCTGGGATGATCTCGAAGTCACGGCAGACTGAGGGTTGCGCAGCGCTGATTCTCCTTGCTCTGTCAGCAGCCTTTGATACCGTTAATCATTCCATCTTCCTTGACCACCTCCACTCCCTAGGAATCTATGGCTCGGCACTAACATGGTTTACCTCCTTCCTCAGCAACAGGAAACCAATCGCCTTCCTCTCCCCTTTTGTCTCAACTGCTTGCGCTGTGAAAACTGGAGTACCCCAAGGCCCCTGCCTCTCTGCTCTCATTTTAAGCCTCCATCTGACCACTCTACCAGGAATCATCCGCGCGCAACCACTCCTGTTAAAACTACGCTGACGATACCCAAATTATCCTAAGGAGTCCCAAAACGAGCACCAACCCATGTCCCGACCTTGAAGCTTACCTCTGTGATATTGACCGATGGATGGCAAGAAACCACCTCCTTCTGAACCCAGATCAAACTGAAATCATGGTGTGTGGCAATACTGCCCTTCTCCTGCAACCATTCCAATGGCCCCCCTCCATAATGGTCAAAACCCTTGGCTGCACAATGGACTCGGGCCGAACCCTCTCCCGTCAGATCAATACTGTATCAAAATCCTAAGTAACTACCACTTCAAACTCCTTGGATGCGTTTTCCCTTACATTGCCTATCCCAACAGACTTGCTGCTGTTCTGTCCATTGTTATGTCGAGACTGGACTATGCCGACTCCTTATACCTTGGCGCACCGGCATACCAGCTTTACAAACTCCAAATAGCCCAAAACGCTGCCTCCAAACAGAACAGAGACCACATCTCCCCTGCTCTCTGCACCCTCCCCTGGCTCCTTGTCGGATGAAGGGCACCTTCAAAACCCTATGCATTACCCAGTGAGCAATGCACAAGACCGGCCCAACGTACATACAAGAGATTAAACCCTGCACCCTACCACCCATCACGCACCATAAGATCAAGCACTGCCCTCTTACTAGTGATTCCAACCTCCAATTCAGCCAAGAATGGAGCATGCACCTTCTCAACCTTAGATCCAACTCTGTGGAACTCACTGCCCCCAAACATTTGACATGCCCAAGACTACATGGCCTTCCGCAAAGCTCTAAAAACCCTGCTCTTTCCATAAACCTGATTAGGACCATCTAAGGCCGCTGACACCTTGCAACACCATGGACCACGACTTCAATGACGTTACATTGAAAAGTAATCACAACCTGCAAACAAATGTTCAAGGAGATACTGAGCAATGACACAACTGAAAGCGACTAATAAGTCAACGAGACATAATCAGGAACTGGTCACTGTCAGCTGCTGACATACTGAGTGAACCCAAGCACCCAATGATACCCTACTCTTGTGACACACCTGGACTATGGTCCCGAGGGCGTTCAACCCCCAAGCGCTTTGAGGTCATACCATTTATATAGAGTGCTATATAAATGCCAAATAACATAACATTAGGAACAGACAATCCCAGCCCACTTTGTATTTATTCATTTGTAAACCGCTACCTTGCCCTGAGGCATCTGGGCGCATAATTTACAAGAAAGTGGTTACAAGCAGACAGAAAAGCATGTTCCTCCAAGGGAATAATCTTAACAAAGATGATGCAGAAAACTAAAGCAGGTTACATAATTGGTGTAAAGTTCCAAATATTACTCGGCTAACAAATAAGAATGCTAAGGCCGGGCGTCAAGCTTGTGAAGCCAGAGAGTGTATGTGTTTTTGAAGGAGTGGAACGTAGGTTCTGATCTGAGTGTGGAAGGAATGGTGTTTGTGGCAGCAAACACACATGGCACTGCAGTAGCCTGTAAAAGACCTCTGATTTCCTGGGCTCTGGAAGTCCATATAAGGATTTTCCTGGCCTCACAGGTGTTGGGGAGATGTACCATGTTTATGCTTCATCGCCTCCCCTAGTGAGACCCCCAGCACTTTGTGCTGGACGTCTGGACCTTTTTCTGAAATCCTGAATGAGTGGAGCCTTTTTTCACTCATTCATTCCTATGGGCTCTGTCTTCCGGAACTCTGTTCTGTGTTTCACCTGTCTTATGGAGTGTACTTTCCTCCATACCTTGTTCAGGTATCTGTATTTTACTATTGCAGCACACCACTCCTTATGGGCAGTGTTGCTGGGGACCCTTTGGGTCCTCCTTTTATATTTTCTTTATCCTACAGTAACAGGTCTTTTTAAAAAATCCTTTTTTTATTGTTTTTATTATTTTTCTTCAAACATTATACAGCACAATTAATCATCAACTAATCAAATGGCGAGATACAGTATTCCATACATTGAGCAACCGCCTCCCCAACCCATTCAATGCATTGTCGGTTCCTTCTTTGCCAGGTTCCCACCAGTTGTACAATCTGTGGCCCAGTCTCTGATAGTCCATTGATGGGTTGTTTCCAGCAAGGGTGTAGGCCGTTTATCCCCAATGCGGGATGTATGGTATATCGGATTCTCCCCACTTTCAAGATACATCGCTTGCCCCTCATTTGTCCTGTTCTGACTCTTTGCAATGTCCTGCTCAGCCGAATACCTCAGCCTACATCTATAACCTTGTGCCCCTCACAAAGTACAAAATCCATATTCCTCTGACCCACTCCCCCTGTTAACGTACCCCATACGCCCCCTACCCCGGACAAGTGCGGTTTCTCCCCTTTGTTCTCCCATGGTGCTCGCCTTCCACCTTCCAATCGCATAGTGCGTATCCCTCCTCTGTTGCTGCTCCCAACTTGTACTTTGTACATTTTTCTGCATTTGCTGCACTGTGTGTCCTAGGGTGGCCTCAGGTCTTGTGTTGATGCTAGTTTGTCCAGTAACTGACCCAGTTCATTTCCAGTGCACCTTCCCCTTCCGGGCCTCTGAACAGGTGCAAATATTCGACTTCCGCCAGCCCCCACCAACGTATCTCTTGCAGCCATATCCGTATTGATTGACCTGTTCCTTTCTTCCACTCCATCGCTGTCCTTCTATTAGCTAGTATGAAGAGGAATCTAGCAAAATTATTTTTTTGAGGTTACTTGGTTTCTCTCCTAAAACTTTATATACTGAGAATTTGGCACACTCCACTTTGTGTAGGGCCAAGGGGATGCCTAGTATACCCCTTCTCTTTGATGGACAACCTCCTAGTTATGGCTGGTGGCAGTGTTCTAACAACTATTGTTATTTTCCAACTGCAGGCTATGTCCATAGCACCAGTAGTGCACAATAGGCACACCCAGGTACTAACTTGGGGCCTGCCTTTTTTTGCCATTTCTAGCGTGGTTGTTCTTTGTTAGCCCTTCTACCATTCTGGGAGGGGGAGGTCTGTGTGTTTTTTGCCTTTGGCAGGAACCCTTCGGTGTCCTCACCTAGGCTCCAGAGTCTGGGCAGGCATGAAGTGAGGGTAAGAGTTTTCCACCCCCCTGTCCTTTGCCTGCCAGAGTGCTTGATTGGGAGCAGCTCCCACTGGGGGTCTGGCTGTCCTTATTGGACAGCCATATGCCCTTTTCTGTAAACTGAGATTGCAGAAGAGCGTGTGCTGAAATTGTATAAAAAGTGAGGCTTCTGGAGTGAAAAAGCCGACCACTGGAAACTGAAGAAACCGAAGGTGGTGACCAGAGACGCCTGCAGAACCTTTACAATGCCGTAAAGAGACCCCTACTGACCCGAGCCTTTTTTTAATTTTTTTTTTATTTTTTGTGACAGAGGAGCTCCAAAGAGGACTCCTCCTTCCCTTTTGACTGGTGGAAACAACCAGTCCCAAGACTGACATCAATTTAAGCCATCTGCCGAAGTCCTGTGAGTTTCCAGTTCATCAAAAAGTCTTAGGTTTGGTCTAACTTGGCGACATCTGATAGTGATGAGAGAAAATCAAAGTTGCTTTAATCAGTACATAAGATCCATGGAGTCGCGTCTCACCAGGTGCATGGTTTAGCCAAGTGAAAGACCCCTTGAAAGATATTGTGAGGTATAAGTAACCCGGAAAGAGATTGCGCCAAATCTTTGCATAAAATTGTTTATTATTCAAAAGAAATGCCCTTTAAAAAAGATGACACGTGTTTCGGACCTTTTTCAAATCAGGGCTAATAGTTTGTCTTAGAATCATGTGAATGCCCCTGTCACACAATGTGAAAAACAAGCTTCCATATATTGAATGGGTTAATCCGTGCTCATCCCAATACAAGCGTCCGATCGCAAAGTTGCTAAAAATGCCCACTCGAGATTTTTAGCAACTTTGCGATCGGACGCTTGTATTGGGATGAGCAGGGATTAACCCATTCAATATATGGAAGCCTTTTTTGGAGGACCGAAACACGTGTCATCTTTTTTTAAGGGCATTTCTTTTGAATAATAAACAATTTTATGCAAAGATTTGGCGCAGTCTCTTTCCGGGTTACTTATACCTCACAATATCTGTGAGTTTCCAGGGCTGCAGAACCCCAATACCAGGAGACCGGTGACCCATTTTGAAGTGAATCGTTGTGGAAAGGCCGAATTCGTCCAGGTCTTTGCTGAGCCTTCAAGGACACTCCAGAGACTCAATCCAACTCGTCCAAGTCTGTGCAGCAGAGTGCAGGACTGCAGGAACCGAAGATTGACTGGGTGAATCGCGTCATTTCTTGGTGCTGCAAACCAGTGCCAAAACTGCAGAGGTACCAGAGAAGTTGATGAAAGCTGTGCCAGATGTCCTCCCTCGAGATTGCTGCTGACAGATCCCATCCATTGTCCTGCCTTTCGTCATCCGCCCATGGAATCCGGAGGTTGGGTCCAGAGTTGCAACATCGCGGCGCACCCAGCCACAAACAATTTCTTCTAATCAAAGGTGCTGTGGAGGAAATGGTAGTGCTCACCTTTTGGAGTGTACATAGAGGGGTCCAGGGCAACCCCTCCTACCTCTGACCCAAGCTATTGCTTGTGTCCCCTTAGCAAGTCCTTGAACAGGTTGGTTAAACCTTCTTGCATTTTTTATCCTAGAGACTAGAAAGAGTGTCCACAGGAGCTTTTGACTTCTGCTTCTTTTTAAGACTTTAAGCCTCTCTGATCTGCCCTTTTACCTAGGGTTGTGTTGTGTTAAGAAACTGCCTCTAGAACAATAAGCAATGTGAGTATTGCACTAACCAACTATTTTCCTTCCTAAAAATAATTATCCTATGTCTTTGCCAACTTAATTCATTTGCCGTACTGCTTTGTTGGTGTGCGTTATTACTGATAGGGTACACCTGTAAAACTCCTGTTACTTTTGTAAGCGTTCAGCAACTACCAACTAAGAAATGACTTTTTGAAAGTATCTAAAAGTGTACCAATGCATTTTGGTTTGGTATTAACAGTGACTCTTGTGTAAATCTATATTTTAATATACATGTGTGTGTTTCTTTGTACATTACTAACTAGGTTCAGTGTACTTGCCTACAGCTCACATCTTCCTCTTATGATAAGCCTGACTGCTCTGCCACTCTACCAAGTTTCCAGAGTAGTACAGACTGATAATAAGAGTTGGGGGTATCTACAAACCACTGGGCTAGCTTCCAAGAAAGGTGGCTGTTGCAGGCTGGTTCACAACGCAGCTTTGCAGAAACTGCACGGACAGACCTTGCAGACTCGTGATGCCGCAGGTCCATAGGGGATGCGTCTCATAGGACTGCTGTTTACACTGTACATCCTGCGACCAGCTATTAACATCGCTCATAGAGTCCTTTTTGAATAACACAAATCAGTGACTGTGACACGTTTGAGTCCGTATTTGAAGCTGTTTTACTTCAATCAACGAGACACCATAAGGCCCCTTGTTTCTTGCCACCTTTTCAATTATAAGTAAACAGTTGTGTGCTGTCTGAAACCCATTGAACTCGATGCATTGCACTCGCCCGCCGAGGCGGGGACCTGTGTCAAGTAATTTGAGTCCGTGAAATCCCCCCAATATCATTGGGGACTATTCCTTTTCATTCTGCCCCGATGAAGGCGTTTTTCAGATTTGGAAGGCCTACAGGTGGCCCGCCGAAATGTAATTTCGGGCCCTGGACAGTTGGAACCCTTTCCTTTTTTTTTTGTTCCCTGTACTTAATATATCCAGGACTCTTTCCAACAGTGGTTTGGATAATTGTTACTGTAGAATTTTACGTAGGCAGACCTGTTAATTGACATTGTTTATTTGTTTGCTCTTCCAATTTTTATGTACTGGCAGACTTGTTTAACTGACAATTGTCTGTTTTGTTGTTTTGCTTCCTTATGCATTGAGGCACATTCATTGAATTTGGCAATGTATTTTTTGTGTTTCAAACTTGCAAACTGATTTATATGTATTCACTTATTCTCCAGCATGGGGTCTGGCATGGATTCACATGCTCATGAATATTCCCCGTCGTCAGGCTGGGAATCCTCGGTAAAGAAAAAACCAGTATCAGTTTCGTTTCTGATCTGTCTTTCGTAGTAATAACCAATCACTGGTCTCTGCGTCATACTGACCACAGCCAATGACTGCCCTCTACCTAAGCACCGCCTCTGGCAGCCATCTTCAGATTTTTACCGCACGTTCATGTGTTGGGATCCTCGTGCTATTGCTCTCGAGCGTTAGTGCTATTTTTTCGCGCTTTTTACAAAAACTTCAATTCTTTCGGTCAAAAGAGCCTCAAGCTCCACCGATCCTACATCCGATCAACGGGGACCCGTGTCGGATTCATCTGTGCCCCTCAAGGGTGAAGATTTCGTCGAGCTACACTTCGGAGGACTCCAGAAGCTTCTCAGGCCCTGTCTCGGAGATGGCCCAGGAGAAGGGAAGCTCGACGCCCGGAAAGCTGTTCAGGGTCTGCCCTGGATGCCAGCTGCAGAACGTCTTCAAGGAGGACGAACACTCTTTCTGCCTTTACTGCCTTCATGAGGACAAGACGCACGTGGAGAAGGACTGTGCGTTTTGCGGCAACATGTCGGAACGGACCATGAAGGACCGCCATCAACGTCTCGCCAACTGGCTGGAGGGTAAGAGCCCGTCTGGCGAGAAGAAGAAGAAATCCGAGCGGTCTTCTAAGACCTTTGAGGGCGCCCCGGCGACGGGGGCCCAACATAAGGCCAAGCACCGCGAGTCCGCTGGCACCGGGAGCGCCGAACGGTCGGGCTCTGCGGGCGCCAGGCAGGGCGCACCCTCCCCGGCACCATCAACCACGAGCCAACGCTCTGGGTCGGGTAAGAGGAAGGCCGAGCACCCGGCGAAGCTCCTGGAGAGGCCCCGGTCGAGCTCTAAGGCAGAGGAGGAGCGTGGCAGTGCCCCCTCCCTCAAGGATAAGGCGGTGAGCGCACCTAAGGTGGTGAAGGCCTTGATCCATCCGACCAAGCCCTCTATCGAAACGGTCGCGGCGGCCCTGGCTCAGCCTGTGGTGGCTGCACCAGTGGTGGCGACCTCAGGGCCCAGAATCTCCCTGCCTCCTCGGAGGGAGTCTTCCTTTGTGCCCATCGATAGGACCCCCGTGAAACCCTCCGTGGGGAAGAAGAAGGGGGGGCAGGGCGTCGTCGTAGAGTCGGCCTCAACCTCAGAAGAGGAACTGATCGAGGTCTTAAGCCACGGCCTAGGCGTGGAAGAAGGCCAGCCCGTCGGAATGGACCCCGACGCAGGTGACGACGACGACATCGTCGAGGATACCGACGGGGCCCCTGCTCGCCCGTCGGATTCCCCTCTGCCAGCGCCGCAAGACAACTCGGCGGCCATTTTGTTGGCCATACAGTCCTTATGCTCCGAGATAAGGACGAGGCTACCGTTACCGACGGAGGAACCTCTCCCGTCGGGGGATCCAGAACCGGGACCTTCTGGTGTTCCCCCTACCAAGAAAAGAAGGATCCATCCACCACCTCCTTTTCAACCGTCGCGCCCCTTCCAGCCCTCCTCCCCGTCCACCCGAGGGGATGATACGGGGACTGACACGGCAGCGACGGGTACGGACGACGAGGCATACGACGAGGATTTTCCGTCGTCGCCTCCCACCAGGGCCTCTCCGCCCGACGAGATCGGATCTTTCCACTCCATGATCTCCAGGGCTTCCGAGCTTTTCCAACTCTGCCCTGAGGAGAAGAAAAAGGAAGGCTTCCTTTATCAGCGGCGCGAGGCCAAGAGGAAGACGGTCCTCGCAGTGCCTCTGTTGGACGACATTTGGGATGAGGGCCTTTCCCTCCTCAAGAACCCTTCCACGACGCCAGCTAGAAGAGACCGGTACGAGAAAAAGTACCGGGTCCCGGACACGGCCCCCCTATGCCTCCGGGCGCAGCCTACCCCGGACTCCGTCGTCTCCGCGGCAGCCAGGAAGAAAGCGGGGGGGGGTGCGGCCTCCACATCGACTTCCCCGCCGGACGGCGAGGGAAAGAAATTGGACACTATGGGGCGTAGAGTCATCTCGTCGGCAGCGACGACGATTAAAGCGGCCAACGCCTTGGCTATCGTGGCCCGCTACGACAGGGAGCTCTGGTACAAGATGGCTCCTCTGCTGGATTTTCTGCCGGACGACAAGAGGGCGGAGGCCCTTGAGATCCTGCAGGAAGGTGAGGTGGCCTCGGACCACGCCATCACCGTGGCGACGGACATCGCCGACACTGGATTCCGCCAGCTGGGCAACGGTGTTTGCCTTCGACGTCGTGGATGGCTCAAAGCTACGGACTTCCGGCAGGACGTCCAGACCAGAGTCCTGGACATGCCCTTCGACGGGAACAACCTGTTTGGGAAGACAGTGGACGATTCCCTTCAGGCCATCAAGGCGGATACTGAGACGGCCCGGGCCCTTGGAGTCCTGCAACGACGGACGCCCTTTCGGAGCGGCGGAGGCAAGGGCGCCTCCAAAGGTTCCGGCGGCGGTTTCGCTTCCTACCGTCAAGCGGCCCGCTCGTCGTCGCAAGAGGCCTACAGAGGACGAGGCAAGTCTAGCGGACCCCGCCGTCGTCGCCAAGGAGGTCAAGGCGGCAAGGCCGCGTCCAAGCAGGATTGAACCGGCCTTGGGGTCGGGCCCCCACCGAAGCACCCCGGTGGGAGGCCGGCTGGCGGGCTTCGTCAGCGTGTGGGAGTCCATCTCCACCGACCGTTGGGTGCTGGACGCCCTGGCCCGGGGCCACGCGCTCGAGTTTCAAAGAAGGTGCCCGCGCGTCCCCCCCGTGGCCAGGAAAGAACTTCACGTCCCTCAACTTCTCCTGGAGGTAAAGGCGATGCTCAGAAAGGGCGCCATCGAACTCGTCCCAAAGAGGCTTCGGGGCTCCGGAGTCTACTCGAGATACTTCCTCGTGAAGAAGAAGACGGGAGGATGGCGCCCCATCCTGGACCTGCGACGTCTGAACAAGTTCATCAAGGCGCAGAAGTTCCGGATGGTCACCCTCCAGCACGTCCTGGGTCAGCTGGAGGAAGGAGACTTCCTATCGTCATTGGATTTGGAGGATGCCTACTTCCACATTCCCATCCTAAAGGGGCACCGCAAATTCCTCAGATTCGTGGTCCAAGGGCGTCATTACCAGTTCAAAGCCCTTCCCTTCGGACTACGGTCGGCACCCAGGGTATTCACCAAGTGCCTTGCACCGGTGGCGGCGCAGCTGCGCCGCGAGGGGATCCACGTCTACCCCTACCTGGACGACTGGCTCATCCGCGCCAAGACGAGGGAGCTCGCCGTGGTCCACACGGCAAGGACCGTCCAACTCCTCACGGACCTGGGATTCTCCGTGAACTACGCCAAATCCCACCTGGTGCCCGCGCAAGTCGCACTGTTTCTGGGAGCGAGGCTCGACACAGTGTCCCTTCTGGCCTCCCCGTCGGAGGAGAGGACCAGGACCATCTTGGGCAAGGTGCAACGGATGTTGGTGGCCGACGCGGCCAAAGTGAGGTCCATCAAGTCCCTCCTCGGGATGATGTCTTCCTGCATCTACCTCATTCCCATGTGCAGGCTCCGGATGCGCCCGTTGCAAGAATTCCTGGATGCGCGCTGGATCCAGACGACGGGCAGCTTCGAGGAAAGGATCAAGCTCGACGAGAGTTTCCGACGAGCGATACGGTGGTGGGGCACCCGCGCGCATCTGACGGCGGGCATGGACTTCCAGACCCCAGCCCACCAGGAGACTGTGACCACGGATGCCTCCCTGGAAGGGTGGGGAGCGCACACCGAAAATCTGCACGCAAGGGGACTCTGGCTCCCGACGGAGAAGTCCCTACATATCAACGTCCTGGAGCTCCGTGCAGTGTTTTGGGCCCTCAGGTCCTTCCTTCCGTCCCTCAAGGGCAAGGTGGTGAGGATCTTCACCGACAACACCACCACCATGTTTTACATCAGGAAACAGGGCGGAACCAGGTCCCCAGCGCTGTCCAAGGAGGCGCAGGACCTGTGGCATTGGGCCGTCGCCCAAGGGATTTTTCTGGTGCCGTTTCATCTGGCAGGGATAAAAAACACCATCGCCGACTCACTCAGCAGGGAGCTGCGCTCGTGCCACGAGTGGGAACTACGGCAGGATCTGGTGGATCGCCTCTTCCGACGGTGGGGCACACCCCAGATCGACCTGTTCGCGACGGCGACGAACGCCAAGTGCCGGAGGTTCGCCAGCAGGTTTCCCCAGACGAGGAGCATGGGCGATGCTTTCTCGTTCCCCTGGGAGGGCCTGTTCCTCTACGCGTTCCCTCCCTTGCCTCTGCTAATCCGGCTCGTCAACCAGCTCAAGAGGTCACGGTGCAGGATGATCCTCGTCGCACCTGCGTGGCCGAGGCAGATATGGTTCCCGGACCTTCTGGACTTGTCAGCGTCCCCGCCGATCAAGCTGCCGGCGGACGCGGATCTACTCTCCAGGGAAGGAGGCGCCATCCTCCACCACGACCCGAAGTCGCTGAACTTGCAGGCCTGGCTCCTGCAGCACTAGAGTTTGGAGGATACGACATACCGGCCGATTGCAGAGAGGTTCTTGCAAAGGCCAGGGCGTCCTCGACTCTTAAATGCTATGGACACAAATGGAAGAGGTTCTCTGTCTGGTGCCACGCACAGAAGATTAACCCTCTACGGATTACGGCTCCCCAAGTACTGCCGTACCTGCTGACGCTGGCCAAAGCTGGTCTGGCACATGCGTCCATCAAGATTCATCTTGCTGCGATCTCCCGATACACCAGAACCACGGGCCGGACGTCCTTGTGGTCTCATCGTCTGGTGAAAGAGTTCATGAAGGGACTGTTCAGATCGTTCCCGCCGGTGAAGGCTCCGGCCCCGGCGTGGGAGCTCAACGTGGTGCTGACCAAGCTCATGGGACCTCCGTTCGAGCCTCTGCACTCGGCCCCGTTGAAGTTTCTATCGTGGAAAACAGCTTTTCTTGTGGCCATCACCTCCGCACGACGAGTGGGAGAGATCCAGGCCCTTTCCTGCAAGGCCCCGTACTTGACTTTCCACGACACGAGGGTAGTGCTCAGGACGCACCCCTCCTTCATGCCCAAGGTACCGTCGGACTTCCATCTCAACGAACCCTTGGTGTTACCTGTGTTCTTCCCGTCGCCTTCGTCGCCGGCTGAGAGGACTTTGCACTCGCTGGATGTAGCTAGAGCGCTGAAGTTCTACGTGGACCGCACGAAGGGTTTTCGGAAGACGTCACAACTCTTTGTGAACTTTGGACCTGTCAATCAGGGGAAGGCTCTCTCGAAGGCTTCCATCTCCAGATGGCTCTCCGGCTGTATCATGTGCTGTCACCGGTTGGCAAACCGACCGCTGCCTGGCCGTCCGAGAGCCCATTCCACCAGAGCGATCGCAGCTACCACGGCGTTCCTATCTGGTGTGCCCCTGCTGGACATATGCAGGGCTGCTACGTGGAGGTCGACGCACACCTTCACGAAATTCTACTGCGTCGACCGGGATTCCAGGGAGGAGTCCAGGGTCGGCCAAGCAGTGCTGCGCAACCTGTTCGCCTGAGGTGAGCCTGGTGAGGAGGTAAGATGCTTAATGTTGAGTTGATGTGATGCTTAATGTTGAGCCTTTGCCACCTCCCGTGGTTGTGCATGTGTGTACTGCTATGTATTCTTTATTCATGAGCATGTGAATCCATGCCAGACCCCATGCTGGAGAAGGAACAAGTTACTTACCTGTAACTGTTGTTCTCCAGCATGGGTCTGGCATGGATTCACATGCGAACCCTCCCGCCTACCCCTCTGCGGCTCTTCACTTGGTCATACTGCCACTTCACGTGCTTCCAAATCTGAAGATGGCTGCCAGAGGCGGTGCTTAGGTAGAGGGCAGTCATTGGCTGTGGTCAGTATGACGCAGAGACCAGTGATTGGTTATTACTACGAAAGACAGATCAGAAACGAAACTGATACTGGTTTTTTCTTTACCGAGGATTCCCAGCCTGACGACGGGGAATATTCATGAGCATGTGAATCCATGCCAGACCCATGCTGGAGAACAACAGTTACAGGTAAGTAACTTGTTCCTTATTGTGCACCTAAATTGCTTTGTGTTCTAAGTTGGTTGTGTTGATCATTTATTCATTGTCTAAACACACACAAAATATTATTTTTATTCCTTCATTGTTTTCATGATTTTTGTAAACTATCAGTTTTAATGAAATACAGCATTAATTCTTAAGCATTAGTTCTCCTTGTTTCTTTACTCACTCTTACTTATAAGTAAGTCTTTGGCCACAACAGGGCAATTCAATCAGGATATCTTTCGATACCAACCCTAAATAAGTAGGAGGATTTATTTTCAATTTAGTATGCAGCTTTTTGGATTCCTTGTTTTTTTTACATTAGTCCCCCACCATAGCTGTACCACTTTAAAAGGGGCAACCCACATTTTTAGTCTAGCTGCGCTCCTAGCATCAGTTTCTGAACCTAATGTTAAATGAATATAGTGAAAATACACCTTTTGAAAGTCAATTAAAATATTTACAATTTGGCATTTGAAAGAGTAATTTGCAGAAAGTGCAATGAAGATTAATTCATCTCTGGTTGTATCCTTAAGCAAGAGAAGTGGAGCAGTTTCAAATGGGTGT
The DNA here is from genome assembly GCF_040938575.1 of Ambystoma mexicanum. Taxonomy (NCBI): domain Eukaryota; kingdom Metazoa; phylum Chordata; class Amphibia; order Caudata; family Ambystomatidae; genus Ambystoma; species Ambystoma mexicanum. The sequence goes on from NC_090929.1 coordinate 64,028,546, forward strand.
TTCCAGAAAATGAGATGTCCACATGTTCTATTGTTGATATAGACCGAATGGTAGAATATTCAAGGATGTGCTTAGTTTCCCCATGTGTTCATATAAACACAACTGTATGTTTGACAATACATTGTTTAAGGCATAGCTTTAGAGTTATGTTTTATACCGCGCACTGCTACCCCCAGGGGCAGTCTCCAGGCGCTTATGTGGTTCTGCAAGAAAGAGGATGGGGTTGCTTAGTCAGGGTAGAGGGATATGATGGGTCCAGAACTAGGAGAAACTGGCTCGTGTTTTGGTTTGCAGGTGGGTTGATGCATACACTGGCTTTTATCCGTGAGAGTGAGGCCCAATGCCTCGGTTGTATGCGAATGTATGTTATGGTGTGGGTGTATGTTTTCTATGAGTAAATTGGTTGGTGTTTAAGGTTATCATTGTTCTCACTGGCTTGTTGTGTCCATATGGGTATGGTCTAGTCAGTGCTCAGATAGAATTTTGAGGTGGGAGTATTTTACTCCCTATTTTTAAACTTTGAGAGTAAATGTGATTTTTGAGTAAAAATGACTTTTCTCCTTTGCAAGAGAGTAAAGTGTATGTGAAATCCAGCCCGACGTGTACAAAAACTGTATGGAAATCATTACTATGGGGCAGCTTTCTGCATTGACAGAATACACCTTTAATTATTTCTCTAAAGTCTGGCCATTTGAGCTCCCCTGTATATATTTAAATGTTGAAAGCTCAAAAACCTAGCCAATTACATAGTAAAGGAAACATGAATTGTATTGTGTGTTTTGAGGTTCGAAAGCAGAAGTGTCTTCTGATGTTTAATGAAAATCCTAATTTCCTGGAGCTATTACTACCTAATGGTTTGCCAATGTTATGATACAACAGTGCAGAGAGGCAAGGACTCCATGCTAAATTCTATATTTAATCTAGTGGTCAAATGATTTATATAGTGCTTTTGGCAAAGCGCTGTACATAGAACATATTTATCACAATATCTCCAAACCAAAGTCGGTACTCCTTATCGACCTTAAAAGGATGAAAGGCTAAGTTGTCCATGCAGGGATTCGAACTTGCAACCTACAGATCACGCGCAGATTGCAGCAACGAGTGCTCAACCGGCTGAGCTATCTTATTGGCTAACATCCTTCAGAGGTCGGTTAACTGAATATCAACTGGGGTATAATAATCACAGTACCTAGATGTTTGACGAACCATTCATGAAGCACTTCATAAAATTAAATACCTATCTGGATTATCACAGCGACAGGTTTTGCTGAGTTTCAATTTCAATTACCAATGTAACTTTCCTTTGTTTTTGAACAGCTCTTGAACTTCCTGTAGAGTCAGGTTTTGGATGTTTTAATTGTAGTCTGGAAGATTTGAAAGGCTAGAACACCTGTGGTTGGTGTAATGACAATCATTCATCCTTGAGCAAAGACTCTGCTGTCACTGACCATTTATAGTAATGTACCCCATTGACTGCAAGCTTGAATGGATGTAAACTAGACTGCGCATAGTCATTTTACACGCTGTTTTTATAATTGGAGTGTAAATTAAATTGGAAGTGTAAAAAGGCAGTTCCATCTCTGAGCACAGCAGGCTAATAGAAGGCTATTTGGATGTGAAGTATAGCTACAGTGCGTAATTTAGGCTCCCTCTTGAGTATAGCTATCTTAGCCACCTAGACCTTGTGCCAGAATGGCTACCATACACAGTTAGGCTAGATGATAATAGGTAATGAGTGGTGGGGTTTTACTGAGGTAGACAAATGGCTGTACACCCCACCCACACCACACTTACCTTATCTGTCACTGTAAGGTTGTCTGCGTCAGGCGGCCCAGGCAAACATGGAGTGGAGCTGCTTAGACAGTTGCTGCTCTTTGCCTTGAGGCCCTTAGCCAACTGGCTGCCCAGGCAAGGCTACCCTGGAAGGGCCTCTGAAATGCTGTGCCAATCATAGGGGGCACGGACCAATGAGAACCGAAAGGATCGGCAGGGGAGGAGTGGGTAGGGAGGGTCAGACGGATTAAGGTCAATGGAGATGGCAGACGGAAACGCAGACAGATGGCCGCCAGGACAGAGACAACGGGACACCAGAGTACAGAATCCTCCTATTTAACATGCCTATTTACCATGGATTATCCTTTGTTTAAAACACGTTTGCTCAAATCATTTTCTTAATTGTGCTATTGGGGCTTTTTTTTATTTTTTAACTTATTACAGTTTACAGTGCCTTTTTTAAAGTGCGTTTTTTCTTGTACCTTTTTGTTTTTACTATGGGTTATTCATAGTTTAACATAGAACTCTGTACTGGCTGAGCCTGTCTAGCTGGTGTTCTGTTCAGGATAGACTTTGGCAGGGTTCGTTGGAAGGTCGAATAAGTTTCATTATTGGGATGATCGAATTTTACTCGTTTGTTTTTTGTAATGTGTGGAAGATCATGTACATATTTTGTGCTTACTGTGCTGCGCCGAGCTTTGGACAGCTCCTGGAGTGCAGGATCTGAATGCCTTCCATTAAGCAACTGAGGGTGCTTGTTGACCTCTAATGCTAAAGAGTGAAAAGGCAATTTGGAGGACCGGGGCAGAAGAAGGCCTGCTCTTTCATGCATTTACAAGTAGATGGTTGTGCAGAGCTAAGAGAGGAGTCAGCCCATGATCTATGTGCTGGTGCATCCTTCTCAAAATAATTTTGCGTTGCGTTGCTCATTTTTGGTAATGATTGAATATACTTTGAATATTCTGCATGATCATTCATTCACTCCAGAAGAACCTTCTCTGCTCCTGGCCGAAAACTTGTCAAACGTCAAGATACATAATGTGTGGTCCGGTGGGTGTTTAATTAAGCTCTGCGATTTTGATGTTTACGTTGACTGCTTGTCCATCTTTGGACCCTATATTCATGAAAAGTACTAAAGGACAGGAATTTTGCTTATTTTTTAAAGCAGATAATAGTACTTGTTTTATAAAACATTTGGGACGTGCCAGTAGTGCAGCATATCTCTTTTGCAAAGTCTAACTTTTTTTTCTTTAGAGATTTTATTGATGCTCAATACTTTCTGTTGCTAAATGCTGCCATGCTGATCATTCTGATTGTCTATTTATAGATGTCACAAGTTGGAGGGAAGGCGGTGGGAGAAGCGTTATATCTCCCACATCTCCAACCGCCTCCCCTACTGAGCCGGGCATAAAGATCACTGCAGCGGGAGATGGAGCCCCAGCCTTGGCCCCAATCAGCGACTCAAAGGAGCCCTCTCTCCGCCCGGCTCAGCCTACCCGCAAAGGGGCCTCACAGTTCGCAGGAAACGTATACCATCCACCAACCTACCATGACATGTTGCCAGCTTTTGTACGTACCTTATTGTTTTATCCTAATTGTTGGACCTTTGCATGCTGAGGAGTTGTTTTTACTGTACGTTTAAATACTGTGCATACTTTGGTTATACAAAGGCACAAGTTAATTAAAAATGAACATGTTTTAAGTCTGCAGCTAAACATTGGTGTAGCCTACACTTGTTTGGAGATGGAAGTTCAAATATGGTTACAGATTGCTGAAAAAAAGTTGGTCTAAATCAGTTCATAGATCAAAAAGCATTTTTTGTGCAGAACGTGCTTCCTGTGGTCTCAAATTGAATAAAATAAAATGTGGGACAAGTCTAACTAGTATTTGGTAATGTGTACAGGTTCTAGTGCAATATGCTAAAAGATGTGGCAGCTGTATCATGTCTTGTCACTTGTGTCTTGGTGACCTCCACTTTGATTAGGGGAGCCTTGAAGAAGAGCATGCTGTCCGAGGCATGCCAGTTTTGTTTTCTCTCTAGCAAATTTCAACAGATGTTTGTTTGAAATGCACGTGCCATTGGCTAGGCTTCTTTCTCTAAAAAACTAAAAAGCACAGGCTACATGAATGTTTGGAGGCATAGTTTTCTCTGGTCTCTGACGAATTGCAGGATTCAGTCACTTCTCCCCAGGTGGGAGCCTTTCCCTTTGAGGCTAGGGAGGTGAGTCCGCTATGTGATAACCTCCCTAGGGGTCGATGCAAGTGGGACCTCACCGGGAGACACTCCCCCATCGGGACAAGGACTCCCGTTCCAAAGAGGAACACCCTAAATCACTCATCTGCAACCCATCATTACTACCACCTATTCGCTTAAAACATGAGGCGCAAGCTGATGGTGGTTATCAAGTCAGCTGGTTTAGGAGAGCTGAAGGAGACAGGGACTTAGTTTCCAAGCCTGGGGTGGGAGGGTGGAACTGAAGCGAGTGAGATGGAAGAGTGGAAGCCTAAGACGAGCAATCGAATCCGAAGAGCTGGTGTGACTGAGAGTTGATGCACTGGGAAGTCCAATAACCATGCTGAGATCACTTCAGCAACTACAGCACTAAGCGGGTACAACAATGAGGAGCAGGAAATTGAGAATCGAGAAGCCAACCGGAGGACTGGATCTCATCCTTAACGGAGGCCCAGTGATGCTAACCCTGAAAGCTAAAGGTAACTGGGAATGCGGTTGGCCCGGGAGGGATACCGTGAATATACGAAGGGAAGAATCTTAATCGTCCCAGTGGGTACTATAAGGGTGCAGAAGTAAGACTGACACGGAGGGGGGCATGGTGATTATAGAACTTTCTTTCAAGTGCAAAAAATAAAAGAAAGCCCTACATTGCTGCAACTCGAAGAGGGGTTTCCCTGCCTCAACTTAAATAACTAGTGTTGAAACGTCCAAAGCAAAAGTCCTGACTCTGTCCCTCACACTCAAAGTTATAAACTAAATGAAAAGGTCTTTCTTACCCAAAGGGGGTGACTCTCTTCCCCTGGACAAGACAGTTCTAGAATCTCAGATCCTGAAGGGTTTGGGTAATATCCCTTCTTATCTGGCTTTGTTTGAAATGCAGTGAAGCAATTATTGGGGAAGATCCATTCCCTAGTTGGCCCTTCTAGGGTTTCATCAATGTCTTTGGGTCATTGACCCTGACTGGCAAACCTGGTTCCTATTCATGGGGCACATCTGCAAAGGAGCTTGTATATGTTTCCTAACAGGGGTGGGTCCCTGACTGTGGTTGGCAGACCTGGTTTCCTCCCACTTGGCACTGCGACGAATATGAATAGCTTGGATGCACTCCCAAGCTGTGGCGTCACATACAGACTTGGTTTACCTGCCAAGAACTGCATTTATTGTATGTCACTTCATTTTTTTATATATATGTTTTATTGGTTACAAGTTAATCATACAGTTACACACGTCAACTAAACCTTTACCATTCACTTCATTAAATAAAATTTCTCTCATAAAATCTCATCCTCAAAAAAATCTATAATCCCCTACCTTCACAAATCTTTATGTATGAGCAAGACTGTAGTCAACATTTTCATAACAGCAATGATCAACCTAGTCTGATCGCCAACCGGCACCCAATCCCACCATTCACTTTTAGTCAAGGTTTTCACCCAAATGACTAAATTCCTCTAAAAAGGAGGATCTAATTGCTGATAGGGCTTCACAAGGCATTATTAAATGCTCTGGGGTTTCGATCGAAAGAGACAATCTGCAGTACCTACAGGCTGCAGTTTCCACCCCAGGCATTTTCCTTCTGCATTGTACTTCTCTGGTCTTTAAAATATTTAGGTGATATCTAAGCAGGATGTCCCGGTATTTTGACGAAGGAAATTTTTAAAAATACCTTGGCAGTACATTAACCTTCCCCGTATCCACCCGCACAAATGTTCTTGATTTCATAATGCATTGCTCAACCGTAGATGTCCAGTCCCTAATCAGCAGTTTCTTCTTAACCGCCATGGGATTGTGCAGAAGCGTCTTCATCTGCACCAGCTTATCCTTCAAAAAGGCTTCCACTTTCATCCTCCACCTTTCTAACGGCCCCTTTACCAGGCCTTTGTCCAGAGCCAGAATCTCAAAGGGCTTCAAGTCCTCCGAAAGGAAGCATTTCCTGTATAAGGACACGATTTTCCAAGCCACCATCGATTCCAGTGATTGTAACCTTAATTCCAACTTTATTACACACGGAGGTAGACTATCTGGGAGATTTAGGACCTTACGCCACAAATGTCCCTCCATTTTCTCCCAGCAATCACACTATAGGCAGAGTACCGCCTCAGCCCCATAAGTGAGTATCTGTGCAACCTTTTGTTTATAAAAGGTTGTTATAGGTATTAGGGTGAATTTCACATATCTACGCTGAAAGAATCTACCCTGATTTACCAAAGGGATCATTCTCGACCACAAATAGGCCAAATGGGCCAAGTCGTTTTGATGCTTACTTAATGTAACTCCCAGGTATACTATTGATTCAACCCTTTCTAGGGTGGAGCCTCCCACTTTACACACAAGTTGCCCTTCTTACTTTTTCCGCCTTTTCAATGGCAAGAATTTTTGATTTTTTTTTTTGCATTGATCTTACTGCCATTCATATTTAGGTAAGCTTCGAAAGCCATTAGACGACGCTGAAGTCCAATCGGGGTGAGCTCAAGAAAAACTAGATCATCAGCAAATAAAATCCAGGGAACCACACCCATTCATTTTAGGCGGGAAAGCTTGCACCACTACCTGGGAAGATGCCAGACCCACCATATACAGGCAAAAAAGCAACGGGGCCAAGGCACACCCCTGCTTTAACCCCCAAAATGTAAGGGTTTTATGAGTTTCCTTCCCCGACAATCTAATCCATACATAGGTACCCGTATATAGGGCCTCAATAGCATCCACTAAGTCCCCTGGACAGCCCCATGCTCTGAGTTTAGCCCAAAGTCGCCCCCTGATAACCCCATCAAAAGCTTGTTCAAGGTCCTTAAATGCCAAGAACAGGTTAGATCCCACCTCTAGTCTTTCTTCCTTTAACATGTTAATTATAAAGAGATTAAGGGCTGTGCCCACTCCCCTTACAAACCCGGTTTGTCTTGGGTCTAGGATCCCCGCCTTCAAAGCCCACATTCTCTGGTCCTGCAAGAGTATGGACGCAAATAGCTTACCAATAGAGTCCAATAGGGCGATCGGGTGGTCATTTCTAGGATCCACCCTATCGCCCATTTTGAAGATTGGCACAATCAATGCCTCGCTCTATGAAGCGGATCGCCTTATTTTTCATAATCTGCTTTTACATGATCACAAGGATTTTACACCAGATGTCTTTATTTTTTTTTTCTATTCTTGATTTGAAATGTCATCAGGTCCGGCCACTCTCGAGGCACTCACATTATTGATCATGGAACTTGCATCATGTTCGTCAAATAAGAAAATCCACCTGGGCACATTCCCTACCTTGTTCTTACTCAGATCTCCTCCAGGATCGGCGTACACAGGTTTGTAATGTTTAATCCAATCGCTCTCTGCTACCATGCCTCCCTAAGCACTCCACCATTATTAATCAACTCCCAGGTGCTTTTTGAATTTTTTTCACACACTGCATGCAGGGTACACTCGGCATCCTTTTGGGCCCTGCAAGATCTTGAGCTCCTACACCAATTTTGATAAACTTGCTGGAGTTTCCTGATCCTTTCAGGTTTATCGGGTTTAGCAGCCCCTCTGATCAATTTAACAGCTTTTCTCAGGCATTTTCGTCTTTTTACCAATTCCAAATCACACACATGCTGTTGTGACCATTGGGTCTTTTGACCCCTACCCATTGGTCTGGAGAATTCTTTTAGGAGACCCCCATAATCGGTATTATAAGGGTCTTCCCTTAACTGAGCCCTAAATCCTTCATCAATCCTTTTTACCTCTCAAGCTTTTAAGCATAGGCGAATGCCACAATTCCCTAAGGACACATTACTCATCCTCTCTCGCTTCACCCACTCCCCTTCCCATCTGAGACCGATGTTAAACAAATTGTGGTCACTCACCTTCTGAGGTCTAATAACAAATCTCACCATCTTTTCCTTCAAATTTTCTGAGATAAAACAGTAATCAATACATGACACCCTGCTTCCACTTCGCCACGTTGGGCGGCCACGAATATCGCCTTCAGTTTGCCCATTGACCATATGCATCTGCCTAGGCTTCATACTCCTCATACATTCCCTCGCCCTTTCATTCCACTGACTTTTCACAAGGACACATCCCCCTTTATCCAATAACCTGATGTTCAAATCCCCCACAACCAAGATCTTCACCTCTCCCATTTCACAAATGGCCTCATCCATCACCTTTTGTGATTGAATTCATAAAATGGGTCTTTTCCCTCATATTCACTCGCCAGTATATATTTATCACCACTAGTGAGACTTCTTTCAAATCTTGCACCTGTTTTAAATATACCGCTTTAACATAAGGATTGGGGTATTCCGACTTGACAACCATCCCTGGTCATTTTTAATCAATAAAGAGACCAGAAAACGGGCGTCCCAACAGCCCCTTAGGTGCCGGATTAAAGAGGGCTAAGTACCCATCGCACTGTGGTGAAGATCTTAACCAAGTCTTTTTCCAATGGTGGCCTCGTTCCTGGTATTAACCTCAGTCTAACAAGTCATACCCCTGCGATAGGAATTTCTTTTGCAGTGACAGTAATAGCATAGTCTTTGACTGGGAAAAGAGATGCAGGAGCACCCAATCAGTCTTGTTCACCTCCACAAATTTAGTAATCTTAATATCATTTGAAGAGAATTTCAGATCCAAAATTATGCAATTTAACAATCGCATGACATTGCCTCTATTTAACATCAGCATATCCGCTCTTTTAGGGTCTTCGGGTGTATCTCCCCCTCCACTACCCTTGTCCTGCACTGTTTTTTTTAGATCTTTCACTGGGAGAGTCGGACCCCTTTGATTGGGTGCCCGGGACTCCCTTCCACCTCTCCTCCATGGTCATAAAACCCAAAAAGACTTCATTTGCTTTAAGAGCTTGCTTCCCATTTTAGGGATCAATTTTTCGTCCAAGAACATCGGCCTAGTGGATCCCCTTCGCTCATCGCCTGTTTTACGCCCATCTTCATATTTTTGCTGTTTTCCAACCCCCATCATATTAGATTTTCCTTCATTCTTATGCTTAGATGTCACTCTCAAACCACTCACCTCAGCTATCTGGACATTACTTTTACTTTCATTATTTGCAGCTGTCACCTTACCCAGGTGGTCTGCCATACTTTCCATATTTTCTCACTCCGAGTTACTAACATCTTTCCATCTGGCCACCTCCTCAGCCCATTCGATCTCTTCCACCAACATACTCGGGTCACCCATACTGGGAGGCCACACGCTTTCCCTTTGAGGCCGTGTAACACCTTCCGATGGTTCCGCTTTTAGATCCAGTAGTGGTGGGAGTCCCTTCATTGGTTTTTTCAAGGCCGGCAGACTTCATCGCTAGAGAAGATCTAATATTCCTTAAAAAGGCTTTGGAGCCCTTTGCTTTCCTTCTTGTATTTGCTGGCAGGTTTTTGGACTTTTTCCCTGGCTTGCCTTTACCTAGGCCTGCCCCACCAGTTTAAGCCTAACACAGGATCATTCATTGGTGCCATCTCTATTCCCCGCCCCCCCCCCCCTTACTGGTTGGGGTCATAGTTTTCACCTCTTTGCCTTGAAGACTGAAAATATGTTCTTATCCTGTGGGGGATTAATGCATTTTGCCATAGCCTTTGTTGGATCTACCACAATTTCCGTGCTAGACAAAACTGAGCTGGAACTCCTAGGGTTTTCACACATTTTACCTCCAGGGGCTCAACAGACCTCATCCATTTACCTTCGGACAATAGGGCCTCCATTACTGATCTGTTCTGGCATTCCCGCCTGGCCAGGTCACATAGGCATTTTTGCCAAGAATTTGAAGTTTCAGCTTCTTTATCCAGCCTTATTTCGGCTCTTCCCACAAAGGATTCCAATTTTGAGATTTTCTGTCACACCCAGAATCAGGGACAGCTGATTAAACAGGGAGTCATTAAGGCTCTCGTGGAGTTCTGTGAACGGCACCAAAGTTGTGGCGAGCGAAGCAATCACTAGCTGTTGTAGTTGGGTGCAATCATCCACCTGACCCATAAGCCGCCTAATTTTCCTTCTCTTCCCAATTGGCAGACTTGGGGGACACATGGGCACTGAAGTGCCAGAGGAGGAGAATGAATCATGTGAGTCAATTACCTCCTCACTTCCTTCTTCCTCCCTCCTATTGCCACTACTCAAGGGAGAGTATGCCGGACTTGCCACTAATGCCACAGCTTCTTCCGTGCTCGCTCCCCCCATTGGGACTCCTTCTCTTACCATTAGTGCGCTTCCCGCAGCCACTTGACCATCGATCACTGTTTGGGCCGGCATAGAATTGGCTTTGCTGTCCACCATTTCATCAGCCTTAAGGAGGGATTGGTCAAGCAGCCTAAGGCATTCAGTGACCCCGGAGATGCTTAATCGTTTTTGTTTAGCGATTTGGTTGTCAATTTTATGTCAATTCCATCAGATCCTTTGCTAGTTTATTTGCTAGTTCTCCAGCATGGGGTCTGGCATGGATTCACATGCTCATGAATATTCCCCGTCGTCAGGCTGGGAATCCTCGGTAAAGAAAAAACCAGTATCAGTTTCGTTTCTGATCTGTCTTTCGTAGTAATATCCAATCACTGGTCTCTGCGTCATACTGACCACAGCCAATGACTGCCCTCTACCTAAGCACCGCCTCTGGCAGCCATCTTCAGATTTTTACCGCACGTTCATGTGTTGGGATCCTCGTGCTATTGCTCTCGAGCGTTAGTGCTATTTTTGCACGTTTTTTCTCAAAAAACTTCTTGTTTTCGGTCAAAAGAGCCTCAAGCTCCACCGACTCTCCATCCGATCAACGGGGACCCGTGTCGGATTCGTCTGCGCCCCTCAAGGGTGAAGATTTCGTCGAGCTACGCTTTTGGAGGACTCCAGAAGTTTCTCAGGCCCGGACATGGCCCAGGAGAAGGGATGCTCGACGCCCGGAAAGCTGTTCAGGGTCTGCCCTGGATGCCAGCTGCAGAACGTCTTTAAGGAGGACGAACACTCCTTTTGTCTCTACTGCTTACATGAGGACAAGACGCACGTGGAGAAGGACTGTGCGTTTTGCGGCAACATGTCGGAGCGGACCATGAAGGACCGCCATCAACGTCTCGCCAACTGGCTGGAAGGGAAGAGCCCGTCAGGCGAGAAGAAGAAGAAGAAGAAATCCGAGCGGTCTTCTAAGACCTTTGAGGACGCCCCGGCGACGGGGGTCCAACACAAGGCAAAGCACCGCGAGTCCGCTGGCACCGGGAGCACCGAACGGTCGGGCTCTACGGGCGCCAGGCAGGGCGCACCCTCCCCGGCACCATCAACCACGAGCCAACGCTCTGGGTCGGGTAAGAGGAAGGCCGAGCACCCGGCGAAGCTCCTGGAGAGGCCCTGGTCGAGCTCGAAGGCCCCATCGGAAGGGGAGCGAGGCAGTGTCCCCCCCCTCAAGGATAAGGCGGTGAGCGCACCTAAGGTGGTGAAGGCCTTAATCCATCCGGCCAAGCCCTCTATCGAAACTGTCGCGGCGGCCCTGGCTCAGCCTGTGGGGGCTACACCAGTGGTGGCGACCTCGGGGCTCAGAGTCTCCCTGCCACCTCGGAGGGAGTCCTCTTTTGTGCCCATCGATAGGGCCCCCGTGAAATCCCCCGTGGGGAAGAAAAAGGGGGGGCAGGGCGTCGTAGATTCGGCCTCAACCTCGGAGGAGGAGCTGGTCGAAGTCTTAAGCCACGGCCTCGGCGTGGAAGAAGACCGGCCCGTCAGGATGGATCCCGACGCAGGCGACGACGACGACATCGAGGGTACCGATGGGGCCCCTGATCGCCCGTCGGATCCCCCTCTGCCAGCGCCGCGAGACAGCTCGGCGGCCATTTTGTTGGCTATACAGTCCTTATGCTCAGAGATAAGGACGAGACTACCGTTGCCGACGGAGGAACCTCTCCCGTCGGGGGACCCAGAACCGGGACCTTCTGGTGTTCCCCCTACCAAGAAAAGAAGGATCCACCCTCCGCCTCCTTTCCAGCCCTCCTCCCCGTCCACCCGAGGGGATGATACGGGGACTGACACGGCAGCGACGGGTACGGACGACGAGGTATACGACGAGGATGTACCGTCGTCGCCTCCCACCAGGGCTTCTCCGCCCGACGAGATTGGATCGTTCCACTCCATGATCACCAGGGCATCCGAGCTTTTCCAACTCTGCCCTGAGGAGAAGAAGGAAGGTTTCCTTTATCAGCGGCGCGAGGCCAAGAGGAAGACGGTCCTCTCAGTGCCTCTATTGGACGACATTTGGGATGAGGGCCTCACCCTCCTCAAGAACCCTTCCACGACGCCAGCTAGAAGGGACCGGTACGAGAAGAAGTACCGGGTCCCGGACACGGCCCCCCTGTGCCTCCGGGCGCAGCCTACCCCGGACTCCGTCGTCTCCGCGGCGGCCAGGAAAAAAGCGGGGGGGGGGGGGGGTTGCGGCCTCCACATCGACTTCCCCACCGGACGGCGAGGGAAAGAAATTGGACGCTATGGGACGCAGAGTCATCTCGTCTGCGGCGACGACGATTAAAGCGGCCAACGCCTTGGCTATCGTGGCCCGCTACGACAGGGAGCTCTGGTACAAACTGGCTCCCCTACTGGACTTCTTGCCGGACGACAAGAGGGCAGAGGCCCTGGAGATCCTGCAGGAAGGTGAGGTGGCTTCGGACCACGCCATTACCGTTGCGACGGACATCGCCGACTCCGGGTTCCGCCAGTTGGGCAACGGCGTTTGCCTTAGGCGGCGTGGATGGCTCAAGGCTACGGACTTCCGTCAAGACGTTCAGGCCAGAGCCCTGGACATGCCCTTCGATGGGAACAACCTGTTTGGGAAAACAGTGGACGATTCCCTTCAGGCCATTAAAGCGGACACCGAGACGGCCCGGGCCCTTGGAGTTCTGCAACAACGACGGACGCCCTTTCGGAGCAGCGGAGGCAAGGGCGCCTCCAAAAGTTCAGGCGGCGGTTTCTTCACCTACCGTCAAGCGGCCCGCTCGTCGGCTCAGGAGGCCTACAGAGGACGAGGCAAGTCTGGCGGACCCCGCCGTCGTCGCCAAGGAGGTCAAGGCGGCAAAGCCTCGTCGAAGCAGGATTGAACCGACCGTGGGGTCGGGCCCCCACCGAAGCACCCCGGTGGGAGGCCGGCTGGCGAGATTCGTCAGCGTGTGGGAGTCCATCTCCACCGACCGTTGGGTGCTGGACGCCTTGGCCCGGGGCCACGCGCTCGAATTTCAAAGAAGGTGTCCGCGCGTCCCCCCCGTGGCCAGGAAAGAACTTCACGTCCCTCAACTTCTCCTGGAGGTAAAGGCGATGCTGAGGAAGGGCGCCATCGAACTCGTCCCAAAGAGACTTCGGGGCTCCGGAGTTTACTCGAGATACTTCCTCGTGAAGAAGAAGACGGGGGGGATGGCGCCCCATCCTGGACCTGCGACGTCTGAACAAGTTCATCAAGGCGCAAAAGTTCCGGATGGTCACCCTCCAGCACGTCCTGGGTCAGCTGGAGGAAGGAGACTTCTTGTCGTCGTTGGATTTGGAGGATGCCTACTTCCATATTCCCATCCTAAAGGGGCACCGAAAATTCCTCAGGTTTGTGGTCCAAGGGCGTCACTACCAGTTCAAAGCCCTCCCCTTCGGACTACGGTCGGCCCCCAGGGTATTCACCAAGTGCCTTGCACCGGTGGCGGCGCAGCTGCGCCGCGAGGGGATCCACGTCTACCCCTACCTGGACGACTGGCTCATCCGAGCCAAGTCGAGGGAGCTCGCCCTGGATCACACGGCAAGGACCGTCCGACTTCTCACGGACCTGGGATTCTCCGTGAACTACGCCAGGTCTCACCTGGTACCCGCGCAAAACGCACTGTTTCTGGGAGCGAAGCTCGACACAGTGTCCCTTCTGGCCTCCCCGTCGGAGGAAAGGACCAGGTCCATCCTGGGCAAGGTACAGCGGATGTTGGTTTCCGACGCGGCCAAGGTGAGGTCCATCAAGTCCCTCCTCGGAATGATGTCTTCCTGCATCTACCTCATTCCCATGTGCAGGCTCCGGATGCGCCCGTTGCAGGAGTTCCTGGACGCGCGCTGGATCCAAACGACGGGCAGCTTCGAGGAGAGGATCACACTCGA